>NC_138352.1:12509838-13109838 GCF_046562875.1 Panthera onca | reverse complement strand
GGGAAGGCTTGGGCGGCCCAGTGGCCGCTCCGCAGAGACACCGGCAGCCCAGCTGCTCCTGTGGGAACAAACGGGAAGTGCCCTGACCCCCAGTGGCCCTGGGGAGCTCCAAGGGCACTACGGCAAGATCAAGTAAACACGTCCCATTGGAGACGGTGTTTCGGCTGGCGTGAGAAGATCCAGGAATCGCTCGTGATCTCTGGCGTGTGTCTGAGGCCTGGCGAAACTTACAACATCCCTGGCTGCTTATCGACACGGGAAGCCCGGAGATAAGCGCGTCTTCGTTTCTGTGCGCAACACGAGGAACTTTCCTGGTCAGCAGGACCCAGGCCTAGCGCCCTGACTGACCTTCCGCCGGTCGCTCGCTCTGTCCTCGGATGGCCTTCGTGGCGGGGATACTGGAGGAGAGTCCTCAGAACTCCCGTGCCCCAGGATCTCCCTGAATGCGGAGGGAACGCTCTCCACTGCAGCCCCCCGGAGGCCCAGACCTTGGGGGTCCTGGACGGAGACCACGGCTCAGGGCACACGAAGCCGGGCGTGTGGCTTGGAAGAGAAGCTGATGCAGAGATCTGCTCCCTTTCCTTACTCCATCTGAGAACTGAAAGACAGTTATCTTGAAGATAATCCCGAGACAGAAATCCAGGGGCCCGACGGAGAGCAGGGCTCTAGAAATACACCCCCACGACGACCCTCTCTTCCAGTGGCAGCTTCTCGTTCTAGCCGGCGGCCTTAAGTCCTGAGCCTGGAACGCTGCCCAAGCCCAATGGGCCTTAGTTTCCTCATCTGTAAAGCAGGGATAGGCCCAGGACCTCTTCTCTGGACCCCAGGCAGCCAGATGTGTTCGGAGGACGATGCAGACATCACCCGGAGCATCTCGCCCCGCCGGGCTCGGCCGGATGCTTGTGGATATTTCCCAACAGAGGAGAGACAGAAGCCGTGCGTGGCCTCACCTCACTACAGGTCACACTGTCCTGTGCCCTCACGCCACACTCAGGGGGAAACCACGCTGTCAGGGCTTTTTGTATCTGGGGGACTTGGGGTTAAAGGATTGTGACTCTGTGATTGTCACACGGCTGGGGAAAGGACCGACGGAGCAGACACAAGGCACGAGAGCGTTCGTTGCAACGGTCATGATTGTATGATCTTGCTCCTTCCCTCCTCTTGGGTTGAGCGCCCACATCTCCCCAGAGATTAGGAAAGGGATTCCTCCTATCTCTTGAGGCAGAAACCAGGAGGGTGACGGGTGCTCATAGTAAAGGTGGCAGTCAGGACCTGGGGTTTCCCAAGACGTCCATGTGAGACAGAAGGCTCAGAGGCGTGGGGAGTTCCAGAGAAAGGGAACTGCCGTCTGAGCACCTCCTGGGCACGCAGCCCGCAGCTGCAGCCAACGGACAAATGGGCAAAATTTCTCAAGGCCAGTTCAGCCCTCAGTGAAAGAAATAAAATCTGTCACCCAAACCCAGAGCTAGTCAGGCCCCTAATGCTCTTTGTCACCCCCTTCATTGTTGCTTTGACACGGTAAGTAGGAAAGCCACGTTGGGCAAGCCAGGGATGGTCTTGCAGACTATTTGAGCACGCCCCCCCCCCCCCCCCCCCACCGAGCAACCGAGGCAGAAGGCTCCCGATCCAGCAAATATCTTCCCGTTGGAAAGTCCTGGCCAGCGCTAAGGACAAGAGTCATGGCCAAAACAAAACAAAACCAAACAACATTGACAAATCAGAACCCAAAGCCAGCAGCACTGCCTGGGGGAGATTTCATCAGCCCAGTGATGGGCAGGGCCAACCAGAACCGTGAACCCCCACACCCCCAAGGTCTCTCTCTTCGGTTCCCAAATGAGTTACAGGTCACGCCCATTCTGGAATTCCCTGGGAGCTCACACCTCCCACACAAGGATGTCTGGGCCAAACACCAGGGCTTCCTAAACATTCCCCAGGGGCCCCACATTCTCAGACAAGGGCAGCTCATGGGATGTAAAACCCAGAGACTCACGGGGGAAGAGAACATTCCCTAGAATCCCTGCCCAGAAGACAGCACATTCTATGTCCTCTGTTTGGCAATCCCTTCTCTCTCCCTGGGCATATCACTGCGGCTCTCTCTGTTTTCTCATCACGGGGAGAAAGCCATGTGACCTCGGTTAACGTCTGTAAGGTGCTCGGTGCCAGATACGCACAGCCTGTCATTAGGAGCGCTGTGATTTTTTTTTTTCCCCACTGTGGCCCCAACATTCCGCCTCTCCCAGCTATTTTGGGCCAGGCTGCCCAGTCATCCCACAAGGGCAGAGACTGGTATTGTGAACTTCTGAATTCAGGCTCGGATGCTGGCGTCCCACTGCCAAAGGGTTGGGGGGGGAAGGCGTCTCTGTGGACATTGGAGGGTGAAGCTGAGATGGAAACTTGGCGGCCAGACCCAGCCTCCCTGGCCGCGGGCCCAAGCTCGTTGCTCCTGGATGGCAGTGCCCGCGTTCTGGAAGGCTGGGGGGCAGGTGGGGACCAGGGCTGCAAGGACAGAACAGGGCCATCTGCTGCTCTGCGGCTCTCACACCTCCTCTGTCGGAGGAGGACAAGCCTTCCTCTGGCAAGTCTACCCTGGACTCGACGCAGAGACGGGCGGCCAGGGAGACCTCTTGCCATTTGTGTGCTGACTCTCAGCAGGCATTTAACGCCCCATGCCTCGGTTTCCCCACTGCTCAGTCTTAGAACTTCCTTTTCAGCACTTTCAGAGACGTGCACAGATGGAACCATCAGGCAGCATTTTGCTTGCTAGATAAAATGGGAGGGCCCCCTGGTGGACCACACAAGTCTAAGCCTTAACTGCGCAATGAGTGAGTGGGGCTGTGAGTAAGTAAACACACAGTGGATGATTAAAGTGAAGAATTTGCAGTCTTTTATGTAGAGCCACAGGAACAAGAGGAGGAGAAAAGCTCCAGAAAAAGGCCATGGCGAAGTCTCCAACGTTGCAAAGGAGGGAAGGAGGATTCAAATCGCAGGAGGTGCCCACGAAAGGCAGTTTCCCGGCACCGCCTGTCCGGAAGGCAGGAAGGCAGGGTCTATTCACCAGGGGATGCAAACGCCCTCTGACCTAGAAATCTTCCTTCCAGGAATTTATCCTGCAGATAGACTTGGTGCTGTGCTCAAACAAGCAAGTTCAAGGATATGCCCTGAAGCATTGTTGTGATGTAAAGATCACAGATATCCAAAGGGACGGCATTGGGGACCTGGTAAACTAAGTAACAGGACATTCCCCACAGCGGAATACTATGCAGCTGTTTAGAGAAGGGAACACCTCTCTACGGAACCATACGGAAAAAGCCGTGTTGTGAAGACAAAACTTACAAACCTTATTGAAAAACATTAACAAAGACCTAAGTAAATGGAAAGGCAAACCATGTTCTGGGTAAAAGGTCCAACATCAGAAAAATCTCAGTTCTCTCTGAATTAATTTATGGATTTAAAGCAATTCCATTCAAAACCCCAAAAGTGAAGGGTGGATGGAATGTAGGAGGGAGGTGAGGGGGAATTGTCCTACAGCACATGAAGGTTTATTCTTTTTTTAATTGTTTAATGTTTATTTTATTTTTGAGAGAGAGAGAGAGAGACAAAGTGTGAGTGGGGGGAAGGGCAGAGAGAGAGAGGGAGACACCGAATCCCAAGCAGGCTCCAGGCTCCGAGCCGTCAGCACGGAGACCGACGCGGGGCTTGAACTTGGGGATGGCAAGATCGTGACTAGAGCAGAAGTCAGACGCTTAACCGACTGAGCCACCCAGGCGCCCGAAAGGTGAGAGAGGTAAGAATAAGAACAGTAGTATTGGAGTGCAGATAACAGCAACTATACTGATATGACATAATAGAAAGTCCTAAACAGACCCATGTGTATACGGAAACTTGATCAGGGCAACAAATGGCATTGCATGCATCCTAGTGGGGGAAAGAATGGATTATTTCCTAAAAATAACACTGAAATGTTGGGGCATCTGCAGAAGAAGGAATATAAATGGTGGGGGGGGGGGAACCATAAGAAAGATAACACAACTTCTCAGCAATCCAGACAATGAGAAGACATTTAATGCCATCAGATTGGCAAAATGAATGCACCTGATAATATCTGTGGAGCGACGGGATCTCCCATCCATTGCATATAGTTTTATTTCATTTTTGTACAAGTTATAACAGGCATATATATTGTTGAGGGATGCATATCTATACGCTAAAATTATAAGATACAGGATGTGAGTGATTCAAGACTGGCAGTCACCTCTTGGGGTGAGAGGGGTTGGGAAGAGGGAAGAGTATGGAGAGCGTTCAGGATAGCAGGGCCAGCGTTTTCTTTCTCAAGCTGGAAGGCATTTGTAGATACAGATAGTTCGGTAAATGCAAGGTTTGAAAATCATTTAAAGATAATAGTAATATATGGTATGTAGTTAGGACTCAGTTTAGCACAACGGGAAACAAGTGAATTCCAGAAGGGTTTGTCCCCTTTCCACCCCCCCCAAAATGCAGAACCGAGTGTTTAGCAAATTTCCATTCGGCTTTTTAAAAAGGTAATTTAGGGGCGCCTGGGTGGCTCAGTCGGTTGGGCATCCGACTTCAGCTCAGGTCACCATCTCTCGGTCCGTGAGTTCGAGCCCCGCGTCGGGCTCTGGGCTGATGGCTCAGAGCCTGGAGCCTGCGTCCGATTCTGTGTCTCCCTCTCTCTCTGCCCCTCCCCTGTTCATGCTCTGCCTCTGTCTCAAAAATAAATAAACGTTAAAAAAAAATTTTTTTTTTAATTTAAAAAGGTAATTTAACGGTATGTGTTCATGATATGTTTGTGTGTCCCGAAATACCTCTGACAATAACCACGACAAACTAGTAATGGTGATCGCCTCTGGGCAAGGAATGCAGAACAGGGGCGAGAGGGTTATTATTACTGGACACCATTTACAGAATCTGAATTTTTCTCTCGCGCCTGTTACCTAATGCAAGCCTCCCCCGGGAGGGATGGGTGATTGCGCGCAGGCAGAGGCTGGAGGTGCAGACCCGCAGCTCTGACCCTCGCCTAGCTCTCAGCTCTCGTGGGACACTTCACTGCTACCAGGCTTTTTTCATGACTGCTAAAATGGGCATCTTTGCAGGACTTGGGGGTGGAGGGCAGGGATGTCCATCAAAATAGCTCAGGGGCCAAGGAGGGGACCAGAGCAACAGGACGAACTGGATACCCTTATTTGGGACACTCCAGCCTGCAGCCCTGAGCCCAGATCTTTACTTTGGAACCCGAGCAGCTTTCCAACGTGGCGGATTAGAAGGGCCGAGGAGAGAGGGGCTCTCTCTGATGAGGGTGGCAGGAAGGGGTCCGCGCTCCCCCGCCTCCCGGGAGACCACAAGGGTCGAGAGGGCCAGGCAAGAGGTCCTCAAATCTCGGCTGGAGAACTGATAGCCGCCTCCTGCCGTTGCTCCGCCAGCCTTCCGCTAGAAACCGGTGGAAAGGGCCTGCGGCTCCAGCAGCGCGAAGGTCTGCGTCGCCCCGGCCCTCGCCCCGGCCCTCGCCCCGGCCCTCGCCCCGGCCCTCGCCCCGGCCCTCGCCCCGGCCCTCGCCCCGGCCCTCGCCCCGGCCCTCGCCCCGGCCCTCGCCCCGGCTCGCTGAGCAGTAAAAACTACAACTCCCAGCAGCCCCCGCCCGCGCCCGCGCCGGCGCGCAGCCGCGGAGCCGAGGCTGCCGGGAGCGCGTCCCGGAGACCCGGCGAGCGAGCCGGGCGGAAGTCGCCGCCCGCTGGGTCCCGGCCCTGCCGCAGCGAGGCCCAGCCGCCCGCGGGCCCCGGAGCCAGGCCGCACCGGGTGAGTGACAGCTGCACCCGTCGCCGCCGCGCCCTTCCTCGCGACCGGCCCGCGCCGCCGCCCTCTCACCCCGCCGCGTCCTGCCCGTGGCCCTCAGACGCCGAGGAACGGTCCCCTTTTTCCGACGGGCGGGGGACACTCCACCCTCCGACTTGTGAGACACCTACCTGACAGACTTGCAGGACTCTCACTGGCTCTGCCTAGTGCGGGACACCAATCCCTTCCGACTCGTGGGACTCACACCCTCTCCCAACTCTCAGGACACCTCCCCTCTCTGACTCGAGGGACTCATTCCCCCCTCCAAGTCTCAGGACACCTCCCCCCTCTGGTGCGACACACCTCTTCCCTCTGACTCGTGGGGACTCACCCCCTCCAACTCTCAGGACGCCTCACCCCTCTGACTAGTGCAGGACACCTCCCCCTTTTGACTAGTGTGGGACATCACCACTTCCGACCCTGCAGGACACGTTCCTTTCCTGACTTACGTGGGACAGCTGTCCCTGACCGCGATCCCTTCCTGCCCCACCGCGATCTGCCCTTTCGATGATCGCCTGGCCTCTCCTCCCCTCTCAGACTGGCACTTTAGCGCACCTGCAGCAGGCCAGCCCCCCCCCCCCCAACCCAGGCCTTCCTCTCCTTCCCCTCAGCCCAGCTTACCTTCCTTCCTTTTGCACCCAAGCTGTCCACCACCCTCCTCCCCCTCCCCCCTGTGGCCTGACCCTCTCATCCCTGGGTTCCTCCACCCCTGTTGCTTGGGGCCTTTCCTTTGCCCTCCGTGTCGCCAGGCCTGGCAGGCCCCTAGCGCTCGCAGTCCGTCTTCTGTCTGCCAGATACACCTTTCTCGCGAGCACCTTAGTGTCCCCAGGAAACCAGTGTCTCGGCTCCGTCTGTCATTCTTGTCTCCGGGTATGTGCTCGCCGTCTCTCCCTACTACGTTTCCAACAGCGCAGAGGTTTGGGAACAGGCGTCTGCCGACGTCCACCGACTCTCGCTGGCAGTTCAGGGCAAGGACCCAAACTTGGCAGAAGCATGGCGTCGTCACCTTCGGGAACCTAGAGTCTCTGCAGCTCCCCCCCCCCCCCCCGCCCCTCCCCGTAGGAGCTGTGTGGGAAAGACCTTTCTGGACGGGCTGCAGCCCCCCCCCCCCAGCTCCTGGCCCCACCCCACAGGCACAGTCCAGCCAGAGCCCGCGGGCACAGCGGGGCTCCTTCCAGAGCAGCCAGTGGCCTCCCCGGGCCCCTCCCTGATGGCCTCAATGAGCCTTCTATTCAGGCCTGGGGGCCGTGCTGAAAGATACATTCACCGGCCGGGCCTCTGCCGTGGGGACCCGGGAGGGGCGTCTCCTCCTGTGCCGGCCCGAGCGTCCTCCGGGAGGGGACTCAGGTGAAGCGCGGATTTGTTCAGGCGCTGTTAGGCGGCCACGGGAGTGGTCTCCAGACAGAGGAGTCTCAGTCCTGTCGCGGTTTCCCGTCCGGGTCAGCCGGATCGCAGAAAGCATGTTAGGCGGCAGGGTGGGGGAGAAAGTCACATACTTACAGGTGTGTGGGCGCCCCACCGTGTCCCCTGCGATCCCTCAGTTGAGGTGGACGTCTGAGTATTTGGTGCCTTGTGTTAGCTGAAAGCCCCGTTGCCCCCAAAACTGTACCCCGGACGCAGTTCTGGCCATACTTCCCGTGGCCCCCAACCGTGTAGCAAATGTTGGTTTAAGCAGTTGATAATTGAGGAGATGTTTGCCCGCCAGCCCAACTGCACGTAATCCGCCGTGCAAGGGAATTGAGCCCCCGAGGGAGTGAGGACCACCCGAGCGTGACAGGTCCAGCTCCCCGCGTGTGGCCACGAGGCAGCCTCGCGCAGGCTCACAAATACAGCCCCTTCCATCGGACTCTACGACCTTCTGAGCAGCTACGTGGCAGGCCTCGTGGCAACCATATAGGGCAGGTCTGTAGATGCTCTAGTGTTTTCTTGTTCAGAAACGGGACGGCCCAGCTCTGAGAATGTGGTCCAGAGTCCTGAAATGGATCCGCACCGGGACAGAGAAGCCGTTGCTGTGTTGTGTAGACATTTGAGGAACGGTACCTGGGATACTGGAAGGAAAATCCAGAAAGTACTGCCCTCCTTTCTCGAGTGCTCTGGACCGTGGAGGTTTTCTGGAAGGCTCTGCTTAAACGGCAACACTAAGGGAACGTAAAACGTTTGTTTGATGTTTCGGGACTTCTTTGTTTATTTTCCCTCTTACGAGACGAAGACAATTACTTAGAAAAAGAGAAATCCTGATAATAGAGCGATCTGGGAATACGTTCGGTTTTCTCTTTTTGTCTGCGTTTCCTTTGAATCCCACTTGTTTATCTGTACTAAGTGCAGTAATGAAATGGAACTCGCTGCTCGGGGTTCCTATGCAGAGCGCAGTTCTCATCCGTGGGAACAGGCCACGGGAATAAGGCAGGAGCGGGGACCCAGATGGCATTGTGCCGACACCGGGTGACAGTGGGGATGTGAGTGTCAGATCAGAGCGCATCCAGAATGGCTTCAGGGGGTCCGGCAGGGCTGACCGCTGGCTGCATCCTGGGAGCCGGGCACCAGCAGAGCAGGAGAGAAGATGGGTTCGGGCAGGTGCGACCCCACCGTCTACAGGAGCAGGCCGTGATTTGGGTGGATGGTGGGATTTTTATTGTGTCCCTTTATCTTCAGGCTCTCTGATAACGAGTAGCGTTGTTTGGGACGTTGCTTTCAACCGGAAGGGTAACTTTTGCTGAAATTGCTCCTGATGGTACGAGTTCATCACACACGGCCCTACCGTGATGCAGTAAATACAGTCTCAGAGGCTGTGTGTGGAGGTTCCTGGCCCCCGGGAAGCTGAGGCTTCTTGCCCCGTCTCCCTTCTTGTGGCCGGCAGAATGATGGCCCCCCAAGATGTCCACATCGTGACCCCCAGAACCTGCAGGTGTATGAGGTGGCAGAGGGGGCCGAAGGTAGCAGATGGAAGGAAGGGTGCCAGTCAGCTGACCTTGAAATGGGAGGCGCATCCTGGATGACCCAGGCGGGCCCAGCCTAGTCCCAGGGTCACAGAGCAAGTGGACGCAGAGACAGGAGAGCAGGGGGGAGGGCGTGCGAGGCTCAGAGAGATGCGGCGTTGCTGCTTTGAGGATGAGCAGGGGCCGGACGCAAGCATCTCTGGAAGCCGGAACCATCTGGGAAGAGGCTTCTCCCTGGAGCCTCTGAGGGAAGGGAGCCCTGGATTTTAGCCGAGCGGGACCCGTCAGACTTCTGTCCCGCAGGCCTATGACATAAGTGTGCAGTGTTGAAGCACCACACCTGCCCGGAGTGGTCACAGCAGCCACAGAAGCTTGCTTCTCTCAGGTAGTTGACTATAAGCAAAAACAGGGCTGAAAAAGAAGTTGTTCTGAGGTGTATTTAACCTGACTCAGGAGGCAGCTGTGAGTGCCTGCTGTCTGCAGAGCAAGGGGGTGGGAGACCTGCCCCGGGAGGCAGCTGTGAGTGCCTGCTGTATGCAGAGAAAGGGGTGGGAGATGCAGAATTTAGTAGGATCCAGGGTGTGGGCCTTTAAGGAAATGATCTGGGAGGAGGGCCTCAGTCCCTAAAGCACATGCTTGGCCGCTGTGACTTTTTCCTTCCTGGTTTCCTTGTGCCTCTCACCCCGTCCAAATTTGAAGTGCAGTTTCCTTGTTGAGTGCAAGGAGGAAGAATGCCGTGAGCCCGGTAATGCTTTCCAGGAGCCTGGCCCCAGTGGGTGTGCGACATTCGCTTCCCTGACTCTCCCGGCATTTCTGGAGTCCCGGAGCCCGCCAGCCCTCGCCTCTGTCTTTGTCACTCTGAGGAGCTCAGGGCCGGCAGCCTCAGCTCTTTTCTCCAACCAGGAGGTGCGGTGGGCAGCCAGCTCCCCCCTGCTGCCTGGACGTGTGCCCTCTTAGGACCGTTCAGTTCCGAGACCGGGGCCGTGCTGGGGGAGGGGAGGCAGCCACCGTGCAGGGGTGAGGCAGCGCCTGAGCCTAGATCCTGGAAGGGCGGAGGTTTGCTCTGGCAGCTGCAGCTAAACCTGTTGGTTCTGCCACCTGTCACACACCTGTCCTGAGGGAAGCGGGGAAAGAGTCCCTCTTGGCTGTGGGCTCTGTCGGGAGTGGCCGCGCCTGTCGTCTCAGCTTTATGTGGAGTCCTGTCTCGGCCTGGGGATGGCGTGAGAAGGTAGGGGTGGCCGCTCCCTCCTGGGGCTCGGGCGGGAGCGTCTCCCTAGCAGGGTCCGGAGTCCGGGGACCCGCTTGGGAGTGGACAGACCCCGGGTCACACCTCGTCGCTCAGGCCTGTGTTACAAGGAAGTGCTGGCGACAGGAACCAGAGATGTAGGTGAGGCAGTGAGCCGTTCTTGGTGCCCGTCTAAGAGAGAGGGGGTGGGGAAGGAAAGGAGGATTGGAGCCCCCGCGGGGGGGCGGGTGGTGGTTGTCCCCCCGGGTGGCTCCTTCCCGGGACCTCTCCCGGCGGTGCGGCTGGCGCAGGAGAAGGGAGGCCAGCAGGGGTGCGGCCCCCGGGTTTCCGAAGGGAGATCCGGAACAGGCGAGCGTGGCCAGCCAGAGACTGTGTGACATTTTGCCGTAGCAACTAGGTTCTAACTTTCCTGATTGTGTAGGATCAGCCCGTTATGCCGCAGACGGTGGGGTTGACGACCTGGTTGTCACGATAAAGCAAACATTTAAACTGTGGAGAGCTTTGAGGAGTGCGGGCAAAGAGATCCTCTTTGAGAGAGAGCCTCACCCGGGCCCTCTCCTGGGAGCGGCTCTGTCCGTTTCGCTGTTGCCCTCGTGGCGCGTTTCTGTTGGGGTTCATGGCTGCACGTTTGGGGTTGTGGTGGTGGCTGGAGGTGGTGGTGTTTCCTTTAAATACGAACGCGAGGCCCCGCGCTGCGCCAGGACTCTGGCAACAAGACGCTTCAGGCCCCATCAGTTCTGAGAGTTCTGGGTGCTGAACCAGCCTGGGCTTGGGGTGGGGGGGCAAATGGAAAGACATCTGATTTTATCTCCACAAAATAAAAGTAGCTCCTAGGACACTAATGGAGGGCTGTCTTCAGAGGTTGGGTTTTGGTCCAGAGAGAAATTAATCCAGTCGTGAAGCTAAAGGGATTTTTCTGGAAGGCAGACAGAGCCCACTGTCGTTCTCTTGTTCCCAAAAGGCGGTGGGGCCCCAGGCTCTGCCCGCCGGTCAGGGGCTGGGACTAGCCTGGCGGAGCAGAGCCCCTTCCCCCCAGGAGCTCAGAGTGGAGCCGTGGTCGCAGGGGGCAGCACAGAGGACGGCGTGGGAGGAGGTGTGTGTGTTCCTGGGGCCCTGCCGCGGCAAACTACCACGAACGTGGCTGGAAACCACACACATTTATTCTCTCCCAACGCGGAGGCCAGAAAGCCAGTGTCGGTGTCACTGGGCCGAGGTCAAGGTGTGAGCTGGCGAGTGCTCCCTCCAAGGCCGTAGGGGACAACCTGGCCTGGCCTCTTCCAGCTTCGGGGGCCCCAGGCACTTCTTGGCCATGGCCCCATCACTCCCCTCTCTGCCTTCGTGGTCACAGTCTCCTATCATTGTCTCATCCCCCTCTGCCTCCTTTTGTAAGGACGCTCGTGGCTGCATTTAGAGCCCACCTGGATCATCTCCCCATCCCTAGATCCTTAACTTAGTCACATCTGCAGAGTCTTTATTGACAAATTAGGGGACGCTCACAGGTTCAGGGTCAGGCCTGGATATCTTCCGGTATCCACAGGAGGGAAGCTCACCGGTTGGGGAGTGGGTCCTTCGCCGTAGATGGGGGCAGGAGGGGAAAGGGACAGCAGAAGCATGACTATCATGGCACAGCTAGGGACCTCCAGGTGGTCCTGTGTGGTCAGAGAGGTTGGCGTCCCAGGCAGAGGCATCACGCACAGGGGTTTGGCTCACGGACTATGGAATTGGAAACCACCCAGCGCTGTGTGTGTGTGTGTGTGTGTGTGTGTGTGTGTGTCGGGCTGAGGAGTTTGTCCGTCAGTGGGAGAGCTTTAGGATCTAGTGAAGGACTTCAATCCACGTTCGCTTTTTCGGGGAATCGATCTGTCACTTGTGTGCAGGATGGGTCTGAGAGGGTCCAGGGCAGGGCCCGGCCCACTTTCTCTGTGGAGAGACGGTCCTCGTGTTTGGCCTTGCAGGCTGCGCCGTCCTCGAACTTGCTGCCGTGCCCAGTACTTCCGGGATGGTCCAGCCGCTTCTGGTCAAGCTTACACGGCTAGGCCCTCCGGGCAGGTGGGCGAAGGTGCTGGCAGAGTGAAGGGGAAGGTGGGGGGGAGCCGGCCACACGGCTCTGGGAAGGGGGCCCTGTTCTGTCCCGGCTTACACGTGAAGGAGCCGAGGCCCAGAGAAGCGAGCCCAGGCCTCTGATGGGTGGCGGGATGCAGGTGGGACCTGGACGGTCCAGATCCCCAGAAGGCCAAGGTGAGAGGGCGCCAGGTGGAGGCCTTGGGGGTGGGACCCACATCCAGAGCTGGGGTGCAGATCAGACCAGGGAGGGGAGAGAAAGCGAGCTGCCTGCTCCCCAGGATGACTTCTGAGGGCTGCGAGTGCCCTCAGCCAGCTCAGCAGATTCCTGGGGAAACCCGTTCTGGTGCCCGCGGGCAGACGAGGGGGCCCAGCGGCCGAGCCTGGAGTTCGGGGCAGAGTTGCGGGCGGGGAAGGCGCGGGGAGCCCACACTGTAGCAGTTCTGCCCCTGGAGACCGAGCCCACCTCAGGGAAGATTCAGGAGAAGAGGTGGGCTTCAGGGAAGGAGCTGCAGGCTCGCTGTCCCCCTGGCAGGAGGTTCAGCCTTGTGACATGGAGCAGGACGGAGGGGCAGAGAGGGCAGAGGGGCGGAGGGGCGGCTCCTCCAGGATGGTGAGGGGCGGGGAGGGACCGAGGTGTCACAGGCTGCGGAGGGGTTCTCATCACTCAGACACGGTATTTACTGGGTGCGTTCCGTGTACCTGAGAGTATAACGTGGGGATCAAATGGCCACTCAGGTGGCTGATTTGGACACATATGTAGACGGTGGAGAAGGAACCAGAAGAGCAGACATGGCTGAACTACCCCCAAGAAGCAGGGGTGGGCCCCTTCTCTCCAGACCCCTTGGACCAGGGCCAGGCAGCCTGGTGCATGGGAGGGGTGGCCATGTGGGCTCTGCCCTGGGCCCCCTCGTCACCTGCAGGAAGCCAGCGGGCAGGAGATGTGACAAGATGACCAGGGGCAGGATGACGAACCAGGAATGGAGAGCGGGCAGGCTAGGGGCCAGTAGGGTGACACCTCACGATGGTGACCCCTGGCGGGCATTGCGTCCACCTCCCCTGAGGCCCAGTGTGACAGCCGGGCCGGATGCGGGGGTGTGGATCTGCAGTATGACCAAGGTGGGGCCTGGGGTGGAGTTGAGGGACTGTTGAGGACGTGGGCCTATTTTTCATTCCTTCCGCAAATATATGCCGAGTTTCCACCGTTTGCCAGGAGTGTAAGTTCGCAGTGGGCAAGTCCCTGCCCCGTGGAGCCACGGCAGCGTGGAAGTGATTACGTGGGTGGCTGAGGGCCTCGGAGAGGAGGGGCAGGATGCCGTGGTAGAGAATGGGCAGGCACTCCAGGACAGTCCCTGCGGGGTGGGCGGCCGAGTCTTTCCGGGCAGCTGACACTTTGGAAAAATCCTGAAAGGTGAGGCAGCCACGCAGAGAGGCGAGAGCGTCCTGGCGGGGGGAGACGAGCCCCGGCCAGGGTGCACGAGGGCCACGGTACCCGGCCAGCCAGTAGAGGAGCCGGCTCAGGGAGGTGGAGGTCTGGGCGGGGGCCGTGCGGCAGTGAGGGTTTACTCCCAGAACTCGCGGCGACGCGGTGCGATCCACCCGTGTGGGTAGAGCAGGTGTCGCCGGCCGCGGGGCAAGTGGGTCACCAGACGGGAGTGGCAGCAGACGGTGTGGTTGGAGGGGGTGGGTGGCCGAACTGCCAGGTCTCTGCCTGGAGCAGATGCTGTGGAGGGAGGGGGCGTGCCTGGGTTCTTCAAGGTGGTGGTGGTCCTCGTGCAGAAAAGGGCATCTCCTGAGGTTCCGATGGAGATTTGGCCCCGGGCAGCAGAGAATATGGCGGCTCTCGGTCACCAGCACTATTCCTGAGGGAGGGGTTGGGGGGGAGAGAAGCTTGGGGAGAGCAAGCAAGACTTAGTTGGGAATAGTAAGTTGAGGAAGCGTTAGAATCCAGGCGGAACTGGGAACGGGAGGTGAGCGGGGGTTGAGAGAGAGCTCAGTGGCCATGTGGCAGAGGAGATGGGCTCTGGGTGGCTTGGGCCCGGCCGTGGTTTGGGAAGCCCTGGGCTCGGGTGCAGCAGAGGAGGGGCAGTGGCCGGGACCCCCGTCTCCCAGCCAGGAAGGCCTCAGCCACCAGCTCTGTGGCCACAGCTGGGCCGCTTCCCGGGGGGGGGGGGGGGGGGGGGGGGCGGGGAGCCCTCGCCCAGGAGGGAGGCCTGGGACCAGCATCTGAGGTGAGGCGGGGGGCTTCCTGAGCCCACCTCCCCCGCGCAGCACCCCTGCCCCCAGGGCCCCCCTTTTCTGCACCCGACCCTACGGGCAAAACCTACACATGTGTCCAAAAGCAAGAGAAGGAAAGGGCTGGCTTCCACGTGGAACCATGGCCACACTTTTCTACCCGCAGAGCCAGCGGCCTGTGGTGTGGATGGGAGCTCCTTGGCCCCCCCCGCCGTGGGCCGTGTGGACTGGGGTGCGGCGGGAGGGGGGGCTCAGGGTGGCGTGAAGCTGCCTGGCCCCCCGCCCTTCCCTGCTGCCACCCATTAGCAAGAGGAGCTTCCGCCCCTGAAGTCACGTCGTTGGCTGTTTCGGGGCAGAGGCAGAAGTGAACTAGCGGTCCGGCCCGGGGACTTTCTCAGGCCGGGACTTACTGAGTTACAACTGAAGACGGAGACCGAGGGCCGCAGCCCAGAGCCGGCTGTCTGCCGATCGTCCCCAGCTTGTCCGGCACCGCTGTGGCCACGCCAGCCAGGCTGCCGTGGTCCGTGCCGGCGACGTAAACAGGGGGCAGGTGGTGAAGAGCCGCGGTTCCTGGCCGCCGCCCGGCTGTGGTAGTGCCCCTGGGGAGTGGGCCAGGGTCCCACGGCTCCAGGCCAAGAGGGCCCGTCAGACTCTAGCCCCTCCGTCATTTGCATGAATAGAATGGTGTCAGAGGACAGACTTTGCCAGAAACAGAAGTATTTCTGTTTGGTTTACGTCTGTTTTATACTTGTATCTGCATATTACAGACGCCTGGCCCAGGAGGAAGCGCGCACACGTCCGCTCTGTGCCCTGTTCTAGGAGTGCAGGACTGGAACACACTGATAATTGTGTGCCATGATGTTGGGGGGCGGGGTGGTGACAGATGCCAAGGAAGGGGACATGGGGGCTGCTGTCGGGAGCAGAGCCCTTGGAGCGGGCTTCTCGGATGAGGTGGCATCTGATGAGAATATAGCTCAGGAGCCTGTCCTGCCCAGACCCCTCGGCACCCCCACTCCCTCCCTCACCCCCTGCTGCTCCCTCTTTCTGAGCTTGTAAAGCGCCAGCCTCCACAGAACTCGCCCTCGCCAAGCTTTCTATCCCGCCAGTCGAGACAGAGGAGATGGAATACTTTTGCTCTGGAAAGACTTCTCACCTTGCCGAATAAGAGTGAACAAAGATATTGCTAGAGTCGGGTTTAATTAAGCCAAATCCTAACAGCCGCACAGCAGTGACAGTGCCGTTCCGGGTACGGCAGCCTTCAGGCCGTGCACCGTCACGGGATTGGGAAGCCGCTGACCTCTCTCCTCTCTCTCTGGGTGCCCAGGTACCGCCTGCCCTTCAGTCTGATGCCCGTCCAGCCCTCCAACCACCTGGAATGGAATGAGTCTATGCACTCCCTCCGGATAAGCGTGGGGGGCCTTCCGGTGCTGGCGTCCATGACCAAGGCGGCAGACCCCCGCTTCCGCCCCCGCTGGAAGGTGATCCTGCCGTCCTTTGTGGGCGCCGCCGTCCTCTGGCTGCTCTACTCCCACCGCCCGCCCCCAGGCCGGCCCCCCATACCCAACGCCCACAACTGGAGGCTCGGCCAGGCACCCGCTGACCGGTACAATGACACCTACCCCCTGTCCGCCCCCCAGAGGACGCCAGGCGGGACTCGATACCGAATTGCGGTCATTGCTGACTTGGACACGGAGTCAAGAGCCCAAGAGGAAAACACCTGGTTCAGTTACCTGAAGAAGGGCCATCTGACCCTGTCAGACAGCGGGGACAAGGTGGCCGTGGAGTGGGACAAAGGCCACGAGGTCCTCGAGTCCCACCTGGCTGAGAAGGGGCGGGGCATGGAGCTCTCCGAGCTGATCGTTTTCAACGGGAGACTCTACTCTGTGGACGACCGGACAGGGGTCATCTACCAGATCGATGGCACCAAGGCCGTGCCCTGGGTGATCCTGTCCGATGGCGATGGAACCGTGGGGAAAGGTAGGTCGGGCCCTCTCCGCCTCCCGGCTCTGGCTGAGGTGTTGGGGGACAGGTTTGGGTTGACTGTCTGCCGGTCTGGTTTGTGCCCGTGTGTGGTGAACACGACCAGGAGGGACCACCGGGAAGAGCCCTCCCCTCCTGCTTCTGGCCCCCGCCACCCCCCAACCCCCACCCCGAGCTGGGAGCCGAAGTCTTACAGGGCCTCGGACCAAAGCAGTTTCTAGCAGTAGGAGCTTCTTCCTAGAAGACTGGCCATGAAGCAGGCTCCTTTCCAGGACTAGTTTGAGGGCCCTGTCCACTGCTGCTCCCGGTGATTCCAGGATCGAGCCCTTTCTTCCATCTTCAAAGGTGTCTTCAGAGCACGCAGGGATGACACCCTCTGAGTGTCTTACCTTTAAAGCCATGGTGTCCGATTGCCCTCGTTTTGAACTGAGACTTTATTGAAAAGGTAAACTTACGCTGCCTGGGGCTCCTTTCTGGAAACCCAGCCGAGGGAGGGTCTGTGTAGCAGCGACCGCACTTGAGTGGGATCCGTGCTCAGAAACCAGCTGTCACCCATGCTCTGTTGAGCCAGAAAGGAGTTACCGCTCTCAGCCCGCGGGGAGAGGGAGCCAGAGCGGGCTGGGGCCTTCCCCGGGGGAAGGGGCCGGGAGGCGCTAGGCACCGGCGGGGGAGCTGACAAAAGTCCCGTTCCCAGGCTGGGTGTGCACCCTCTAGGAAGCTAAGCACTGCGGCCTCTCTAAGGCCGGAGCAGTGGTAGCAACTAGCTGGCCCGTGGGGCGCGCCGTCCGCCAGCCCTCCCCCCACCAGTGATAAAACCCCTTCCGGGCTTGCCCAAGCCTCGGGCAATTGGCAGGGAACTATCTCGGCCTGGGTTTTAGAGAAAACATTCGTTGCCCATTTCCTGCCATGGTTTGTCAGCGTTTATGGGCAACCATATAATGGTTCTGTTCTTCCCTGTCGGATCAGGAAGAGAGCGGAATAATGGGAGCCTTGGGTTGCCCTGTGGTCAGGTCATCGGAAGGGACAAAAGACTGGTCAATGGAGAGGGCCTTATCTGAAAGTGACCCCGGGGGGTTGATGAGGTCCCTGAGACCACAAGGTACTCAGCGGGTCCCTCCAGAGCCACCTGCAGAGAAGCATTCTGGAGGCCACAGCTCTAGGTCCTTGGGGCCGGCCAGAAGCTGGCAGAACGTGTGGGAAAGCGGGCACAGTTTAGAACACGGGGTGCAGGGAACGGCTTTCCCACACAGCCTGAGCGCCCTGCAGCCTTCAGCTGGGCTCACAGTAAGTAAACCTGCCGAGAAGTAAACACGCTGATCAGAGCCGACTAGGAGCCCCCACCAGCCCTCGTAGCTCTGGCCACTGGGGCTTCACGTCCGCTCGACGGGTGCCAGGCACAGTTGCAGAGACAGAGACCGCTCTCTGCTACGGTAACCTCTCCAGGCGCTCCCACCTGCCCGGGGTCGGGGGTGATCCTGAGGTTGGGGCACACAGCTCGAGAAACAGTTCGGGGATCAGAGGAGACTGACCAGTGGCTGCTGGGCCATTGGGAGTGGGGGAGCAGGCGAGGCACCAGCGGCAGGAGCCATTGGAATCGGTTTAGGACAGGCTGTCCCAGCAGAGGGTCCCTAGATCCAGTGGCCAAAGAGAAGGTGACGGGTCTTGGGGACAGAGGACAGGGAGAATAGCAGGCAGAGGGCCGGTGCCCCACTGCTGGCCCTCTGGGAATGGCACCCTGAGCCAGACTGTCCCCCGCTGTCTTGTCATCGCCTCGTGTGAGGTCCAGCATGGGTGCCCTCCGATGCCCAAGGCTGCCAGACCCCCCGCGAGCCCAGGGAGCAGAGGGGTGGCTGTCATCCCAGGCGCGCCCCCTCGTCTCCTTGTCCCCAGGCTTCAAAGCCGAGTGGCTGGCGGTGAAGGACGAGCATCTGTATGTGGGCGGCCTGGGCAAGGAGTGGACCACCAGCACGGGGGAAGTGGTGAACGAAAACCCGGAATGGGTGAAGGTGGTGGGCTGCAGGGGCAGCGTGGACCACGAGAACTGGGTGTCCAGCTACAATGCCCTGCGGGCCGCCGCGGGGATCCAGCCGCCAGGTAAGGGACCCGGCCCTGCCCGGGGTCATGGCAGATGCCGGTGCTCTGCGTGCGCGCTTTCTCTGGGCACAGCGGTGTTGGGGATTTCTGCCTGTGCGGTCTGTTCCCAGCCCCCCCCCATCCCTTCGCTGTCCCTGACAGAGCGCCTCCTGCTGTCTCAGACCACAGCCCCTCCTGTGCCAGCTCTTCTGGCCGGTCCCTGAGGGTGGGGCCCGGGCCCCGCCCCTGACCAGGTAGAAGCAAGGTGGACCGGGCTCTGGTTCTCCCCTCGCCTCCCGGGAGAGTGTCACGGCTGGTGTGTGTGTGTCGGGGCGGGGGGGGCCGGGGGGGTCGGGATGCTCGGAGCGGCCAGGCAGCTCCAGGCTTGGGGGGCATGGCGCCGAGGACGTTGCTTCGCCCCCAGATAGGAGGGTGTGCTGCCTCCTTTTCAGCCTCGAGGGAGCGTCTCCCCCCAACCCTGATCCCTTCCTCACAAATCCATCGTGCTGGCTTATCTCGCTCCCTTCCCCCGGGCTCGCTCGCTCATCGTGCTCCTTGGTTAGCAGCAAGGGAGCAGAAACGCAGACAGAACTCCTGGCCACGGGTCCCCAGGCCCGGGCGGTCTCGGTCTGGCTTTCCCGTCTTTGTCTCTCGGAGTGACCAAGGACAAGGACGGACGGAGAGCGCCACAGGAAGCAGGGAGGTCTCGATAGGACGGAGTGGTGACGCTCCCTGGCGGCCAGCCCGCCACGCACTGTCAGCAGCGTGGAAGCCCGCGCGGGGAAGGAGGCGCCGCGGGCGCACGACCACGTGGTGGAGGGTCCCGTCCGCACCCTGCTCGTGGGCGGGGCGGTCTGGTGACCCCGGGGGGGTCTGTCATGTGTCCCCAGGCTACCTCATTCACGAATCGGCGTGCTGGAGCGACACTCTGCAGCGGTGGTTCTTCCTGCCACGCCGCGCCAGCCACGAGCGGTACAGCGAGAAGGACGACGAGCACAAGGGCGCCAACCTGCTCCTGAGCGCCAGCCCGGACTTCGGCGACGTCTCCGTCAGCCACGTGGGCGCCGTGGTCCCCACGCACGGCTTCTCCTCCTTCAAGTTCATCCCCGACACCGACGACCAGATCATCGTGGCCCTCAAGTCTGAGGAGGACGCGGGCAGGGTCGCCACCTACATCCTGGCCTTCACACTGGATGGCCGCTTCCTACTGCCGGAGACCAAGATCGGAAACGTGAAGTATGAAGGAATAGAGTTTATTTAAATTTACAAACTTCAGACCAGCAAGGCCGAGAGCTGGACGCCGTTCAGCTCCATCAGGACTCAAGTTTTATAAAAACCAGAGGACGGCACTTTTCCGCGGTGTTTGGTTTTGCTTTTGTCGTTTCCTTTTCAGAGCTCAGGTGTGTGCCTGGTGCAGAGACCCTCCCCGCCCCCCAGAACAGGGAGGTCAGCCCCAGGGTGCGAGCAGCCGCAGGAGGGGGTTCCGCAGTGCACAGTGCCAGGAAAGGGGCCCGGACAGTTCCCCTTGTGGCCACCTGTTCTGTGCACTGCCACCTGGTGGTGGGAGCTGGTCCCTGCGGGCGTCCTAATCTGGGACCTGCCCTCCCTCCTGCCCACCTCCCTCTCTTTCTCTCCTTCCCTTTGTGCTTTCGTTTAATAAATGTTTCTTGAGCTCCTACTGTGTATCCAGCACTGTCCCCCCGTGGGAACAGAACAGAGTCTGAAGTGGGACCTGCCCGTCGGGAACTCCCAGGCCACCCCCTTTGCTTCCTTCCTGGTGAACCTCGTGCGTTAAATCCAGTCCTCGAGGTGCCCGGAAAGGAATCTGTCTACACTACAGGGTGTCACAGGGCTGTGTGGGCGAAGGCAGACCTCCAGGGACGCATCTGCCCACAACCCACAGGAAAGGACACAAGTTTGCTCGTTTGTCCTCAGCCTCACATCAGGCAGTCTCCGCTCCGTGTGGCTGACTCCACGGTTTTTCCCTTCAGGAAGCTTCTGTGGCCAGGCAACACTTGGAAGTTTTAATTATGGCGCTCGCTTTGCCAGCATGTGTACTGAGGTTTTAATTATTAACTCATTTTAATTAAACCAATTTCCTTTCTCATAGTGCAGTCACCAAATCTTATCACACAGACCAAAGTCCCATAGTTAACGAATTCATTCCCAGCAGTGGAGGAGGCTGGAATTAAGTTCTGGCAGGTGGGAAGACAAGTGATTAAGCATTTAGAAGTCCTCGGTCAGAAGATATGAAGACAAAACATTGGCAACTGTCAGATGTTGTCTTGCCTTTAAAGACTTCCACGAGTGACGAGCTTTTCCTTCCTTTACGGGCCTGCCCTAGGTCAGGGGTGCTGGGCTCTTTCCAAGAGAGGTCATGTACGAGGCCAGCCTGGCCCTGTGGCTTCTGTCCCCTGACCTTTTGTTTCTCCCTCCCCTGGGGAACTTTGCAGCTTCTCCTCTGGAAACGTCACACAAATCGCTTGCTTATCTGCGTCCCTGTGGCCTCTTCGTGCTCCACGGCAAAGGCAAAGGGTTTAGGACAGGTCAGCCAGGACCGGAGCCGAGGAGGGCCCTTCCCCTGAAGCTCCCTCACCCCTCCGGGAGTTGTAGGATGCCTGATGGTCTGGGAAGGGCCATCTTTTAGGCTCGGGTGTCACTGAGGACCCCTGTCTCACAGACTTTTCCCGCTTACAGACTCTGATACCGCTGCTAGGCAGGAACCCAGGGAGGCTCCCGCCCCCACTGTGAAGTATCTAGGAAAAGTATGTGCCACGTTTCTCTGGAACTCGATTCCTGCTGGACGTAGCCTGGAGCAGCCAAGTGTTTTCTGACTACCCGGCCAGGCTCCCTGACCCACGTCCTTGATAAACGTCACTGACGTGGAGGCCGTGTGAGTTTTTGAAACGGAAGCAAAATTAGGAAGGTTGGAGGACTTGGGACAGTCACTAAGTCGAGACCTTTCTGATGACACTTCAGGCCTAGGTGCCCCAAGGGGGTTTTCACAGTTAGGGATTTGAGACCGTTTTAAAGCTAGAAGTTTTGTTTCTGTATTTGCTGCCGTAAGCATCAGGAAGCATCAGGATTGCGTTCCTTCCTACTGGAGCCATTGTTTTCTAAACAATAAAGTGCCAGAGGGGACTGTGAATGCTCTGTCTCCGGCTCTGTGTTGGCTGTTGGCCAGGGGCCTCATGCAGGAAATGTAAGGGGGGTGGCGATTCACAAACAGGCCGGGCTCTCTCGGGTGCGCTCTGTCCTCTTCTGGGGCGGGGGCGTCTGACGGGCCATGGGAATTGGCGGGACAGGCGCCTTCGCAGACCAGGGAACGGCTTTTCTGGAAAACGAATCATCCAGTCCCAACTTTTCCTGTGTCTGAAGGAGCCCGTTTGGTCATTGCAGTGAAGGACACGGGCTGTGAAATCACTCACAGGTTCCAGTCCTGGCCCCGACGCTTCCCAGCTGTGTGGCCCGGGACAGCACGTCTGACTTCTCGGTCCTTCGAGTTCCTCGTCTGTAAAGGGAGGACGCTGCTGTGAACAGCCCCCGGTGCCCAGTTAGCATGCGCTCGCCCGTTCTGGCTCGCCGCGTGATGGGGTGATGAGGAGGGTCCCAGCAGAGAGGTTAGGCCGATCAGGGTGCCCTTGGCGCGTCTGTGGAGCTGCGGGGATGAGCCCGTTCCCCGGGGTGCGAACCCTCAGGAGCACCCAGGAGCAGCGGATGGGGAAGGGCTGTTGGAGAAGACGGGCCTGAGCCGGCGTAGGACCCAGAGGGCGTGCTCACAGGTCCTTTTCTCTCTTCAGACCCTCCCTTGCCCTTCCTCCTCCCCGCCCTGCTCTGCGTCCCCAGAGACTGATGGTGGGGGGGGGGGGGGCACGGAGGGAGGAGGATGAGCCGAAGGCCCTCAGTTCCCTCTAGCGGGGTCGCCTCCGGCACGATCTCGCAAGAAGGGTCCCCCCTGCCCTCTCAGCCTGTGCTCCAATGACTGCTCCCTGCCCTCGGCCCTTCTGGCCTGAGAGTGGTCCACACTCCAGGAACCACTCTACCCCTCGTGATGTCCCTACCCCTGCTCACTCACACCTCGCAGGTCGTCCCTTCCTTAAAGCCTCCGTCGGTGACCCCCGTTTGGAGCCATCTGTTTCCTACTGGGAGCCTGACCATCAGATACCGCAGGGAGGTCAGGGAAGAAGGTCCGCAGAGGGTCCGTGGACTGAGCCACAGGGAGGACCCGGTGTTCTTGGCAGTCCTCCGGAGAACAGCTCCAGGAGGGCCGCGAGGGGGAAGCCGGAGGGCGTCGGCCTGAGATGGAACCGGACAAGGAGTCATCTCTTTGAGAAGCTCCAGATACCGCGGGGTCTGGGCTCACACCCTCCTCACACGCGTGGTGACTGTGGCCTGCTGGCTGCTCTCTGTGTTCAGGGTATAATTCATCAGCAAAAGGAGAGCTCCCAAGCACCGTCTTAGAACAGAGTGAAAACAAGTGAGATTAATCTCTTCCCAAGCGTGAATCCTGTCATATGCACTTTAAATTGGTGAGTTTCAAGGTAAATCGTACCTTAATAAAATTGTGTAAAAGATGTGACTCAAAAGCCTTCACGCCAAGAAAATTCCAAGGCCACATGGTCTTACTGGTGAATTGCCCCAAAGATTTAAGGAAGAAACAATACCAAGCCAACACAAAATCTTCCATGATTTGGGAAATCGAGAACACGTCCTGACTGATTTTCTGAGGGCTCCACCATTCTGATACCAAAACCAGACACATCTTTTACAAGAAACAACAGATACAGGCCAGCATCCCTCATGAACAAAGATGCAGAAGTCTTTGATGAAAATCTAGCCGGTTGAATCCAGCTGTATGTAAAAGGGGAAGTAATTCACGAGAGAGTGTGTTTTATTCCAGGAAGGCAAGGTTGGTTGAATAGTCAAAAAGTAACATAATCCACCAGGTTGCCAGAGTAAAAAGGAAAAATCCTGGAGCGCCTGGGTGGCGCAGTCGGTTAAGCGGCCGACTTCGGCTCAGGTCATGATCTCGCGGTCCGTGAGTTCAAGCTCCGCGTCAGGCTCTGTGCTGACAGCTCGGAGCCTGGAGCTGCTTCGGATTCTGTGTCTCCCTCTCTCTGACCCTCCCCCGTTCGTGCTCTGTCTCTCTCTGTCTCAAAAGTAAATAAACGTTAAAAAAAAATTAAAAAAAAAAAAAAAAGGACAAATCCTATAATTGTCTCAAAAGACACAGAAAAAGGTTTGGACAAAATTCAACACCTGTTCATGATTTTAAAACAAACAAAACTCTTAGCAAACCAGGCATAAGAGGAACGTCGCTCATCACTTGATAAAGGGCACTTGCCGTAAACCTACAGCGAGCGTCATACTTTGTGCTGAAAGACCGAAGGTCTTCCCTCCCCCTAAGGCTGGGAATGAGGTAAGAATGTCCCCCCAACAACCTACTTTCTTATGTTGGAGCCATTTTAAACCAAAACTCGCACAGAAGTTGCAAAACTAGCACGGTGCCTTCGTGCAGCCTTCTCCGGTGCTAACAGCTTCCGGTTTTCACGAGCGTAAGTGCAGTGATCAGAAGCGGGAAAATGACCTTGGTTTCCTCACTGTTATTCACAATCATCCAATGGGGTGTCCCAGAGAGTGCAACTGGGCAAGGAAAAGAAAGTAAAAGAGAGTAAAACTATCTTTATTTGCCAGAGACAAGCTCAACTGGGCGGGAAAGCGTAAGAAGCCTTCAAAAAACAGCTACCAAAACTGAGAGTTGAGCTTGGGGCTGAAACTCCCTTGTTTCTGTGTAGCTGACGTGAACAACTGGAAACCCTGTGCAGTAGTTAAAACCTGGGAACGACCCAAATGTCCATCGGTGCACGTAAACGCATACGCAGGGTGTAGTCTGTCCCCATGGGGCACGACTCCTCAGGAAAAAAGTGAGCCAAGAGCTGGTGTTCGCATGTGGCACGAATGAGTCTCAAAAGCCTCGTGCTAAGTAAAAGCAGCCAGATGCAGAACATCACACATTGTGTGTTTCTGTTTCTATGCAATTCTAGGACACGCAAAACGCATCGGTAGTTGCCAGGGATGGGGGCTGGCGGAGGGGACTGACCGCAGAGGGGCATAAGGACCGTTTGAGGATGATGAAAACGTTCTGTAGATTATGGTCACGGTTGCCATTTGCACACCTCTGTCAAAACTCATTAATGCATTTTAATGAGTGCATTTTAATGTACGTAAATCATACCTCAAGAGAGCAGGGGGGAGGGGCAGAGGGAGAGAGACCGACTCTTAGGCAGGGTCCACGCTCAGCGTGGAGCCCCACGTAGGGCTCGATCCCATGACCGCGGGATCGTGACCTGAGCTGAACTCAAGAGTTGGACGCACAGCCGGCTGAGCCATCAAGGCGTCCTGAGCCAATTTTTTTTAAAAAGAAAAAGTGGGGGTTTGAATCCCAGCTCCTTCCCTTTCTTGCTGCACAACCGGGCACATTTTGCCTCTCTCGCCTCTGTTTTCTCATCTGCAGAGGGAACCCCCTTTGCAGATAACCACCCACGGGGGTTTGGGTAGCAAGTGGGCGGAGACCCGTGCGAAAGGTCTCTTGTAGACCCCAGCAGGAGCCTCTGGGGCCAGTTCCTGCGCTCGGCGTGCAGGTGGGGGAGACGCAGGAAAGATTGCCCTATGAACCGGCCAAAGGTCCTCGCCTCCGAAAATCCCCAGGCCTCTCCCTGCCGTGTTGGCAGTGGCTTCCTGGTGACAGCAGCCCGACCGTCGTCTGCGGTGCCCGGGGCTTTCCGTCCTACCGGCACGGAGTCCCTCCTCACCGGACCAGGCCCTCTCAAGCTCAGTTCCGCCTGGAGGGCCCCGGGGGAGCCCACACCCCGCACTCGGATTCCACGCAGAGGCCTTGGGCTCACACCTTCCTTGCCCGAACACGAAGGACTTTCCAGGACCGTGGGGCTAAAGATTCAGCAACTTGAGTGGGAAACCGCGCCACCGTGAAAATGAGGCCAAGGAAACCTCGGTGAGAATGGAGGGGGGCGGCGGGCGGGGGGGGGGGGGGGCTCTCACCCCCAGCCCCGGTTGACCACCGCAGACCCAGCAGGAAGAGACCGCGTCACTGTCCCAACCTGGAGGAAAGCAGGGTTTCTTCCTCCCCGCGCCGCGGCTCAGCCACTGGGAAGCCACTTACGCCGCCTCCCAGTTTCCCGCAGGGGCCTTTCTGTTTATAACAGCCCCTCCCTTTCCTCTAAAACTGAGCCCCTTCTTCCTTGCCCGGTGGAGTTGCTTTGCCGTAGCCTGCTTGCTCCGGGTAGCAACTCTTAGCTCTTCGTCAACAAACTGGTCTTTGCTGGTAAGATAGCTGGCAGTTTTACGTTTAAGGGCAACGCCACCACCACCTCCCAAAGGACTTCCTTTGTACTCTCTTCCTGACGGGCAAAATCGTGGAGACTGTGAGAAGGGGGGGGGTCCTGGGGGTTCTGCACCAACGAAGCGGAAGCTCCTTCGTCCGGATGGGATTTTAAACCTCACCACGGTCTCTCCTGCCAGCGCTGTTTCCAGATGCTTCTCCCCCTGGATATCTGGTTTCTCTGGAGGGAGCTGGAGGAACCACGCAGCTCCCCGAAACCTCACCTCGTGGGCAAACAGCCATTCGGGGCTTGACCTCGGCGCGCCAGGGAACCCGTGTGTGTCAGCCCTGGCCGCGCACGGCAGCCACCTGGAGGGCTTTACGCGGCCGATGCCTGTCCCCACCCCGGAGATCGTGACGGAGTGGGCCTGCACACCGGGAGTTTGTAAAACTCCCGGGCGACTGTCATGTGCAGACCAGGCCGCGAGCCACTAGGCTGGGGAGACCTGGGGACAAATCATCCAGAACCGTGGCATGCAGGTGCCAAAAACAAAAGAGGGCGTTCGTTGCCTCATTTAACCGCGAATCCCAGGGCTTGACCTTGGCAGCTGGACCCAGGGGCTCGGACCGCAGCCTCGGGACCTACCGCCTCCAGGTCTCAGCTCCACCCCCCCCCCCCCAGATGGGCTCTCCCCGGGGCATCCGCAGCCCCCAGGCACACGCACCCTACAGGGACCCTCCCTGAGGCTGAAGCTGACCCCCACTGGGCCGGCCGCCCTCACGGCCTCTCTCCGACACCATCCCTGTGGCAAGGGGCCTGCAGGGCCCTGAGCTGCCAGGTCTGGGTCAGACTCCGGGGGAGCCTGGGCCCCCAGACAGCCTGGGAGTGGGAGCCGGTGCCTTCCCGAGGGAAAAATGCAGTGCTGCTTTCTGTGGGGTGGGGGGGGGCGGGGAGAAACGGCTGTCTGTCGGGGGGGGCTCCGCAATTTACACCCGCCCTGCAGGGGTGAGACGCTGGGAGAACAGCCCTTATCGGGGGTGGGTGGTGTGCCCCCCTGGGGGTCACTTGCTGGCTGCGTACTTGGCCGTGCTGTCTCGCGTCTCCGAGCCCCCCTCGCCTGTCCGGGGATGACTCCGTGCAGCCTCGCGGAGGGCCTCTCAGTGACGTCAGGCTTGCCGCGCCCTCAGCGCTGGGTGACGCTCGGTGAGCGGCCGTCCCGGCGGTGGCCACCCTGCCAGCCACGTGCCAGACCCAGGATACGGCCCGGAGCGTTCAGCGCGAGCCCGGGCCACACTGGCAAGGTGCGGCCCCAGCCTGTCTGTTCCCACCCCCTGCTCTTCTTCCCGGCTCCCCCTCCCCCACTCTCCTCCCTCTCCCCCTCCCCGCCACCGCCGCCCTCCCCCAGCGCCAGCCCTAGGGGCCAGTCCAGCTTGGAAGGTTGTTTACAATCGAGCCTAGCTGCCGCTGTGGGCAGGCCGCCTCGCTCCGGTTATCGAGTCAGTTAGACTGCCCCCGCGAGGTCCAACATCTGCAGGCAGAGCTGAGAGGAGGGAGGGGACCAGGGAGCCTTGGGCGGCAGCCAGTCCCAGAAGAGACCCAGGTCAGGTGGTTTCTAGAAATCGAAACTCCACTGTTTTCTGTGGCGTTTCCTGGGACCAGCATGCCATGCTTCACACTGTTTTCTGGGTTGAAGAGGGGATCCTGCAGCAGGTAGGCAAGAGGATCCAGGGCAGCCATCAGTAGTGGCCTCAGGTAAGCTCACGCCTCTTGTTCTCAGGTGGGTGTCCCTCTCACTACCCAATGTAATCTGGTGGGTACAGTCTCCCTGTGGGTACCCAGCTGGGATCTGGTGCTCTCCCTCAGCCCAGAAACCATCATTGCCGCTCCCAGATCCACAGGGTCTCTATGTACAGTTGTCCAAGTGGTTCACTGCACAAGGACAGAGGGCAAACAGGCTTGGAATTCAGCCCAGTGCCCTCTCACCAGATGGTGTATTCCAGCCCAGGCCTATACCTATCCCAAGAAAGAGTATCTTTTTTTCTAATTTGCAAAGGTCAGGCAGCCTTATCCCAATTTCCCATGTGAGGGAGTCAGGCTACAGCAGGTGGCCATGACCACCCCAAGGGCAGCCATATTTGCATACCACGTACCAGGTGCTTGATCGGCCACTGTTAATGCACAACTGGGGTGCTGCCTCAGGGTCACCAGCCCTGAACTTGTAGGGGTGCCCACAATGGCGGCCTCGTTGCCCACTTGCTGGGCCCGGGGGTGGCGTGTGGCCACGGGATTGTCACCGAGACAGAGAGACGATGACTGGTTCCCCAGTCATCGCCGGGTCCTGGCGGGCAGAGGCAGGTGAGGGGCAGAGGCTGGGATTAAGGCGAAAACCGAGCCCCAAAAATTGCAGAGAAGCAAGGACTCCAGGCGGACGTTGGAAGAGCTGAGCCCCCCAGGCTGGCTGTGGAGTCTCGGTGGCCCGAGCCTCTCCGCGCCTGTGTCTTGGGGACACTAACCTCAGAGGTGGCAGCACCAGGTCCACCGCTCAGCATCTCCCCCCCGGCCTGCTCCCCCGGCCCCCGTCTCGTCCGCACCCCCACCCCCACCCCCACCCAGCTGCAGCCAGTCCCAGGCCTCAGCCCTGACTCCCCCTCCCAGCCACTGTCTCTGGCCCTGTCTGTCACTCCTGCCTGGATTTTCTGAGGACCTCCCGGCGTGTCCCCTCCCTTCGGGGGCCCACAGAGAGCTCTCAGGCACGCCCACAGGAGTCCAGCTGCCAAAAGTAAAGCCCTACCTTCAGCAAGGCCCACCAGGCCTCTGGGGATCTGGGCCCTGCACCCTCTACAGCCTTGCCCAGGGCCTGGTTTTCGGAGATGGGCTTTAGTGCCCACTGTCCTGCTGCTTAGAGACCTCCACCCGTTCCCCTCACCCTTCGTCTGGGCAAGTCTCACTCCCTCCTTACGCGCTGAGGACCACCCCTCGGGGGAGGGGCTCCCGCTGGGGGGGGGGGGGGGCACCTGTCACGCTCACAGCTGAGAGCAGGGACACCACACGTAGGGTCTGAAGGATCCTGGTCCCAAGGGCTGCCCAGCTCTGCCATAGGACTCTTCTGCTTCCTTCCACCGCAGGACGGGGGCCTCCCAGGAGAGCCATGGCCCTCCCACGACTCCTCTGGATGTGGCTGCTGGTTGCAGGGACCCAAGGTGAGCTGAGCCCCAGGAATGCCCAAAGCGGCCATCTGAGGGGCCGCTGCTCCGCCTTCTGTGGGGCTGACCCCTCCTTGCGGAACATCTAGGCAATGTTCTGCCTGGGTCACCGGGGTCAGCCCGGGTCTTCTCTCCTGCCTGGAGCCCTGGTGATCCCCAGTGATGGTGGCTCATAGGTTCTGGGGGGACACCAAGGGATTCTCCGTTTCATCCAGTGGGACCCGGAGCGACTGAGCACCGGGAGCCCATCACACAGGCCGAATGCTGGGGGTTGGGGGGGGCGGGTCACAAATCAGTGCCCTGTGGACCCAGTCAGACTTCAGAGTTCTGGATGCCTGTCTTCAGAAGTGTTCTCAGGAGGCCCTTCCTTGTCCTGGTGACCCCATGGAGGCCTGCTGCACCCCCGACTGAGAACTACCCTTTGACATGGCACCCAGCTCCTGCCTGACCCTGTCCCAGAACAGCCCCACTTTCTCTCTGCACCTGGCGTTTCCTGCCAATGTTTCTGGGGGGTCGCTGGGCCTGCCACTCCTGGCACCCCCCCCCCACCCTCCTAGGGGTCCATGCTGTAGTGCATAGGCAGCATCCCCGAGCCCCAGACGCCCTCAGGTGGGGTCACATAGGCCCCTCCTCCTCCGTTCTGCCCCCTGGGGTCCCGCCTCCCCCGTTCTCAGGCTTTAGGGTCCCAAGCTGCCCCTCCTGCCCCTTCTCTACCAACAGAGGAAGGACTCAGACCTCAAAGATAAGAGGCGTTTTACCTCCTGGCAGGGGGCCATGTCCTCTACCCCTCCCCTACAGGTGAACCCCTCGAGGATGGAGGGAGGGCTTTAAAGTTCGTTGCACAGCAGGCACCCCGCCCTGGGGGGAACTGAGAAGTGGTCCTCGGGGGGCAGGGCCCCCGGATAGGGAAGGAGGTGGGCCTTTCTCCCTGCTGAGCTTTCTGTTCCCTTGGGGACCCTGTAGGTGTGAAAGATGGGGACGTGCGGCTGGCCGACGGGGACATGCGCCTGGCCGACGGGGACAGCGCCAATGAGGGCCGCGTGGAGATCTTCTACAGAGGCCAGTGGGGGACGGTGTGTGACAACCTATGGGACCTGACGGACGCCAGCGTCGTCTGCCGGGCCCTGGGCTTTGAGAACGCCACCAAGGCTCTGGGCAGAGCCGCCTTCGGGCCAGGTAGGCCTGCTGGTCCCCAGGTCCCACAGCTGGGACCGGCTGCCAGAGAAGGGCCGGGCCTCCTCACTCGCCTTTGGCCAACACTTAAAGCAGGGCTAACACCCGAGCTGGCCAGGGGCACTCACACTGGCCTTGCCGGCAGCCAGTCCCTCAGGCCCTGGGAACCATACCTTCCTGAACCATCCCCCCACACCCTGGGGGGTGCATAGGACTGTTTCCACTGACGCAGGGCCGGTGATTCTGAAGAAAGGGAAATACTCCAACTATTCAGAGGCGGGGGTCGGGTACAGATGATGGCTGGTTTGTGGCCACCGGAATAAACCCGAACCCGCACTCGGATCGCCGCCAGGTCACACCTGGGGACAGACCCCGCAGGGCAGCGTGAGGGACCAGGGGCCGCCGGCATGGAGCGCGAGGGCTGCACGGGGCTCCCGTCGCCGCAGTAAACGCAACTGGCCTCTGCAGTCGGCAGTTCTGGGGGAGCAGCAGCCCTGTCGACGCCCCCCCCCACCCGCCACCCCCCCCCCGCCCCCCGCGGAGGGCGCCAGCACCCCCAGCCCCGCCCTTGTGTGCCTGCAGGCGCGGGCCCTATCATGCTGGACGAGGTGGAGTGCACGGGGACAGAGTCGTCGCTGGCCGAGTGCAAGTCCCTGGGCTGGCTGAGGAGCAACTGCAGGCACAATCAGGACGCCGGCGTGATCTGCATCAACGGTGAGCCCCTCGCGCCGCACCCTCCCTGCGCGCCGCAAGCCCTGCCCCGCCCCACGCCTGTCCCGGAGGGAGGGGGCGGGAGAGCCTCCAGAGCAGCACCACGCCCCAAGCCATCCCCGATTCCCCACGGCCCTTCGCAGGGCCGCTCACAAATGCTCCCTTTAACCGGGTCCTTGGGCAAGAGCCGCCTGCCCCCTGCACGGGACACCTGCGTGCTGCACGCTTGCATCTCGAAGCCTTTTACTTTCCTTCGTCCTCCGTCGGCGACACGGAAGGAGCGCCCGTGTGCCTGGACGGCAAGCCCTAAACCCTGCCCCCGCCGTGGCTCCCGCCCCTCTGGCCTCCCCTCCCCCTCCCCCTGCACCAGCACGCGGGCTGACCTCTCTGGGCCGCTCCGCGTTCTTCAGTCCCCGATTCCTATCTTTCTTCTCCTTCCTGGGCTTCGCACGGGGCCTGGGGACCTGGGCAGCACCCCCTCCCCCCCCCAGGCTTGGGGACAGAGCATTTACACAGCGATAGAGCCACTGCGTGGAGGGCTCCCTGGGAGCGGGGCGCGGGGGGGGGGGGGGGGGGGGGCCGGGCAGGGAGGCGGTGGTGACCGTGGGGGAGGAGGAATGCGGGGCTGGACCCGCCTGGCTGACTTGTGACCCATTTGTGAAAAAGAAAGAACAGGTGGGATTTTTGTTTCCAGTTAGGCTTTGGGGGTGTTGGGACAGGGGTACATCACCCCCGGCACCACCTCGGGGGGGGGGGGGGCTTCAAGTGGCTTCTCTAGGCCCCTGTTCCCTGAAGGAGGCTGCTAGGGACCCCATGGCTCTGAACTGAGTTTCTGTAAGACTCTCCCTCCTCAGACGGTCCAGCCAGGGAAAGGGTCTGGGTTTTAGAAGGCACCACCTGGGTGACTGCTTGAGCAGCTGGGATTTTAAAGGGGGGGGGGGGGGGGGGGGCGGGGGCGCTGGACGTCGGGGGAGGTGCTGCCCGAATGTGGGGGAGCAGAGGAGCTAACTGGGGTGTCCCACGGGGGGGTGGGGAGGCTCTGCACCACAGAGGGGACGGCACCCCCTGTCTCCCCCGGAGCCTTCCTGAGTAGATAAGGCGAGGAGGAGACCGAGTGCAGGGGGCAGAAGTGTTCTTGGGTGACGGCCCCTGGCCCTTCTTGCTAACAGTGTGCTCCCCTCTGCCCCTTTTAGAAACCCGCGGTGCCCACACCCTTGACCTGTCGGATGAGCTCCCTGCGGCTCTGGAGTGGATCTTTGACAGCCAGAGGGGCTGTGACCTGTCCATCAGGGTGAGGGTGAAGGACGACGAGGAGGAGGGCCTAGACGTGTGCGGCCACAGGCTGATCCTGTCAACCAACCCCGAGGCCGAGGCCCTGTGGAAGGAGCCTGGCCCCACCGTCACCATGGAGGTGGACGCAGAGTGCCTGCCTGTCGTCAGAGACTTTATCAGGTGACCATCCTCGGGACGGGGGTACCAGGGCCTGGGCAGGGTCCCCAGGGCGCTCCCACCTCCCTCCGGCGGCAAACCTCAGGGGCTACGGCACCGACCTCACGGGTGCTTCCGCGAGCACGTGCGTGGGCACGACACAACACACACTCACACCCGCGTGTGCCCCCACATATCCGCATGGTCTTAAACAGGCACACCCACACCCTCACGTGGACACACGTGTGCTTGCACATGCTCGGGCTCACAGTCGTGTGCGTCCCACCCTCTCGCGTGCACACGCACACTCTTCTGCGCACACACAGTTGCACACTCTACACTGACACACACACACACACACACACAAATACCGACTTTCACAAAACACTGCATAAAAAATCTCCCAGCAGTCGCCGCCGTTAGAAGAGGCATCAAACCCTCTGTGGGTCACAAGTCCACCGGGTCCAAGACCCGGACCGGTTTGGTGAGAGGTCGCTGGAGGGGCCTGGGGCAGAGCTGGGAAGGGGTCCCGCCCACCAGAGGCCGCCGGTCTGGGCCACGGCCTCCGCGGAGGCCCGGTCGTGCGTGTGTTCGAGGAGGAGTCAGGTGGTCCAGAAGCACGCACACCTGTCTCTGAGGTCACGTGAGGTCACGGCCCAAGATTTGCAAGAAACTTAAACGTAGTTACGAACTCACCCTCCTCCCCGTCTGGCTCTGACCTTGCTTGTGTGGAAGGTGGAGCGCTTGTGACCCCAGACCCGTCGGCGTCTCCCCCGCCCGTGAGCCGGCACCCCAGCTGGGGACACGGAGACACCAGGGGCCCGCCTCTCCGGGTCCTGGCCCGACCCTCCCGCCAGGCCGCCCTGCCGGGGCCCCCAGGGGCTTGTGCTCCGAAAGCACGTATTTAAAAAGAGCTGCTCCTTCTCCTTCTCCGGACCTAAAGCTCTATGTAGCTGGGAGCGACACTGAAGAGAAAACAACAAATGTTGGCAATTAAGACAGATTGAAACGGTTTCTTTCCGGCTGCCCTGTGCTGCACCGCCCCCCGCAATGGGACCATCTCTATGAGAACCAGGCAGGCGCCCTCCCCGCCCCCCCTCCCCCCCCCCCCCCCCCCAGTGGGACCATCTCTATGATCCGTTCGAGAACCAGGCAGGCACCCTTCCCCAGCTTCCCAGGCCCAGCTGGAATCACACCCTTGGTCAGAGCTCAGGATTCTGGAGCAGTGGTGATGCCCCCTGTCTCTTTCCTTCTCTCTCTGTCTCTTCCCTTCTCTGTCTTTTCCTTTTTCTCTCCGTCTCTGTCTCTGTGCCCTCACCAAAGGCAGAAAGGCTACAGCGGGCTGGATGCCCCTGGCCTCCGGACCCCGTCCGGCCCCGGGAAGGCCTCAGGAGACCTGATCCCCATCGAGGGCAGAGATTCCCCCCATTCCTCTGCCCGGGGCCCCCTGATGCCCGGGGCCTCCTCACCAGTTCCCATGGTTTCTGAGGGTCGCCGACGCTCCCCGTCCTTGTTCGAGTCTGCCTCTCAGGGGCAGGCCGAGGGACGACTGGGACCCCCCTCCTCACACCGGGGCCTACCTGAGGCTGAGGTGGGTAGTGACCGGCGGCCTGGGAACCTCCCGCTCCGGCCTGAAATGAGAATTGGGAGGGGTGGTAGCCACAGTCCCTCCCCCCTTTTGTCAACGCACCTGCGGGGCCTGCCACCAAAGAGGCCGTGCTCGGGAGGTGTGCGCCCCAGTGCCCTGCCACTGCTCCAGGGCGAGGCTTCAGTGATTCGGGCAGTTACCCAGCTGGTGGGTGGCCGGCCAGCGGGAAGATGCCCTCTTCCCCCTGCGAGTTCCTGTCGCCAGCAGGAATCACACGCTAAGCTTCGAGAGTAGCGAGTGCAGGAAGGGACGAGGAGGGGAGGACCCGCGTCTGCCACCGTCACTGGGCACAGGGTCCCCGTCTCCTCCCAAGGGACGCCACCCGCCCCATCCCGGGAGAGGGCGGCAGGCCTAGCCCGGCATTGCCCTCTAGGCAGACCCCTTCCACACCTGTTCTCACCCAGCACAGAGGGTCCTGGTGGCGCCCCGAGTCACAGAGCCAATCATAGATTGGGTGCCACCGGCATGGGCTCCCCGTCAGCAGGGGAAGCAGACAGGGAGCAACCAGGGGTGATGCCCGTGTCACGGGGGCAGGAGAAGGTGCTGGGGACAGAGGGGCACTGACAGGCACCCAGCAAGGGACCGAAGGGGCCCTGGCCAGGGCTGTGACGGCAGGAAGGAAGGGGTAGTGTAGTGCTGATGCCCGAGGTGGCCAGCAGGTCCTGGCGCCCAGGACACCAGAGGGTGATGACCGTGACGGCGGAGGCAGAGCACAGAGGTTGCTGGTGCTGCCTCCGTCACAGGTGAGGAGGTCACCTGTCAGATCTGAGCAGATGTGAGATTGGACTGTGGATTGGCCCGAAAGATAAGTCCGTGGGGCACCGAACGCCTCTCGAAATGGGGCACCGCCGGGGGTGTCTGTGGGTCGCCGGCAAACACGGGATAGATAGTGATGTCAGAGAGGCAGGCCCGGCACACGCCCGGCCCCCTGTCGTCCCGCAGGGGCAGGGGTGCCCGGCTGGTCAGCGCTCGCTCCCCTCCCCAGGTACTTCTACTCCCGAAGGTTGGGCGTCTCCCTGACGTCGGTGAAGTGCTTCCACAAGCTCGCCTCCACCTACGGGGCCTGGCGGCTGCAGAGTTTCTGCGCGAGCCTCTTTGCCATCCTCCTCCCCGAGGACGCCTCCTTCCAGACGCCCCTGGACCTCTATGCCTATGCACTGGCCACCCAGAACCCCGTGCTGGAGGAGCTCTGCGTGCGGTTCCTGGCCTGGAACTTCGAGGCCCTGACGCAGGCCGAGGCCTGGCCGAGCATCCCCACGGCCCTGCTGCGAGTCCTGCTCTCCAGGAGCGACCTGGCCGTGCGCAGCGAGCTGGCCCTGCTGATGGCCGTGGACGCGTGGAGCCGGGAGAAGCAGCCCTCCCACGGGGAGGTGGAAGGCCTTCTGGACGAGATCCGGTTCCCCATGATGCTGCCCAAGACCCTGTTCGAGCTGCAGTTTAACCTGTCCCTGTACCGCGGCCATGAGGCACTCTTCCAGAAGAAGACTCTTCAGGCGCTGGAGTTCCACACCGTGCCCTTCCGGCTGCTGGCCCAGTACAGAGGCCTGAACCTCAGCGACGACGCCTACCAGCCCCGGCTGTATACCTCGCCCACCTGGAGTGCCAACATCTCGGGCGATTCCCAGGCCTCGTCCAACTACCTGGATGCTCCAAACCGGTCCTTCCAGACCCCACAGCACCCCAGCTTCCTGTTCCAGAACCAGCTCGTCTCCTGGTTGCTCCTGTACCTTCCCACCGTCCAGAGCTGCTGGGACTACGGGTTCTCGTGCACCGAGGACGAGGTCCCCCTCCTGGGCCTCTCCAAGTCTACCGACTCAGACCCCACCATCGGCTACCAAAGCCAGGCTCTGATGCTCTGCGAGGGGCGCTTCGTGGCCGACGTCACCGACTTCCTGGGACAGAAGGCCCCGATCCCCAACGCCCTGGGCACCAACAGCTCCCGGAGCGCCTCCCTCTTCCCCTGCCCGGAAGGGTCCTTCACCAGCTTCCAAGCGGTCATCCGCCCCTTCTACCTGACCAACTCCTCCGACGCGAACTAGGCGCAAGCGAGCGCCGAGAGGCCAGGCGCCTCCCAGTCCGCCCCAGGCTTGCCGTTGCTGGCCGCCTCCTGTCTGCAGCCACCAGCCGCACCGGCCACCAGAGGGCCCTCGCGCTTTCACTGATGTCTCTGAGCTTAGAGAAAGTACTGGAAGGTTTCAACTAACGTTCACCACCCTGCACGGAAGTCCCAGTTCCACCCCCACCGCCCGGCTGGTTTCCAGGTCGAGAAGCAGCAGGACCCGGGAGGGGCAGCGGCTGGACTTTCCACCCGGCCTTTCCCTTTCCCGGTCGGGTCCTGTGCCGTCCCTCGTCCGAGATCATTAAAATTGCACTGATTGCCCAGTTCCCGCGTTGGTGCCCAGAGTCGCGCGTCCATTCTGCGCTCGGACGTTGGGTGTGCTGGGTCCTGGGGCTCAGAATGAGCAGACACAGCCCCTGTCCTCGCGAAGCTGCGACCCCGGCGGTGGGACGGGCGGGGCAAGTAGACACCCTCGGCGTCATCGCAGTGGGGATGCAGGTGATGGAAACCAGAGGGTGCGCAGGGCGGCGGGCCGTGGAGAAACGAGAGGCCGGGGCATATGGAAAATGGGGCAGGGGGCGGTGAGCCCCGGGGAGAAGGAGCGGCCCCTGGCGACCCCGTGCCTCCGCGAACCCTCGCGCATGCGCACGAGGATGCGGCCGCGGATTCTCCTCGCAGCCAGGCTCCTGGGAATTGGAAACCACCGTCATGCGCATCAGCGAGGGGCCAGCGCCCCGACAACGGACACCCACGACGGGGTGGGCGGGACAGAAAGACATGCTGGAGCGACCCTGGGCCACCCACGCAATCTAAGTGAGGGCAGGGGACCGAGCCTGGGGTCCCGTGGGGACTTATCCTTGGTTCGGGGTGCTCAACCCTACCCCCCCCCCCACCCCCCGCCGAGAGCAGGGCAGGAACTCTGAACTGTCCCTGCTGCTGTGTGATGTGAGCTCCAGGCCCAGGGTCCCCGGAAGCACGCGGTTGGCCGAGCCCAGGCCACGTGCTGGCAGCTCTCGGCCAGGGTCTGAACGGCAGCATCTGGGCTGCTCTGGCCTCGGGAAGGGGAGGTGCGCACGGGAGGGAGGGTCAGACGCGGGACCGGCCAGAAGGCAGCAGGCCCGACGCACACTGCGCCCCCGCCCCCGCAGGGACAGAGAGCCTCCCGCCTGGCCCAGGCACAGCTTCGCCTTCCCGAGGGGTCCCAGCTCCAGGCCCGCGGTCTTGGCCACGTCGGTGGCTGTGCCTGGACGTTTTACAAACGTTAGCGTTTCGTTTCTACCGCGCGCTGACTAGCACCAGCTCCTGTGTCGGGCTCAAACGCAGGTAGAGGTCGAGGGGAAGGAAAGGTCGGCGGGAGTAAGCACTGGGTCCCGGAGGTGGCCCCGGGGACCACCAGCTTCCACAGCGGTGTTCTTCTCTGGCTCTGGGAGAACCACCTGCCGGCCTCGAGCTCCGCGTGCACCGAGAACCGGAGGGCGGTTATCGGCTTGTGCGGCAGCCCGTGATCGGATTCGTAAGGAATCTGGAAGCAGGGTGGTTCCGGCAGAACTGGCTGGCATGCCTCAAGGCCCAGGTTCTTCCGTCTTCCGCCCCTGCCGTCCCCGAGCCCTCCCACACTCGTGAGTCACGGGGCTGCCCGCATTAGATCCCTGGGCCTCGGCACCTGCGTGCACTAGGGCCAGGCACCACGCCATTCGGTGAGCCCAGGGTTGGTAGGACAAAGGCCAGTATGACGGGTGGGGAGGGCCAGTCCAAATCTAGAATAAATGTCGGATTCCTTGGCTGGAAGACATCCGCCAGGCGCGAGTGCCCTCGGGGAGACGGCGTTCCGCCTCGGCATCACAAGACGCCAGGGGAGGGCTCGGGAGCAAACGTCAGATCGCATCGGCCTGGGTGACTAGGCCAAGGTCAGCCCATGCACAGCCACCCTCCCTGCCACCAAGGCCACCTGGAGAGCCAGAAGAGCAGGCCACTGTGGCCGGGGAGGGGCAGTGACTCCCCCCGAGCAGCCTGCCTGACCCCCATGGCATGAGGGCCTGTTTGGTCAGAGACTCTCTTTGGTCAGGCTCTCTGATCAAACCCTGCCTCCTCTGCAGACAAGGTGGCCCAGACCCTCTTCCCTAATGGGGAGTGAGGTGTTGCTCAACCTTCTGCCCTAAGGGAGGGCGACAGTGCCACAGCAGGCCTCTCCCGCCTGGTGTTAGCCAACCGTGCATCCCGAAACCAGGCTCGCGTCTTCCCCAAGAGGCTGCAGGTGGCCGAGGGAGGGGCGACCGATGCACAGAATACGGCAGCCCACACAGATACGAGCCACCCACTACTCCAGGGATTGGTCGAGCCACTCCTTGGGGACCCACTCCACCTGCTGCTGGGGGCTCAGATCCTGTCGAGCTCAGGGAGGGCTGCTCAGGACCCGTGCTCAGGTGCTGGGGCCCAAAGCTGGTTGTGGCTTAGAAGGAGAGAGGTTCCCTGCTGAGGACAGCATCGACTTGACTGCAAAGGCCCAGATACCTCCCGGATGGTCCTCCCACCAGGCCTCGTGGGCACCGCCCCCCCGTCCCCCGCCAGTGTGCCTTGGTGAATCCCAAGCACCGCTGGGGAGGCAGCTCATAAAGGAATCCGTTCTGGTCCCGAGCCCCTCACAGACAGCTGGCCACATCCTTCTCCTTGCAGTCGGAAAGCCCCCACCAACTGGCACCTCCTTCCTCAGTGCATTTCCCCGGGGCGTTCAGGCAAGAGGGCTGTCCGGGTCTGTCTAGATGAGGGGCCACAGATTCACTGCACGTCGTGCACATTTCAGGGTCCTGGATCCTGGGTTCCTTTCTCTGCATCGTAGCGAGGGCTTCATGGGTCACCAGGAAGCCCAGTTGTCCCATCAGGCAGGTGAGACAGCACTACTCTCAGCGGCTCAAGCAACGAAGGCAGGTCTCTGATGGTTGTGCCTGTACTGGATATTTTTAGCTTCCGCTTCGTATATTGAAAACGCAAAAATAGCAATGACTTAGGTGGGATGCTTTCTTTTTCTCTCACGCAGGAGAGATGAGGCAATCATTCTGGAGGTGGGAGCCTCCTTTTCTCAGCACTATCTTAGGCTATGACTGCCATCTTTGAGGTTACTTCATGGTCCGCAGTGGCTGCTGGGATTCCGGCCATCATGTCTGCCTTTCAGGAGGAAGCAGGAAGGAGGTAGCAGAAAAGGACAAAAGACTTTCTTCTGGCTGTCTGTCCCCTGAGACTGGGTCTTTCAATTTTGCATCTTTAAATTTTGCACGTACTTTAGCTTGCTTGGTTCATCCTTGCTTCAGTCCCATTGAAAACAGCTGCCCCTTGAGCCTGCAATCCTTGAATATCTTTGGTTCTTCATAGTATTTTGTGGGCAGCAACAGGGTCCCCGACATTTTGCCTCCAGTGGATATTTCATTCCAGGCGACCCACAGGCCAGTAACTGAAATCAGCTGGTTTATACACTGCCAGCCGTCTATCCCTGTGTGCCAGTGGAATTTTGAGAAACGGTGTTACTGCTTTACGACATATACGTATGAGGGTACAGATCTACATCGATGCATATATATATATATATATATATATATATACACACACACGTATGTATAAAGTATAGAGCTCGGTTAATCTTTATATTACGTGTATACAACAAATGCCGACCCCTCAGATCTGGATTCTAACACCTCCCTCGGCCCCAGAAGACGCCCTCATGCCTCTTTCCAATTAGTACCACACCCCCGCCCCCATAACCACCGTTCTGACTCTCATCAACACAGACTAGTCTTTCCTGTTCTTGAACTTCACATAAATGGAATCACGCCGTGTGTACCCTTCAGCGTTGGCCTTCTTGGACTCAATATTTTGTCTGCAGGTTTCCGCAGAAAGACAGAGTCCCATTATAGGAATTTGCCCCAGTTTTCCAACCTGTTCTACAGCTCCTGGGTATCAGGGCTGTTTCCAGCGTTTTGGTATTTTATTTAAAAAAAATTTTTTTAACGTTTATTTATTTTTGAGACAGAGAGAGACAGAGCACGAATGGGGGAGGGTCAGAGAGAGAGGGAGACACAGAATCTGAAACAGGCTCCAGGCTCTGAGCAGTCAGCACAGAGCCCGACGCGGGGCTCGAACTCACGGACCGCGAGATCATGACCTGAGCCGAAGTTGGCCGCCCAACCGACTGAGCCACCCAGGCGCCCCAACGTTTTGGTATTTTAAAAGAAATATTTACTTATTTTGAAAGAGAGAGGAGGGGGCAAAGAGAGAGAGAGAGAGAGAGGGAGAGAGAATCCCAAGCAGGCTCCGGGCTGTCAGTGTGGAACCCAACATGGGGCTTGATCCCATGAACCGTGAGATCATGACCTGAGCAGAGATCAAGAGTCGGATGCTTAACGGACTGAGCCACCCAGGCGCCTCTGCTGTTTTGAAAAAAGCCTCCGTGAACATTAATTGCGTGCGTCCTTTGGAGGACACGTGGGCTCGTTGTCCCGGGGGTGCACCTGGGAGTTGATGGGGCGTGCGTTTCGCTTTAGTGGACGCTGTGCAGCCCTTTTCCTCAGTGACCGTGCCAGTGTGCCCCCTGCCCCCGCGTGAGAGCTCAGCTGCCCCGCGTCGTCCCCAGCACTACTCACTGTCAGCCTTATCTGCAGTCATGCTGGGGGGGGGAGGGGGGGAGGTCCAGTGGGAGTTTCTCTGCTTTCAGCCCACCGTTCTCCAAGGACCGCTCGCCTGAAATCCACTTCCAGCACCAGTGTCTACACCAGCCGCTGCTCTCGTTTGCAAACAACAGAACCAAGTCTGGCGACTCTAAGCGGAAGAGGGTTTAAGGAAGGAATCGGGAAGCTCGCGGACCGGAGGGAAAGGCTGGAGAACCAGGCTTGGGAGCTGGGCAGCAATTAGGGAAGTTAGTGTTTCAGGGAACTTGCCCACTAACAAACCGCTCCCAAACTCAGCCTCTTACTACCGCCGTTCCTGCGCGCATGGCCCTAGGGGGCGTAATTTGGGCTGGATTCTCGGGAATGGCTGGTCTTTGCTCCCGCGGGGTTGGCTGGGCTCCTCGGGTCCCGGCCTCACCTGGGTGGGACAGCTGGGAGCGTGGGGCTCGTCTGTCCATCTGGTCCTGGTGGATGCCAACGCCGCCTTGGTCACCCGGTGGCAGAGTTCCCCGATGCGAGGCCGCCGTAGATCCAAGGGTGCGGGGAAAACAGCATCTACCTCCTGCCGGGAAGAGCTGCCATTTGAAGTTCACAGCCAGCAAGCTGAGGACGGCTGGGCCCAGGTAGCGAGGCTGGAATTTAGAAACCGCCGACGCCCCGCCGGGGACACACTCTCTGCCTCATGGGCCCCTGGGGTTCCGGATGCCGCCGCTCCTCTTCTGTCCCCTCAGCAAGCTTTCTGAACCACCCCTGCCTCACTCAGCCACCTGCTGCAGACCCGAGGTCCCGAGAGGCCACCCGAGAGCAGACCTGGCCTTTCCAGCCCGCACCGTGGCAGGTGTCCCGAACGCAGGAAGGAGCTTCAGAGGCCCTGAGAGATCGGGGACACATTACGGCCCTGGAGAGGGGAACGTTCCTGGCTGTCTACCGAGTCTCTATGTCCCCCCCCCCCCCCCCCCGCCCCAACTCCGGGCCCTCTCCCAAGGACCCAGCTGTTCCTTCTGGGACTGCCCCTCCCCCACCAGGTAGCAGCAGTGGGCGATCCCAGGGAGGGGCCCACAGGACCCCCACCCGTCTGTGCAGCTTCTGGTTTGGGGTGCAGTTGGTTGACGGGGAGGAGCACGTGACCCCTGTTTGAGCTTCTGTTGGGGGAGGGGAGTCGCGGGCGACCCTTTGACCCTGAGAACGCTTGTGGACCCCCCACGCCCCCCCCCCCCCCCCCGCCCGATGAAAGGTTTCTATTGTCTGCTTTTTCCATTTCGTTTTTATTTTTTAATGAGGAAATAGGTCGCAAGGAAAGGTTTTCCAAAGCCGTCCCCTTGCTGCTCAGGCCCTCACACCTCAAGCTCTGGCCACAGCCTGGCGCAGACGCGCTCACGATGCCCCGAAATGTCACAACCCGCGGTGGGTTCCTTGCGCCGCCGCCCCCCCTGCCCTGCGTGGCCCCAGACGAAGGTGGCGGGCCCGGGGCCTCCGTGAGGGCTGGACAGAAAAGGTTTGATGTGGCAGCAGCTGATCCCTCCGAAAGAATGTCGCTGGGGGGCTGCCAGAGCCCAGCGCCAAGCATGTGGTCGTTGCAAAACGGCCGGGAAAGAACACAGAGCCCTGCTCCCGGCTCCCCTCCCGCACCCGTGCTGCCCGGCCCGGCCGGCCCTCCCCATCCGCCCGGATGCCCGCGTCGGGGAGGGGGCGCCTTCCCTTCTCGGGGCCAGGGTGCAGGGGCGGTGGCCTCCCCCAGCCCCAGCCCCCCTCCCAGGTCCAGGAGTGAGCGGATGCCTGGCAAGTGTTGGGGGAGGGGAGGTGAGAGGTGGGGAGGAGAGGGCGCCAGGGCCAGAGGCACCACGGGCTGTGACCTATGGGGGGGGGGGGCGGTGGAGAGGAGTGGGGTCCTGGGGACAGTCCAGAGCGGCCCAGAGGATCTAGGGGGGGCCCAGGTCAGCAACCAGAGGGGCTTAGGGGTGAGCACCCACTGGAGTTGCCGAGGCGGGGACAGCCAGCACCAGCACCTGTGACCCCCACGCGCCCCTGAGCCAGCCTTCAAGCCTGCTGGAGTCGGCCGGGGGGGGTGGGGTGGCCTGTCCAGGGGGCTGCACCGCGTCCAGGCGGGAACCGGCCTGTGTTAGTTTCCGGGGCTTCTGGCTGGAGTCGCCCCCACCCCTGCACGGCTAGAGACAGCACAGGGGTACCTCTCCCAGTGCTGGAGGCCACGGTCCGAAATCAAGGTGTGGGCCGGGCCGGTTCCTTCCCAGGGCTCCTCGGGCGGTCCGCTCCAGGCCCGTGCCCTTCTGCTGGCAGCCCTCGATCCCTGGCGTGAGGGCACGTGGCTCCCGTCTCTGCATCCAAAGCTCGGCTCCCTGTGTCTCCCGCCTCCCTGCCCTTTCTCTCATAAGGACGCCAGCTCCTGCATTCGGGCCCACCCTCCGTCCAGGGCGAGCTCATCTCCAAGTCCTTAACTTAATTACATCTCCAAAGACCCTTTTTCCAAACACAGTCACACCCTTGGGTCTTCGGGGTCAGGACACGGACATATCTTTTGAGGGAACACCGTCACCCCACTCCTTCCCTAATCCGAACCCTGCTGGTGCCCAGGAGAGGGGTCCTGGTCCCGAGGGGGACCTTCTGCCTTCCTGCCACGGCACCCTTGGGTGCCCGGAGCTGGATGGGGGCCGCCAGCCCATTTTCTCCTGCTTGAAAATGGGAAGCTGTCTCCCCTCCTGCTGGCCGGGGAATGACGTTCAGACTCAGAATATCTCACCCTTCCTGGGGTCTGCTTTCTTTGAGACACGGACTCTCCCATCTGACTTCCGCAGACCCCCGTGCCTGGTGACGCCACCTCTGCCCGTGCCAGGCCCGGGAAGCGACGGGGAAGCTGGCCCTCGGACACTGCTACAGACCCCGATCCACATGAGCTCCGGGATACCGGCGAGGGGGGGGTCAGGTGGATCATGGACCGCGACCTCTTTCAAAGATCCGAGGGCCGAGGCAGGGAAGCCACCGGGACACAGGTTTTGGTGTAATGTGACAAGGCACATTCTAACCATCAGAGTGAGACGGGGACGCACAGCTGGCGCTTGTTGGGGACGGCCACGGGGCAGTCGGCCGAGACCGGCCGGCGGGCCGGGCACCTGAGCCCCCGTCCTCAGCTGCAGAGCTGAGCGGACTGGGGCCCCTTATCCCCAGCCCCAGGCTCCTCCGTGCAGAGGGGACCCTGCCGGCTTCCCAACCCTTCCGCCTCCCTTCCATCTGTCACGTCCCCACCCTGAACCCAGAGCGACCTGCCTCTCCTTTCCGGAGCCTCCCCGCCACACAGCTCTGCCATCGTCCGGTGACAGTGCTGCCCGAGTGACAGTGCCACCGCAGGGAAGCGGGAGCAGACTTCCTAAGGTGCAAATCTGTTCTTGGAGCTGTAGCAAAACGATGCCCCACTTTCACCGGTGAGAGGACCCACTGGAAGTCTCCCAGCCTGACGGACAGAGGCTTGGAGGCCCCGGACAAGTGGAGGAGAGCCACCAGGAGTGTCCCCAGTCGTGGTCCCTTCACAAGCAAAGATGCTTCTCTACCGCCAACACCCACCCCCACGTCCTGCTCTGGTCGGTGGAACTTGTTTTCCCTCTTAGAGCGCACACAGACCAGAATGTTCTTCTGGAACATTCTTTCTCTTCCTCTTCACCGGGTAATTCCTACGCATCCTTCAGGTCTGAGGGCCCCTCAGATCTCAGGGGTCTGGCGGAAGGGGGCCTGAAGTTCTGCACCTCTAACCAGCTCCCTCCGACCACACTTTGGAGCCCAGCGCCTTAGACGCGGGACCTCTGGGAACGCTTCTCTGTCCTCCCCGCCGAGTCAGCTGCCCGGCCCTGTGCCCACGACACACGACATGTCCCCCTGCCGCAATCCTCCCCCAGGGCATGGCCCTCCCCACCCGTGTCTCTGCGGCCACTAGACGGAATTCTTTCCGAGGCCGGATCCCAGGGATGCCCAGCACAGAGCGGGAACACGGTCAGCCCTGAAATCTGGGTCGGATGAAGGAACCAACCCATGCGTTCAAACGCACGGTCCGTCAGACCTACGCCCCCCTCCTCCAAGACCACATCTACACCCTAGGGGAGAAATCCACTTAGAACACGGACCTCGCGTCGAGTCCCAAGTAGAGGAAACGAAACGGCTGTGGAACATTGGACCAGCTTAAGTCAACTTCCGATGGGATCATCTAGACCAGCGGTTTTCACAGCGGGGTCCCCCATCAGCAGCGTCAGCGTGGCCTGGGAAACTTGTCAGCAATGCAAATTCTCGGGACTGCCCCAGCCCTTCCGAGTCAGGAGCCCTGGGGAAGCGCCCGGCCTGCGTTCCAGAGCCCCAGAGACGCCAGCTCCCGCAAATGCAGGAGCCCGGGTCTCCACCCCGTGACAGCTGCCGTGGCTGCAGGTGGGAACCCCCCGGGGGGCTCTGAGCGTTCCTGAAACCTCTGCCCTCTGTGCCGCTGTCACCACCCCTCTGACACCGAACGCGAGGGTTGTGGAGGACCCTGCTTCCTGGACCTCCCGGAAGACTTTGTTTCCGACCCTTCTCCGGCCCTCAGATACCAGCTGCCGGGGGTCAGCGTGGACCCCACCGGCTAAGGGCTCCCGTCCCAGGAGACCACTCCCACCTCAGATGCCAATCGCGGATCCCCAGGGGGGTTCCCACCACCCCCTGCTCAGGCTTGATCGTTTGCTGGAAGGGCCCACAGAACTCAGGGAAACACTCGGCCTGCCGTTACCAGTTTATGGTAACGGATACCAGCCCGGCGCGGTGGCCGAGGGCAGCCCTTACAATTCCTTGTGTGCGGTGCCCTGAGCAGCCGTTCCCCATGAGACCAGCCTCCAGCCCTTTCCCGGGAGCCGCGTGCAAGAGGCTTTGTGCTTCAGTCACGGCAGCCCCGTGCGGGGATGGGGAGCGTTGCCTTGGCAACACGGAGACTTCGGGGGTGGTGATGGTGAGAAGGCCTGCGTTTGACCTTCTCGCCGTCCCATCTCGCGGGGCTGGCGGCTTTCCCGGCTCCCTGCTCTGCCACCAGGGCCGGGCCCAAGCCCTCGGCCGGGTGCGTTCCCCAAGGGAGGCCTTGGGCGCCCCCTCCCCACCCCCTCGGCTCAGGGGGCAGCCGCCTATGACATCGGCTTCACCAGGAGGCCCCGAGGAGTCCTGTGCCCATCTGGAAGCGGAGCCCCCGCCTGCACCAGGATAACCAGGGAGCCCCCCGTGGCCACACCTTCTGCTCGCTCGGAGGCTGTAACCACACAAAAGCAAGGTGATCTCTGAGTTCCGGGCGGCGAGTCAGGTCTCCGTCTCGGCCGGGTGACCTCAGGCAGAAGGCTTCCCCTCTCGGGGCCCCGGCTTGGCGACCGTAACGTGCGCACTGACACGCCGCCTCTCTCCGGGGACTGTCGTCAGAACCACGTGAAAGGGTATCTGAAGGCTTCCGATGTCACGGTCCCTCTTATCACGATGGCGAGGGCATTGTCTCTGCACGCTCGGGCGGCTCTAACAGAGCCAGCCGCAGACCGGGTGGCTCAGAAACGACAGGAACTCGCTCCCCTCGGCCTGGAGACTAGACGTCCGAGATCAAGGTGCCAATAGATTTGGTGCCTGGTGGGAGCCACCTTCCTGGTTCAGAGATAGCCCTCTTGGTCCGCTGCGTCCTCACAGGGAGGAAGGGGTGAGGGAGGCCCCGGGGTCCCTTTTATAAGGTCACTAATCCCATCCCTAAGGCTCCGCCCTCCGACCTGAACACCTCCCAGAGGTGACACCCCCTAACACCATCACACTGGGGGTTAGTTTCCAGCGTGTGGATTTGTGGGGGGACACGAACATGACCAGATGCTTCCGGGAGCTCAGCTCTGTGCGAGGGCCTCCGGGAACCTTTACTCGGTTAGGGACCCAGGTCGGAGACCTCAGTGCCCTCCCGCCGCGGGGCCCAGCCGCAGACTCCCCCACCCCCGCACTCTGGATCGCAGGCACGGTTGCACATTTGGGGTCCTGGCTTCGCGATGCTTCCAAGGCTGTGCGTTGACCGGGGTTCGGGGAGGGGAGGCGGGCCGGCCCCAGCGGCCGGGGTGCATCTGGTCTGCCCTCCTCGGCGGCCCCGGCCCGGGGACGTGAGGAGGACTCACCCCTGACCACGCATGGGTCGGGCCAGCTGCCCCCCCGGCCCCCCCACTGGGCCAGTCGGCTCCCTCAGACCTTGGTGGGGTCCCTCGGACCCAGGCTTGGGCAGCCTGCCCGGTCTCACGCGAGGTCTGTTCAGAAAATGCTTAAAAGCGTCAGCTCCTTTAAGAAGGCTTTTCTCCAGTTTGGCACGGTGGGGTGTTTCTGGGCTGTGGGCTGCCCAAACCCTGGGGCGCCTGTGTTTATTCACCCAGTCAGGGAGGAGGCCCGGCCGCAGGAGCTGGCCGTGCTGTCCTCTGAGAAGTGGGTGTCGGGGACGTGTCCTGGGTTTCCTGGGGGGGGGGGGGGGTGCGCACCCTCCGGCCCGGGAGGAAAGGAGGCCAGTTCGGTGGGTCCCCTCCAACAGCCAACACCCCGGCCCCAGGTGCCGGCCACCGGGGGAGTCATCATCTGCTGGCCCCGGCCGTCCCGACCCGGGCACCTGCTCCCCGCACAAGGTCAAGAGGGCGCCCCCAGAGGGCGTCCAGAGGGAGAGGGGTCCCCGAGGCCCACGAGGAGGAAAACTAGCTGGGCCCCTTTAAGACTCTGTGTCGCCAGAGGAGAGAGAATGCAGAGCTTTGGTAAACATCTGAGGCCTTGCGGTAACAACTACCAGCTGTGTGAGGGGGCGCTGGGGGGGCGGGGAGGCCGCCCCAGCTCGGCTGGAGGGTGGGATGGGCTGAGGTCAGTCTGGGTGGGGACAGAACAAGAGCGAACGTAGGGAGGACGGCGGGCTGGGACGCGGAGAGGCGTGCGTTCGAGGGCAGGAGCAGCGGCCCAGCCCCGAAGCTGCCGAACCGTCTGGGCCTAGAAGCTTCCACCGAGGCTCCCGGTCTTGTCCCACCTCCTGCTGGGAGATCTCCAACCCTCCCCCGACTCCCCGCAGCAGCCGGGCAGTGAGGACAGCGGGAAAGGACGGTTTCAGCCCCCGTGGGGGCCGTTTCTTCGAGACGCTCTGATAGTCGAGTCTTCGCCCGACAGGGGTGGCGTTTGGGATCTCGTTCTAGAGCGAGTAGTACCGAGCCCGGCACCTGTGAACTGCCCCTCGGCAACGCCCTTCCCCAGACCCGTGGGCTCGGCCCTCACCTTCTCTTGCCTGGAAGCTTGGCTGCAGAGCCCTTCGTGTCGTGGCCGTCCTGCCCCCAGCCGTGCCCAGGCCCGTGGAGCCACCGTGGTACCGATTGTGTCTACAGCAGCCAGGGTGCTTTGGGATTATGAGAACGAATCCACTTCAGAAAGGCTTAGCCTCTGGAGAGGGTGTTTTGTGGGCATTAACGGGGACGTGCGGAAGCCGGTGGCATCGTGGCTCGCTGGGCCCAGCGTTCGGCCGTGTCTGAGGGGCCTGGTGCGAGGCCACTGCTCCTTTCTGCTTCCTGTAGCAGCCTCTTCATGCTCACGCCGCTCCCCTTCATGGCGCCAAAAAGGCTGCAGTGGCTCCGGCTCCATGCTGCGTTTAAAAGGCAGGACGAGGGACGCTTGGGTGGCTCAGTCAGTTAAGCATCTGACTCTGGGTGTCGGCTCAGGTCACGGTCTCACGGTTCAGAGGTATGAGCCCCGCGTCGGGCTCTGCGCTGACAGCCCGGAGCCTGCTTCGGATTCCGTGTCTCCCTCTCTCTCTGCCCCTCCGCCCCACTCTCTCTCTCTCTCTCTGTCTCTCTCAAAAATAAGTAAACATTAAAAAAATTATAAAAGGCAGACTGAACCTTTTCTTTCAGAACTCCTGTTCCGGTTATCTATTTCTGTATAACAAATCACCCCAAAACCTGGTGATTGAATCTTTTATTTTGCTCATAAATCGGCGATCCGGGCTGGGCTCAGCAAGAACGCGGTCAGCCTTGTTCTGTGTGGCATCTGCTGGGGCAGATCAGCCGGGGGCTGGAGGGTCCGCTTCAAGACGGCTCGCCCACAAGGCCCGCAATCCATGTGGCTCCTGGCCGGGAACCCGGGGGGGGGGGGGGGGGTCTGGACTGGGGGCCTCAGCCCCGCTCAGGGAGAGCTGCTCAGACTCCCTACCAGCACGGTGGCTGGGTTCCAAGGAGACGAGGCCGAAGGGCACGGCGTCTTTAGGACCTGGCCTCAGAAGTCACACCAAGTTACTTCCATCGGACTCTGCTGCTCGAGGCCTCGCGAGGGCCTGCCCAGCTTCGGGGGAGGGGCCGCAGGTCCCACCACTTCCTGGAGGAGTGTCGAGGCTGCCCTGACGAGGACCATGTGGGGTCGGAGCCACGGGTGCGGACACCTTAGAAAACCTCATCAGCCACAACCCCCCGCAGACGTCTTCTCTGTTCCCACTGAGCCACTTTGGGGCCCACGCCCAGCACCAACCTGGTAACTGAAGCCAGGGCACAGGGGAGTCTCAGCTCTCCCCACCGGTGTCCGGGATGTGTGAGGAGGTGTGGGTTCCAAACGAAACCAGCAGAGTCCCCCAGAAAAGGAAGGGGAAGCTCAGGATGTAATCACAGTGTCCCCGAGAGCCACATTCATTGAGCACTCACTATCATGTTTATTTATTTTTGAGAGAGAGAGAGACAGAGAGTGAGCAGGGGAGGGGCAGAGAGAGAGGGAGACACAGACCGGGAAGCGGGCTCCAGGCTCTGAGCCGTCAGCACAGAGCCCGACGCGGGCTGCAAAGTTCAAGACTGCAGCAAAGTTCAAGACTTCTGGTCTGTGGCTGAAGAAAGCACAGACCAGACTTTGACTGTGGGGGAAGCAAGTAGTCTGGTTGCACTGGCAGCCATTTTGGGACAGGAGGCCATCCAATCTGAGAAAGAAGCAGGTGCCTGGAGGAGGGGAGAACGTTGAAGACAGCAATGCCTGCCCTTCCCGGGGACACTTCAGCTGCCTGAGCCAGGAAATCTACTTTACTGTTTAAGAGTGTGTAAGTATGGTGCACAGTTACTTATAATTGAAAATATCTTAACCAATACAGGAAGCTACTATAGTGTTTTTCCTGTTTCGTTGCGGGGGTGATCTGTAGGTCAGTCTACGCAACCAGACAACAAGGGGCTTAAGAGGAGGATGGGGCGCCTGGGTGGCTCAGTCGGTTAAGCCGCCGACTTCGGCTCAGGTCAGGATCTCGAGGTCCGTGAGTTTGAGCCCCGTGTCGGGCTCTGTGCTGACGGCTCGGAGCCTGGAGCCCGTTTCAGATTCTGTGTCTCCCTCTCTCTGACCCTCCCCCGTTCATGCTCTGTCTCTCTCTGTCTCAAAAAATAAATAAACGTTAAAAAAAAAAAATTTAAAGAGGAGGGACCAGGCCTCAAGCATCTCTGTCCCCCGTGCCTAGCAGAACGCATGAACCCTACTAGGAGAGAAAGTAAAGGGGAACAGGTGTAGCTTTTCCTCCAGAATTTTTAGGTGTTTATATCAGAAGCTCCTCTCTTCTCTGCATCTACACCTGGTGACATTGACTCACTGCGTCTAATTTTTTTTTTTTTAATGTTTATTCTTGAGAGAGACAGAACACAAGTGGGGGAGGGGCAGAGAGAGGGGAAGAAATGCAGGAAGGAGGCCGCCCTGGAGTCCCTCCAGAGGCGACCTCGGTGGAAGAGGGCAGGCGCGTGCGTCTTCCCAGGGCAGCGGGAGGAGGCCGCTGGTGCTGTTCTGTTATCAGCACGTCGCCTGGTGATGGCTGTGGCCTCAGCCCAGGACATGCCACCACCCTTCGAGGCCGCTTCTCATGAGTCAGATTCCCTCCCACACCCAGGCTACGGGGGAGCTTTTGCACGTGAAGCAGCTTTGCGTAGCACCGATAAAAGAAAGCCTCGAAAACAAGCGTGTTCTGAGAGTTGGTCTGACAACAGCATACCCGGCCGGCTCCCTCTGCACCCGGGGAGTGTGGGCGCCCAAGGCCTGAGCCCCGGCTTCGCGGCCCTTCTGCCAGAACCAGCCGGTCGCCGTCCCGGGCTCAGGGCCTTCTTCACCCGCCTGAGAGACCCCGGCTCCTGTCCTGACGCTGGCCCTCTGTCTGGCCTGCCAGTGAAAGAAAACCCACACTCGGCAGGTGTAGACAAGAACGGTTTGAAAACGTCACCTGACAGGGAGCCCGGAAGCAGGGTCCCGGGGCCTGTCGACTCAGGGGCGTCACGACGTCTGACATCTTCGCGTTGTCCCGGGGAGTGGAGCTTCCCCTCATGTGTCGCCTGTGCTTCTGTCCTGCCCCAGGGTGCTCCCCCAGAAAGGGAAGGGAGGCGTTGGATCATTCTGGATGTTGCTGACTTTCCCTCTGACATGGTCACCCGATACGGATAAAGACAGACGGACGGTTGCCTAGAAATTCAAAGTCTAACTGAACCAAGCCGTGAGTACGTATTTTCTAAGCCAGTAAAATCATCTTTGCGGAGGTGACCGGACAGGTTTTTGGCACAATGTGTGTTTGAGGCGGCCTGGCCTAAAATAGAAGCCTGGCAGAGTGAGTCCCAGTGCCGGTGGTCAGGGCCGAGGTCTAAGCAGGGAGGAGTGACCCGGAGGGGACACGCAGGAGGCGGTGCTCCACGCGTGCTGGTGACGGGCCATTTCTTGTTCTGGACGGTGGTCGTGAGCCGTGTGCACACGGCAGGGATAGACCGAGCTCCATCCACCCTTAAGGTCTGTGTTCTCTGCACGTGTGTTGCATTAAAGTGGCTTTGGTATCTCCCCATGCAGGGGTCACACGATGTTCACTGTAAGGGCAGTGGGGGGGGGGGCCACAGGCACTCACCCCTCAAGCAGCTGGAGCTTGGGGGGTGACCCATTGGAGGGGGGGAGGGTGGCAGAGAATCTCACCTGTCATGACTCCCTGGCTGGAGACCAGCAGAGGCTTTAAAAATGTTTTTTTTAACATTTATTCATTTTTCTTTTTTTTTTTCAACTTTTTTTTTTTTTTTTTTTTTTTTTTTTTTTTTTTTTTTGGTATTTTTGGGACAGAGAGAGACAGAGCATGAACAGGAGAGGGGCAGAGAGAGAGGGAGACACAGAATCGGAAACAGGCTCCAGGCTCCGAGCCATCAGCCCAGAGCCCGATGCGGGGCTCAAACTCACGGACCGCGAGATCGTGACCTGGCTGAAGTCGGACGCTTAACCGACTGCGCCACCCAGGCGCCCCTATTCATTTTTCAAGAGAGAGAAAGAGAGGCAGGGTGTGAGCAGGGCAGGGGCAGGGAGAGAGGGGGAGACACACAGAACGGGAAGCGGGCCCCGGGCTCCGAGCTGTCAGCACAGAGCCCGACGCGGGGCTCGAACTCACAGACCGCGAGATCGTGACCTGAGCCGCAGTCGGACGCTGGACCGGCTGAGCCCCCCGCCCCAAGGCGCCCAAAGATCAGCAGAGGCTTCAGCCCCGAGCCCCCAGCACAAGCGGGTGAGCTGCCCGTCTCGCGTGCGGCTCCGTGCACGTGAGGACGGGACGAGGGCCGCGGCGGGCCTGGGGAGACGGGCTGTGGGGTCACGCGTCTGAGAACGGCTGGAACTTGGGTGGCCCCGGGACCCTCTGCTGTTCCGAGACCGTCACACCCTGTTCGGGACTTGCTGTTAGCACACCGGCCTCACGTAGATGCCTTCCTGTCATGGGTCACTGGAGACATCAGGGCCGCCCGTCCCTCGGGCCACGGGCCTCCGCATCAGCCCCCACCTCCCCATTATTTCACTACATCCCTGCAGATGAGGACACTGGGGGAGACTTCCGGGCCACAGGGCTCGCGAGCCCACTGAGCCCAGCGCTTCCTGCGGCCCCGGGGGCCATCAGCAGTTCGCGACTCGTTCTCCATCCCGCGTGGTGGCGGCACGGCCGTCGGGAGGAGGAAGGATCTCAGCGGCGTCGGGAGCGTGGCCCAGACCCAGCCCATTTCCCTCCACGCTCCCCCAGAGCTGCTCTTGTCCCCCGCACGGGGGAGGGTGCTGTCACACAGAGGGGGTCACCTGGGTTTAGTCAGCTAAGGGTCCGCCTTCAGAGTAGGTCATGATCATGTGGTTCATGAGTTCAAGCCCCACGTTCGACTCTGTGCTGACAGCATGGAGCCCACACTTGAGATGCTCTGCCCCCCCCCCCCTTCAAAAATAAATGAACATCGAAAACAATTAAAAACAAAGAAGATAATCAATACTGGTTCGATCGAGCCATCAAGTCAAATACGCGTGTGCCCCCCAAACTCACGTTGAAATCCTACCCCCGCCACGAGATGGTGTTAGGAGGTGGGTCCTTTGGTGGGGGGGGGGGGGGTCAGGTCATGAGGGGACAGCCTCATGAGGGGTTAGTGCCCTCGTAAGGGAGACCCCCGAGGGCTCCCTCGCCCCTTCTGCCACTGCCGGCCCCCCTGTGTCAGGCATCCAGCCTCCGGACTGTGTGTGAGACAGCTGTTTGCGGTGGGAGCCGCCCGGCACGGTCTGGGGCGTGTTTGTCACAGCGTCCCAGCAGACTGAGACATTGGGACCCATGTGTCACACTGCATCAGGTGATAACAGCAGGGAACCCCGCGCTCTCTGCTCAATTTGCCGTAAAACTAAATTTACCCTAAGACCTAGTGCTCGGTTCCGTGAAAACGACGAATACTGCACATTTAATGAAGGTATTACACTCAGGCCTCAGGAGGGCCTGGCACCTTGCCCAGCCCACCTTGCACAGTGCCCGTGGCAGCCCCCCCCCGCCCCCCGCGGAGTCCCCACATCGTCACCCGGTCCCACCCCATGTGTTTGACTCCCCCACCTTTTCCCGCCCCTCCCCCGTCTTCCGTGGCTTTGATTTGGTTCGCTCTCCCGCCAGCGGATCTCTGCCTTTGCCAGCCTCCAACGAGGAGCCAAGCTCCCCTCCCGTTCTCCTCCCGGCTGCCCACGACTCCCAGCCTGGGGTCCGAGGCCAGGAGCCACGCCAGCAGACTTGTGCCTTGCTGCTCAGATCACCGTGCACGAGTGTGGCTCCCAAGCAAGCAAAGTACCGGGTGTTGCCAAACCTCTCTTCCCGGGAGCACACGGCTGGAACCTTCCCCTCCTCCCGCCCCGCCCCGCCCCGTCTTGGGCCCAACGTCCCCCTGGCGAGCCTGAGGAGCTGTCCCCGTGTGTCCGGACACTGTGGCCTGAGGGAGAAGTCACGAGCGGCCTCCTGCTGGCCCCCCACCCCGCCTTCCGCCTCAGCCTCCCCGCCAGCCTCTCCCTGGGTGCCCTCTGCCCCTGCCAGCCTGAGCTCGCCACGTCCTGCCCACAAGTCAGGCCGGCTCCCCTCTCCGCCTCGGGCAGGCCCTCCCCTCCCCCTGGCCCAAACCCCACTATTCAAACCCCTTTCTCCTTCCTTTTTGACGGTTGCTGACGCACGAACCGGGTGCCACCTAATTCATCCATCGGAAGGGCACGGCTGCATGATTGACAGCGATATTCACAGCTCTCCAACCGCCTCCGCGGTTCACCTTAAAACATTTTCACGGGGGCACCTGGGAGGCTCAGTCGCTTAAGCGTCCGACGTCGGCTCACGATCGTGATCTCCGGTTCGTGGGTTCCAGCCTCGCGTCGGGCTCTGTGCTGACGGCTCAGAGCCTGGAATCTGCTTCGGATTCTGTGTCTCCCTCTCTCTGCCCCTCCCCCACTCATGCGCGCGCGCGCGCGCGCGCGCGCTCTCTCTCTCTCTCTCTCTCAAAAATAAGCATTTAAAAAATTTTTAAAAACTAAAACATTTTCATCATTTCCGAAAGAAAACCTGTGCCCTTAGCCGGTCCCCGCCGTCTTCCCCTCCCCTCCCCTCGGAGCCCTGCAGCCCTAACGGGCTCGGTCTCTACAGGCTTACCCGTCGGGTGGAGGGAATCGTGCAGTACGTGGCTGTGTGTGTGGCCGGCTCCTTGCACGGTTTGGAGGCTCATCCCCGTCGTAGCAGGAGTCAGTGCTTCGTGCTTTTCTGTGGCCACATAGTATCCACTTTACAGGTACCCACGTCCTTATCCGGCCATCACAGTGACGGACACTGGGGTCGTTTCCACCTCTCGTTACAACGAAGCCACCCTGCACACTGAAGCTTCTCCAGGCACTTCTCCAGCCCCGCTAACTCCCACCTACCCAGCCCGCGCTACGTGCCAGGCTCCAGACTGCACTCTCGCTCAGGCCCCCGAGGGCCGGCCTCCCCGTACCCCGACGGGTGCGGCACATGCCGTTGTTCCCGTGTTACAGAGGAGGACACCCGAGTCCGGAGAAGTGAGGAGATTGGCCAACGTCCTGGTGGAAGGAGGACCCCGACACAGGTCTGCTCTGCAACCTGCAACCTCCCGCTATTGGGCATTTGGGCATTTACCCCTTGTTTCGGGTGGGTCCTGTGTATTTATGGGTCTCCTCAAACTATAAGCCTCTTCTGGATAAGGACCACGTCTCTTGGCCCTTTGGTCGGCCGTCGGGGGGCGGGGGGAGCTCTATGCTTTCTGTCTGCTAAGCATCCTTTCCCTCACCCCCCTCCTGGCTACAGGATGGGCACGTGGTTCAGGCCTGGCCAGTCACGGCCCTTCACTCCACTGGCTACAGTGATTGGCTCAAGGATGGGCACAGGCTCCAAGCCTGGCCAATCAGAGCCTTCCTTGGGTCTTTTGCCATAGCAACGGCTGAGGCCACCTGCTTCCTCTTTGGGACCGGGAGCTATAAGGACCATGAAGCCTGGAGCTGCCCCTGGAAAGTTCTTCCTGCCTCCCGGGGACAGTCTACACCAGAATGCCATGCAGATGTTAGAACTGATGCTGCGGGAAGCCATTTGATGGCACCGAAAGATGTTCGCGATACCTTCCCCGGGTTTACAGTAAGCAAGCTACGAATTAGAACGTGCAACATCACTTGCTCTCCGTGTGTTCCTGTATGTACGAAAACATACACACACACGCACACACGCACTCTTTAGAAATGGACGCCAGATGCCAAAATATGAACAGTGTTTCTTTCCGATCCTACGACTTGGTGTATTTTTTCTTTCTGTTCATCTGAACTTTGAAGCCTCGGCCTGTTAGAAGTTGTTATGTTTGTTCCGTTTTGTTGAAGCCACAGGTTCTGCAGGACACCCCCCCCCCCAAGAAGTCCTTTCGAGTGCCCTCCTCCCTGGAATTTTTAGGTTCAGCCTGAGTCATGTCGTCTTGGCCTTTTTAGAGCACACAACTTTTCCAACAATCCCATTTTCTGCCCCGGTCCTGGGCGCTCCCCACCCTCGCCGTCTCTGCTCACCTGCCCCACCCCCTGGGCCTCCAGGCCTGGCCGTCCAGCTGTGCCTGAGTGACGCCATCCCCCAGTGTCTTCCGGACCCTCAGAGAAAGCCAGGCCTTTCACCCCCACCCCCAACCCGCCCTGCTGGGTGCTGTGTTTTCATTCTCAGCTCACAAGGAACCTGCAGAAAATATTTTCTTTGGCAGCCGATTAGGGAGTAGCAGCCCCGGACATGCCTTTCAGGCGACGTCCGAGCCTGGGCCAGCTGCTGGCCTCCACAGCTGCCCCAGGGGCTGTGGCCACGGGCAAGGCCAGGGTTTGGACCTCATCCAGCTTGAGTAAGGTTCTCTCCCCCATCAGGTTCTGAGACGTCCCAAGGCCCCACGGCACCCTTCTGGCAGACCAAACCTTTCCCAGGCCACCATGCCAGGGGGTTGGCGTCTGGCCTTCCAGAGGCCCACCCCCTGAATGCCTTCTCCCTCTGCCACAGGGTTCAAGGGTATGAGGGCCTCCCAGGCAGGGAGTCGAGGGCCTCATGTCCCCCTCCCCGCCCGAGTGTCTCCTTGTGGGGGCCCTGCCTTCCCTCCCTCTTGGAGGGGCTGTTCCCACTCCCCTTCTGAGCAGGCCTGTCCTTCAGATCTAGGCCCTGTCCAGCTGCCTGACCCTGGCTGGCCGGTCAGATCCACGCTGATAAGAACGGGACCCTAGCAGAGAATGAACTGGATGATAGGCTTTGAACCAAAGGGCCAGCAGGTTGTAGGGGAGCAGCCGGACCAGGAGAGCCAGGGAGAGGCGAGGGGCCGAGCTGAGTCACCCAGGGGAGCAAGAGGAGGAAGGGGGAAGGAGCCCTGGGGGCTCTCAGGTCCCAGATGCACAGCTGCACCTGTCAGTCTCACCACGTTCTCTGCTTCCTTCCAATAAAGCCCACTTTGGCTAAACATCCCACCTGGATGTTTATTCCCTAAAGCCCAAAGATACAGACGGTTACACTAGGGCACCTGGGCTTCCCCAGGTGGGAAGAGCCTTCCTCACCCGCCTCCAGGAGGAGGGCGTCCTCCTTTTGTCCCTCCCTCTGGCTGGAAAGCCCCTTTTTCTGCTCATTCCCAAGGGCCTTGAGCTCTTGAAGAAAGTGCTTTCCTGGGTCTCCTCCCACCCTGGTGTCCAAGGGAGGGGGTTCAGGGCAGAGAGGCCTTCCGGGTCACAAGCAGAAGTCACCGGGCAGCCTAGTTCAGTGGACCCTGATTGGGCATATGGCTGGTGGAAAAGAAAAAGGTAGCATATTTTGGAGTGTGGCAGATTTGGGTTTGAATCCTGGGTCCAGCACCTGCCAGTTTATGCAGCCTGCTCTTTGTTGGCCCCGTGACACCAATGGCGTCCAGGACTTGCCACGCCCTGGACCCCTTCCTACACTCTCCTCTAGACAGCACTGCTATGAGGGTCCCGTTTTTCCAAACAAGGAAGCAGAGATGGGAGAGGCTAAGCGATCGTGCACAAGCTTCTCTCAGCCGGTGATGGGAGGGAAACCCTGATTTTTCTGACTCTGGGGAGCTGGTTTTGCCCTAAGAGAAGAAAAAAAAGTCTGGCTCTAACATAAACCCTCGTGAAATAAAGCTAACGTGTTTCTCTACACAGAGGAAGAGTAGATAACCCTTCCAAAAAAAAAAAAAAGCTCTTCCCGTATTTACCCAGGAACTACAACATCTGGGATTTGCTTCAGAAGATCCCACTGGGGCCGGTGCTGATGAGCTGATGGTTCTGGAAGCTGGGGATGGGTGGCTCTCCCTCCATGTGAGTATGCTTGTGAGGTTTCATAATACAATGTTTTTTTTTTTAAGTAGCAGGAAGGGACACGGCCAGGGTGGAGAAGCGGTCTTGCAAAGGATGTCAAGGTGCAGACAGCGAGCCCCACGTCCCGCCAGGAAGGGAGCCCCGAGCCCCTCCCCACGGCCCGCCGCCAGCCGTGCCCCCACCCCACGCCTCTCCCTGTTGACTCCCTTGTGGTCCAAGAACACTCGGCTCTGAGTAATAAATGTGCGCTCTCTCGGCGGGACATGTGTTTCCAATCATTCTCCGCAGTGAGTGACCACCGACGGCTGCTGCCTGTCTGTCCCCCACCTCGTACCTTCAGATCCGCCATGACCACAGCCCCGGCCCAGCTCCCACCCCAGGTCTGCGCGGAGCTGCCCCCCCCCCCATGCCCTCCCGCCCATGTGACTTCACGCAAGCAGGCTTTCGTCTGGAAATGAGTCCTCTGCACCGCCCCTGCCCCCGATGGGACAACTCTGACCACCCTGTAGGTCTCATCTATCCCAGCGAGCGTCCCAGACCACCTGCCCCCGCCCTCCGCCGATGCCCTCGCTGTGCCATCAAGCACCTGCACCTGCTTGTACTTGTTTCTGTCCGCGTTTCTGCTAACGGCTGGTTGCTGCTGGAGGAAGAACCGGGCCACGTCTGTTCCCTCTGGGCACCTGGCACCTGCACAGGCCTGGCAGATGGCGGGTGCCCAACACATCCTCACTGAATCGATGAACGAACAAACGAGCCATAACCTTAAGGAGCAGGGAGTCGAGGGGAAGACAGACACAAAGACGAGTAACCTGCTAGGGGACACGCAAGGGGCCTAAGGAGGCCGGACAGTGAGCTATGACCGGGTCATGTCCATCTCCGCTCCCTCTTAGGGAGACCCATTCTCCACGCGACTCCACTGGGCGCCGCCTTCGGCTGGCTGGGCCCGCGGCCTGGGGCTCAGCGAGGAGGGATCTTGGGCCACACCAAGGCCCGGTGGGGAAGGAGTGCTCGGGTCTGCTGGAGGTCGGGGGTCGGGGAACGCGGGCGCGCCCCCCCCCCCCCACGTCCCCGAGGAGTCAGACCGCAGTCCGATGTGATAGGGGAGCAATGACGAGGACCCACAGCGCGCTCGGTGCAGGAACATCATCACCCCCAGGCCCCAGCGCCTCCCCCGTGGGCATCTAGGCCACACTTGTCGGGGGTGTGCTGAGTGGCAGCAGGAGAAGGCAGGGGAAACTCAGGTGGCTGGCTCTCAGGCTTGCCTCTGGGGCCAGGAACCCTAGGACAGAGCTTGGGGTCCCCGGGAAGAGGAGAGAAGCAGGGGGATATGGTGTGGAACCGCTCCCATGGTCCCACCTGCCTCTGGGGGCTGGACGGTCCCTTTGGCGTCAGACGCAGGCACCAAAGGGCGTGGAGCCCGGCAGGTCCCCCCAGCCAAGGAGGGGCTGAAGGTGCCAGTGGGCCAGACCCAAACTCCAGAAACCATCTGGAGATGGCCATAAGGACCCAACGACTCACTTTCTAAGGAGCTGCGTTTCTCCTTGCCTCTCACGGCTCTGCTGTCTTCCGATCTTTTCGTTGATGACCAGGGCCACCCCACCCCTGCTCTCTCTGTTGTTCTGGCGTTTCAGCTCAAGGTTGAACGAGCGCCCTTAGGGATTCTCACCCTGTACTCCCTGGGTGCCGTCTCGGGGCTGGGACCGAGCCCGTACATGCCAGGGCTGGTCACGGAGCCTCACGGAAGGCGGCAAGAGCCTGGACCGGTGCTGGCCACCGGGCGAACCTTCAGCATCCCGGAGAAGAGAGGGCCAGGGGAGAGGAGGGGAGGGAAGGAGAGGCAGGAGAACAGGAAGAAAAATAGGATGGGGAGAGGGAAGGAGAGAGAAAGGAAATTCTTGGGCACCGTCCTAATCATAGCCTTGAAATGAAATTTACTGCTGCACTCAGCATGGGGACGCCAGCCAGCACCAACCCCCCTTCTGTTTGGATTAGGCGATGACATCATGGCCACGGCCAATCACTGCCAGCACCAAAGAAGCAGAGGGTGGTGGGGGGAAACCTGAGCCCCCCCTCCCCCCCCCCCCCCCGCCCCGTGCTTCCAGGGAGGGGAACCTGAAACCAGCAGAAGTCAGTCTCAACACACCCCTGCTGAGCTGGGCCCGCCACTCCGGCTGCCCTGCTCCCTGCCAGCACCTGGTCCCCGGGCCCCGCCAGCTGAGGCTGCCTCCTGGAGCAGGCCAAGGCCAGGGGCGGATGCAGCAGTGCCGGGTTCCCGTCTCCGCTCTGCTCGCTGGCCCTGCTCCCCGACCCGCCCGTGTGAAGGAGGCACATGACACATGCCCGGGGCCAAAGGCAAGGGCTTGGGCACGAGAGAGCACAGAGCAGGCGGCGTGAGAGCGTGAGAGCCGGCTCTGGTCGGGTTCCCCCTGCTCTGTGTTTTGCGGCGACAGAGTCGAAGTGTGGGTCGGCGGGGAGCCCACGCTCGGGGCCTGCCCCCGCCGTGCCTCGCGGGCCGGGAGACCCTTCTGCGTCAAGGCCACCGTGCGGAGAAGCGGTGCCGGCTCAGAATCCGGGTGGGACGAGGTCCTCGAAGGCTTCGGCCCAGGGGACACGGCAGTGTGGCATCAGCCCGCCTCCCTGGGGGGGACGGGATGTGATCGCTGCTCCCAGACGGCTCAGGGGTGGCCAGTGACTTCACGGGCTGCCTGCTCACAAAGCAACAGCCTCCCTCGCACCCTCCCTCTCTCTTTCTGGAGTTACTCTAGACTGGATCAGAGCAGCACAGGCAGGCGGTGTTGGGACAGCATCCAGGCCTGTGGAACCTGTGCCCTGCGGAGCAGGCGGGCGGGCGGGCGAGGCCGGCATCCAGGCAGGCGTGCGAGGTGGGTGCCTGGGCTCCGACTGCCTTTCCCCACGGGGCGCCTGCCCGGGAGGAGTGAGGGAGGTGACTGGAGGCAGACAGTGAAGGAGAGAGAGGCCAAGCCCTTGCGTCCGCCCTGCAGGATGACATAAAACAGCAAAGGAAACCCCGTGGGGAGGCAGGGGCTGAGGGAGTGTAGGTGACCGCGTGGGATCACCGAAGTACCTGGCTTGGGGAGCTGAAGCCAGGACAAGCCTTGAGAGAGCCAGGCAGAGAGCCTAGAAAGTATCCAGATTTCGGCCCCAGGAGATACCCGTCGAATCTGCACCTGAAAATTGCCTTCCTCGCCCCAGGGGCAGGATACGATGCTCATCCCGGGTCACCAGGTCCCATCACCTAGAGAAACTCCACGAACTTTCTGGCCAACACCCTCTTACATACTCTGTCCACGCATATGTGTAATTTCACGTAAATGAAACACTGTGCATACTGTTTTCTCAGGGACGCTTGGAGAAAACAAACCCTTGAAATACGCCTGGCCCTCCCTGTGTCCCCCGAGAGCCGATGTGGACACACGGATACACCGTCCTGCACAGCTACCTCCCGAGAGCACGACTGTGTCTCTACAAAAACGGAGCCTTGCTTATCTCCTCTGCATTTTGCTTTTCTTGAGTCTGAAGATTTTATTGGTTTCCCTAAGCGAGTGGTTATCAACCAGGCGGTTTTGGTCCCACCCAGGGACATTAGGCAATATCTGCAGACATGTCTGGTTGTCACAACTTGGTGGTGGTGGTGGTGGGGGGGGACCCTTGGCATTCAGGGGGTGGAGAAGAGGGATGGTGCTCAACACCTCACAGCGCACAGGGCGCGCCCCTCCCCCACCGGTGATCAATCTGGCCCAGAGATCGGCGTCACCGAGGCAGAGAAGTCAGCCCTGGCCGCAGAGGGTTAATAATTTAATTAATGAGCAAATAGGAACATGGACCTTATAGCGTCCGCTCCTGGTCGTTAAGACGCTGACTGTGCAGAGAGCCACAGCCCATATTCTGGCCACAGTCGGACTCAGCTTCTTGTCACCGTGGATGTCCTGCGGTAAACAGCCCCACCAAGGAACACGGACGACAGATATCTGGGCGGATGCAGCGGGTGGCGGGGGGGGGGGGGTGGGGAGGGAGGGGAGTACCACCTGCCTTCTATGGTCATGAGTCAGACGCCCAGAGTGGACAGGGGCCCATCATGACCCTGATCCCTCTCTGGGGGGTGTATGGACACACACCCACCCCCCACCCGGGAGCTGCCCGAGACATCGCCGCTGTTCTGTATCTAGCCTCCTGGGCATGTGGGCCCAACTGTAATGCCTGTAAGTTACACAGAGCGTCTGGCTCTCTGGAACCTGCCGGAAGGAGGTGGAGGCTTCAGCTCCGCTCCAGCTGCCTCTCGGGAGAGAACACTCCATGCTCAGGAGGCAGGAGATCTCCTCCAAACTGAGAGAGTGAGTCTTCGGAGAAGACGCACTCCCAGGGCTCTCCCAGTGCTGGGTGGACAGAGCCTGGCTCTCCTGGGCCTGCTGCCCGGGGCCCGTGAGGTCACTCTGACTCTGTTTACCTGACAGGAGCAGGAGGGAGGAGCCATTGGCATTTCCTCCTGGCTCCCGTCAGTGTTTACTCTGTCAGGCCAAGCCCGGGACACGTTTGCTGGGTGTGCCCCGACACGGGTAGGACGGGCAGCGGCTCTGGAGGACCGTGCATTGGAAAAGTCTCTTGGTGAGGGAGGCAGGGGCAAGCTGTGAGTTTCCGGTAGACGGCGGTGGGCCCACGAGTGTGGTCTGAGGGTCCCGGAAGTCCCCCCTCCCCGGCTGGCCCGGCAGGTCAGCTTCCCCCTGTCTGTCCTAAGACTCAGCCCAGAGTCAGGCTCTGGGGGCAGATACGAGCCCAAGTCCAGAAGGTGTAATCAGAATGGATCCCGGGGGGAATGGGCCAAGGTCTCCTGCGTGGCTCCCCTACTGGCCCACTCCCCCAATATCAACGTAGAGGAGGCTGGGTAGGAGCAAAGGTGACAGAGGGAGCTACGGGTTGCCCGGGGCCTCCTCCCTCCCCACTCTGCATGGATGTGGGCCATCCAGACCCTGTCCTCCTTCTTGGGGGCGTGGTCAGAGGGCAGCCTCGCCTGGCTGTTGATGTTCTACAGCACGTAGCAGACCGAGCGCTCTTGGCGATGGAACATGTGAAAGATCACTCTGTTGACATCAGCAGCCGGGTTCTAATCTACTCCTATCCTCAGTACCTTCCTCCTCTGAGGCCTCAGTTTCCTGAGTTGGAAGACAGCACCTGGAAGGCTGGTCAAGGCTGCAAAGAGGAACAGAGAGGCAATCAGGCGGCAGTCAGATGGCTGGAGCCGGTGACGTGGAGATGGAGGTTGGGAGGGGGGCGGCTGCTGGGCCCGCATGAGAGTCATTCGATGTGGGGTGGCTCTCAGTAACAGCCAGCACATGCACCAGATTTTAGAGACCAGGTCAGCCATTCAGAGCAATCCGTTAGGAAGGGGGTTCAATCACCATCCTGCGGGTGTGGAGGGCGTGGTGGGACCGCGAGGCGGCTGGGCTGCTGAGTCTGAGATCTGCTGGTGCCCTCTGCCCCCACTCCAACCTTTCAGAGAGGTACCTGCGCTGCCCATCTGCTAAAAACCCTCCAGAAGCTCCAAACTCACTCAAAATAAAAGGTGCGTCCCCTCCCCTCCCAGCCCCTCTGACAGCAAATGGGTCCTAGCTGGCCCCTTTTCCCTCCCTTCCCCCTCCTTCACTGGCTCAGGGGTCTTTCCACCCACTGCCCATGGGACTTTTGCCTGTTCTGTGGGTTTCTGAATGCCCTGCTCCTAGGACAGTGTCCCTCTGTAGATGCTCCAGTGAGCACTGTTGATGGAAGGGAGGAAGGAAGACCAGGTCTCTTATTTCCACCCCGGGGCAGCTGGTGTGGCCCTGCTCCCCTCTTGCACGGCCATCGAACCTACCTCTGGGAGCCTCATCACCCTCACCTATACCTGACTGCTCAGGTGTACGTCTTGCCTAAAAGGCAGGGCGCCCCTAGGTTGTCTGTTTCATAAACTGACAAATCGATTTTGGATTCTGCGAATTTCAGCAGCATTTTGGTTGTGCCTGTCACAATGAAAGGATGGGGGGGGGGGGGGAAATGTTATAGTTTTCTGAATTCCCGACTAGAGATCGGACACCATCTCAAAACTACACAATTCTATTTTATGCGAACAAAAGCTGGAAAAGTGACTTTGGGTTTGTCAGGGTGCTAAAAATAACCACTCTGCCTATTTATCTTTGCTCCCGGTTGTGTGCTGCAAAAGCGCACACAAACAGAAACCATTTTCTCCCAGCCTTCCAGTATTTTCCAGTTTCCTATTGAAAGTCAGCATCACACAGTTGCGTGAGCAATTACGCCTGAACTGTGCCCTTTTCCTGCACTTACAGCCCTCCTAGATAACACACGCCCTGCGGGCAGGAGGGAGGTCCTGTGTATAACACCACCACCAACCGCAGAGGGGCTCGGGGGCAGCCTCAGTGACAGACAGGTACACAGGGACCCTGGTGGCCACAGTTGGCATCCCATCTGCGCCTCCAAGATCCCGGCCTTTCCTGGAACACAGAACTGTTTTGGGAAAAGTCCTTCAGCCCCACATTTGTGGGCTAAGGGAGGAAACTGTGAGCTGAGCCCAGCAAACGCTTTCCATCCAATCCTACCGCGTCCTGAACTCCAAGGCCCACCCCCCACTGGCTCTTGTTGGCTGGTCAAAAATATGGCCAGTTTATATAAAATCCTGTTTTGTTCATAGTAACCACTCCCCCTCCCCCTCCATCTGAACTGGTCAACCGCCCTGAAAATTCTAAGACCTGCATTTGAGACAGGAATCTTCACTAAGCTTCCTGAGGCCACCTACCAAGGGGGGCATGGGCAGGGGGCGGCGGGGAATGACCCCCTGCTCTGAAGCGCACACATCCCTTTGGCTCAATCCCTAGCCGAGGGACCCCAGGGGTGGAAGGGAATCAGGCAGCGTACGCCTCCAAGCCGGAGGGGCAGGGGCAGTCGGCGGGCGCCTGGTGCCGTTGAAGGGTGGGCTGCGAGTCCCAAGTGCTGAGTCAGGGCCCGGTGGGCGCTGCCCGCCCCGCGGCTGCCACCCCAACCTCGGGCGATCTCGGGGGGCGCCGGGGCGAGGCGGGCTGCGGGGCGCGGCCGGGGGCCAGGTGCGCAGCTGCGGGCGGGGGTGGGGGCCAGACGTGCCCGCCGATCCGGGCACAACAAAGCCGAGTTTGGGGGAGGGCGGGGAGGCGCGGGAGGCGCGCGGGGAGGGGGCGGCCCGGAGCTGCCGGAGCCGCATTGGCCGCCCGCCACCGGGGGGCGGAGCCGGCTCGCCTCGGAGCGCAATAAAAGGCCGGCTCGGCCCGCGCCCGCAGCGCACGCATCCATAGAAGGCAGTGGAAGCCGCCGGCGCCGGGTCGCGCGCTCGCTCGCTCGCCCGCCTCGCCGCCCCCACCCGTCTCCTCGCCGCCGCGTGAGCCGCGCCCCACGCCCCGCGCGCCCCCCTCTCCGGCCCGCGACAAAGACCCGGGAAAGTTTGCGCGGGCGAGCGCGGGCCAGGTGCGGAGGGCGCGCCCGCGGAGCGCAGCGAGCCCCGCGCGGCCCCGGCGCGCCCAGAGGCCAGCGCCCGCAGAGCCGGCGGAGGCGGCCGAGCCCCGCGCCCCGCGCCCCGCGCCCCGCGCCCCCGCCCGCCATGGGCTCCGCGGCCCGCAGCCTGCGGCTCGCGCTGGGCCTGCTGCTGCTGCTGGGGACGCTGCTGCGCCGGGCCGACGCCTGCAGCTGCTCCCCGGTGCACCCGCAACAGGCGTTTTGCAATGCAGACGTAGGTAAGGACGGCGACCCCGCCCCGGCCCGGTGCCCGCCTCCCCGAGGGTCCGCGGGCGCCCCGCCCGCCCGCAGCCGGCCGAGGGGCCCACGCCCCGGACCCTGGCCCTCGGGCCTTCTCGAATCCTGCAAGTGGACGCCAAAATCGCACTTTTTTTTTTCCACCCCCTTCCGTCTCCCTTTCTTTGCTTCTCCGCCGAGATGCTTCTCAACCTCAAAATTCCACCGAAATTCCGCTGCAGCTCCAGCCCCAGAGAAGGGAGCCAGGGAACGGATCGGGTTTTGGCAGGCGGAGGGCCCTGGGATGCCAGCGCGGGGGGCGGGGAGAGTGGGGGGACACAGCGTGGGACGGGGAGAGTTCCGGCGCCCGGGGGGCTGGAGGCCTGGGGACCCCGGGAGAAACTTGCACAGATAACATGGAGCTGGCCTTCTGTGGCCTGGAGCTGAGTGCCAAAGGGCTTCTCTGCCTGGGCCCCTCCCTCCAGCCCCGTGTGGGGGTTCGCAGGATTAAACTGGGGCAGAGTGGAAGCTTCCCTCCTCTGGCCGGCTTCCCTGCGCTCAGAGGGGCAGCCCTGAGAGGCGGCTAGAGCCCCAAAGGCAGCTCCTTAATCTGCACCCTGCCCAGGGGGCACCCAACCCAGGGCCGTGGGGGGGGGGGGGGACAGGGAGGAGGGTCCTTGAGTGGTTTGCACCCGGTGAGTGCTTTTTCAGGACACGCACAAGAACGAGGCTGTGTGGGGCAAGTGGGGTTGTGTGACTGTTTAGAATCCTCAAGAAAATATCTGTTAACCCCAGGACTCCTTACCCCCCCCCCCCCCAGTGGTGGGAGCAGGCAGGGGAGGGAGGAGAAGCCGGATACTAGGTGTGATCCACGCAGGGGCTGGGACAAGTGGGGAGAAGCCAGCAGAAATGGGAGGAACCAGCTGGGCCCCAGAGGTTTCCATGCAGGCCTCCAACTGCCCTGGTGAGGGTCAGCCAGGTTCTCCTGGGCCAAGTTCAGTTGAGCCGGAAGGACAGATGCCCAGCAGGTGGGCCACTGCAGCCCCCTATCCCGCCCCCCCCCTCACCACCCCCAGGCTTTTCAACAGGTTTATGTTCTGCTCCTGAGTCTCAGCCAGCCAAGCATCCGGTTGCCAGGCCACATGTGGTGGGGCTGGCCGCCCTCACCTGTGCAGACAGAGCCAGGGTCTGTGGGTTTCTTCTGTTGTCAGCCATGCCCTTCTCATCCCCCCCCACACCCCCATGGCTGCTGGCCACACCCCAGTTGGCCCTCTGAGCTGTTGCCAGCCCAGGAAGTGTTCGTGGGTTCTTATCTGTGGGCCTCACATGGCTCTGGCCACCTGGGCGTGGGACGTGGTCCATGCTTACGGACTAGTTTTCCGTAAAACCCGAGTTGGGGGGAGGTAAGGTCGGCTCCCCGATTTGGCTTTGGTGCTCAGCAGGATTTGAGGGCGATGCACATCGGCCTCCTTCTGGGGTGTCTGCTGGGAGCCCCGGCCTGGCCAGGCCCCTTTGCTAAGAGCGAGGCCATACTTCTGACCATCAGGCCGTGGGGCAGGGTGGTCCCAAGGCCCAGAAGGAACCGAGTCTTGCAAGGTGCTTGGACTTGGTTCGCAGGCACCAAGCAGGAAGGGCTGGCCCTGGAGACCACCTCACACTCTTTGGCCCCGGAGGGAGAATTCCTGGCCTCGTCCTGGCCCAGTAAGCTGAGGCAGCAAAGGGTCGGGGTCGAGGGGCTTCTCGCTTTGTGGTTCCTCTTTCTTCCGCCTGGATCTCCTGGCATTTGTGTCCCAATTCTCCAAAGCAGAAGCATCGGAGATCCTAGACTTTTAACCCCGTCTCAGCTCGGAGGTCGGTCGGGGTACCGACACCAGACTTGCATTGCGACGCCCAGTTCGTTAGATTCCCGTGGCTGCTGTAGCGAATCACCAGAAACTGGGGGGTGAAGGGGGGGGCGCTTAAAACAACAGGAATTGCTTCTCTCACAGTGTAGGGGCCCAAAGCCCCAGATCAAGGTGTGGGTAGGATTGGCTCCTTCCGGGGGCCCCGAGGGGGAATTCGCTCTAGGTCTCTCTCGCAGCTTGCTCTGGCTGCTGGTGCTCCTTAGCTTGTGGACGCGTCCCTCCAGCCTGCGCTCTGTCTTTACGTGGGTCCGTCTGTGCGCGCGTCTGTCCAAATCTCTCTCTCCGTAGAAAGACCCCGATCACTGAGTTTAGGGCCCACTTGAATCCAGCATGACATCATCTTAACGTGATCACATCTGCAGAGACCCTATTTCCAAATAAGGTCACGTACGCAGGTTCTGGGTGGACCTGAATTTTAGGGGGAAGCTCGTCACACACCGGCTGCCCCGGTCAGCCCCTCTGTGTTCGATCTCCTTGGGATACAGAGCCGCGACACCCCAGGGTGGCCGTGGACTAAACCTCACGGTGAAGGCCGTGGCCCTTCTGTGTCTGCTTCTCTTTTAAGTCCTGCTTGTATTCCCCACTCTGGCCCAGAACCGAGTTGCCTGGGGCTCTTGTAGAGGCCACTGAAGGCTGGGTCCCTTTGTAAATACAGAGGGCCTGGCCTGGACCTCAGCTCTTGTGGTTTCAAAAGCTCCACAGGTGATTCCGTGCCACCACGGCCGGCTGTGGCCGCGACCCAGGGGCCCGTGAAGGGTGATGGCCTCACGCACGCTGGGGTTACTAAACGCTGACCTTGAATGTGCTGTGCTGGCTCCTTTAATTGTCGGCTGGACGCAGGCTCGTTAACTGGCTTGGTGTCTACGAGAGGCAGTTGGCTTAAGAAATAGTCTGATCTCTGTCTGCCTGCCTGTGTAAGGATTTCTGGGAGCTTGTAGGACCGGAACTGTGCTCAGGAAAAGGAGCTCATGATGAGGTTGTGAAATTTACGATGAAGGGAGCAGTAGGTAAGACCGGGGTCCCTCCTGGAAGGCCTTGTTCCCCATCCTTTCCAGGCAAATGAGGACAAACGGGAAACGTTTCCTGTCTCAGCCCTGCTCCCATGTGCTGCTGGCCCGTCTCCTACCACCTAATGGAGTCCGTGGCCGTCTACCGCGAGCCTGCCCAGCCCCCGGCCCCCGGCACCTGGCCACAGACCAGCTTTGGGCCTTTTCTTCAAGCAGTACCACCACGGAGGGAGCCTCCAGATACTGAGCCAGCTGAGACACTTGGCCAGTTTGGGAGTCCTGGGTCAGTCCAGGAGCTCCCTGGATCTGGCAAAGAAAATCTCACTTCTGGCTTGGGTGGCAGCACCCAAGGCCACGTGGCTCCAGAAGAGTGGCCCACGATGGCGTCTTTCTCAGGGTGCTCCCGTCTCCAGACCCTGCTCTCGGCAAACCCCCTGGCGATCTCCGGCAGAGCGGAGAAAGGCCCACCGCCAAGGTCGCTTGCCGGTTGCCGGGCCGAGCGGGCCAGACCGTGGCCACCTGCAGAAAACACACAGCGAGCATTCGGAAATGGCCGTGTCTTCGCTGGACGCACGTGTCCGGGAAGACCAGGGCAGATAAGACTCCCGTGAGTTGAATCAGGCCCTAAGTGCACGGGGGCCGGGTGGGGGTGGCTCTTCAAAACCGCCCTTGGCGACTCCTATGGAGTGCTTGCTCGCTTGGGGTTGTGTATACCCTTTCACGGCGGGCTGTGTTTCAACAAGCCGTTATGGCGTGGCCGGCTCCGCCCCACGGGAGGCATTGTCCCCCGCCTTAGGAGGGGACCTCCGGACACCAGTGCCAGGCGGTGTGGGAGTGCTGGGTGTGTCAGGGTGGGCAGAGCCCCGCAGTCCCCAACCCTGATGGCCACACTCCAGGTGCTTTGGGTAAATGATAAATCAAGTACCTGTGTGAGAGGGGAATGCATTTTTAGGATCTGGAAGTAGCGGGTTTTGAAGGGAGGGGGGCCACGGAGGGGACTGCAGCCCCTGGGCCCGGGTTTGGACAGTGTCCCTGGAAGGATGCATTCTCCCCAGGGAGTCCCTGGAACCTGGGCTGCTGGCATTTCCCGGGGTTGGGAGACAGAGGGTGAGGATGTGTCCGGGACACATGCGTGCAGGTCATGCCGGGCGTGGCCGGTGGGTGGAGGGAGCTCTCCCCACACCGTGGCCCCTGCCTGTGGGCTGAGGACTTGGTGTCAGCCTGCAGCCGGGACCCGCTCGGTCCTCGGGAATTTGCGGTTGGGGCCTGTGGTCTGTGAGCGGCAGGTGGGCTGGGCCCCTGCCTCTCTTCTGTGCTGTCTCTGCTGGGTTGCCGGGCAGACCCCCGTGCCGGGTGCACGGTCCAGATCCAGTGGTAGCATTTGAGCGCATTGAGAACAAGGATGGGGACCCCTTCCCAGGCTTATGGGGTCGGCAGGGAGGGAGGGCGTGCAGCCACCCTAGGCCAGATGCAGAGCCACTGATCCGATGCCCGAGGCCTGCAGGTGTGGGTGAACCCCTCAGATTCCCAAGTGGCTAAGAGATATACCCGGAGGACCCTGGGAAACGCAGCAGGAGAGAGAAGGGCCTGGAGGAGACCAGAGAAGAAAGAACAGCGTGGTGGGCGGGGCCAGTGCTTCTCCCCTGCACCGGACGCTCCCTCACCCTTCCGCAAGCACGTGCACAAGGGACCAAGGGCAGGTGGCCCCATGACTAGGATGGTTTTTCTGGAAAGAGAAAAGCAGAGCTGAGGAGCCAAGGTGGGAGAGTGTGAGCCCCAAATCTGAGGACAGAGCTGGGGGACCATGCACCCAGGCGTGGTTAGGTGCCTCATCCATGGCGGCAGCGTGGGGGTGTGCTGAGCAAAGGGACCAACCACCCAGGGAACGGGGAGAGAGAGTTCCAGGTGCAGAGCAGGGGGGCGAGGGGCCAGATGACCCCTCTGTGGCGTATCACGTGCCATCTGTGTCCCTTCCCAGGGGCCCAAGGCAAGCCTTTGAGGATGTGCACCTGTGGATGACAGCAGGGGTGGCCCCGGGAGTTGGCTAGAAGGCAGATGTCTGAACTGGTCCCGAATTGGAGCCTTGTGGCTCGGGGCATGGGCACTGGTATTTTTTATTTGGAGTGTGTACCTGGGAGAGGGGCAGAGAGGGAGGGAGAGAGCGAATCCCAAGCAGGCTCCACACTGTCGGCACAGAGCCCCACGTAGCTCTTGATGTCTCCAACCGTGAGATCATGACCTGAGCCAAAATCAGGAGCCAGATGCTTAACTGACCGAGCCACCCAGGCCCCTCATGGGCATTGGTATTTATAAGACTGTCCAGGTGATTCTGGTACGTGCCAATGTTTGCACAGAGCAGTTGTCTCCAGTGTGGGCTACTCAGGACACTTTCGGTTTGAGAAAAGAATGTTCTCGGGGCTCCTGGGTGGCTCAGTCAGTTAGGCGTCTGGCTCTTGATTTCAGCTCGGGTCATCATCTCATGGCTTGTGAGTTCAAGCCCCGTGTCAGGCTCTGCACAGTCAGTGCAGGGTTGACAGCTTGGGATCCTCTCTCTCTGCCCCTCCCCTGCTCATTCTCTCTCTCTCTCTCAAAATAAATAAACTAAAAAAAAAAAAAAAAAAAAAAAAAAAGAATGTTCTAGATCTTTAGTATAGGCATTGACAGCTGTACTTGTACATAACTTTAAATGGGTAGATAGGTCTTGAGGCTGCTCGGCCAGACTTCCGTCTTGGCGCTAAAGGGTCTGAGCAGGTGTGGAGACAGAGGGCCGTGGGGGTGTCCGGCCAGGGGTTAAGCAGGTAGATGAGATGCCTAGAGTTTGGGAGCAGAGGTGGCTGGGGGAGGCGGGGAAGGGGGACTTCCAGACCGAGCGATGGTCAGGAGCACCTGTGTCTCAGAGGGCAGGTAGGATGAAGTTGACTCCCCCATCCAGACCTGGGAGCTCCCAGGACCCACTCCCCCGGGCCCTTGAGGCCTGAACTGGCTGGAATCCTTCGGTGCCTCCATCACTGCGTGGACGTGTGGCTCCAGGGAAAAGTGCACAGGACCCAGAGGAATCCTGTTTTGCAGCTGACTGACCAAATTGGATCCGCTGGGTCTGAATAGTACCCCAGGTTAGGCTTCTGGAGACCCCAGCAAGGCGGACTGCACAAGTGTTTACTCTAAGAATCACATTGAAGTGGAGTCTTTCTAAGGAAGGGCCCTATCCTGGGCCGTAGGGACATCTATCCAAAGATAGACTGGGGGGTGGTGGCGGGGGAGGGGGGGCGGGGGACACGGGTCTCGAGCCCTGAAACCGTAAGCAAAGCCGTGTGTCTGTGTGCACGCACGCGTATGTGTGTGCGCGTGCCCGGATTTTCCGAGGCAGGGGCGGTGGCTTCCACCAGATTCTCAGAGGGCTCTGTGACCTCCAAGAGCCGGTTTGCTACCGTGGAAACGGCCATTGTATGGCCTGTAGGGGAGAGTGGAGAACGTGGGGAGAAGCGTCACTGGAACCGAAATGCGGGCAGCTCTGAGCCCGGGTGCGGCAGTGGAGACTGCAGGATTTTGTGGGCGCCCCCCTCCCCCCAACTGTTAGACGTCAGGGTGGGGGAGGGGCACAAAGCTGCGGGCAGGAGAGCGAGTTTTTTTTTAATGTTTTATTTATTTTTGAGACAGAGAGAGACAGAGCAGGAGCAGGGGAGGGGCAGAGAGACAGGGAGACACAGAACCGGAAGCAGGCTCCAGGCTCCGAGCTGTCCGCGCAGAGCCCGATGTGGGGCTCGAACTCACAAACCGCGAGATCATGACCTGAGCCGAAGTCGGACGCTTAATGGACTGAGCGACCCAGGCGCCCCGATTTTAAGGGGCCTGCAGTTCTCCAGGGGCCCGTGCCTGCAGTGGGGAGGTCTCGGGAGACAGAAAGGCGGGTGTAGCAACTGGTGGGGCTGGTGGGGAGGGCAGGGGCGGGAAGGGCTCGTGGGGGCTCGTCTCTGGAGTTCGCCCTCAGTGCCCAGAGACCAGGTATCCCCTCACGTGCTCAGGGCTACCCTCCCCGTTTAGTTCTGCTGGGATACGGAGCCTGGGTCTACACGGGAAAGCCTCTGGCCGTGGCTCAGCAGACGGTAGAAAATCGGGGTAGGCGGGGGGGCCCCGGGAGGGAAGGGGAAGTAGAACACAGAGGGGAAGTCGAGTCAGCAGGAAACGAGGGAGCTGACTTTTATAACAAGCCTGTTAGGGAGGCCGCCGTGCAGCCCCATGCCGGCGTCCAGAGGGGTGGGGACCTGGGCCAGTGCCCTCTGCCTCAGTTTCTCCAGCTCCAAACAGATGGTAAATTACTTACTTGCTAGGGTTGTGGGCAAGGATCACAAGAACAAGCAGGGACGCTGCTCACAGGAGGTTCTGGTGTGTGTGTGTTTTGGGGGGGGGTGTTCGCTGTCTCCACGTGAGACCCTGTGCTGTGCACACCACCCCCACCGAACAGAGCAGAGGCCGTGGTGATCGATCGCACAGGGAAGGGAGCTGGGGAGACACAGGCCGGGTTCCCGGGCCGCCTGCGGGCAGCCAGGCAGGAAATCATCCTAAGTTTGGGAAGGGCACAGGACGGGGACCGTGACAATAACGGCTGTTGCCGAGTGCTTGGAGGTATGTCTGCGCGTTCCTGGTGTTAGCCCTGCCCGTTCAGTTGTTGTCCCCATTTTACAGAAGGTCACGGTGAGGCACGGCTGATGAGGTCACTTGCTCGGGGTCGTGCAGCGGGCAGGTAGCCGAGAAGACGGGAGGTGTTAATAGAGGAGCCCGACCTTCGGGATTCTGAGCCACGAGAGCTTGGCTGGGGCGGGAGGGTGGAGGGTGGAGGGTGAAAGACCTCTCGCTCAGAGGTGAGCCCGTCGACTGCAGATGAGCAGATAAATGAAGCTCTAACCTGACAGCAAAATATTCAGCTGTCATTTTCAGCGGTGTTACGGATTCATGTTTGTGACCTAGAAGAATCTTTAGGACGTATTTATTTTGTTTTTTTTTTTTTAATGTTTTTATTTATTTTTGAGACAGAGAGAGACAGAGCAGGAGCAGGGGAGGGGCAGAGAGAGAGGGAGACACAGAATCCGAAGCAGGCTCCAGGCTCCGAGCTGTCAGCACAGAGCCCGACGCGGGGCTCAAACCCACGAACTGTGAGATCAGACCTGAGCTTAAGTCGGACGTTTAACTGACTAAGCCACCCAGGCGCCCCAGGACGTGTTTATTTTAAAAGCCCAGTTGCACTGAGTGCTTTCAAATTTATTTTATTTTATTTATTTAGTTTTATTTATTTTATTCTTTAATTTTATCTTATTTTGTTTATTAGTTTTTAAATTTTGTTTACATCCAAGTTAGTTAAACTGTTGTATAATGGCTTCAGGAGTAGAAATCAGTGATTCATCACTTACATACAGCACCCGGTGCCCATCCCAACAGGTGCCCCCCCTTAATGCCCATCCCCCATTTAGCTCCTCCCCCCCCACCCAACTCCCCTCCAGCAGCCCTCAGTTTGTTCTCTGTATTTAAGAGTCTCTTACGGTGCGCCTCCCTCTCTCTTTTTGTCTTATGTTTCCTTCCTTTCCCCCATTTTTATTTTTTTAGGTTTATTTTCATTTATTTCGAGAGAGAGAGTGAGCAGGGGAGAGGCAGAGAGAGAGGGAGACTAAGCCCAAACAGGCTCCACGCCGTCAGCACAGAGCTGGGCTCGGACCCCGTGAATCATGAGATCATGACGTGAGCCGAAATCATGGGTCAGACGCTTAACCAACTGAGCCACCCAGCACCCCTGCTTTCGCATTTTAAACATTCTCTCCCCCGGGGCGCCTGGGTGGCTGAGTCGGTGAAGCGTCCGACTTCGGCTCAGGTCGTGATCTCACAGTTTGTGGGTTCGAGCCCCGCATAGGGCCCTGTGTTGACAGCTGGGAGCCTGGAGCCTGCTTCGGATTCTCTGTCTCCCTTGCTCTCTGCCCCTCCCCCGCTTGCACTCTGTCTCTCTCTCTCTCTCTCTCTCTCTCTCAAAAATAAACATTAAAAAAGAGGAAAAAGAAATGGAAGGACAGAGTGAGGTTTCCTCGGGAGGGGAGAGGCGGAGGAGAGGCCCCCACGTGATCGGGTGAGGGCGCTGAGCCTGGGGACACGTGCCGCCCCAGAGCCGCCTGACTTTGGAAGCGGTCACACTGAAGGGTTCGTGGCCCCTCAGAACACCCGTCATCCTTCATCCGCCTCGGAGACGGGCCGTGAGTTCCGTCGGCTTTACTGAGGTGCGGTTCCCGTACGGCTGTTCGTCTGTTCCAGGTATATGAGTCTGGTTTTTAGTACGTTTGCGGGGGTGAGCGGCCGTCACCGCTGGCTGATTTCACAAGGGCCAGGGGACCCTGAGCTGGGTTCCCTTTGCGGTTTCTTAGCGGGCGGCGTGGGGTGGCCCTCAGCCTCCTCCCACCGCTGGAGCCTGCTGTTCAAACCCGGTGTCCTGGGATGCAGCCCCGTGCGCCAGGAGTTCGAGGCCCACAGCGGCTTCTGAGCCGGGCAGCAGAGCTGAGCGGTGGGCAGTGTGGCACACAGAGCCCGGTCGGGGGCCGTTGGGCCCCGGCCGGACCCAAGCCGAACCCTGGGCCGTCGTGAGGGCCGGCTGCACGTGTGGGCTTTCTGGTGCCGGCTCCCCTCTCCCCTGTTGGCCTGTGGGGTGTCATTCCCCAAACTGACCTCAAAGATACGGTGAATCCACCCCCCCTCCCCCTTCTGGGCTCGAGCCGGCGAGCACAGTGGCAGAGATGAGCTGCAGGGCAAAACCCCGGCTTTCTGCCGTGGAACGTTCCGTGGGCAGAGAGACCCCGAGGTCACATCGGCGTGTCCTTGGGGACAGGACCTGGCTTGGGGTGAGGCTTTCCTTGTCCCTTTCTGGTCTATACTCTGGAGATGTTGGTTGGGCCTTCCTGGCAGCCCCATGAGGGGCTGGGGGCACCTTCACAGAGCCGGTGAGGCACGAGACCGCAGCACCGGGCTTTGCCCTCACCCCTGTCGCTGTAATCGAAGGCGCTGGTTAGAAAGCAGTTCAACTGCTGATTCTTCACGAAGGGCGGGATGAGAAAGCGGACCGACACGTTAGAGAAAAAAGACAAAGCAGAAGGTATTGGGAGAAAGGCCAGCCAGAAGTGGTTCCGAATCCCAACCCCTGTGCCCGTCTGAGTCTCCATTTCCTCTTCCGTACGAGCAGGATTGAGCTTCTGGAGGCCGTGCCCTCGTAGACGCTGAGTAAGGCTCTGCGAAAGAGTGCGGTGCAGGGGGAGGGGGGCCTCGACGGCCGTCGGTCCCCCCACTGCACCCAGGATTCTGAGACCCAGCACGATGCTCCGTCCCGGAGCTCTTTAGGGAGAGGCCGCGGCTGGCGCGGGAAATAAACCCGCGTCGTTCCTGGCCAGCTCTGGCCGCTGAAGGCCAGCCGGGCTGTCCTGGGGCCAGCTCGCGGCAGCTGCCTTCCTCCCCCCGTCCGGATGGGGAGTTCGGGGCTCGAGGGTGGACTCACGGTGAGGCCACGTGTCAGGAGGACCGTGTGCTTGATGATCACACGAGATCGTAGCGCCAAGGAGAGATTGCGCCTTCGACCGTCTGCGGCTCCGCCTCTGTGGCTGGTCGCGCCCGGTGGCTGAGAGTTCACCGTGCCGCGTTGGCTGACCCTCCCCAGGCCACCGTGTCCTCCCCCAGGTCCCGTGAGGTGCACGAGAGCGGAAAGCAAGGACAGGAGTGAGAATAAAGCCAGGAGTGTGTTGCACGCAGAGGTGTGGGGCAGTGATACCGTTTGGGCCGTGTGTCTTGCGTGTTTACACGTGCCCAGCGGGATCTGGGCTCACGTCACCACCAGGCGCTGCGACGCCGAGGAAGATTACCTGACCCTTTGCCCAGGTCACAAGGCCACTGGGCGTCCCGGCCGCAGCCCCAGCCCGGAGTCCAGGGTGCTTTGGAGAGCTGGTGCTCCATTTGTCAGGGGCCGGGAGAGAGGGGACGTGGCATCACTTGTGGGCTTCGGGTCCGTGGAGAGGGTCCTGTTCCGTTCGGAGGAGAGTGCGCGTTTCAGGAGGATTGTGGCGGCCCCTGTGGCCGGTTGGCTTTGGGGGCACGTAAGGCGCCCTGCTTTTTGGGTACAGGGTTATTAGTTGGACGTGTGTACCCAGGTGCTCTCCTGGGGGCTTCTGTCCACAAGCTCTCCTAGCATTTAGCCTTCAATTTTTAAGTCTCTGGGAGGAAAGGACCAGCCTGGCATCTCAGGAGGCGGGGAGGGTTGTGCTAGAGCAGAGCCAGGATGCAGGCCGCCCAGTTGCGTACATCTTGTCCCCTCATCCAAGGTGGCTGCAGGACGGAGAAGGAAGGAACAAATCTGTAGCGGCCTTGGCTTTTTGTGCACCAGTTCTGGAAGGCAGGGATTGAAAACCCAGGGCTCGTCGCCCCCAATTGTACGTCTCTTAGATGAAGATACCAGCTGTCGAGGCCTTCCCAGCACAGAAGGGCCTCCCGTGTCCCTTCCTGGTCACGAGGCCTCGGTGAGGCCGGTGAGGCCGCTGTCCTCTCCTGTCTGGACGGGGACTGGTTGGATGACTCACCCAAGGTCACGCAGCTGAGGGCTCAGGCCAGGAATGCAAGGAGCCTGGTCCTGGCACGCGTCTCTAGAAATGGGACCGGATGTCACAGCTTTGGACTTCCCGTGGCTTGGTTCATCTGGCTGAGGGGCTTGCTGTCCTTGGAAGGGCTTGACTGTAGGATTCTGTCTTAACCCGAGCAGTTGAGAGGCTCGGAAGGGCATTTCGGCCTCGCCACTCGGGGGCTTTAAAAATCAGTCTCCCGTCTTATCAGGCAGCCCTGTATCTAGGCATTTTCTGAGGGAAGGAATTCAGCACACGTGCCAGCGTTCAGTCAGGATATTCATTTCCGTCTCGTTTGTCTTAGGGAAGCGTTAGAAACACCTACATACACAGCAGCAGGGGAGCAGTTAAATAAATCACAGCTTCTGATGCTCTGCGGGACCAAATGGTGTACAATTTTTTTTTCTTTTAACGCGGCGTGTTCAGATGGGGGTGGGAAATGAGACGTTCTCTTACAAATGTGCGGTTCCTAATTTTTCTGTGACGCGTGTGAATGACACGTGTCGTTTTCGAAGCTAAGGTTCGCGAAGGTGCGGGTCGAACCGCGGAGCGCAGCAGTACGGGCCTGGGCTTGAGCTGGCTGGTCCTACGCCAGTGGTGGGCCCAGAGAGGAAATGCCGTCGAGCAGGGCAGGTCAACGCAGAGCAGGGGAGCCGTTGCTGAGGTGGTGTTAGGAGGACCGGGGCTCGGGAGAAATGTCTTCGACGGTGGTGGCCATACCGGGACGTTCTGGAAGGCCGTCGGGGGCCCCCTAAGCTGTAACATTTGGACGCCCTGTTTATTCCACCCCCCACCCCCACCCCGAACTTGTCCCTTGCTGGAGGTGGGTACGGAAGACCATGCTGAAGGGGCTGGGGGGCTGGAGGGGTATTCACTGCAGCAGAAGTAGAACTCTCTGTACCCGCAGGACCAGGAAGAGGGACCCCAACAGAAAGGGGGTGGAGGGGGCAGACTGTGGTTGAGAACTTCGGTGGGAGGTTCCGGCCCCAGACAAAGGCTTTTGTCCCCAAGATTCCCACGATTCAGCCAAGTTCCCGCTAGTAACCTTCTCCTCTCAAGAAACCAAACCCCGGGGCGCGTGGGTGGCTCAATCGGTTAAGCGTCCACCTTCGGCTCAGGTCATGATCTCACGGTTCATGAGTTCGAGCCCCGCGTCGGGCTCTATGCTGATAGCTTGGAACCTGGAGCCTGCTTCGGATTCTGTGTCTCCCTCTCTCTGCCCCTCCCCTGCTTGTGCTCTCTCTCTCTTCCTCAAACATAAACGATTAAAAAAAAAAAAAAAAAAAAAAGGAAGAAACCAAGCCCCCGAATCAGTTGCTTTGACTTCTTAAGGCCAAAGTCATGTTCTCCAAACTAAATTTCTTGACTGTCAGATTGGCGGAGGGCACCCCCCCCACCCTAGAAACAAGGTCAAGCATGTCTGGTTTCTTATTTTGTGTGGGTGGGTGGCCACAGGGGGCCGGGGCCAGGAGCCCTTCCCCTCCTCGTCTGGTTAGCTCTGCTCAGCAGCGGCGTCCTGCAGGTCCCTGACTTGAGTGGGGACAGAGGCTCTCCGAGCGGGGGGGGGGGGGGGGGGGGGGGGGGCGGGGGGAAGGGGCGGCAGCATCTTGGGGATCCCCGACTTTGACTCGGGACAGCTCAGAAGAGCGACCCCCTGGCCCTCCTCACCAGCATGTGCTGCCGGGCCCCTCCTTAAACCCCAAAAGGGCACCCGCGCCCCGACCTTCATGATGTGCCTGTGTGTGTGCTGTCTGTCTGCTCGTCATGCCAGCCGCTTGAAGCAAATCTTCGTGATTGGTAGCCTCCCAACAGGTGTCCTCATAGGCGCTCGCCCTCTGGCTGGCTGGTCACCGTCCCTGACTTCAGCCCTGCTCTGATGTCACAGGCCGGCAGCTCTGTCGTTCCCGCGGCAACGGCCTGCCTTTGGTCAACGGCTGGGGCAGACGCCGGGCTGCTGGTGGAGGTGGGGAGCTGTGAGTCCAGCCTCCCTCGGCCAGTGGGCCCTGGAGAACCCAGTGCAGGCCGTTCAAAGCTCCAGTGGTGCCCGCCCCTTATCCGTCGTGGGGTGGGCTCCGTGTGTGCCCAACTGTTTGGGGGAGGGAGGTCTTACAAGGGCCTTGGGAAGTGGGCCAGTCAAGGTCGCCAGGCCACATGTCCAGAAGGCTAATTTGAATTTCTTTTTTTTTTTTTAATATTCATTTTTTGAGAGAGAGAGAGGCAGAATGTGAGCAGGGGAGGGGCAGAGAGAGAGGGAGGCACAGAATCCGAAGCAGGCTCCAGGCTCCGAGCTGTCGGCACAGAGCCCGACGCGGGGCTCGAACCCACGAGCCACGAGATCATGACCTGAGCCGAAGTCGGACGTTGAACCCACTGAGCCCCCCAGGTTCCCCTAGAAGTCCTGCACTGACGGGGCTCTCCATATGCAGCTGGATGGGTGGTGGTGGCTGGGGACAGGGCTGGCGCTGGAGGTCCCTGTCTGAGGGAATGGGGAGAAGTCATCGTGCGGCAACTTGGGGGTCGTGGGGGACCCCTGACCAGCACTGGGTACCTGGGGGTGCGAGGTTTCGGGGAAACCCGGTGATTGACATAGTCAAGGGACGTTTAGAAAGTAAGCCCCCGGTTGGGTCAGCCGTAGCGGCCCCCTTGGCTAGCCCGGTGTCCCCCATGGGTTTAGGAGAGTCTGTGCCTCGTGTCCGTCTCTGAAGCTGGTGGTCAGGGGGGTGTACAGATTTATAAGCCCCACCCTAGGATGTGGGTGCAAAACTCTGCTGTGGGACTTGGCCAGGATTCTTCTTCTACCATGACTCCCCCCCCTGCTCCCAGTGGTTCCGATTCAGCTGGTCCAGAAGCCCAGCTGACTTTAAGAACCACCACTCGGAAACTTGGCTGAGAGTCAGGAAGTAGGCAAACCCCAAGGCTCTGGGCAGCCCAGTGGTTGTATTGTTAGAGGCTAGAGCTCAGACAAATGGAGTTTAAAATGTCTCTGATGTTTGTTTCATCCGGGCTTGGCTTGGCTGCCTCCAGTGATGGGTGTCTCACTACCTACAAGGCACCCCCAGGATTTCAAGACAGACATTTAGCAAGTGCTCCTTTCCATCTGGCAAGTTTCCACCTCCCTGTAATGTGTTGTTGGTCTCACTCAGTCATCTGGAGACACACACAGTAAGTACCACCCTCTTCCCCAAGTAGCTTGGCAAGCATTTGGGTGTTTCATGGTGCTGAATGCCAGCATCTGTGCAGATGGGTGCTGCTGTTACCACTATTTCACAGAGGAGCAAACCGAGGCACCCAGAGTTAGTCACACAGTTCATACTCGTCACCACCACATCGTGCTGTTCTAGACTTTTCCATCTCCTTCAAGCTCCTCTCCAGACACTCTTGGTTCCTTAGGATTTTTCTTCCACGGACAGGTTTTTCATTCTCCTCCTGAAGAGAGGCTACAGCCCCTCCCCCCCCTTGTGGAACTCTCTAGTTTTTTGTGAATCCTTTCTGGGAAGACACATCTCTCTAGTATTCAGATTTTCTCCTTAGTGAACGTGTAGTTCTCATTTATGTATATTTCTCTTTCTTTTAATGTTTCTTTTTTTTTTTTTAATTTTAACCTTTATTTTTTGAGAGACAGAGACAGAGCACAAGCAGGGGAAGGGGCAGAGAGAGAAGGAGACACAGAATCCCAAGCAGGCTCCAGGCTTTGAGCTGTCAGCACACAGCCTGATGCAGGGCTCAAACTCATGAGCCATGAGATCATGCCTGAGCCGAAGTCAAACACTTAGCTGATGGAGCCACCCAGGCGCCCCTGTTTATTTATTTATTTTTTTTGAGGGAGAGAGAGAGACAGAGCATGAGCAGGGGAGGGGCAGAGACACAGAATCCGAAGCAGGCTCCAGGCTCCGAGCCGTCAGCCCAGAGCCCGACGCGGGGCTCGAACCCACGAACCGTGAGATCGTGACCTGAGCCGAAGTGGGACGCTCAACCGACCGAGCCATCCAGGCTCCCAGTTTTGTTTTGTTTTTTTAATGTTTTTTCTTAGAGAGAGAGAGAGAGAGAGAGTGTGTGTGTGAGTGAGGGAGGGGCAGAGGGAGAGAGGGAGACACAGAATCCGAAGCAGGCTCCAGGCTCCGAGCCGTCAGCCCAGAGCCCGACGCGGGGCTCGAACTCACAGACCGCGAGATCGTGACCTGCGCCAAAGCCAATGCCCAACCGACTGAGCCACCCAGGGGAAACCACGTGTACATATTTCTTAATTAGGTTAATTCCGAAGCATTTCATTAGTTACACTTTATGAAGCTTTGCCCCCGATGCTAAGCACACATGCTGGCTGTCGACACCTCTTGCCCCTTAAGGTTATTTCGACACACGTCTGTCGCCTCCGTGCACGTGGGTTGCATCGTCTGCTTTTACGTCTCTGCGGTGCTCGGACGTTCACCGAGCCTTCCCGGGAGCCGGGCTGCCTCCCTCCATCCCGTGGGGTGGCGGCAGGGTGGGCTCCCCGGGTGTGGGCACACCTCTTCCACGTGCCCCCCAGCTCCTCTGCGCGTCCCCTCCACACCCGGCTGGGGTCCGACCAGGGCAGCGCCGGGCCGGACCGTCGCCCTGGTTGTCCGAGGCCTCTCTGTCGCCACAGGTAAAGATCACGCGCGTCCCTGCCGAGCCGCTCCCGCTTTGCGCTTGTGCAGCCGGGGCTGGGGGGGGAGGGGGGGGAGGGGGGGGCCCACGTGTGGGTTGAAAATGTCTTCCCCATCCATTGAGTGTTGTCAGGTTTGGTCGGGTGTTCAAGCCTCTTAAAAATCTCCTGAGCTGGAGGTGTGCCTTCGATCCCCGCGGGGAATTGCAGGCTGGCTCTCCGTGCAGCTGGACTTGGGACGGCTAGACTCACACACTCGTGAACTTGACTCACAGAAGAGCCTGTGCGTGCCCCGTACTGCAGACTCTGTTTATTCTTCGGACACAGTTTAACAAGCTCCCTTGTGTGGGTGGCAGGCCACAGGAGTTGGGAGCTGTTGGAGAAAGGAGGATAGGGCGCTGGCTGTCACTCTCTGTCTGTCTCACAACCAGGGAGGAGGACATAGGCAGCTATAAAGAGTCAACGTGGAGGGGCGCCTGGGTGGCTCAGTCGGTCAGGCGTCCGACTTCGGCTCAGGTCGTGATCTCACGGTTCGTGGGTTCGAGCCCCGCGTCGGGCCCTGTGCTGACATCTCGGAGCCTTGAGCCTGCTTCGGATTCTGTGTCTCCCTCTCTCTTGGCCCTCTCCCGCTCATGCTCTCTCTCTCTGTCTCTCAAAAATAAATATTAAAGAGAAAAAAGTCAACCTATAAAACCCAGATTGTATTCGGGTATACAATTCGGGTATAGAGGAACCTTACCCTACACGTGTCTTTTTCTTTCTTTTCGTTATTTTTTTAGTTTTCCGCATTTTAATTTCTTTCTTATTTTTTTTATGTTTATTTAATTTTGAGAGAGAGAGAGAGAGAGAGCACGAGCAGGGGAAGGGCAGAGCCAGAGGGAGACGCAGAATCCGAAGCAGGCTCCAAGCTCTGAGCTGTGTCAGCACAGAGCCCGACGTGGGGCTCAAACTCGTGAACCGTGAGATCATGACCTGAGCTGACGTCGGACGCTTGACTGACTGAGCCACCTGGGCTCCCCTAGTCCTATGCATTTTAAAAGCCTTTAAGGGAATCTTTATGTTACCGTCCAAAACAGAATCTGGAGTGTTCCAAAAGAGGTCAAGTTTGATCTATTCTGTGTACTCTCAGAGGACAGAAATGATGAACTTTGCATCTGAGAGGGTAAGCCTTAATTATATGGAGATGTTCTCCCTCTCTGGCCGCACCAGCTAACGGAAGTCTTTCTGTGTCTATTTTTGTGTGTTTCAAAGAAAAGGTGCTAAACCCTGTGACACAGGCACTAAGCCTGCAGGCCTTTGGAGAGGGCAGGAGTGTTTCTCTAGTTGCTACAGAGCCCAGGGGGCCACGGGACCTGGCTTGGGAAACGTGGGTAGGGCTGAGGAGGTGTCTGTTGGTGGAACAAGAAATTGTGTATCCGGGGCGCTGGACCCGGATGGTGGGGGGGGGGGGGGTGCATTTGGGAACGGCAGGGAGACAGATCACACGCTGCCATCAGGGTCTCCGGCCCGTAGGCCGGGGACTGTGGACCCTGGTGGGTATTGTCTGGGAGCTGGTGATTGCCTGGTGAGCCGGCCGTGCTCTGGGCCCCTCCCTGCAGAGGCTGGGACGGGATCTGCGGGCAGCAGGGCCCCGGAATCTGCATTTTCACCGGCAGTGCAGGTGACGGGATGCAGGCGGGCTGTGGGCTGCACCTGGAGACCTGCTGGTGTGGGTGAGAAGATGTCACAGCCCGACCACCAGCTGGACTAGAATGGTGGCCGAGGACAGAGGAGGAGTGGCCGGGGTCAGGGCGGGGGTGGGGGCACAGAGAGCCTGATTAGGGGTCTTTCCGGAGGGGCTCAGGTGGGGAGGGGGCTGGGGAGGAGGCAGATCAAGGCCCTGATGCTGGCTAGAGCCACCTACTAGGGCCGCCCTTCTCAAAGTATGGTCCCCAGACCAGAGTATCCCTTCCCCTGGGGGCTCCTCCGAAATCGGAGCCCCCAGCCTCACCCCAGACCTTCCGGATCAAAATCTGACTCTCCACGAGATTCAGGAAGCACTGTGCTAGATCTTGCCTTTCGGTGTTCAAGTAAAATACTCGAATGGGAAAGGGGAGGGTGGTTCATTCGATGACCTCAGAGAAAAGCACACGGAAAACACTGTGGACCCCCCCCTGCCGCCGCCCGCTTAGCACAGAAGCTGTGCACCTCAGAATCCCGAGAGGACAGGTGTCAGGTGGTAAGTTCTTAATTTTGCTTGCAGTTTATTTATTTATTTATTTTGACAGAGAGAGAACAAGCAGGGGAGGGGCAGAGAGAGAGAGGGAGAGAGAGAATCCCAAGCAGGCTCCGCGCTGCCCGCACAGAGCCCGACACGGGGCTCAAACCCGCGAATCAGGAGATCATGGCCTGAGCCTAAAGCAAGAGTCTGACGCTTAACCACCTGAGCCCCCCAGGCGCCCCCGGGTGATCTGACCACCCTCAGCTGCAGGGTAGGTGTCTCAGATCAGGGGTCTGCCTGCTCAGATTCGAATCCCTGCTGGACTGCCTCTGAGCTGTGTGGCCTCAGACAAGTTACTTAACGTCTCTGAGTCTCGGTTTCCCCATCCAAAAGTGGGGTAAGAATAGAGCTCCTCACGGTGAGACCACGTGAGGGGGATGGTCGGCTTCTACTGTGTCCCCGCTTAGTAGCCCTGTGGCGTTGTGCACCCTGTACACGGGAGGGAGCCACGGACCCGAGACCCTCCGTCCTGCCTGCCCTCGGAGCCCCTGGTCTGGGCACCTCCCGGCCTCTGATTGTGGCACTGTTGTCCTTCCTGCTCACGGGCGCGGGGTGCCCCGGAGTCTGCTGTGGGCCTGGCGCTTCCCCGCCGCCCGCAAACGGGGTCCCCCCAGCAGCCTGGCAGGGGCCCGTCTCTATCAGAAGGCTGTCTGAGCGACTGCCTGGGGGCGGCCGCCGCGCCGGGGCCGCAGAGGGTGAGAGAGAGAATGGGCCCAGTGTCCGCTTGGCACGAGAGGCCAGTCGGTGACCACCTTCCTTCCGTCTGCTGCTCTGAGCCGGGCTTGTGTAGGGACCAGGGCTGTGGTTGCCCCGAGGGGCGGCAGGCAGCCGGCATGGGGCAGGCAGCCGTCCAGCTCTGGGGGAGCAGGCTTAGGAGACCGGAGGGAGAACCCCAGGACGCTGAGAACACTCTGGTCTTAAGTGAGCGAGCGGGGTCGGGCTTGGAGCGTCAGCACGCAGGAGCCGGGGACGTGGACGGACAGCGAGGGGGGCGTCTGCTGGTTATCAGTTCTGGACTTTGTCCCCAAGACATCTTTGTCCCCAGATTTTTCCATTTCATCCATTTGTGTGTGTCCAGGAAAACCAGCTCAGTGGCTTTGGGGTACCCGCCTCCGGGGGCCTGGCTCAGGGTGATGGAGTGGTGGGGGGCACTCCAGAGTGGGAGAGTTGTGTCCAGGCTACTGTCCGGGGCCAGTGAGCAGAGGGGGAGCCAGTGGACCGCCGGATCTCGGGGTACACTCTCCCCCCTCCCCGCGGCTATCTTCCAAGGCAGACGAGGGGACAGCCACAGCTCTCCAGACCTCTCTCCCCCTGTTTGGACACCACCGTGGCCATTCCCGGGTTGGGAAGAGTTCGGTCTTGGGCATCTGAGACTCAGACCCAAGCTCCCCACTTCCCCCGGGAAGGTCGTGTCTTGGGTCACGTGCTTTCCTTTCTCTTGGCCACGCGACTGCCGGGTCACCTGACAGATCTGGGTTTGCCTTTTAAAAATCGGCCAAACTCCTTCCCGAAGCAGCAGCACCATTTTGCGTTCCCGCCGACAGTGTGTGAGGCTTCTGCTTCCTCCCCGTCCTCACCAACACTTGTTACGGTCCGTCTTTTTAATTTTGGCCGTAATTCGCGCCCGGCGGGTGTGGATGGGACCTTGCTGTGGCTTCAGTGTGCGTTCCCCGGAGGACCGTCCATGCTGAGCGTCTCGTGCCTTATTAGCGGTGTGCCTCTCCCCCAGGGAAGGGTCTGGTTTGATGTTGTGTGTGTGTGTGCCCGTTGAAAAATGGGATTGTTTGTCTTCCTGCATTTTTTTTTTTTTTTTTTTACATTTTTTATTTATTTTTGGGACAGAGAGAGACAGAGCATGAACGGGGGAGGGTCAGAGAGAGAGGGAGACACAGAATCGGAAACAGGCTCCAGGCTCCGAGCCATCAGCCCAGAGCCTGACGCGGGGCTCGAACTCACGGACCGCGAGATCGTGACCTGGCTGAAGTCGGACGCTTAACCGACTGCGCCACCCAGGCGCCCCTGTCTTCCTGCATTTTGAGTGGTTTACATAATCTGGATTCAGGCCTTTTTTGTTGGATATGTGACTCACAGGTATTTCCTGCCAGTCTATCCCTTGTGTCCTCACTTACTAACGATGTCTCGTGGCAGGGAAATGTCTCGAGTGTCAATGGCATTTTATCAGTTTCTTTTATTGGTTGTGTTTTTGGGGTCGTATCTGAGACATCTTCACCTAACCCAAGGTCGTGAAGATGTACCCACGTTTCTTTCTGAACAGCCGTGGTTTTAGACCTTACGTTAAGGTCTGCGATCCATTCTGAGTTAATTTTTTTTCCAAAACTGACACAATGGTCAGTGTGTGTGTGTGTGTGTTTTTAACATTTATTTATTTTTGAAGGAGAGAGAGACAGAGTGTGAGTGGGGGAGGGTCAGAGAGAGAGGGAGACACAGAATCGGAAGCCGGCTCCAGGCTCCGAGCCATCAGCCCAGAGCCCGACGCGGGGCTCGAACTCACGGACCGTGAGATCGTGACCTGGCTGAAGTCGGACGCTTAACCGACTGCGCCACCCAGGCGCCCCCCTTGAGTTAATTTTTATATACAGTGTATGATTTTGTCTGTGGCGAGATAGGGGGTCTGTGTTTGTGGTGTTTGCACGTGGCTGTCCCAGCACGATTCATGGGGGGAAAACACACCCAAACTGCTTTTGCCCCCGTTGAATTGCCGTGGCCCCTTTACCGAACCTCCATCAGTGCGTTTGATGCCCCGGCGTTCTCTTCTCTCCCCCTCCTCTTGCTCATAGCGGTGGTGGGCACAGTGGCTGAGCGTAACTCTGACCCCTACTGGAAGTATATCACCGCGTGATCAGATCTGCCCAGAGCCGGCGGCCCTCGGTTGGTCAAAGCCACTGTGGTCCCCGTGCACAGCATAGGCCTGGCTCTGCCACTTGCCGGCTGTGTGATCTGGGCTAAGTTTCTTAATCGGTCCCTGCCTCAGTTTCCCCACCACCTTGCGGGGTTATTAGAAGAAAGATGAGCCAAAACGCATAAGGTGCTGGAAGGGGGCCCCGCACAGCGACGGTCGGCTGTTCCACGGACGCGTGCCGTGTCCCGACTCCCACCATGCCTCTGGGCTGGCCTTGCTCAGCCCACAGAAATGAGAGCAGGGAGGGGTGGTGGAGGGGCGCTCGGCACAGCCTGCAGCTGTCCAGGGAGGGGCTCCTTTAGCCCACCAGCCTGGCTCATCTTGTTATCAGCTGCAAGGGGCCACAGATGTGACTCCACACCTTTTTGGTGTAAACGCCCCCCCTTTTCTGGGAAGGCGGGCAGAGCCCGGGTCCCTTCCTGAGGCCGGAGCGTCCCCCTCTGATAATCCCACGAGTGAAGAGCTGCGAATCCTGAGAAGAGAAGCTTAACCCCCTCTCTGATTGGTTTGCCCTGGATTCTGGTGCCAAACGTGCGTGCACACTTGCCTGCACACGCACACCCTTGCACACGTGCACACACATCCTGCCTAGCAGGCTCCTCGTCCTCCTCCTCCCTTTCCCCCTGCCATTTACAAGCAGCTCCCCCTGCAGAGACCAGACCCTCGCCCCCTTCCGCCCCTGCCTGAGTCCCGATGCGTCTCCCGGGGTGGGGGTCTCTACCTCGGCACTGCTGACGTGTGGGGCTGAACCAGCGTTCGTCGTGGGGACCGTCCCGGGGCAGCGCGGGATGGGGAGCAGCGTCCCAGGCCTCCACATACCAGACGCTGGCGTGTCGTGACAGCAAAGCGTGTGTCCAGACGTTGCCGCGTGTCCCCTGCAGAGCAGACCCACGCCCCACCGGAAACAGTCGCCCTGCGGGATCTTGTTAAAGGTGTGCAAGACAAGTTGGGAACAGAGCCTGGGCCCTGGCGGGCGGGTGTGGGCCAAAGTGATCCGGAGGGACATGTCGTGGGGCTCGTCCCGCATTCCGAGCTCCGTGTGCCTTGTCTCCAGGGGCTCGCTCTGCTCAGAGCGTTCCGGGCCGCCGCGTGCGTCTCCTGTCCTCGCGTGTCCTCGGCCCCTGGCGCCTTGGCCCCCACCACCCTCCCTCCGAAGCCGTGTCCGCGGAGGCCGCCGACATGAGAAGAAACACAGGCAGAACCGCTCAGCCGTGTTCCAGACCCAACCACGAAGCCCCGCTTTTGAGGCGGAAGCACAGATTGCCCCAAGCCCGCGAGAGAGGAGACCTCGCTCTGCAGAGAGGACGAGACCGCCAGCAGCCCCAGCGCCTGGCCGAGGGGCCGAAGTCAGGGTCCCCGAGCCCACGAGCGCGAGGCCCGGAGAGGCCGTGTTTAGCGCATCTGTTCGGTGTCGCGGGAGGACAGGCCAGGGAGCGCCCACCTGACTTGGAGGGGCCTGCCCAGCGAGGAGCGGCCCGGCTGCAGGGGGCCGGGGAGAACCACAGAGCAGAGAGGAGTCACCCAGAGGAGCCGGTGAGACCGCAGCCCCGGCGCACCGAGAGGAAGGCGGTGGGCACGGAGAAGCGGGGGGCTACCAAAGCCACGGGCCTGACCCGTCGCCCCCGCCGCGCCCCAGAGAAGAATAAGGGGAAGCGAGTGCCTTCGACAAAGACCGGCGGTGGCCGCCGTCCCGCTGACCCGCAGGTGAGCAGAGGGGTGAGCACAGAAAAGCTGTTGGCTGCCGTGGAGGGACCGGAAGGTCTGGAGAAAAGGGAGAGAGAAGGAGCCTGGGACGGCAGGAGGCAGCCGGGAGAGGAGGCGCGTTCGCCCGTCCAAGGCCTGGAAAACAACCGTCTGGATCAGGGTCCCCGGGGAAAAGCGAAAGACCTAGAGCAGCTGTGGCCGCTTGGCTCTCCCCTCAGAAGGGGAGCCACGTCACCGGTGTCCCTGCGCTGGCACGGTGACAGGAGCAGGTGGCAGAGGGAGCTGGAGTTTGCCTTCGAAGAGTTGTTTGACACCAACAGAAAGCTGAAGGAACACCTCATCTTGAACCTTGCACCCAGGCCCGGGGCGGATCACAACCCCGGCGGGGAGCACGGCCTCTCGGGGATGCAAGGCCACGGAGGCGAGACCCAAAGAGACCAGAAGACAGGAGGTGTGGAGACGGAAATGGATCCTGGCAGGGAGTCCATGCGACCCGCGGATGTGGACGCCCGCCAGACGGCGTCCCGAGACAGTTGGAGAAAGTTCCTGAGCGAGCTCGAGAACCAGAAGTATCACAGGTTGGCCAGGCTCACGTTTAGGAATGAGAGTAAGCCGTCGTTTCCCCAGGCAGGAGGGTCTGTCGGTGAAGAGACCCGGGTCCCGTGCTCCAGCTCTGGGCAGGCACCGGCCGGGCTCGACCCGCTGGCCGGGGGCCCCCGTCGCCCTGCCCCACGACACCTGCCAGACGGAGCTGGCTGCATGGCATTGCGGCCCAGGCGGAGGGCGGAGACGGGGCGGGGGCCGGGTCGGCAGACGGGACCCCAGGGGCTGAGCTGGGGAGCCCACCCCCAGACTGAGCTGGAGGAGCCCAGAGAACAGGGAAGGGCGTGCGTGGCTCTTCTGAAGTCCCCCTCCTCCCGAGACCCGGACGAGGAAGGGCCGTATGAAGGCGACGCCACTTCCCCCTGGCCCTCTGGCTTCGCGGACGATGACGGGCACAGTCAGATGATCCGTGACCTTCAGCAGCAAATTGAAGAACAAAACAAGTTGCACAAGCAGTTTCTCGAAGACGCCAGGAAACGCTTGCAGGAGTTCCAGAGGATGTGATAAGCGCGAGAGTTCCCCCCGCAATAAATACACCGTTGGTACCCAAGCCCGTGCCCTCTGTGTCTGCATCACCCGCTCAGGAGCCAGTAGGCACCCCGCTTCACAGCGGCCTCCCCGGCGCGACCGCGGCAGCCCCTGTGGGGCACAGTCCGCGGGCCTGGCCGCGGGTGGGGGCTGCCCGCTCGCGCCGCTCGCACAGCGGAGACTCAGGTGAATGAAGCATGTTTTGGCCGGACAGACACTGGACTTTCAGGGGAATCCAGGGTCAAGCAGGCACAGTTTCAGAAGTTTCAGTGTGGTGGTGCTTAGCCGTTGGCCGAGACCGAAACGGGGAGAATTCACTGAAACCTCTGAAGTCTTTTTCAGACCCACAAAACCAACATCGTTTAACAGGACCTCGCTTAGTATACGTTCTGGTAACTTTAACATCAGGAAGTGAGAGTGAGGCAGAGGAGAGGCAGGAAGAGAGGAAGGACAAGACAGAGGCCGAGGCAGGAAAGGGGAGTGGTCCCCAGCAACCGGGCCAGCCTGGCGACTCCGCCTGGGGCTGGCAGTGGCGGGGCACCTGGCCGGCTGGTCAGTGTCCCACCCCCCGCTGTACCCCTGACCCAGCAGCCCTGGAGACCTTGCCCTGGGTGGCGGGGGGCGGGGGGGTTCATCTGTCAGTTGCAGGTACTGAGGGGCTGGGACGGGGGTGGATAAACTTTTTCTGCAGAGAACAGGACAGTACATTTTTCGGGCTTTGCCAGCCAGCCGGTCGGTGGCAATTACCCACAAACACGGCCATAGGCAACTCACACTGGGATGGGCGTGGCCGGGTTCCGGTGAGACTTTATTTACAAAAATGGGGGGTGTGGGTGTGGATTGGGACCTCAAGCCATAGTTAGGTGACCCTGGACCGGCGTGTGAAGGACGTGCTTGCGTCCCCCCTCCCTCCCCAGGACCTCAGGTGCACGGAGTGGGATCACCCGTCTTCGGTCGTGATGCATTTGTATCACTGGCCCATGAATGGCCTTTTCCCTTTTAACGTGCATTTCCTAAGGGATGACGTCATGGACGGTTGTGAGCCCAAGGCTGGAATATTTGCTCAAAACTGGCTTCTGCCTGCGTGCTACTTCCGTTTCGTGGCTGCTGTGCCTTCTTAGCTACATGCCTGTGAACTTGGGGTTTGTCCCCCGTCCCTCATCCTGTGGGGTGCGCCCAGGGAGATGTGGGGTGACCCAGTCACATGAGAAAGCTGAACTGGGCTTCCCTGGAGAGCATCGGGCTCACAGAACCCCCAAATACGCCACCTGGATGGGGCAGTAACAGCACCCCACCGAGTTTTTTGGGTTGTTTTCAAATCTTCAGTATCTCGGGTGAGGAGGCTTCTGTTGCCGCGCGTTTTCGTCTCATTGAAAGCATCTCCTCGGACTCTGTTGTCGGTCTGGCTTTTCCGCTTTAGGTGGAGAAAAGGTGTGATCGTTTTGTCCCCTGGTTCTGGAATGTCATGGGTCAGGACTGCAAAGCCAACTCGACGATCTGATCTAAGCCCAGTACGGTTAAGAACGAAGCCCCGGGCCGGGAGGGGTGTTGGCTTTGAGTTGCCCAGGGTTGCACATTTCAAGATGAGGTACCTGGAGCTCCTGCCTGTTCCTGAAGCTTCTCCGTGGTCGGAGAGGGTGCTGTGAGATCCCCAGGTTTAAAGCCATGGCCACAACAGGACGCAAGCATTGAGTAACGAGGTCTTCTGACAGCTGGAAGCCCCGGTCTAATGAATGGACGAGCCTGCCTTTGAGAGGTTGATTTTTGTTTCTACTTTCAAAGGTAGTATTTGTGGCCCGTGTGTTTTAGGTGAGGAACTGCCCCTTCTCAGCTACACTTGAGCTAAAAGAAGATGTAGGAGATAGGCAGTGAGACACGGTGGAGGGTGGGTCGTCGCTGCCCGGACGGTCACGCCTACACTGTCCCCAGAGAGCGGGATGAGACACCCTGCCCTCTCCCACCTGTCCTGCAGGAGCTGGGGGCCAGTAGTGCAGAAAATAAGACTGCCCTCCAGCCCACCCCCGACTCCCTATGAAGATGTCAGGTGCCCAAAGAGCAGGCTGGGGGCCTGGCAGACCCTGTCTTTGCTCCCTGTTGATCTGACCCACCTGGACTGCGGTGCCAGAGGCCCTGGGACAGAGCCACCTGGAAGAGTGTGGGGCTCCTGGCAGGTTCCCGCGGAGCATGCCAAGAAGCAGTGAGGACTCCTGACTCCCGGATGACTCTGTGCCCCTTCGTTCTCCTGAAGCGTTTCTTGGGGCCTCCCTCTCCGAACACCGTATTTTCTAGAACTTTCCGTGGGTTTGATGCTCCCGCCCGCATATTTTGAGGCAGCCTCCCTGTTTCCATCTCCTCCCGCATTTACTAGAACGTTTACCATCTGGTCGCTTCCTGGCAGTCCCATCTGAGTCCTCGCCCCCAGACCACAGGGACTCAGTGAAGGCCCCCGTGGCCGGTCTGGCGTTGCCCAGGGGGGTTGGAGAAGGAGAGCCGCACGTGTGCGCGGCTGAGGTCCGCTGCCCGCGGGACAGGTGCAGACCTGCAGTGCCGGGACAAGAGACGGGAATGGCGGTTCACCCCGTGATGGCATGACCCCCCTCCTGCTCTTGCCGCACCGGCAGGCATCGTTGGCTTTGGCTGTGACCCTGCCTTCTGTGTGTGCTGCTCTGAGGGTCCTCATACTGTCCCTGCCCCCGCCCAGCCAGGGGCACGGTCGCGGGTGTATGATAATATCCAGAACCCCAGGAATGTAGAATAATGGGGAAAAGTAAGATTTTTTAAAACTTGGGGCCCCGGGGAACCCTCTCTGCCCTGCAGTAGTTCTTCAGACGAGCGGGAAACGTAATGTGGTAGGGAGTTGATGTGTTAGTGTGGCCTGCCTCTGCGGTTCCTGTGACGGTCCGGGCCACGTCCCAGGCATGCGGGAGATGGCTGTGAGGACCGGACAGACCCGCTGGGTCCTCTCCCACGTTGGAAGCTGGGAGCGCAGGCCCTGGGATCCCTGTCTCTGCCTGAGAAATGCCGTGGGCTGGGGGTCAGCATGCAGACCGCATGCCTCAGCCCTACGCGAGGCGGGGGAGGGGGGGGCGGGTGCTGCCGTGCCGATGGGCCTGAGCCCTGGGCCCAGCCCTCTGCCTTCACCCCTGAAAGTGGGGCAGCCCGGAGCAGAGCCTGGCCCGGGGTCCCGGCCTGCCAGGGGCAGTGTGAGGACGCCCCAGCCCCCAGCCCCTCCGTGCCCCTTCCTCAAACTGCAGATGGGGAGGGATTGCAGGGGGGTGGCCAGATGCTCCCTCCGCGCCTCCCTGGGCTCCCTCTGCCTCCTGCCCCGCCCCGTCCAGCGGCTGCCCCCCGCTGCGGGCTCCAGGCCTGGGGTTTGCGGGGCTGAGCTTGGCTGCTCCTCGGGGTCTTGGCGGAGAAAGTGCAAAGCAGCAGTCCCTTCCACAAAGCCGCACTGTTCTCAGCAAATCCTCCCAGGATCGGGATGCATTTTTTTCAAGTGATTCAGCAGCACGTGAATGGGAACGGCCTGAGCCCAAGGCTTCGGGAACCGTGACCAAGGCCTCTGGCATGAGATCCCCCTGGGCTCCCAAGGAGAAGGAAGGGTGGCGGGGCGCAACTCGGGGGCCTGCCAGAGTCCTGGGGGGGCGGGGGGAGGGCGGCCGAGCAGCGAGGGCCGAGGCTCTTCTCTACGCAGCTGATGAGCTCTTAGAGACGGCTCCCTCCTGCTCCCGAGGGGGCCGTGGAGGTGGGAGTGCTGGTCTCCATGGAGACAGGGCATCCAGTGGACAGCAGCTCAAGCGAATGTGCTAGAATCTCGAATGGCCCAGGGCTGGGCCCACACTGCTGGTTCCTGTGCTCTCTCGTGCACCCCGTCAACCCTCCCCGACACATCGGCCTCCATAGATGCATCTGCTCCTAAGGGGTCGTGAGCGCAGGCATCTCCAGCACCGGCCTGAGTCCCGCCGGCCAAGCCTTGCCCTCACCCTGGATAGGCACAGCCCTGCCCCAGAGCCGGGGATGTCAGCCACCACCCACCCCCCGCCCCAGGGTGAGGAGGCTTGCAGGGACCCGAAGGTGCCATCTGGTCTCCCAGCGCTGCCGCTCAGTGGAGGAAGCCCCTGGTTGCCTCCCGGCACCACGGGGAGGTCTTTAATTGTGAAATGATGCCTCTTCCCCCTTCTCAGTTCCCTAAAAGACTTGGCCTTGGAGGAAGTCTGCTGCACTGCCGACCGAGAGCGGCCGGGCACTGACAGCAGGGAAGGCAGAGCCAGGTGTTTGGGGAAAGCCCTCACCACCGTGTCCACCGAGGGGCACCTACAAAGCTGGGGGCTGGGCACACAGGGAGACCGGAGGGGCAGGTGGGGCCGGACGCTCCTGTGCGCTTCTGGGTGCTGAGCCAGCACTCGATGTCCTTGTGGCATCTCCCAGGCCGGCTGACCACACCCTGCTTCCTCGTGGTGCAGTTCTGGGGGGAGGGGCATGGCCTCAAGCCCCGGGGGGGTCTGAGCGGGCCTGCAGCCCACGCGAGCACGGTTCCCTTTCTGGGTCACTGTCTGCCCTGTCCCCCACCGTGCAGCTGGTGAGGTGCGCCCACCCTGCTCGCCATGCAGATGCAGTCCCGCTGGAGGGGTTCACACCCGTCTTTACTGTGCCCCCCCCACCCCAGCCACCGGAAGTGCTTTAGTCACATGCAAGCAGTTAGGGAATCCCACGGCAATTGGGGGCCCCGAAAACCTAGTAATTTTGTTACAGCTTTTGTAGGGCAACGCCACAGCTGTTACCACTGGGCTTAGATGCTGGACGGGGGGGGGGGGGGGGGGGGGCACCCGGGGGGGGCACCCCGGGGGGGGGCACCCCCTCCCTTTCCCAGCTCTGGCCTTGAAGGTGGAATGGAGGGGCCCCCTCCAGGGCGTGTCCCGGGGCCAGGCTACCCTCAGCCAGGCTTTAGACACGCTCATTACCTTCAAGGAGCTCCAGCCAGGTGGACCAGCCATCCGGTGTCACCCGTCCACCCCAGAGGGGTAAGAAAGTCTCGTCCTAAGCGGCAGCCGCAGGACGTAGTGGCAGGTGTCGGCGGGGCTTGGGTAGCTCTGCGGTTGGAGGGTGTAAATGTCTAGACGGCAGGGCCCCTGCAGCTGTCCCCGAGCCCCCAGCGGAGTGGAGCCCACCTGGAGTCAGTGGCAGCTGGGTTTCCCCTGAAGAGGTTGGCATGTAATTGTACGTGGAGACAAGGAAAGGGACCGGGTGACCCACGGAGGGCGTTTGCAGCTGCAGTGACCTCATTTCTGTGTGAGAAGTGGCCTTCCCCACACTCGCCCCTGCGGCCGCAGGCCATTGCCGCGGCCGTCAGACCCCGGCGCCCACAGCGGGTTTGGCTCGACTGCGTTCCGGCTGCTGCACAGGGCGGCCCCGCCCGCTCTTGGGGACACAGGACAGGAGGGTCCAGGGCACACGTCTGACAAATCTAGTCGAGACGCCATCTTTCCCTCCCCCTGGGCGCGTGGCCCCGGGAACATGCCCCTGACTGGAGGGACCACGGGCCTGGGAGCAGGGTGGAAGGGCAAAGCAGCTGTGTCCCTGCGGGCAGTGCTCTCCCTGGGAGACCCTCCCGGGTTCACGCTGGAGGCCACAGAGAGTAGGCTGGGCCGAGAGGGGACGTGGCCTGTGCTGACGCTGAGCCAGCCCTGCCGATCTGAGTCAGTGCACTGGTGAGGCTCAGATGATCCGGGGCTGGATTTTGACCTTGTATTTACAGGAGTATTTTTTCCGAACCCCGAGATTCCCACGTCTCTTCTGGGCAAATGCGTGGTTTTTCCATACGCCAGAAGCTCGGCCTCGCCCGGAACCAGGGCCTGGGGGCTTAGCGTGTGTTGAGTTTGTTGAGACGAGGCCTCGAGGGTCTAGAAGTCACGTTTTAACATCCACAGCTTGACCCGTGCTTTGGAATCGGAAGCCGGTGCCCAGGCAGAGCGGCCCCATTGGGAAGTGTCCTATTAGGATACATTCGTAAACGTAGCAGGTGAAATGCCTCCAGAGCGGCCAGGCCCATGGCAAGATAGTAAAGACAACCCAGTGAGAATAAAATACACAGGCTTGGCAAAGACAGCTCTCCTTCTGGGTCTGGCTCCCCCCACGGATTATGGGTACGGCTTGGTGTATCCTTCGTGGCCTCCCGGGAACGTCCACGGACACAGTAGGACTCAAAAGATGTTGGTGGGGTCCGGGGGGGATGATGTGAATCTCTGCCTGGGCTGGTCGAGTGAGCCACACCCCCTGGCCAGCCCAGGCCACGTTGCCGTGCGCTGAGGACACCCTAGTTTTCCCAGAAGCCCCCTGCTGCCCCTCCCCTGCCCCCCCTCCCCCCTCCCAGGACAGTCTGGCCTCCCTGGCTTTTCCCTGGGTGCTCGTCCTCTCTGAGTCTGAACACAGCCTGTGTTCTTGGGATCATCGTCTTTGCCCATGACTCTCCACCCGCCCAGCTCTTTTCCATCCCAAATCTGGCTGGGAGTGCGAGGGATCGGTTTTGCAGGCTGCTAGCCGGGGGAAGTGACATCATGTGGTGTCCGTGGCCCGAGGGGTGGGGGCAGGGGCTCTGCGGTTGCGTGTGCTTTGAATTAAGTCTACGGTTGTGCATTCCAGTAGCCAACATCTGGCGGTGAATTCATCAGCCAGTGTATCACCCTTGATCTCAAACCCAGATGTTGTGTTAACGGCAGAAAGGAAAGAAGAAAAAACAAAATCCCAGCAGCTTGGGGAGAGGCCATCATTTTTTAGCACAAAGCAGTTAGAACAAGGATCTTTATAAAGCCTCTTGTTCCCGCCGCTGCCTCTGGTTCCTACGGCGGAGGGCAGGCCAGCGGAGCGGAACCCCTCGCTGCTGGGGGGTGGGCAGGCCGTGGGCCGATCACCCACCCCAGGGCCGGACACTGGGCCCAGCAAACGTGTGTCCATGCCTGGATTTTAACTTCCTCTCAGATTCTTTTCTGCTTTTCCCCAGCCCTGGTCTTTCAGCGGCCTGGGACTGAGAGGGACCCGTCCTATGCTTAGAGTGGTCTCCATCCCAGAGCTCTGGAGATGCCCATCGCCTGGGGTGTGGGAGATGCCTTTCTGGAGAGTTCTCTGCCTCCTCTCTGTCCGCCGCGAGGGTGCGCGTTTCTGTTTTCCTGTCCATTGTCTGACTTCTTGCCTGGGTTGGATGCTCCTTGAAGGCCCTCCCACACCTCCCCCCTTTCTCCCGTGGGCAGCAGAAGGAGGCCCATGCTTTTAGGATTTCGCTTGAAATGCAACCCAACCCCAGACTCTTGAGTTTCTGGCCTCGTGCTGGGGGCAGAAGACTGAGGGTCCAAAGGTTGGCAGCCAGAGCTGGCTGGGGTCCACCTTGGTGCCCCTCCAGCCCTCCTGCCCTGTGGGGCCCCTCTGTCCTGTTTCCCCTCAGGTCTCCTGCCTCCACTTGCCTGTGGGATCCTCTGGCTCTGATAAATTTATTCGCTAAAGCTTTTCGCGTGCCCTTCCCCCACCTACAGTGCTGAGCCCAAGTAGCCCCTGCTGCCCGGAGCAGGTTGGCAGCTCTGGGGCTCGAGCCCGCGTGGACAGGTGTATGTGTCGCGCCTCTCCTTCACGTCAGGAGGGCGCTGACACTCCCAGAAGATCGCCAGAGAACTTCTCTTCATTCTCTTTGCTTCTCTTCATTCTCTTTCTTTCCTTCACCTTCTCTCTCGTCTTGCAAAGTGGAGAGAGGGGGTCCCCACGCAGAATTCAAAGACGCCGAAGCACCTGAGTTCTTGTGCTGCGTGGACGAGCCCCGTCCGAGCTCCTCCGGGCCCCTCCCCCCGCTTCCCTGCAAGCAGCTGGCAGCCCGGGAGCCACTTACCATTCTAGTCCGACCCCGCGAGTGGACCCCGGACCCTGGATGCAACCGGTGCCTTCTTTCCGATAATCTGAAACAGGGAAGTGTGGAGTCTGTCGCCCTAGGCCAAAGCGAGCATGTCAGGGAGCCGCGTCAGACCGGCCCCTGGGATTCGTGCTGACCGGGATGTGCGGTCTGGACCCGAGCGGCCAGCAGGTGTGGCTCTCCAGACCCGTCACCCGCAAGAGTGGGGACGTGCGTGCCGTTCTTCGCCACAGCGCTTTTGCTGTTCTGTCCGGAACTAGAGGTCCGTGGGGCCCCGGGCACCGTGTTTCCGAGCCCTCACCGCACCCGGAGGGAGTGCGGGTAGCGGCAGTGGCACCTCGGCTGCAGACGTGAGCGGCTGTGTCTCCGCGACATCAGGGAACTTCCCAGAGGCTGCGCGGAGGGGGAGGGGCTGACACAGAATCTAGCCCGGTGCTGCCCCTTTTGAATTAGGATTTGGACTGCCTGGGAGCCTTAGGGGTTTTTCTGGGAGAAAACTGCATGGAAGGCAGTGGAACCTTTTCACTGTCCGAGAGTAGCGTTTGCTTGTTTTCTGCCCGCCAGCGAGTGATGTTTCTTGAGCACCTATTTTGGGTTGAGCATTGTGTGGGGGTAGCGGGGCTTCTGGAAGGCAGTTCCAGAAAGCATGCAGAATTGGGTGTATTATAGTAAAATCCAGCAGCAATGCCCTTTCTAGAACCGTGGCTTCCCTTGGATGTTTCTGGTTCATTTGATATCATCAGCCGGTGACGGTGTCACGGGAGGAGACAGGGTTAATCTGGTACGTTTCCTGATTTGCATGAACACGTCTTAACGTGGCGTTGCAGTAGGGTATAGATTACACAGGTAGTATGAGGGACCACCGACAGACTTCACCTGGATCCCCAGATTTCCCAGGTACAGCTCATTTCCATCTGGCGAATACCTGGTGAGCACCAACTGCTCTGTGCCCAGAACATAGCGTCTGCCAAAAAAAAAAAAAAAAAAAAAAAAATGGGGCACCTGGGTGGCTCAGTCGGTTGAGCGTCCGACTTTGGCTCCGGTCATGATCTCACGGCTTGTGGGTTCGAGCCCCGCGTCGGGCTCTGTGCTGACAGTTCAGAGCCTGGAGCCGGCTTCGGATTCTGTGTCTCCCTCTCTCTCCGACCCTCCCCCGCTCATGCACACACGTGCACTCTCTCACTCTTTCTCAAAAATAGACATAAAAAAAAGAGAACGTAGCCTCTGCCTATCAGAAAGGCAGGTGTACAGGTGCTTGTGACAGGATGGATGAGAGTGTGGAATGTGCCAAATGCTATGGGAGGACAGGATTTCCCAGAACAAGACAGGAAAGGGCAGTTTTATCTGGGTCTTTAAGGATGAATAGAAGTTTTCCAGGCAGGGGAGGGGTAGATGGCATTCGGAGCAGAGGTGGGGATACCCCTGGGCAGGTTTGGGTTCAAGGGACTATTATGGGCTGGTGGAACAGCAGGATGGGAGCAGCTGGGGGTAACTGAACCAGGAGGTACCGGGTCGCAAAGGGTCTCCCGTTTTAGACGAGGGCAGTGGGCGGCTGAGGAGGACACTTGAGCCAGGAGGGATGCGTCTAGAAAAAGTCAGCTGATGCCAGGGCCAGGAGGAGCCATGGAAACAGGTTGACCTGTTGCCAAGGGCAGAGCCCTCGGTTCTGGGCGGCCCACTGGGTGGCATTTCCTAGATGTGGGTTTGCAGGTTGGGGCCTGGCTCAGCCCCGAAAACAGGAACCTGTGGCCTTGGCCGGTCATGACTCAGCTGCAACAGAAGACACATAAACGGGGCTTGGGCCTGGGTGGGGCGGGGGCGCTGGTCCCTGGTGCCAGGCTGGGATCCGGGGGATGGGCACAGACAGGGGGGTCCATGTGCCTGGGCCTCCGGGCTCCGTGGGGAAGACCACCCTGGCCAGGGAGTCCCGAGATCTGAGCTGCCCACCCGCGGGTGGAGAACAGAGGCGCCTTGGTGCCCGGTTCTGTCTGGTCCTTCTTTCTCTGTCTTGCTCACATCCCATTAATGGGTGACCCTGCACAGCTGAGTTGTGGAGGCCAAAGCATTTAAAGCTCTTAAAACAGGCCGTGCCACCAGCTGATAGGGGTCAAAATGGGGAAAGGGAGGGCTCTGCCCAAATGACACGGGAACTGCCCACCTCACCCTGTCGGGGCACGGGCTGGGGCCCGGGGTCTGCCTGCCTTGCTAGGAGGAGGCCGTGGGGGGGGCATGGCCCACGAGCAGCCTCGGGCTCTTGCAAACACTCCAGAACCTTCCCAGCCCTGCCTCTTCCCTCTCTTTCACCTTGTGTCCCAGTCTGGGGTCATTTTCCTTCTGTGGGGGCTCCTTCCGTGGCAGCGGCCCCGTATGTCGGCCGGGATGCCCCTGACTGCCTCCTCACCCGGTTCGATACCCTTTGGCGGGTAAAGCGCTCTGACCCTTCCTCTGTCGTGCTCCCTATAGAACCTGTGTCGTTATCACAGAGAGTCAGCCACAGGACATCTTTCAGGGGCACTTTTGGGACAGATTAGGCATAGCGGGATAGACTCTTCAGATCGAAGACCACCCCCCCACCCCGCCCACTCCTAAACACGACGAGGCCTCTTGGGGAGGCTGTTACTCCCCTGCCTTCAGCCTGGAAAAAAAAGCCTGTTTGCCAGTAGACTGCGGACGGAGGCTGGGTGGTAGGAGGCTCCCCGTCTTAGCTGCACGATGATGATTGCGGGCCGGTTAATTTGCTTATCTGCTTCCCCAGCCACATGCATACACAGTGGAGAGAATTTGCAAAAGCCCCAGAGCACTCAGGCATGACCTCAACAAAGCGCTTTGTCCCCATCGGTGCCTACCAGTAACCCCGCTGGTCGTGAGAGATCAGGTTTCTGCTTCTGGCTCCCGTGGACCGATTCTTGGGACCAGAAGGGGGCTCTTAGGGCTTTACCTCTTGACCCTCCCCGCCGAGCTTGTGAGGGGTCTGGTGCCATGCTAAGGGCTGGGGTCATCTTGCCCCCTGCCTCCCACCTCCCTGCTGCCCCTCGCCCCTGCTCGGAGCCAGGACGGCACAGGGGGGACTCTCCTCACCTCTGTATCTTTATTTTGCAGTGATTAGGGCCAAAGCGGTCAGCGTAAAGGAAGTAGACTCCGGGAACGACATCTACGGCAACCCCATCAAGCGGATTCAGTATGAGATCAAGCAGATAAAGGTAAGGGAGACTGTCACCAGGTTGCCCCACTGGGCAGAGCAGCGGGAAGGTTGGGAGCAAGGTTGGGCTCCCCCCCCCCCCCCAGAGGCGGGAAACCATGCGGAGGTGTCCCGGGGTCTCGGGGAATGCAGTGCGGCCCCCGTGGAGCAGACCCTAAGGGCTTCGAGCCACAAGTCGATCTGGTTTTCCTTATCCGTAAATGCCTGAAAAGTCGTGTGGACCTGCTGGGTTCCGTCGACTGGGTTACTTCAAAAATGTGTCGTCTTCCTTGTGATGGGTCGTAAATTCGGGGCAGGCCCTCAGCATTATCAGCAAGTGTGCCAGAGTTTCTATGGACCATTCCACGGGTGCCTGTCCTCGGCTGAGCTAGGGCGAGGTTCGAAGCCAGGAGACCTTGGTCGTTGCGTCTGGGAGGCCTCTTTCCCCCCACACTGTGCTGTGGGCTCTAGTCTTGCCTGGTGAGCTTTAAATTCTAAGAGGAAGGAAGGAGTCCTCTGGGCAGGTGTGGTGGGAGCCAGCTTCTTGCAAGGGAACGTGAAGGAAGGAATGGAGCCCGTAGCCCGGCCGGTGACGGAGAGGAACATCGGCCGGGTGGCAGAGGGGCGGACAGATGTGGGGGGTGGGGGGCAATGCGTTAGTTTCTTCAGAACGTGTGTTCGTGTTCAAGGGCAAGGAGCCCGTATTTGAGGGGAGACGGGGCAGAGGGCGGGGCTTGGAAAGACAGGACCAGCCCTGGAGGATTGTGATCGTTGGCAACAGTAGCTAAGTCGGTCTGCAGGAGAGAAGGAGATTCTAGGCTCTAGCTGGAGAAAGGGCTTTGTCAAGGTGGGAGTTGTAGCCGTGCATATTTAACTTCGTTACAAAAATGTTATTTTTAGCCGGAAACGTTATCAGAAGGTCAATGAAATGCTTATTCGCTGCATCTGTGGCAGTTAAGAGGGCGTGTGCTATGAGCGGGAGAGAGAGCGTCTCCGTTCTTGAGACCTCATTGAGGCATCGTGAAAAGGCCGGTGTCGACACCGAAGAACAATTCTTGCCCTTTGGTGATTAATAGAGCTTGTTGTCGTCACCATCGGCCTAACCTTTCCTGGCGTGGGTGGGACGAGCTGTCTCAAAGCCGGTTTACCATGACATTGAGATGACCCTATTCCATCGGGGTTTGCTTGTTGAAAGCCCCTCCTCCCCCCCCCAATCCTGTCCCCCAAAACCAACGCTGTTGACTCTGATTTAGGCCCAGCAAAATCCCGATGAGGTGCCCAAAGCCCGAGGGCGCCCCCTGGGCTCCGCCCCACAGCCGGGGTGGGGGACTGTCCTCAGTGCACACTCACGTCCCTACCGGTCACCACCCCTGGTGGGGCCACAGGAACCCCTGGCTGTGGTGGGTTCTGCCTGTGTCACCTCCTCCCGGGGAACAGCGCGCCCCTCCACGTGGGCTGCAGGCGCGTTCAGTAGGTCAGTCAGTAGATCCGCAGGTGAGGAGTCAAACCCCATTGGCCCCGGGGAGTCACATCCTCATTGCAAGGGGGCAGTCCCGCCCCGGGGCCCCATCAAGCAGCCAACGCTTGACCCAGATTCCTGGCAGTGCACAAGGGGGTGTCCCTCCACGACGGGTGAGAACCACCCGGAGATATACGGGCCTCTCCCCGGAGATGCTGAAATGACCTTGTCGGTGGTAGGGAGAGTCGGGCGTCTGAGACGGTTTCCTCCAGGTGACGGAGTCGTGCCCAGCGTGCTGATAGCTGCCACACTACGTGAGGAGTGTCTCCGGAGAATCAGTCTACAGCGGGAACGGTCACCTTCTAGCTCACTAGAACCTTCTGCCCCCCTTTCCCATGCTGGTGGTACCACGGGCGCAGGTCGGGCGGCCCCTCCCCAGGATGTTATGCGGGGGACCCGGACTTTGTTAGCTGTGCGGACCGGCCCTCCTCACGTTTCCTTATCCTTGTCTTTCCAGATGTTCAAAGGACCCGACAAGGACATAGAGTTTATCTACACGGCTCCTTCCTCTGCTGTGTGCGGCGTCTCTCTGGACATCGGAGGGAAGAAGGAATATCTCATTGCAGGTGTGTGTGTGGACATGCCCTGGAACGTTGTCAGGGACCGTCCAGGGCCGCGTCTCCAGGGTGGGACCTTGCGAAACCACGAGGCGGGACGGAGTCCCGGGTCCTGACGCCGAGAGGCCGTCCCGAGGTCTCTGGGCTTCCCTGCCCTTTCCCGTCTGCGAATTCCTGGGTGGATTCTCCCCTGCCCCCCGGAACGGGGGACCCAGTGTGGCTTCATGGGGAGACACAGTAAACCAGCGTCCACGGGGAATCTGCGGCCGGGCAGACACCAGGAGGTGAGAGGGTTTGCGTTTTGCTCCTGAGGGGGAGTCGTGCGCGAGATGCCGGAGGCACTCGTGGCTGGGCGGGAGGCGGAGAGGGGTTGAGACCTTGTGTTAAATCTGCTGATGTTATGAGGTCCTTGACCTGTGCAGCGACTCCCCTCATCCTGTCTTTTTCCTTTTTTTTTTTTTTTAGTTTATTTACGTATTTTGAGAGAGAGAGAGAGAGAACACGAGCCGGGGAAGGGCAGAGAGAGAGGGGGAGAGAGAGAATCCCAAGCAGGTTTTTGCACCGTCAGCACAGAGCCCGGACGTGGGGTTCGAACTCACAGACTTGCGAGATCGCGACCCGAGCCAAAGTCAGGTGCTCGACCGACCGAGCCGCCCAGGAGTCCCCTAAATGTTTTCTTATGAGCATCTATTATAGTTTAGGTTTTCTTGAGCTAGAACTCACACACCATACAATTCACCGTTCAAAGGGCATCATTCACTGGTGTGATACCTCCATCATCAAGATGGGCAACCACGGCCACCGTCGGAGAGAACTCCGTACCCTTTCGCTGTGTTACCTCCCTGGCCGCCCCCCCCCCACGCTCCTCCCCCAGCTGCAGCACCCCCCAGTCTACTTCATGACTCCGTGGGTTTCCCTGTTTCAGAGGCCTCTGAATGGAATCGCAGAATACGCGTGGTCCTTCGTGCGCGACGTCCCTCACTCCGTGGGGTCGTTTCACAGTTCCGTCCAGGTTGTAGCAGGAATCAGAACTTGTCCCCTTTCTGTGGCCGAGCAGACCGCGGTCTGTCTGCCCGCTCACCAGTCATTTCGTGGACGCCGGGGTTGTCTCCACCTTTGCGCCCTTAGGCACGAGGCTGTCGTCCACACCCGTGACCAGGTGTCTGCCTAGCGGTGTTTTCGTGTCTCTTGGGCCGATACGTGGAAGTAGAATTCCAGGGCATATGGTGACCACGTTTAAGCACTTGAGGGGCTGCCAGACTGTCTTCCAAAGCAGCTGCACCATTATTACATTGGCGGCGTCCACTGTTTTTCCGATAAGAAAAATAAAGTCAATCGGAGAGAGAGGGATGGGGACAAAAATCACGACGCGGAGACCTTCCTGACCGTGCTTGTCACGGTGAGGCAGGGGACGGCGGGGCCGGGCAGGTGCACAGAACACGTGGTGCGGGTGCCCAGGGGCGGCTGTTAGAGACCCAGGTCAGCAGGTGCAGGGGGACAGTCAGCCTCAGGCGTGTCTCCTTTTTCATGCTTCCCTATGCTTGCGAAATTTTTACAAATGACATCTATTGCTTTTATGATGATCAAAATAACGCCCTGGAGAGAAGGCAAAGGAGACAGAACCTTGCATGGTGGCGGGAACTTGGCGCCCTGACAGGTCCACGGTTTCCAGGTTCCCGCATCGGGTTTTGCCCCGGTCGGTGAGGAGCAGGGCTTTAACCTACACGCCTCACCCCGCGTCTCCTCACGTCGCCCTCTAGAGGCAGCCGCCCAAACTGCAGAGCTTCCAGAGCTGCTGGAAGGAGGGCGGGCCAGGGTCCCCTCCGGGTGGGGGCTCCTGGGTGGGAAGGTGACCTAGGCCTGGCTTCACGCACGTCTCCGCCGTCTCCCTGCGACCGGAAATCGTGGCGCCCCTTTCCTGGCCCTGGCGGGCTCTAAAAGCTTTTCGTGCAGATTCCGTCCAATCCTTACGACCCCTTATGAGGAAGGCACTGCCGTGATCCCCGTTTTACAGATGAGGAAAACCGAGTAGACGAACACCGTGGCCCAGGTCCGGGGGTGTGTGCCTGAACCCGCTTCCCCACGCCAGTTGTTAGGTTCTGCTTGGTGGCTCGTTGGTCGCTTGACATTGGGGTGTGTTTAGGGTGCAGACTTTTCTGGGCAGATGCTGTGCCGGGGGGGGGCGGGGGGGAGGGTGTTGGGCACTTCTCCGCACACCCGCGCCCGGGCCGCGCCGGGCTCTCACGCTCTGCCGTTCCGTTGGTCGGGTCCAGGCTGTGGAGGTCTCGCTGCCCAGCCTCTAAGCCAGCAGCCCCTCCCCCGCACCGTGTGCGAGAATTCCCGGGGGAGTTGGTCCCTGGTGCCCAAGTAGCACCGCAGACCGGATCAAGCAGAATCTCCAGGGGTGTGGCCCTGGCAGCAGCATTTTTTCTTAACGTTTGTGTATTTTTAAGAGAGAGACCGAGCACGCACACAGCAGGGCTGAGCCCCAGCAGCCAAGGTCGGTCCCCTCCCTCACGCAGGGGCTCTCCGGACATGACTCTCCTCTCCCGGAGCCCCTTGTGGTCAGGCCTGCCGCTTGCCCAGCGATTCCGAGGACCCGGGCCCTGCCCTTTTACTCCCTGAGGACGGGCAGTGGGGGACAGCAGTGGGGACAGCCCAGAAGGTGGATCCTGTCCAGCAGTCAGGAGCCCTGGCATGTCGTGTCCCCGTCCCGCTGACCGAGAAGAGTGCGAGGGAGCCACGTGGCTGCCTGGAAAGTGTGGGTCCAAAACGAGAGCCGAGGTGCACACGGCACCTTTGTGGTGGTTCTTTTGCTAGTGGTTACTTTGTGTTGTTTTGGGGGACGTCATAGGAGAGTCTACTGATTTTGTTCAGCCCTGTTCTGAAAGGAAGAGGCTTCTGTGTCTTAATGAAGCTGGGTTTTTAAAATTTATTTTTGATGTTTGTTTATTTTTGAGAGAGAGAGACAGAGAGAGAGAGACAGAGCACAAGTGGGGGAGGGGCAGAGAGAGGGAGACACAGAATCCGAAGCAACTCCAGGCTCCGAGCTGTCCGCACAGAGCCGGACGCGGGGCTCGAACTCACGAACCGCGAGCTCGTGACCTGAGCCGAAGTCAGACGCTCAACCGACAGAGCCCCCCAGGGGCCCCTCTACTTATTTTTAATTGATTTTTAATTTGCAATTTCCTGATGGCCTGAGAGCCACAAAAGGCACTTCTGGCAGCAGCTGGCCCACCCTTGACAGGGGGGCCTCGCTCATCTGACTTCTTCCCCAGCTCGAGGAGATAGCTCTGGATACAGTCTGGTGTTCACTTTCTGAGCACAGGCTCTCCATCTCGTCCTCCTGGGGTCAGGATGGGCCACCCAGAAATCACGGGGCGCAGCAGACAACTCAGCCGGCCCGAGGCAGCCCACCTCCTCTCGGGCTGATGATTCAAGTTCACGTGTTGAGCCGGGCACCATGAGACACTCATGTGCGGGAACTATTCTAGAATGGGCCCTGTAATTTTCTTCTGCGGTCCTCTCCTCCGAGAGGAAAAAGAAGCATACGGTCCTCAGTTACAAATTTTAATTAATTCCTGTCTTCCTCTCCAGTCCGAGAGGACTGTGTGTTTTTCCAAGGCAGACGTAGTAGAATGTGACAGACGGGCACATCACGCGTGCCCGCCCAAGTCTTGGTACCCGTCCCTGTACCGAGAGGGTGTCCTTTTAAGATCCGGAGATGCTGCTGGACTTTATACCCGATGTCCGAGGTCACCGGTATCCCCGTAACCAGGGCCACAGAAGACAGTTTGCATTGCATCGCGTGTCCTTCCGTGCCCTAGTCTTGGCAGAAGCTCGACTTTGTGGTGAACAGGTCACCAGGGAAGACAGACGATGGGGGCGCCTGGGTGGCTCAGTCCGTCGAGCGTCCGACTTCGGCTCAGGCCGTGATCTCGCGGTTCACGAGCTTGGGCCCCGCGTCGGGCTCTGTGCTGACAGCTCAGAGCCTGGAGCCTGCTTCCGATTCTGTGTCTCCCTCTCTCTCTGCCCCTCCCCCACTGGTGCTCTGTCTCAGAAATAAATAAACATTAAAAAAAAAAAAAAAAAAGGACAGCAAAAAGCAGCAGGAAGTGGGACGCTGATGCCAGCCAAGCAAGACAGCAGACATCCGACATCTCTGTAGAAGTTGGGAGGGCAGAGCCAGCACGGGCCCAGCCTGTCTGTAAAGAACGACCCGGCCGGGCCAGGGGAGGGCCACGGCGTACCTCCCTGCGTGGGCCATGCACGCCAGGAGAATCCAGGAGACGGGAATGAAAGTCACTTGCCATCTGTCTGTTTCTCCCCTCCTTAGCTGCTCTGGACTCCTAGAAAGTCGGGGGGAAAAGCCAAACACTTATTTTTTTGTTTGCTCATTTATTTTGAGAAAGAGCAGGAAAAGGGCAGAGAGAGAGAGAGAGAGAGAAAGAGAATACCAAACAGGCTCTGCAGTGTCGGCACAGAGCCCCGTGCAGGGCTCGAACTCACGAACCGCGAGATCATGACCTGAGCTGAAGTTGGACGCTCAACCAACGAAGCCACCCAGGCGCCCCAGACACCTATTTTTAAAATACTTAGAACCACCCAAGCACTTTGTTACTTGTTGGGAGTCAGAATGAATGCTGCAGTAGCAGTCCTGCTTGTTGATTCTGCCCTTCGCCTAGAATGTCAAGTGCAAACAGACACAAGGGAAAACAGGGCTCCCAAAGGTCAGGGGAGCCGTCAAAACAGAGGTCAGAGCGTCCGAATTCGCGTGCAGGGAGTGCCTCCTGCAACCCGCCTGGTGCACCGGCTGTCCCCGTGCCGCTCGCAGCCTAGGGCGAGCCGACCCGTGTCTCCCCTGGCCAGAGATCGCGGTGGCATTTACTCGCCGCAGTCGACAAGCCGCGTTAGTCACTCAACTACGTGTCTGTCAGCGGGTTCTCTCCGCGCCCAGTGCTGTGCCTGAGGTCGTTATGTTGGATGTACCGGAGCTTTGCCGAGTGCGGTGTGCCCAGGGTGCCCCCCGAGGCTCCCGTCTGCCCCCCGGGGAGCCTCCCCCTGCCCTCTGCCAGGCTCCGCCGCTCGTCGCCGGGCACCTGTGCGTCCTGACGCGATGCCATTGCGGTCACAGGGCTGGGACTTGAAACGACCTCCCGAGCCCTCCTTACGTTCTGTCATTCGCCAGAATTCGCTTGCCTGCCCTTGTCTCCTGCTTGGCTAAGGCCAAGGCCGTCCCCAGCGTGAACTCTTCAGCAGGGGAAGGGAGGGGCAGAACCAAGAGCCTGAGGTATGAGACACAAAGAGTGCCTCATCTCCCCCCGCCCACCCCCGGAGGGAAGGGAATTTGGAGCGGATTCCCAATTCCGTGAGAGTCCAAGGTTTTGCCGTTCGTGGTAGAAAAACCCAGACAGGTAGACAGGTTCCTCATCAGATGGAGGCAACGTCTGAAAAAAACCAAACAAACAAGCAGGAAACAGTATGGTCTGCATGCGGCGTGATTTTTTCTGCGCACATCCATGGGCATGAAAGGATATTGGAAGGAAAGGCGTCAAAGCGTTAGCTGTGATGGAAACGGGAGGTTTTTTCCCGTTGTGCTGTTCTGTGCTCCACGGCGAGCTCACGTTCCTTTTATACTCAGAGCAAGCGACCCACGGTGGAGTAGCCCACTGGGGCTGCCGTGAGGCCGCTTCCCCAACAGGGATTGGTGTCCTCGCAGACCTGGGGGCTGGGAGTCCGAGATCCAGGCGTGGGCAGGGCCACCCGCCCCCCGTGGCCTCACCTGCTCGTCCCTCTGTGCGCGTCTGCGTCTGGATCTCTTCTTATCAGGACACTGTTCTTATGGGGGGGGCCTTGTGACCTCATGTACCTTAATGACCCCTGGGAAGGGCTCCAAATGCACATCCTGAGGTGCTGGGGGGTTAGGGCTTCGACACAGGGATGTGGGAGGAGACACGACACAGGCCGTGACACTCGGTATTTGTCAGTAGTAAAGTTCCCTGCGCCCCAGCCACGCTCAGGTGCAGGAGATGGGCAGGAGGAGGACGTGTATCTTGCCCTGAGCGTGGTGATCCCTGTGTCCCCAGGAAAGGCCGAGGGGAACGGCAAGCTGCACATCACCCTCTGTGACTTCATCGTGCCCTGGGACACCCTGAGCACCACCCAGAAGAAGAGCCTGAACCACAGGTACCAGATGGGCTGTGAGTGCAAGGTAAGCCGATGCCACCTTCTTTTGGGCCTTCACTTCATCACCTCCGTCTCCAGGGAGACCGCTGGGCTTTGATCCCTGGTTTCTCAGTCCACGAGGTCCTTAGGACGGGGCCGTGGGGAGGCACGGTCTCTCCACCAGCGAGGCTGTCTGGCCGGGGAAAAATTCCCGAGGCGTGCCCCTGCAGAGGGATCCGTGGGAGGTCGGGGCTGTCTAGCCACCTGGCCTATGGCTTCCAGGAAGGAGAGCCTCCCGGGGGGAGGGATTCTGTGGGGAGAACAGGGAAAGAATGTCCCAGCCCCCCTTCTTGAAAGCAGCACAGAGGCTGTGCCGAGCACAGCTGCAGCCGCGCTCACGTCAGATGCACCTGTACGCGGTGACATCCCCAGGCCTGCATCCCGTCCGTCCCGCCGCCCTGCACCCCACTGCCCCCGCCCCCAGCCCCAGCGCAGGAAACACCTCGGGCACCAGGGCCCCCTCTGCCACCGGAAGTGAGTCTGGGGCCGGAGAGCAGCAGGGATCGGGCCGAGCCGGTTGGCCCAGTGCTTACTGGCACACCGTCGTTGTCGCTAACCTATTCCTGAGCTCATTCAAAATACAAATTCCGACCCGCAGCCTTGCATACGTGGAGCAGAACCCCCAGTGCCCGACATGAAATCAAAACTGAATTCTATCCTTTCCCTGTCGTAGACTCTTGTTCCTCCACCAAAATGCTGCTTGCCGACCCCCTCAAAGCCCACACAGGCTTGAGAGCAAGATAGCATCCTTTTTTTAAAGTTTTTTTTTGGGGGGGGGTGAGGGCAGAGACAGAGACCGCATGAGCAGGGGAGGGGCAGAGAGAGAGGGAGACAGAATGAGACTCGCAAGCAGAGCCTGATGTGGGGCTTGAACTCACGAAACCGTGGGATCGTGACCTGAGCTGAAACCAAGGGTTGGACGCTCAACCGACTGAGCCACCCAGGCGCCCCAAGCTAGCGGCATCCTTTTTATTTGACTGGCGCCTCGCTCCGGAAAATTTAAGACCCTTTGTTGTTGTTAAGCTCCCAGGAGGGTGGGGCTAGCCCGAAGCTGGAAGGTCACACTCCTGCAGCATCTGGGGGCGCAGACACCATGCACAAGGGTCCCCCCGCCCCCGGCCCTGTCCCTGCTTCAGGCAGGTGCCTGCAGCTGCTTAGCAAGTGGAGGGGGCGGGGCACTGACGGAGCAGGTTCAACTCTAGTCCCGGTTGCTCGGCCAGGCGCGTTGGCTACGTTCTGGACGTGCCACCTTGCGAGGCCTCAGCCCCTGACCGAGTCCACCCCCGCGCCCTCTTCCTAGATCACGCGCTGCCCCATGATCCCGTGCTACATCTCGTCTCCGGATGAATGTCTCTGGATGGACTGGGTCACGGAGAAGAACATCAACGGACATCAGGCCAAGTTCTTCGCCTGCATCAAGAGAAGCGACGGCTCGTGTGCGTGGTACCGCGGCGCGGCGCCCCCCAAGCAGGAATTTCTCGATATCGAGGACCCGTAAGCAGGCCAACAGCATCCCCTTTGGCCAACGGAAGAGCCTCCAAGAGTTCAGACTGGTCCAGCTCTGACATCCCTTCCCGGAAGCAGCATGAATAAAATAGTCATCCGAGCGGGTCTATATTGGTGTGATTCTCCTCCCGCGCCCCCCCCCCCCCTTCCCTTTTACGAACATGGTTGCGGTCCCACGCTCCATCCGCCAGCCTGGGCGGCGTGCGTCCCGGCCTCCCACCCTCGGGTGCGGACGGGAGTGGGACGCACGGGCCCGGCCACTGTCACAAACACTGAGCAGACAGCACTTAGGAGTCGCCCAGGCCTGGTCAGGGCAGAGCCTGGGAACGTGCGTTTTGCAGAAACTTTCGAGGGTCGTTGCAAGACTGTGTAGCAGGCCTACCAGGTCCCTTTCGTCCTGAGAGGGGCATGTCCCTCGTTTCCTGCAGCCTCCACGCCTCTGGCCCCAGGGTGGCAGTCCCCACCCTTTGCAAGTGCCCCGGCCTCCTCGGTGCCCATCATGGGCTCCCATAAGTACAGGAGTAGCCCTGGACGAGTGGCTTCCTCCTGTAGGAGCCCCGCTGACCCTGATGACCAGCAGAATTGCAGTGAGAGCCACGCTCCAGGGCCTTTGCGGCGTGGGCGACAAGCTTCAGCTTCAGTCCTGCCCCCCCCCCACACACACCCCAACTCTGGGGGAGTCTGTCGCATTCTGCCCTGAGGGCAGGCACCGGGGGGGACTCGCGGCTGCCCTTACAGTTTACTCCCAGGCGTCCGAAGTCCCTCCGGCTTCCCCCTCCTCGTCCCGGCCTCGAGCGCACAGGTGAGTGGCGCACGTCGGCTTTGCGAGGGGTCGCGTGCGCCCGGCGCACCGGGCTGGCTGTGCCCCCCACACACACCGCAGAGCCCCTCCCGGGCGGGTGTGACCTCCCTCAAAGACAGACGGCCGCTGGGCTGTGCACGGATTCCTGTGAGTGAAGTTAGCCGGGCCTGCCGTGAAGTCTTCCCCGGGAAGGGGAAAGTGGACGGGGGGTGGGTTCGGTGGGTCCCCTGCTGGGCCTCCGGATGCTGTGGCCAACACCTCCCGCTCCTAAAGACAAATTCTCAGATAATACGTGAACCTAAGTGACAGCTGTACCAAGCTCTACTTCTGTTTGTCCTGTTGGCGCTCTCAGTTGGAAAAAAAAACAAAACAAAACATCGTAGGGGGCTAGAAAACCTGTCCCCCACCCGTGGCTTTCTGCTGCCCGTAAAATAGGGGTTAACGCAGGCAGAAATCTCTCAGTAACAATAAAGGCAATCTTTTCCTTCCTCCTTGTGTTGTCAAGATGACCCGTTCTGAGTTGGCCACGCGAATTAGGGAAGGGCACACGCGGGCACCAAAACCGAAGTCTGTCGGCCGGTGAATGGTCCCTCTGCAGAATGCTTCCAAAGTCACCATGTTCTAAGCCTGCTCTGTTCTGCGGTGACCCCAAAACACCCCTAAGACTCCTGACCACCCCCCCCGCCCCAAGTGGCATGTCGGTCCCATGCCTGCTGGGACCTGGTCAGCATAGATTTTTGATGACTTCCCTTTCTAGGGCAGACTAGAATATCCAGGAATCCGCCCTCGTTCCAAGGGTGCTTTCATGCTGTGCAGTGATAGAGAGTTTGTAAGATGTCATAATGGACCAGTCCACGGGATTGCAGTATATACGAGAACACCAGACCCCTCCAATCAATATAACACCCCACCCCCGTTTGCTTCCTGTATGGTGTTATCATATGTAACATTTACTCCTGTTTCTGCTGATTTTTTAAATGTCTTGGTTTGTTTCTGACATCAGTTGTAATCATTCCTGTGCTGTGTCTTATTACCCTTGGTAGGTGTTAGAGTTGCACTTTCTTGTTGTTGTTTTTTTTTTTTTTTTTTTTTTTTTTTTTTTTGGTTAAGGTTTCTGCATCGTGGAAGCATTTGACCCAGAATGGAAAGCATAGCCTATGATGGTGGATTCCTTCAGATCTTTTGTTTCCTTCTTTGAGTATGGTTGCTTTTTTTTCCATTTGCTACCTTTTTGTTCTCTGGTTCAGGTCGTGACAAAGTAAAAGATCTTTGAGTAGGTCGGTTCTAAAATGTGGCCTTTCTACTTAATCCACACACATTGGTTCTTCTCGCCATGCTGAGTGGGGAAACAGAAACAGAAACAAAAAAAAAAAATCAAGACGAAGTGCCCAGTGGCAGCCAAGAGACAAAGCCACTCAAATACCGTCAGAGTAAATAATTGCAACATGTATGTAGTTCGAGAAGGCTCTCCATTCGGCATTGTCTAATTTATGTGTTATGTTCTAAGCACTGCTCGTTCCTCCCACCATTCTTGTCTGCATTCAAGCAACTCAAAATATTTAAAATGAAGTTTACATTGTAGTTATTTTCAAATCTTTGCTTGATAAGTATTAAGAAATATCGGACTTGCTGCCATAATTTAAAGCTTTGTTTGATTGTGTTTGTTTTTGCTTGGTTTTGTTGGGTTTTTTTGTTTTGTTTTTTTGGGTTTTTTTTTGTTTTTTTTTTTTAAATTTTTGGGCAATGTGTTTTTGCTGGAATATGAAGTCTGAGACCTTCCTGTGCTGGGAACACGTAAGAGCTGTTGAACGTTGACAAGCAGACTGCGCATGTCTCCGATGCTTTGTATCATTCTTGAGTGATCGCTCGGTCAATGGACAATAAACAGTATTATCAAGAACGTTGGCTCTGTCCGTGTGGCTGTATCCGACGTTGTGGCGTAAGAACCAGCCCCGACACCTCCAAAGGAGTCGCTCCCGTGGAAGGGGGGAGGGTGCTTCGTCTACGAGAGAAACAGAGGGCTGGGTGCTCAGAGGAGAACGTGGGGTAACTCAGCAGGGAGGGGGCAGACAGTGGTAAAGATGATTTGAAATTGGCCAAGGGGCAGAGTGCATGGCACAGGCCCTTTGTTCATCTAGCAGACGCACCCCACTTGCTATGCTATGCGGCACACAGAGCAGAGCCCCGTGCCCATCTTGCGTCCTCGACGGGGAGCACCTCCTGCCCCTCGTCCTCCTTCTTCGCCCATGTCCACACCCCGCACACCCCACTTGAGGTCATCAGGGAAATTCCAGGTGTGAAACAGCGTCACCTGTAAATGCTTCAGTCCGTGTCTTTTAAAAATAAGGACTATTTAAAATTTTTTTTTCAACGTTTTTTATTTATTTTTGGGACAGAGAGAGACAGACAGAGCATGAACGGGGGAGGGGCAGAGAGAGGGAGACACAGAATCGGAAACAGGCTCCAGGCTCCGAGCCATCAGCCCAGAGCCCAACGCGGGGCTCGAACTCACGGACCGCGAGATCGTGACCTGGCTGAAGTCGGACGCTTAACCGACTGCGCCACCCAGGCGCCCCAATAAGGACTATTTAAAACACATTTCCGGGGCGCCTGGGTGGCTCAGTCGGTTAAGCATCCGACTTCGGCTCAGGTCGTGATCTCACGGTTTGTGGGTTCGAGCCCCGCGTCCGACTCTATGCTGACAGCTTGGAACCTGGAGCCTGCTTCCGATTCTGTGTCTCCCTCTCTCTCTGCCTCTCCCCAGCTCCCTCTCTTTCTCTCTCTCTCTCAAAAATGAATATTCAAATTTTTTTTTAATAAAAGCGAAAAATTTTTTTAAAAAATGAAAAAGGAGGGGCGCCTGGGTGGCTCATTCGGTTGAGCGTCCGACTTCACCTCAGGTCATGATCTCGCGGTCCGTGAGTTCGAGCCCCACGTCGGGCTCTGGGCTGATGGCTCAGAGCCTGGAGCCTGCTTCGGATTCTGTGTCTCCCTCTCTCTCTGCCCCTCCCCTGCTCATGCTTTGTCTCTCTCTGTCTCAAAAATAAATAAAATTATTTAAAAAAAAAAAAAAAAAAAAAAAAAATGAAAAAGGAGCACAGTTCCGGAATATTTTAATCACACCCTAAAAACGTAATTGGTATGTGCCTGTATCAGTGTTCAGACATCTCCGATGGTCCCATAGGATGCTTTTTTATGGTCCACTGGTGTGAATCAGGATCCTCATAAGGACCATACATTGTAGTTCCTCTCCAAGGCTCTTTTTTTCCCCGCAGGTTCCCCTCCCTCCCCGCGCCCACTCTCCTTCGAGCCAGGAAAGATGGCCTTGTCGTGATTTAAACTTGAACCAAGTCTCACGTCGCACCAGGTCACCATAAGAAAACTCTTTAATGGTCTGAGTCCTTTAGCCACCCCGTGGCGCATTTGCAGAACGTGATCTTCCTGGCAGAAACCAGAAGACGTGTATTCCCTGCTTTACGCGGCTGCCGCTGGGTCGGCGAGAACACAGTTCGCAGCAAAGAGGTAAGAGGACCAAGTTCGCCCCGATGTCTGCGTCACTGACCACTAAGTGTCGCCCATTTCACGTCACCTGTGGCAGAACTGTGTGGATTGTTCTTCCCGTCGGGTGAAATGAGGGGAGTGGCCTGGGAACGGACCCAAACCATCTGTGTTGTGCGAATGCGCTTCCTGGGCACCCGTGGCCCTCTGGAGGCCCCACGGGGTCTTTGCAAAGAGCACATCACATGATTGCTACCCGGTTCGTTTGTTTTATGTAATGTAGGTCAAGTGGGACTTTGGAAAAACACTTATTGTGGAAATTTTCAAACATTAAAAAAAGGCAGAGGGGTGCCTGGTGGCTCAGTCGGTTGATCGCCCGACTCTGGCCCAGGCCATGATCTCATGGTCCGTGAGTTCGAGCCCCGCATCGGGCTCTGTGCTGACAGCTCAGAACCCGGAGCCTGCTTCTTATTCTGTGTCTCCCTCTCTCTCCCTGCCCCTCTACCACTCATGCTCTCTCTCTCTCTCTCTGTCTCTCTGTCTCTCTCTGTCTCAAAAACTAAATAAACATTAAAAAAATTTTTTTTCAAAGTCAGAGAACGATAGAACAAACTCTGTGCACCTGTGATCCCGTTTCAACAGTCATCCCAGTTTTCTTAATCTTTGCAAACTATTTTATTGTATTATTTTATTTTATTTCATTCTTTTTAAATATTTATTCTTGAGAGATAGAGTGTGAGCAGAGGAGGGGCAGAGAGAGAGAGAGAGAGAGAGAGAGAGAGAGAATGATCGGGGGAGAGGCAGAGAGAGAGAGAGGGAGACACAGAATCGGAAGCAGTCTCCAGGCTCCGAGCTGTCAGCACAGAGCCCGATGCGGGGCTCGAACTCACGAACCATGAGATTGTGACCTGAGCCAAAGTTGGACGCTTAACCCGACTGAGCCACCCAGGTCCCCCTCCCTCCTAATTATTAACGGGTATGTTTAACTGATCTAACTTAGCAACAATAAGTCACAGTGGAGCTACAGATATTTTACTGGGGTCAGTTTTACGATGGACAGTCTGCTGTTCCCACAGATTTTACATGAAGACTTTGAGATTCCTCTCTGAACAGGTTCTATCTTTAGCCTTGGGTTGGAGCTTTGAGCTGACCCCCCAGCCCGCCCTGTCGCACACAGTTGCCGTGAATCCTTTGCGTGAAAGGTGAAAGGCAGCCCTTTGATTTGGGGAAACCGTTAGCTCCGATGGCAGATTTTCTCCTTCAGGAAACAAATGGATTATGAAGGGGCAGAGAGAGAGGGAGACACAGAATCGGAAGCAGGCTCCGGGCTCCGAGCTGTCAGCACAGAGCCCACTCGGGGCTTGAACCCACGAACCGGGAGATCGTGACCTGAGCCGAAGTCGAACCCTGAACCGACTGAGCCACCCAGGCGCCCCCATTTTATTTTTTTTTTAAGTGATCGCCACACCCAGCTGGGGCTCGAACTCACAACCCCGAGATCAAGAGTCACATGCTCTACCTACTGAGCCAGCCAGGAGCCCCCCAGGATGTGTTCTTATCAGAGATTAAGAGGGGGAACCCTCCTGAAATCCACATTCCCAGACGCCAGCCCAGAAGCAGACCTTCTGAAGGAGAGCAGCCTGTGGGAACTTCTGCATACCCACCCTGACCCTTTCATGTTTGTGACTTTCCCCAGGCTCAGGAGACTCTGACCCTGAACTCCCCTGGGCAACTGCTTAGCAAATCATTCTAATAATAATCCTGGTCAAAGCTAACATTTTATTTTATTTATTTATTTTTTTATTAAAAAAAAATTTTTTTTTTACATTTATTTACTTTTGAGACAGAGACAGAGCATGAACAGGGGAGGGGCAGAGAGAGAGGGAGACACAGAATCGGAAGCAGGCTCCCGGCTCCGAGCCGTCAGCCCAGAGCCCGACGCGGGGCTCGAACCCACGGACCGCGAGATCGTGACCTGAGCTGAAGTCGGACGCTTAACCGACCGAGCCACCCAGGCGCCCCAAAGCTAACATTTTATTCCACGCCAGGATTCATACCGAGGGCTTCACGTACGTTATCCCAGGGGACACGGGCCAAATCCGAGAAGCCTGTGCTCTCATCCTTCTTGGTTGGTAGATAAAGAGTCTGAGGCATAGGGAGGTCCGTTTCCTGGGCACCCGGCCAGTAAGCACTGGGGCTGGGGTTGAACCCGGGCAGAGGCGGGGTCTGGCCTCCTCCCTCCCGCAGCATCTCTGAGGACCGCCAGCCACCAGCCTGGCACAAGCAGCTTCCCCTCCCCCAGACTGTCTCCCTCCTGGGGACATTTTGCCTTCCGTTTGCATGAAGAAGGGCCTTGTAGTGGCTTTTGTTTTCCTTTGCATGTGTCAGTTTTCAGAACAAGTTTTTGCCAGACTTGAAGCGAGCATGACAAAATCCCAGTGTCAGCTAAGATCCCAGTGTCAGCTAAGACACGTCAAAACACCAAAACGCCTGTGATGGGTTGTAGTTTGTAAACTTAAAAAGGGTCAAATTCAACTGCCTGGAAGATTCATCTCCATACAATTTATCTTCCAAACTGGGACACTTTCGAGAGAGCAAGAGAGTGCTCGCAACGCGTGCGGCATAAACCAGGACGTGGTGTCGCCGTAGGACGACTTCCCCACGGACACCGGGTGCATCGAACCCCCCTCCGCTGTGGTCCCAGGTGCGTGGCACCCGCCTCAGCACCCCACGGCCCCAGGGCCCTGAGATCTGGGAGCAAAGGTGCACCAGGCAAGGTGGTTGTGGATTCTGTAACAGATAGACCCAACGTCTCCGAAGCTAACAAAGAGAGGGGATTTCTTGCCAAGATCAACGGGGACATTTGTTGGGTGACCTTCCTCAGGCGATTCAGAGACCTGGGCTCTTTCCCTCTGTGTCCCCACCACCTTCCGGAGCCTCAGAGTCCTTTGCTTTCGGCCAGAAAAAGGAGCAGAGGAGGCCCCGGCAGATTCTCAGCCTCCGGCCTGGGCTTGGGTGTGACACCTGTCACTTCCTCTCCCGGGCATCGGAGAGAATTAGTCACGGCTGAAACTCCCTACGGGAAGCCTCTGGCCACGGCCCCCTGGGCCAGTACCCACCTCCTTCCCAGGCAGGCCCAGACTAAGCCAAAGAACAATCTAGTTGAGCCTGATTCGTATGGCACCCTGGGCAGTGGCAGAGGTCTGAGTGTCCAATGCAAGGTGGTGCTGGGATTTAAACGGAAGGTCTTGGGGCGCCTGGGTGGCTCAGGTGGTTAAGCGTCTGACTTGGGCTCAGGTCATGATCTCCTGGTTCACGGGTTCAAGCCCTGCATCGGGCTCTGCACTGACAGTGTGGAGCCTGCCTGGGATTCTCTCTCTCCCCCTCTCTCTGCCCCTCCCCCACTTGTGTGTGTGTGTGTGTGTGTGTGTGTGTGTGTGTGTGCACTCTCTCTCTCTCTCTCTCAAAAATAAACTTTTTTTTATTTTTTTATTTTTATTTTTTTTTTCAACGTTTTTTATTTATTTTTGGGACAGAGAGAGACAGAGCATGAACGGGGGAGGGGCAGAGAGAGAGGGAGACACAGAATCGGAAACAGGCTCCAGGCTCCGAGCCATCAGCCCAGAGCCTGACGCGGGGCTCGAACTCACGGACCGTGAGATCGTGACCTGGCTGAAGTCGGACGCTTAACCGACTGCGCCACCCAGGCGCCCCAATAAACATTTTTTTTAAAAGGTAAGTTCTAATTTGATTCATTTTGGTTACACTTTTTTTTTTTTTCGAATTAAGAATTTTAGGGGAGGGGCACCTGGGTGGCTCGGTCGGTGAAGCCTCCTACTTGCTACAAGGTCAGGTCATGATCTCGCAGTTCATGAGTTCAATCCCCGTCTCGGGCTCTGTGCTGCCAGCTCAGAACCCGGAGCCTGTTTTGGATTCTGTGTCTCCCCCTCTCTCTTCCCCTCCTCCACTTGCACTCTGTCTCTCTCTCTCTCTCGAAAAATGAATAAACATTTACAACACTTTTTAAAGAAAGAATATTTTCGGGGCACCGGGGTGGCTCAGTCGGTTAAGCAAGCGTCTGACTGTTGATCTCAGCTCAGGTCTTGATCTCGCAGTCTTGAGTTCAAGCCCCACGTGGGGCTCTGCACTGGGCACGAAGCTACTTAAAAAAAAAAAAAAAAAAAGAGAGAACGTTTTATTATTTTCAGTGTTTTTCTCCCTTTCTCCTTCAGGATTTAGAGATTATTCAATTGTCCCATCTTCGCTATTTCATTTTCTGTTTGGTTGGTCTTCGTGAACATTTACATGCACAGTATATCTGCAGTGAACCAGGCCCGGGGACACTCGGATGAGTGAGACATAGTGAGGGCTTTAAGAGTCATGGTAGGGGAGGGAGAAGACCAGAGAACATTCCAATTAATATATAAATGGAAAGTGCAGCAGGCCCAAGGCAACACAAACCTAATGGCAGGGATGGAGGGAATCCAGGAAGACTTCCTGGAGGAGGTGGCGCCTGAGGAGAAGTTGGAGAAGGGCAAGTGGGAAAGGGAATTTAGCCCAAAGACCGGTTGGAGCCTACAACAGAGACAGCCTTGTTAGGGTCTGGGCGGGGGCGCTTGGATTCAGCTCTGCTGAGAGATCCAGGGCAGGGAGTGGCTGGGGGAGAAGGAGGAAAAGGCGAGCAAGTAGCCAGCCCCCCAGGGACCATTAGAGACCATACGAAGGAGCTTGTCTTTCCCATCAGCTTCTGGTGACAGGGAAGGGTTCAGGCAGGTGCACAGTGTTTTCGGGTAGGCCTTTCAACTATATTATTCTTTTTGGCCGTTTGAGTGATGGATCTGGCCATCCCAGTAACGCAGGTGCAGAGGGAGAAGGGCTTTATGTGGGCAATTAGATGGAGGGAAGAGAGTGGCTTGAGGAATATTTGAGTAGTAAAATTAGCAAAATGTGTTGATTGACGATTTACACGGGGAGGGAGAGAGATGAGACCAGGATGTGGACCAGGAAGGTGGATGTTGGGGTCATTGTCTGTATCAGCCTGGGTTCACTCAGGAACACCAAAACCACTCTGTGCAGATTTTAAAACAGAGGGGATTTGGGGCGCCTGGGTAGCTCAGTCTAAGGTTAAGTGTCTAATTCTTGATGTCGGCTCAGGTCACGATCTCATTGTTCATGAGTTCCAGCCCCGCATCGGGCTCTGTGCTAACCGTGCAGAGCCTGCCTGGGATTCTCTCCCTCTCCCTCTCTCTCTGGCCCTCCCCCATTCACTCTCTCTCTCTCTCTCAAAATAAAGAAGTAAACTTAAAAAAAAAAAACAAAAAACGGGATTAAAGCAGAGATTGCTTACAACCTGATGGAAGCCAACCAGAGAACAACAGGCAGCTGTTAGCAAGCACTTCTAGGGCAGAGGGACAGAGGTTGGAGGCTGTCCTACAAGAGCCCAGGGAGGGGACAGGCTGGGGAGGGAGAAGGCTGGAACCACAGTGCACATCGCTGGAGGGAGCCAGGGACTCCCGTTCCGAGCAGAAAGGGTGGAAGAGAGAGGCCCGGCCACTCCTTTCCTTTGCCCTCCAGTCTCGCCAGTGACCCCCAGTGGCCAGACCCTCCTGGATGCCAGGGAGCTTGGAAAAGCTGAAAAGGACAAGGATTCGGTCTGAGCTCCAGCCCGGCAGCCCAAGGGGGCAACAGGGCAGAAAAAGAGAGGCAGTTGAGGCAAGAAGGAATGCGCCCGTGTCCGGGCATGGTGGGCTCAAGGGTTTGTGGATCCTGCAGGGAGGTGATCAGCAGACACTTACTGGACCCCCCGTTCCGGAGATGGGGGTCGGGGGAGCAGAGGGCTGCAGCTGCGCATGTGGAAGGTCCCGGACTACAGGCACAGTTACAGTGGTGATGGCCACGGCAATGGGCGGCTCATGGGGCAGGTGTTTGTGTTACTGAAAAGAAACATTTAACTTTTCTTTGTAAGACAGTTGCATCATGTTATACTCCTAGGGGTTTTACGAGTCTACTTGCCTGCTTTCTCTCCAACACGTGGTGTTTTCAATTTTAGCTGTCCTAGTGGGCGTGAAACATCCCTCGGTGTGGTTTTCATTTGCATTTCTCTGGTGACCTTTGAGATGAAGCGCTTTAGGAAAGGCCTACTTGAACATACCTCGAGGAGATTCCGCGCTGAGGCTTCTTATCGAGAGTCGGGAGGGGGAGTTAGGGTGGGAGTGTGGGTGGTGGAAAGCTCTTCCCTACTGGGTTTCAGATTACTTTGTGAAGCAGGACAGAAGCCTCTCGGCTAACCTGTCATCTCAGATTTTCGGGGTCTCTCCGAGGGCCTGAGCTAATGGTGTAAACCTGGAGCCGGGAACACCTGGGTTTAAACCCTCACATCACCTCTTTGCAGAGATGGTGCGCATGCTCAGTTTGTTTTTTTTTAATCTGTAAAATGGGAACAGTATCTTTTTATAGGGTTGCCGGGGAGGCTTCAGGCATCCAATGTTGGCAAGGCGACAGACCAGCTAGGTCTCTGACACATAATATCAGTTCAGCGATGGAAGCAAAGGTGTTCAGTTTTGTTAAGCGCTACAGATCTGCTGGAGATTGTCTTTATTCCCCAGGTGAGGAAATCCAGGTTAGTTCACTGTCCAAAGCAACCCGCGAATTAGGGCAGCGCTGGCATAAAAGCCTAGTCTCCTCCTTCCCCTGTCAGTTGCCAGCCCTTGGGACCTGCCCCCACACTTCTAATCACTTGCTTACACATGGGATCAGGTGCCATAGTCTCCTCCTTCCCCTGTCAGTTGCCAGCCCTTGGGACCTGCCCCCACACTTCTAATCACTCGCTTACACATGGGATCAGGCGACACCATAGTGAGAACTGTCTTGGTTTGAATCACTGTCTCGGGGCACAGAATGCTCTCACCCCAGGAACAGATCTCGATCTGAAGCTCCTGAGGGCTCTCCCAGGCCCGGGCCCCTACGGTTTTGTTTCTGCTTGTTTGCTTTTTCAGGACACCAGCATCCACGTAACAACTACAGGGTGAATTTTGTCCCAGTGACACCTGTTGTGGGTCCATCTCCAATCCCGGCCCCAAGGACTGTCGGGGTGCAGCGTGGGCATGGAGACTAGCTCTAGGCGGTTCCCCCAGGAGCTCACCCAACCCGCCGCAGGCTTCCCTGCCAAGAAAGAGCAGGCAGACAAGGCTCTGAGCGCCAGGTTGTGATTTTGGGTCGTTTATTCCCACCCGCTGCCCTCGTCAGTGTCAGAGAGCCACGGAAGGTCAGGCTAGGAGCCGCTCGTTCTCCCCCCCTGCCCGTTCACGCGAGGAGTGGGTCTGGTGAAAAGGATGTTTTAAAATACCGCAGAAGCAATGCGTATTTGCGAGCATTCAACCAAGAGCTGAACGCAGTCGTCACAGGATGATGCGTTTGGAGGTCGGGAGTGGGGCCAGGGAATTGCACACGGTCCCCCCCCCCCCCCCGGACATTTCAGAGGTCAACCGCCACCACTCCCCACAGTCATCCCAGCAGCTCTTTGCTCGGCCCTCCCTGGCTTTTCCGGGCCTGCCGCCCTCATCGCGCCCGGTCCGGGGCTCGGTCACTAAAGGCCCTGGAGAGCGAGGCCGACACCCCGCGACATCAGCACCACCCGCGCCGGGCACTGGGCGCGGGACTGAGGCCGCGCCAGGTGCGTTGCGCGTTAAGGACCCGGAAGCGGACGCCTCACGTGCTCTCCGGGAACTCGCCCGGCTCCGACCCAGGGGGCGGGGCGTCTCCGACTCTGCGTGCTTGCGTCATCGCGTAGGGGGCGGGGCCGCGGGATGAGGGGATGACGTATCGGCTGCGTAGAGCGACTGTGGGCGGGCCCAGGGAGCGGGGCCTGCTGCTCTTAAAGCAGCCACGACGTTTCGAGCCCGGCAGCGCTGGCCTCGAGTCGCGGCGCCTTTAAGCGTCGCGGTGACACGTGTGTGAGGCGCCCGAGGCCCGGATGGTGCGTGTGCAGGGCCCGGGCGGAGCAGACGCCAGCGCCGCGGGCCTGAAGCCGGGCCCACCGAGGGCCGGGTAGGCTGGGGCCGGGTGGCGGCCGCGCGTGGGCCGAGAGAAGGCTGCGCGTCCGGCCGGGTGGAGGGCTTCCGCGGGGCCTGGGGTGCGGGAAGATGCGCCCTGGCGGGGTGGGGGGGGGGGGGCGCCGCACAGGGGACATGTGGGTACTCGTCCTCGAGGGGCTCAGGGACCCGTAGGGAGGGCCCAGGGCTACTCGGTTGGCCAGTTCGGGGTTGCTCTGTCCGTGAGGGGCTCGGGGGTGCACGGGAAGGGCCAGGAGCGCGCGTTCCGCGAGGGGCTCGGGGGTCCACGGGGAGGGTCATGGGTGCGCGGCCCGCGAGGGGCTCCGGGGTCCATGGGGAGGGTCAGGGGCGCGCGGTCCGAGAGGGTTCTGCAGTCCACGGGAAGGGTCAGGGGCGCGTCGTCCGCGCGGGGTTCGGGGGGCTCCACAGGAAGGGTCCGGGAGGCTGCCTCTTTGCTGTTCCCGGGGAACCCTGACCGGTGATGGAGGGGAGAGCCTGCCCCAGCCAGGAGCTCCGGGGGGTCGGAGGAGGCAACTGCCTGTGTCGGTCGTGGACACGGTCCTTACCCACGGAAGCATCATTTATGCAGAAACCAGACTCTCTGAAATGGCTTAAGTCAAAATCTGGAGGAGCCTGTTCGGTTTGGCAACAGTGCTGCCATCTCATTTTTTTTCCTTTTAGTGAAAAACGTGGGAAAGACTTACCCCCGGAGAAGGTAACCTTCCTCAGGGTCATGGTCAAGGTGGATGCGAGTGGGTGAGGACAAGGTGGGAGGAGGGTGTTTAAAATACCCGTTTTAGTGGGTAGTGTGGAGTCTCCCCTGGGGTTATAGGAGCTAGACCGAGTAGCATTCTAAAACCGAGAGCGATGAGAGAGGAAAGCGTCCAGCCTGCTTTCTGTAAGCGATTGCTGAGAATCCGGCCTCCAAGGAGAGGGAGGCTCCGCTCGCCTCTGCAGAAGAGCCCGGAGGCCCCCTGTGAAGGTGCCCCAGGGAGGCCCGGGGCTCTGTCCATCTGGGGCTCCTCCCCCACCAGCACGTGGTTGACCCTGTGAGTCTCGAGTGCATTTCATCCTGGAAAAGTGAATTTACAGGGCGGAGGGAGAGGGAATATGAGGCAGCTGTGTCCGGCTGCTCTCCGAGGTGGAACTAGGCACCCGGGAGCCCGAGCTGTTCTGGACCATAAGCGACGCGGAATGGAGGGAGCATCCTTCCCGACTTTGGAAGAGCAGGTTGTCAGATGCGCACATCAGAGGGCTTGCTGGTGATTGCAAGGACGTTTTTCTCTGGGTTCCTGCCCCTCAGAGGGAAATAACTTTTTGGTTATTGATGTTTTGGACGGCATCGGTGACACAGGGGTCGATCTTTGTCAGAAGTTGAAAAATGACGTTTGTTCAAAAATCTCTGGCTTCCACAGTGAGGAGTGGGCGGTGGGATAGGGGTTCTTGAAATTACTTCTCTTGAAATAAATCGGGTTATATCTCCCAAGTTCTGTTCGTCCCCTCGCTGTTTGGTCCCCCAACATTTGCCCTTGGGCCCATGTCTGTCTATGCCCTCACCTGTGCACTGTGAGGTATGAGTCTTGATTAAAACAGGGATATTACAGGGCGATTTTTGTAAGACCGGGATCTTCAGTTTCCACATTGGCTTTTCTTCTGAGATCACGTTTATTATGCTCCCTCTTTATTTTGGTGTGGGTATGCTTTTATTTATGGATATGAAATACAATGTATCTGAAATTTGCTGTCGGTAACGTGGGGACGGGAGAGGAATATGGATTGGGCCCACGTAGTAACTGCTGATATGAATAAAGGGAACGTGGTGGTCCCTATGTTGATTTCTCCACATTCCATATATTTAGAAGGAAAAAGAATGTATGTTTATTTTTGAGAGAGCAGTGGAGGGGCAGAGAGAGAGGAGGACAGAGGATCCAAAGCGAAGTCTGCTGACAGAGAACCTGATGCGGGGCTCGAACTCCCGAGCTGCGAGATCATGACCTGAGCCAAAGTCAGACGCTTAACCACCTGAGCCACCTAGGCGCCCCCACGTTGTATACATTCGAACGTTTTCACCGCAAAAAAATTTTCAGTACCTTAATCTTATGTAATCATAGTGATCGTGGATGGCAAGGACAAGAAATCTGCACTTAGCAAAGTGAAAATGTGGCGATTCTCTCTGCTCCTTCAATTTTTTTTTTCCTTTTTTCTACCGGTCTCTGAAACGTGGAAGTTGGAGGTGATTATTACCTCTCACTTTCTGGAAAGCATTTTGGACCGGAGCCCCCTGGGGATTTTTGGCCCCTGGACTTGTCCCTGGTTTGAAGGTTAGGACGCAGGGCCGAGGGCAGTGCTTCCCTCGTGTGCACGTTGCAGAGTTGGGAGCTGGTGCGTTCAGTTCTTCTCCAGAATCTTCCTAAATCCGGCAGTCGACCCTCCTTCAGCCTTCACACCGACTCTTCCGGGGAGATCGTCGGCCTCCCTGCTCTGTGTCCATGCAGTGGGGCCGAGGGGACCGTGCCTCACGTGGTGCTCTGTTCACCCCACAGATTCTGAACGACAGGCCCGCAGCTTTGGTGACTGACCAAGCCAAAGGCGAGGAGCTCGGGCATCTGAGGGTCGCGCACCGCACCTGCCCGCTCTGGCCCAGAACCTGACCCCATGCTGCAACAGCAGCACGCCCAAGGTCAGACGTCCCAGGTAAGGCAGCAGAGGTGTCTGTGCATCTTCTCATTTCTCCGAGCTGTCGGCCTGTTCAGGTGGTGGGAACCCTGGGATAACGACTCTCAGGAAAGGTTCTTTTGTTTCCTCAAATCAAAGAGTTTGTGCTTGCTCTTTTAAAGATAAGTTCCAGGGGCGCCTGGGTGGCTCGGTTGGTCAAGCATCCCACTCTTGATTTCAGCCCAAGGTCGTGATCTGGCGGTTGTGGGTTCGGGACCTGTGTCGGGCTCCGCGCTGAGTCTGGAACTTGCTAGGGAATCTTCCTTTCCTTTTCTCTGGCCCTCCCCTGCTCACACGCACGTGTGCCTGTATGCACGCTCGCCCAAAAAAAAAAGTGTTTTTTACGTTTATTTATTTTTGCGAGATAGAGATACAGAGCACAAATGGGGGAGGGACAGAGAGAGAGACACAGAATCCCAAGCGGGCTCCAGGCTCTGAGCCCCACGCGGGGCTCGAACCCTTGAACCGTGAGATCATGATCTGAGCCCAAGTCGGACGCTCAATCGACTGAGCCCCCCAGGCGCCCCTTAAGTTTCTGGGTTTGTTTGCGGAAATTTTGTTTTTGCAAAGATTTTATTTCATCTTTTGAAAAGTGTATTTATTTATTTTGAGGGAGACAGAGACAGCATGAGAGGGGGAGGAGCAGAGAGAGAATCCCAAGCAGGCTCTGAGCTGCCAGCACAGAGTCCAATGTGGGGCTCGGACATACGAACCGCGAGATCGTGACCTGAGCCCCAGTCGGACGCTTAACTGACTGAGCCACCCAGGTGCCTCTGAAGTCATGTTTTCTTTTTTTTTTTTTTTTTTTTTTTTAACGTTTATTTCTCTATCTCTGAGAGACAGAGGCAGAGCATGAATAAGAGAGGGACAGAGAGACAGGGAGACACAGAATCGGAAGCAGGCTCCGGGCTGTCAGCACGGAGCCCGACACGGGGCTCGAACCCACGAACCGCGAGATCATGACCTGAGCCCAAGTCGGACGCTCAACCGACGGAGCCCCCCAGTTGCCCCATTTACTTCTTTTATCACATGGATTTGTGTGTGCAACCAGGGTGTCCTGTGAGAGTTCGCGCTTCCCTGTTTGTGAGCACACATTAGGACCATGAGGTCACCTTTTGAAGGCAGGTGTGGCCGGCCGGAGGTGCGCGGTCCCGTATGGAGCAAATGCACGTCGCGCGGCTCGCCCGGTGCCGGTGCCGTCACTGTGTGTTCGGTGCTGTTTGTGGAAGCACCTGGTCTTTCTGAGAGAAGCACGGCCTCTGCTCCGTCCAAGCGGTTGGTGACACGTTTCCGTGTTTTACGCTTCCTTTCTAGGGTTGGCAGCCGATCCAGAGAAGCTTGTGTGGTGGCTAGCATCCGTAAAGACCAAAGAGGGGATTGCAGAGAAGTGATGCTTTGTTCCTGGGACCTGGGTACTCGTCGCTCTGTGTCCCTTCTCGTCCCCACGGTGATGCACCATGCCAATAGTCGATAAGTTGAAGGAAGCCCTGAAACCCGGCCGCAAGGACTCGGCTGACGATGGAGAGCTGGGGAAGCTCCTGGCCTCCTCTGCCAAGAAAGTCCTTCTACAGAAGATTGAGTTCGAGCCAGCCAGCAAGAGTTTCTCCTATCAGCTGGAGTCCTTAAAGAGCAAATATGTCTTGCTGAACCCTAAAACGGAGGGAGCCGGTCGCCACAGGAGTGGAGACGAGCCTCAGGCCAGGAGACAGGGTACAGACGCACGGTTGGCCGGCAGGAGGGGGTCTCGATGTGTGTTGACCACGCGGATGGACGGAGCGTTGGCCGAGTGGGAGGAACAAAACTAGAGACGTGGTCAGAGAGTTGGGAGGTTTCAGTGGGGTCGGTGGCTTTCAGTCGTAGAAATAACGACACGGGGTTGGTCAGAAAGAGATCCGTGACCTTAGAGAGGCCTTGGAACTCGTGTGTGTTTCATCAGAAGCGGGGCTTGGAAACGAGAGGAGCGGGCTGGGCCTCAGCATGCGGGGGCCTGGCCCCTCTAGCCGTTCGTTCTGAGTCTTGCCTTCCCATCCATGGGGGGCTCCTCGAATTCCAGACCTATGCAGTCTGCGAGGACCGTGGGATGACCGGGTTTTCTCCCGGGCTTTCTAGTAACTCCCGGTGGGCGGGAACACCAGTTAGCCTTTGACGCCGTGTTTTGGCCACGTGCAGGCCGAGTGTGCCTCTCGTGGTCCATCTGTGCGTGGACTCAGGCCCTTTTTTCTTCCCTCGTCCCTTCTCTCACAGGCAGCGAGCATGCGTACGAGAGCTGTGGGGACGGTGTCCCCGCCCCACAGAAAGTGCTCTTCCCCACCGAGCGGCTGTCTCTAAAGTGGGAGCGGGTTTACCGCGTGGGAGCGGGGCTCCACAACCTCGGCAACACCTGCTTCTTGAACTCGACCGTACAGTGCTTGACCTACACCCCGCCTCTGGCCAACTACCTGCTCTCCAAGGAGCATGCTCGCAACTGTGAGTGGGAGGGGGCGGCCTGGGGGTCGTGGGGGACCGGACGGTGTCCCGCGGAGACAAACCCACGTGCTCACGGCCTGCCAGCCCTCAGCCTGGGTCAGATTTCGGAGTGACATTCGTGACGTAGTAACTGACAAAACCTAAATTTGTCGTGTGCCCGCGGCAGGACGGGCCGTGGAAGCCAGTCTCAGGTAGAGCGTTGGTCCCAAACTCTTGTAAAAAGGAGTACCTAAACGGAGAGAGGGGTTTTCAAAAAATACATCCAAACTACGTATATTCCACGACTTTATACATCCGTTATCGTACCAGTCAGCGTTTTATGCGCATTATAAAACATGCCTCCAAGTAGAAATTTAAAACGGGTAAGAGGGGTGAAATAAAATGTAACTTACCAAAACTGAAGCAAGTAGAAAGTTTTAAAAGCCTTGTAACTAATAAAGAAATTACATGGGTGGATTAGATCTTCCCATGAAGAAAATACCAGGCTGAGACGACTTCTGGGTGAGCTTCATGAAAATTTTGAGAAACAGTTCGTTGCAATGCTTCACAAACTCTTCCAGAGAATAGAGAAGGAGAGAAAAACTCCCCAGCTCGTTCTACGAGGTTCTAATAACTTGGGGAATGAAATTAAACGAGTACAACATAAGAAAAATTACAGCCCCATCTGATTCACGAATGTAGTTAAGAAACTTCTAGACAAACTACTACCAAACTTCAGGCTTTTTTTTTTTTTTTTAATTTTTTTTAAATGTTTATTTATTTCTGAGACAGAGACAGAGCATGAACGGGGGAGGGTCAGAGAGAGAGGGAGACACAGAATCTGAAACAGGCTCCGGGCTCCGATCTGTCAGCACAGAGCCCGACGCGGGGCTCGAACTCACAAACCGTGAGATCATGACCTGAGCCGCAGTCGGACGCTCAACCGACTGAGCCACCCAGGCGCCCCCAAACTCCATAGTCTTTTAAACACTGTGAGCAGTTTGTGTTCATCGTAGCCCTGGAAGGATGTTCTAAAATTTGAAAATCTCCCAAGTGTGACTGTTAAATGCTATGATCCTGATAGTGTTGTTGGGAAGTTTGAATGAATCGCGGGAAATGCTCAGAATGGTACTTAGGCCACAGTTTAGTGCCGTGTAAGTGACTGCTAATTTTGTTTCCTTAATTAATGTATCAGCAGATGAAAAGGGAACGGTCACCTGCAAGTAGATGCCCAAAAAAGAAATTGATGATGAGCTTTTAGTAAAGCAGCAATAAGAAGGAGTTTCCTTATCTTGATAAATGGTTATCTACCAAACACAAAAAAACAAAAACAAACAAAAAACCCCCCAAATTTCTCAATAGGAAAATATTGGAAGCATATACTCTTCAAAACACAGCGTGAAATAAGGGTCCCTGTCACCCCTTGTGTTGAAGATGTGTCCGTCTTAGCCAGAGTGGTGACGTGGGGGGAAAAAGGAGAGAACGCACCATTGTTAACTTGAAAATAATGTTCCTAAGGAAAAAAAAAAAGGAAGGAAGAAAAGAAAAGCGAAAGAAACTATAAATTAGAAATTTGGCAATGTAACTAAATATGTCAGTGTACGAAAAGTTAGTTGAATTTCTCCGCACCAAACGAGTTTTAAAAAGAAGTTGCTACTATGAAAAAAGTTTGTAATAGCAACAAAAATGATAAAGTGTCTAGACTTAAATTTACCAAGAGATCTCTCACTGAAGGACGTTACACAAGAACCTACATACACGAAGATAGCTGCCTTCATTCAGAAGGAAGCCTCGCTGTTATAAAAATGTTGGTTCTCCCCAGATTAACGTAGTTCGTTAACGTAACTCCGGCTGATTCTAGGATGTATACGAAAAAGCAAAGCAGAGGACTCAGTATCACCAAGAGGCTTCTGAAGGAGGCTATAGGGAGAGAGATGCCCTACCAGCTAGGAAGTCTTGTCAAGTAGAGAAGCTAAAGAGTCGAGAGTATTGGGTCAGGGAGGGACAGACTGACCAGTGCGGTGGAGCAGAGCCCAGAAACAGACCTGCACGTATCTGGAAGTGTGTTGCCTACATGCCGCTCTTTCACGTGTCTCGCATTTTAAACAAATGGAACTTTGAAAGAACTCAGGCTTTCATCTGGGAAGAGTGAGATAGGACCCCCATTTCACAGCACAGCCGTGCACAAAAGATGCGTTCAAAATTTAATATCGGAAGCAAACATCACACTCTGATAGCAAATGTTGGCAACTATCTTTCTGGCCTTAGGAGGGGAGATTTTTCTTTTTCTTCTTTTTTCTTTTTTTTTTTTTTTAATGTTTATTTCTTATTATCGAGAGACAGAGCATGAGCAGGGGAGGGGCAGAGAGAGAGGAAGACACAGAATCTGAAGCAGGCTCCACGCTCTGAGCTGCCATCACAGAGCCCGACGCGGGGCTGGAACTCAACAGACTGCGAGATCATGACCTGAGTCAAAGACGCTTAACCGCCCGAGCATCCCCGGGGGACCCCTGGATAGGAGATTTCTTAAACAGGACTCAGCACTATCACAAATGACGAATTCCAATGCATTAAAAGTAGCAACTTTGGTTCACAAAAAGCACTTGAAGGAAATCAAAAGGCAAACGGGGAGCTGCGAACCAGAGGCAGAACCTGGGACGTGTCACCAGCAGAGGATCACTGCTGAGAATGTGGAAAGAATACAGACCAACAGGGGACGGACAACCTACCCAAAACTAAATGAAGATTATGAACCAGCATTTTACAGAAGAGGAAGCTCGCGGTCAGAAGGACAGGGAGAGATGGTCAGCCTCGCTCGGAACCAGGGAAACGCCAGTACAACCGGCCCAGCTCTGTGATGGGTGAAGATTCAGAAGCCTGACGACACTGAACGTCAGGCAGCACAGAGGTCTGCTCCGGCCTCTTCCAGATACTCTCCCGGCCAGCAGTTCTGCAGGAAAGCTCCGGGACACGCCTGTCACGACACCTGTGTAAACACGGCTGCCAGCAGCTCAGGTGCCCGTGAACAGAACGGATCCCGGAGTCACGGGTGGGCCTGGGGCGGAGCAGCCCCCGGTGGTGCAGGAGCGCGAGTGACCCGCTCCGCGGGTGAATCCGAAGGCCACAAGGCAGAGTGAAGAAAAAGTCCCAGAAGACCGCATACAGCGTGAATTGCTGTTTATAAAGCTGAAAAAGCAAGACGACACGGTATTTAGGTACACGCGCATGGGAGAAGGCTAAAAAAGAACCATGGTTTTTTTAGTTGGTACGCAAGGAAAATAGGAAATCAGGCTAGACCTGGGGCAGGGAGATGGGAGCGAGAGAGGGGCAGCGGTAGGGTAAGAGGTTTGGGTTGTGTGACGTGTTCGGGGATATCGGCTGTGTTCTTTTTTGTTATTTCGTGAAAGATGGCCACGCGGTGGAAAGTAGCATTTTGTAACGTCTTAGGATCGGAATGGCTCTGTGGCTGCTGCAGTTAAAATACTGAGGCACTGTGCACGCTGGAGGCGTAGCTGGTTCTAAGTCCCTATTTCCGGTAGCGACCTCGGCGCCATTAGGGTTGTTTCGGGTGGACTTCCAGTAAGACCAGACTAGGCTTTCTTTGCTTTCATCTCGTGGTGGTGGTGGTGATGACCCTGCTCTGCCCTAGTTTTGTTCTGTCCTTCCCTGCACCGCCGCCCTTCGTTTCTGCTTTCTCTGCAGCACCCGTCGTCCACCTTATTAGGGCTGACGGAGGGACGTAGGAAACACCCGTAAGTCCCTGCAGCCCATCCATCACACCGGGCGCGTGGGAGCGAGGGTGTGAGGTGGGAGCCACCGGGATCGGCCCTGTCGGTGGTGGGACGTCCCCCGTTCCCTCAGGTTCCCTCTCCTGGGAGGGCGCCCGCGTCGCTCTGGGTCGCTCTGCCGAATGTTGGTGAGCCTCAGTGTCTAAGGTTTTTTGGAGTAAAAGTTTTAAGGGAAGTTTTAGTATTTTTCCCCTGTACCCCACTGGCTGAGTGACCCCGAGTGGGCTTGGGCTGTCCTCTCTTCCTCCACGAGTATGTGCTGTTTCGAGATCCTCAAGGATCCTGAAAAGTATCGCCGGAACTGCTACAGGCTGGCTGGACCGCTTCGGCACCGGGATCCAGCCAGAAAACCGATTTTAGTATTTTTTTTTCCACCCCCAACCTGGAGCTCAGACCCATGACCCCGAGATCAAGAGTCGCACCCTCCACCGACTGAGCGCCAGGCGCCCCCAGACTTACCGCTCTGAGCGCACGGCTGAGCGGCACGAGGTGCATTCACGTTACCGTGCAGCCACCCATCCGGCTCCGGAACTCCATCGTCCCAAGTTGAAACCCTGCCCGTGACGACAGAGTCCGCGTCCCCCTCCCCTCCCCCCCACCCCGGCGCCCCCCCTCCTGCCTCTGTCTCCGTGAACCGGCCTGCTCCGGCTCCCTCGCAGAAGTAGAGCCCGATGGTGTCGGCCTCTCGTGTCTGGCCGACTACACCAGCGTCTCGTCCCCGAGGTTCGTCCCCGCCGTAGCAGGTGTCAGGGTCCGCTTTTCGGTTCCAAGCCGAACACCGTTCCGGTGTCCCATCTGCACCGCATCTCATTATCCATTCGCTTGTGGGGGGACACTTGGCTTCTGTGCTGTAGCGCTTGTGAATAACGCCGTGAGCGGTGGTGTGCGAATGCCCGCTCGACACCCCGTTGCCCGTCCTCTTGGGCGTGCGCCCTGGAGTGCAATGGCTGATTCCTACGGGAATTCCATTTTTAATTTCTCCGGGAGGCGCCATACTGTTTGTTTTCACAGCCCCTGCGCCGTTCTCCGTCCTCAGCGACAGTGCGCAGGGTTTCCAGTTTCTGCACGTCTTTGCTAATGCAAGTTCTTTTCTGTTTTTAAATGCTAGAGTTCTTATGTGCGTGTGGTGAGCGGGCCGCATGCCGTTTCAGTATCGATTCTGAGACGGGCCTAAGTAACTGGGTAAGGAGGAGTGTTGCAGGCGAGAATGATTGGTTTGTGGTACAAGCTGGGCCTGTTTGAGAAGTAACATAGGGTATGTGGAACAGCAGGTATCCTGCAGAATTGAAGACGCGCCTGCCCCGGGACCCAGAAGTCCGTCGTGGGCGTATGCGTTAGAGAAGGTTGCACACAAGGAAGCAGGTGCGGGACTGTTTGTGGGAGCAGAGACACAGAGTCAGCAGGAAGCATGTAAGTGAACCGTGGTCTGTTCCTGTGGTCAGATACTCCAGCCTACGTGAAGGAACCACAACCACGTCAGAACTGCCGAGCCGTTCACACTGCGTGGCGTAGTTTATGTAGGCTAAGCGTAAACACGTTTATTGTTTGTGGGTAAACACGCTCGTGCGTTAGCGCAATAACTACGTAAGCGGGAGCAGTTGTGACCTAGTTCGGGATCGCAGTGACCTCCGATGAGGGCGTGTGGGCAGTGCAGGGGAGGAGACGTCGCTGTCACGGCAGAGTTTTCCTTCTGGAGCCCCTAAAACGGGTTGGCGCTCAACGGTATAGGCTTTGTACTTCTCTGCATTTAAAAGATGTCATTATTTGAAATAAAGGTTAAGACGTACCACCGTCCGGCCTGCTGGCCGAGCAGCAGCAAATAGTTGCACACACGGCAGGGGCTGGCGGAGCGTGGCCTGTGGTCTCAGTCTGGCCCGCTGCCTGCTCTGTAGGTCAAGTTCCGAGGCGCACATCCCGCCCGTTGATGTACGGTCTGTGGCTGCATGGTGTGCTGCCTGTGCTCCCCAGAGACGGAGCCACATCGTCGTGGACTGTGTAAGAGCGGACGGCTCCCCGACCTGGCTGTCCTTAACCTCCCGGGTCTATACGGAAGAAGCTCGCCAAGCCTTGAGACGGCAGCGGGCAGTTTCCAGAACCAAGAGAGCAGAGGTTCCCACAGCTGAGGAGCAAACTAAGAGTTGTCGGGGGAGCCTAAAACGTTCACGTTTATGGACCACGTGATCCAGCTTAGAAATCAGGAAAAACGTGTTCTAAACTTCATTTTGAAAGTCAGACTTCCCGCTTTTAGTAAGTAGCACCCAGGAAACATGAAAAGGGCCTCACACAGGTCAACAGCGCTGGCTCAGGGTGGTGGGGTGCATGCCGGAAGTACAACTTTGGATGGGTCACGACCCCCCACGCTCTCCAGCAGAGGAAATGCTTCCTTCGTGGACAGCGGGCTGGCTTCAGGGCATCTGGGACCCCTGTGGCCCAGCCGTTCCCTGGGCCGTGTGGCGAGACGTCTCGGGAGCTCCCCCCTCACGGTGACCGCCTCGCCCTGCAGGTCACCAAGGCAGCTTCTGCATGCTGTGCGTCATGCAGAACCACATTGTGCAGGCCTTCGCCAACAGCGGCAACGCCATCAAGCCCGTCTCCTTCATCCGAGATCTGAAAAGTAAGAGTTCGTCTGCGGTGGGCGCTGGGGAGGTCGGAGGAGGGGGTGCGGGGAGGAATCAGGAACCAGGCGACGGTCTAAGACTTCCCAGAAGAGCACTCGGGAGCAGGTGGTGGCGCTGGGGTCAGCGGGGAGGGCTTCGCGTGGGGGTGCGCGCTGCCCTCCACCCTGAAGAGTGTGGAGGTTCGGGCCGGGCGGGGGAGGGGCTCTTGTGAACATCACAGGAGCCACTTAACACAGACTGACTTCCCTGGGTCTGAAAGCTGTGTATGGTGCCGTTGTGATCGCCTGTGCTGTGCGTGGGCTCCTGGAAAAGTAGTTGACCAGTGGATTCCACATCCTTGGTGACTGGTGTCTCGTGGCCTCTGGCTCTTCTGTTAAGCACGGAGAGTTTAAGCTCTTAGGTCTCGGTGGGGAAACCTCTGCCATGAGGACTTGACACGCACTTTACGCAGAGCTCTCGATTTCCTCACTGGCCGCTTTGCAGGTGCTTCCCGTTTACCCTTGGGACAGCGGGGAACCGGGGGAGAAGGTGTGAGCTCTCCCCTGCCAGTCTGATGCTTCTGTCTGTCTGCAGAGATTGCCCGGCATTTCCGCTTTGGGAACCAGGAGGATGCACACGAATTTCTGCGGTACACCATCGACGCCATGCAGAAGGCCTGTTTGAATGGCTGTGCCAAGTAGGTGCTTCCCTTCACCCGCCTCTCCTCAGAGGCTTCACCCCTGTTCCCGCGGAGACGGGAGACGTGCCTCTGTCCCCAGGCTTACCGCTGTAGACCCTGCCTTCTGGGTCCTTGACCTGCTGATGCTCACATGAGGGACTGCAGGGCCCCCCCGGGGCACCTCCGAAGGGGGCGGTGGGGGCGGAGCTCTGTGCCCGCAGCTGGCTGCAGGGAGGATGCTCTGGCAAGTCTCTGTGAGGGTCGTCCGCTGTCGTCCCGGACTCTTCCCGTCTTTAGAAATCACCTTACTATTTTGATACGGAGGATGGCGGGGTAGGAATTACGTCTTTATGAAAGAACTTGAACACTTGAGGGTAGGAGGTTTATGATTTTTGAGCTTACTTTCTGCACGGTTACTGTTCCTTCGTTCTAAATTTGAGAGCATGTGACGGGTCGCCGACTTTATGCCGCGTCTTGCCTTTTGTGACACAGTTGCCATCGGGGATGGCCGGTGTCTACGAGGTCACGTAGTACATGCTGTAGTGCAGGGACGCCTCGGGAGCCTTCCCAGGAAGATTCCACTGGGCTCTTACCTGCAGGAGGCCTCCTAGGGTGGGTCACCCCAAGGCTCCTATGGGGGCAAAGGGGAGGCAAGCAATGTGGCCTCACTGCCATGCACGTGGGTACAGCACGTCCCCAGCAGTGGTTCCCAGGCCTGGTCACAGCACGGAATCACCTGAGAGGTTTTAGGACAGCAGCTGACCCCCCCCCACCCCCCTTGCAACATACACGCACGCACGCACCCTGCCAGCCAGCCCAGTTACCCAGGCCCTCCAGGGGTGGGAGAATGCGGGAGGGATGGGTAAGGTTGGGGTTTGGGCCCGTGGGCGGGAGGAGTCCAGGTTTGTGGTCTGGAGAGCCAGGCAGGTGGCGGTGAGCCTTCCAGGTTGGGGCACAGAAGTGGAAGATGAGCGGGTCTGACGTCAGGTGAGGTACGTGTGGCCGGGCACCTGCACAGCGGGGAGTTGGGTGCTTTCCACGCACCCGTCCGTGAGAAAGGTGTCGCTGGTCTTCGCGAAGTGAGAGGAGAGTGGCGTAAGCTGAATTGGTTTGATTTGCAGGTGGAAGTGACTTTTTTTTTCTTTCTGATTTTATTAAAGATTTTCAGTTGAACTTGTGAACGGAGAGTATGTATAACGTTTCTACTTCATGGAACTTCCTGGCACCGGTTCTGACCCGATGCATGACGGTGGGGGTTCGTGAGTGTCCCCGTGCACCTGACACAGTGTAGTCTGTAGTTGGGGTCGCTCGTTGCGCGTCCGTCTTGAGGCCTGTGCCGTCAGTCCTGTGGCTGTCCCCTGTCTGCCCTCGCCTCCGCCCTCCTCGGTGCTGATTCTGGGCGGGCGCCAGCCTCCTTGTATCTCCTGGAGCTTTTGCTTTGGAAGCACGGCTGTGGTCAGATACAACCACCGTACTTTTGTTGGAAGTCCGTTTCTCCCACGGGCAGGTTCAGCCCCCTTCTCGGGTGCTGTGACTTAGTCCGGCTGTGATACTGCTCCACCATTACCCCGGCACACCTGCTGTGTTTCTCTCTCTCCGGTTTTCCTTTGCTTGGCAACTTGCGAGCTTCCGGCTGGTGATTGGGACAACCCGCGTCTGTTCCGGTGACGACTCTGCGTGCACCCGTGGAGGTGGCCTCCCTCCTCTTTTCTGGACCCTTTGGTTTGTCACTGCTTCTTGTGCTCCGTCCCTCTGTCCTTCCCTCTCCTCTCACGCCTGACTCTGGGTTGACTTATCTCTTACATCGTCGGGACTTCAAGTGTCATGCGTTCTCCCCCCACGTTCATCCCTACCTTTGCCTCCGTCTCACCCCCCGGGCTGCCTGAGGCGAGTCCCTCTCTCTCTCGTCCTTGCAAGGACCTTGCCTTAAAGGGTGCACGGTCTTTAAAGTGTGACGGCCTCACAGGAACGTTCGTAGAGCTGACCGTTGTCGGTCGGCTTTCCTAGACACCCGAGCAGTGACCAGAGCTGACGTTCGTGGCGGGCGGACATCGACTCTGGAAACGTCTTCTTACGCCTTACGCGGCGGGCCCGTGGTGTCCGAACCACGGCTTTTGAATCGGCTCAGTTCTGAGCGTCTGGGCTTGAAAACGTGCAGCAATCACTTAGGCGGGCGCCGTGCCCCCAGACGCGGGGTCCCCCGGTGGGGGCGCCGGGGCTTCTCCGCCCGGCCCGGGGCGGCGTCCCACCCCCATCTCAGGGCAGGTGCGTGTTAAAGGCCTCCCTGTTACGTCTCCCTTGGTCGGGGTCTCCCCCGCAGGACCCCCTCTGTCTGGCGGCCCTTTCTTCACCTCGACCGCTCCTCCGGACGCGTCCCCGCCTTGTCGCGCCCCTCCCCCGAGTTCACTTGCGTCTCGTCTCCTTCGGGCCCCGCGTGATTCCCGCTTCGTTTCCGACCTGATTTCCTGTTTTTTTCCCCCGTACCGGTTAACTTTCTCCGTTTGCTCTTTTCTGTTCTTGGTTCTGAAACTTCTTACGATGGTTTTCCTCTCCCCAAACGCTTGTGCGCGGATCCTTACTTCAGCTTGGGATTTTGTCTTCTGCCTTGTGTGTGCTTTCCGGGGGCTCGTCTCCACCGGACGAGGTGGCTCTCGTTCACTGCTCTGTCCCGACGGTGCCGTGCACGACTGGGGCCGCCTGGGCGCAGCTCCTACGCCTGGTGGCTCCCGTGGTTCTCAATCCAGGGTGCCGTGAGCGCACCTTCTGTCCTGGGCGCCACAGGCTGGATGGCCTGTGGCGTGTGTGTGCCTCAGGACCCCGTGTGCTCTCCTGTGCTCCGCTCGCCCTTCCCCACCGTCACCTCCCCAGCCACTCTGGTGGCAGGCGCCCCGAGCCTCGCTCTCCCGCGGGCTCCCCTTCCTGCGGGGACTCTGGGCGATTCCCGGCTGCCTCTAGGACTCGGGCTTCTCCAGACCGCCCTTCAGACGTGGAGTTGGCTCGCTGGGATTGGGTTTTCTCCTGCCTGGGGCTAGTGTGAAGCTTGAGCTGGCTCTGCCTCGGGCCGGACGGACGGCGGGCTCCGTGCGGTGGTTTGCCCCTGTTGGGACAGGCTCCTGGCTGGCTTGGGGCCACCTGGGTCTCCAAGCTGCCGTCACGTGTGGCTTCCCACACGCTTCCGGCGTGTGCTGGGATTATGTCCTCCACGGTCCGGGGAGTTAAGACATCCCTCCTTTCGGCGAATGGCGGTGGTGATACGTGGCGGTAGTTGGTTTTCCTTTCCTAACTCGACAAGATGAAAACGTGCCCTTGTGTCGGTCCCCGTGGTGTAGACTTGTGCACCTCAGTGAGCTCCCCGGGTCGGGGCCGCCCGCACGCTGAGGCAGAGAAGGGGCCAGGGCAGGGCGCCGTGGGGCGTGTGTCGAGGTGGCGGGGGGAGGCGTCCGCAGGGCTGGGGGTGCAGGGGAGGGGAGCGCGCTCGCGAGGGCCCCCGTGGCTCCACTTGGCAGCTCGGTGGGAGGCCGAGGGTTGTCTTGGATCCTGGTTGGTTAATGGGGCCGGGGATTTGACCGTGACCCATGACCGCTGCTGTCCTGCTGAGGGCGCGCGGGGGAGGGTGTCCCTGCTCACTCCCCCTCTTAGCAGGTGAGAGGCTTGGACATAGGACAGCCAGGGGTCGGACGGGGGCGGGGGTGGGTTCCAGGGGGATGGGGCACTTCTGTCGTAGACTGGGTGGGCACACAGGCGCGTTTCCCCGGCCTCTTACTTCCCGTCAAGGGTGGGGGGTCGGGAGGGGGTTCTTGAGGCAGCTGCTGTGGGGAGCGGCCGGGGACCCGCCGAGGGGCAGGGTGAGCGTGCCCGCATGGTGGGGTCACGGGCCGTGTGGTGGGGTTTCCCCCCCGGCGCACTGGGCCGGGGTGACTCAGGCGGGGGCTGCTAACTGTCATTCTCTTGAAGGCTGTGGCCTCCTTTCCAGGTTGGATCGTCAGACGCAGGCAACCACTCTGGTCCATCAGATTTTTGGAGGCTATCTCAGATCGCGTGGTAGGTGAAGACGCTTTCTCTACGCCCTTGTCAGGGAGGAGGATGTCGATCAGGGAAGGCTGAGAGTCCGTGCCCAGGTGGGGCCCTTTCCTGGCGGGCGGCCCTGGGCGAGCCTCGGAGGCCCCGGTCTCCTCTGAGATGCACCCTTGGCCGACGGGCCCACTGTTCCCGGGAGGAGGTCTGGAGCAGAGCCTCCGGCACGTGTAGACGAGGGTGGCGTTATTCTTTCTGAGCCCCTGAGCTCCTCACACGCGGCCTCCGCCCTGCCGCTGGGGCCTGGGGCCCGGGGCCCGGGGCCCGCCGAGGCCACGGTCTGGGACGGAGGCCATCGCTGGGCTGGCGCGCACGCGGGCGGGTTCTCGCGGGGCCGGCGGCCGAGGGCTTCTCCCGGCTCTGGGTGTTGGAGACGTGGGGGTGGCGCGCTGGGGGCGCCCGCCCCCGCCCACTGCCGCTTGTTCCGTTGCAGTGAAATGCTCGGTGTGCAAAAGCGTCTCAGACACGTACGACCCCTACTTGGACGTAGCGCTGGAGATCCGGGTAAGGACCACGGCCGGCTGTGCTGGGTCACGTTTGCCGGAGGCCGGGGAGGCGGGGGAGGCCGGGAAGCAGGGATGGCGAATGACCCAGGCAGGTAGGGAAAGAAATGCCGGGAGCGTCACCGCCTTGAAGTAGGGGCCGCCGTTTTTGCACGATGGTTGCTGGCCTTTTTCCTGTGTGCGTTGCTTTCGTTTAAAACGAGATAAAACGTGGCTTTGTGTCCCCGAGGCATGAGGGGTGAGCCACGGTACGTGCAGGACTTGGGCAGGGAGCCGCTGGCAGGCGGGCCTTCGGGAGAGCAGCCTTGTCTCGCTCCGGCCTTCGGGTGCTGCAGCCGGGGCCGGGTCACCTGCGCCCAGGGTGTGGGGCCAGCGCGCCTGGGAGTCCTGCGGCAGCTGCCCTGACCTGTGTGGCCGGGGTCACCGTCTGCCTCCACCCCCACCCCCCTGCCCCGCCCCCCCCCACCCCTGGCCCCACTCCTCCGCAGCACATCCTGGGTGTCAGAAGGGGGCAGCCAGCAGGCCGGTTTGGATGCAAGTAGATTGTTGTGATTTGCTGCCTCAGCCTGAAAAAGACCTTGCGTTTGGCATCTCTCGAGTCAGCCTTTTTCTTCCGCTGCTGATTCATTTCCCCGTTTTTGTCCTTCTCAGCAAGCCGCTGACATCGTGCGCGCTCTGGAGCTTTTTGTGAAGCCAGATGTCCTGAGTGGAGACAACGCCTATATGTGTGCGAAGTAAGTTCCGTTTTGCTCACGGCGGAGAGCGAGCCGTCGGGGAGCCACCCCCGCCCCTCCCCGGAGGTGACCGCCACTCACATTTCGTGAGGAGGGTATACAGGTCTCAAGACTAAAACCTCTTCACGACGCAGATGGAGTAGCCACGGTTTTGCAGCTGGTGTCGGTTCGCGTCGCACTCAGGATGCGCCAGCCCCTGTTCTGAGCGCTCCTCACCCGGGAAGCGGGTCCCTTGGCGACACAGAGCGGCAAGGTGACCCCACGTGGCCCTCTGCCGTCCCGCCTCTTGGACGAGCTGCCTTCTGTGGCCTCCATCAGCCACGGCAGACGTAACCGTGACCTCGTTCTGCTGAGGGTCACGTGGATTTTACTGCGTGGACGTTGTGCTTTGTATTAGCTCCTTCCGAAGCGATAGTCGCTGAAGATTCTTTTTCTTTCTTTATTTACTTTGAGAGAGAAAGAGAGAGAGAGTATATCCCAGGCAGGCTCCACACTGTCATTGCAGAGCCCGACGTGGGGCTCGAACTCACAAACCACGGGATCGTGACCTAGTTCGATGCTTGACCGACTGAGGCACCCAGGCATCCCCACCCCCCCGCCAAGAATATTTTTCTCGATGCTTTTCAGATTCATTATTCCTGCCCTTTCTTCCCCTCTCCGAGTCGGCCTCCCTGTGCCCTGGAAGCTGTTTGCTTTCCTTCATCTTCTCCCCCCTCATCCCCTGGTCTTCCGGCTTCACGTTCAGTGATTTCCCGCCCGCCCTGCATTCCTGGGCCACACCCGCTCCAGCTCGCTCCTTCCTGTGTGTGTGGAGTTGCTTCCCCGTGTGGGCAGGTGCTTCCTCAAGACTTCATAGTCTCCAGCTCTTCGGCGGCCCCAGGTCCCTGTGGTAGCGTTCCTTCATTTAAGTCACGGGGATTCGGATCTAGGGACGCAGAGCACGGACTGATCACCTTTTCCACTTGCCGCCCCTCACAGATGCAAGAAGAAGGTTCCGGCCAGCAAGCGCTTCACCATCCACAGAACGTCCAACGTCTTAACCCTCTCCCTCAAACGCTTTGCCAACTTCAGTGGGGGAAAGATCACGAAGGTGAGTGTTCACTACAGTGTCCAGTCTGCTCGGTCGGCCGCCTTTAAAGAATACAGGTTCCATGGGGCGCCTGGGGGGCTCGGTCGGTTGGGTGACCGACTTCGGCTCAGGTCGTGATCTCGCGGTTCCTGGGTTCGAGCCCCGTGTCAGGTTCTGTGCGGACGGCTCGGAGCCTGGAGCCTGCTTCGGATTCTGTGTCTCCCTCTCTCTCTGCCCCTCCCCTGCTCACGCTCTGTGTCTCTCTGTCTCTCAATAATAAATAAACGTTTAAAAAAAAAAAAAAAAAGAATGCAGGTTCCAGGCTCTGCCCCTGAGCCAGTGACTTACAGTCTCAGGAAGACAGGGCTTAAGAGCCTGCATTTTTGTAGAATCTTCGAGTGATTGTTATTTTTTTATCTTTTTATCTTATTATATCAAAGTGAGTCATTTATTTAAAAAAAATTTTTTTATAGTTTATTTTTGAGAAAGAGAAAGCGCAGGGGAGGGGCAGAGAGAGAGAGAATCCCAAGCAGGCTTTGCACCACCTGTGAAGACCTCGATATGGGGCTCGAACCCACGAACCGTGAGACTGTGATCGGAGCCGAAATCAAGACTCAGATGCTTAACCGACCGAGCCACCCAGGCGCCCCATGAGCCTTTTATTTTTTAACTTAATTTAATTTTACTTTATTTGTCTTTAAGTTTATTTATTTTGAGAGAGAGCATGTGCACTCACAAGTGGGGGAGGGGCAGAGAGAGGGGGAAAGAGAGGGAACCCCAAGCAGGCTCTGCGCTGTCGGTGGGGCCCAAACTCACGAACTGAAATCATGACCTGAGCCAAAATCAAGAGCTGGACGCTTAACTGACTGAGCCTCCCGGGAGCCTCTGTTTTACTTCGTTAACTTTTTAAAGTAATTATGCTCAACATGGGGCTTGAACCCACAACCCCGAGATCGAGAGTCAAGTGCTCTCCGAGCTGAGCCAGGCCGGTGCCCCTGCACAATGGCGTTTTTAACAGAAGATGTCATGTCATGAAAGCGGTTAGAGCTGATGATGTGGTTTGGGGAGGGCACTTATCTGAGCCCCAGTTTCCTTGCTGGCAGTGATGCGGTGATGGGGGCTGACTTAGAGCACCATTTCCCAAACTTGTGTTCTGCGCAACGTCTGTGCTGTGTGTTTACAAAAGACCGTATTTTGTACATACAACTGTGTTGTACTTTGAAAGCATCTGCCCAGCTGAGTTTGGGAACTGCCAAGCTGCAGTTCAGCAATTCTTTGGAATTACAGGCCTTCTCAGAGCCTTTATTAATCAGCTGTGTTGCATTTTGAATTTCCCAGAGGGGACTTAGGTTATGAAGGGTTTTCTGAAGTTAATTGTTTGGGGATCCGGTCATTCATTCATTCATTTTACTCACACTTAATGTGCTTAGGTCGTACCGTGCCGTCAGTGCTGTGGGAAGTCGGCGGGACTTAGTGGTAAATGAGATCGTCGTGGTTTTGCCCTAAAGAGCTCATATTTCACCTTAGTATGTCCCGGAACTAGTTTTCCATCAGAAAACTGTTTGATCTGGGGGCCCATATCTGGCAGGATTGGATGGGGGCCCGTGAGCTTCCTGTGTGTTGAGTTTGTTGAGATTCCGAGTTTGTCATTTTCGGCTCAGGTCACGGTCTCATGGTTCGAGCCCCTTGTCAGGCTCTGCACTGGTGGCTGATGGCTCAGAACCTGCTTGGGATTCTGTCCCTTCTCTGTCTCTGCCCCTCCCTCTCTCTCCCTCAAAATAAATAAGTAAACTTTTTTTTTTTTTTTTTTTAATCTCTCTTTAAAAAAGAAAAGTACACGTTCCAGGTCTCTAATGGTATAAAGCTCCGAAACAGTCAGAGCTGATAGACGGCGACAGAAATCACAACAGTGGGTATTTGAGATGCAGTATTTCCCGGGGTTACGAGACTTCCGGCTTGATGTCTGTGTCTCGATAGGAATAAGGGTCAGTACACGCTTGTCAGACTCTGCTCCGTGGTTCACACTACGTAACTCATACTTCGTGTTTAAAAGCGTCTGTTTGTGTATAGGCAGAGATGCAGGTAAATCTATCATTCAGAGGTAATTTTGTTTTTGAGAGAGAGAGAGAGGGAGGCATGAGCGGGGCAGGGGTGCAGGGAGAGAGAGACTTAAGCAGGCTCCATGCCCAACATTAAGCACGGGGCTCGATCCCACAAACTGTAAGAATGACCTGAGCCTTGTTTTAAAAAAAAGGCGGGGGAGGGGGCGCCTGTGTGGCTCAGTCGGTTAAGCGTCCGACCTCGGCTCAGGTCATGATCTCACGGTCTGTGGGTTCGAGCCCCGCATCAGGCTCTGTGCTAACAGCTCGGGGCCTGGGGCCTGCTTCGGATTCTGTGTCTCCCTCTGTCTCTAGCCCTCCCCCGTTTGCACTCTGTCTTTCAAAAATGAGCAAATGTTAAAAAAAAAAAAAAAAAAAAAAAAAAAAGGATGACCTGAGCCAAAGTCAAGAGTCAGATGCCTAACCAACTGAGCCACCCAGGTGCCCCTCAGAGATAATTTGTGAAAATACTTCCCCGTGGAAAACTGTCAAATTTGAAATAAATTCTGGCACGAGACCTCTGTCCCGATGCGCTTGGTTCTGGTTTTGACCTACTGTGACAGTGGGCTCCGTGGAGTGAGCACCGTTTTCTCTGAAGACCCAGACCGGGCCATGGCCTCCCTGATCCCCCCCAGTGCTCCTTACGGTGGCGTGGAGGGCACGAGCTATTTCTCGCCTTACGCTGGGGGCCCGCGCAGGGAGACATGGTCGTCCAGGTGTCACTCAACAGGACGATGAAATAGTTTCACGTCGGTCGGATGGAAGACGCCCTTCTCTGCGTCCTGTATTTTCACCCTTGGCTGAGGGGCTCTTGCCGCAGCGTTGCCGCGTGGCCTGGTTGCCCCCCGGTTGTCAGAGACCAGCCGATCGTGCGTTTTATGTAGCTGTGGGTGGAGGGGGCGAACTGACCTCCTCTCGCTGACGCATCTCCGTCGCCTCGTCTGGGCTTTTCCTTCAGGATGTGGGCTACCCGGAATTCCTGAACCTCCGTCCGTACATGTCCCAGAGCAGCGGCGAGCCCGTCATGTACGGGCTGTACGCGGTCCTCGTGCACTCTGGCTACAGCTGCCACGCGGGCCACTACTACTGCTACGTGAAGGTCAGTGCTCCGTGTCCAGGTGCGTCGGCGGCCGGTGGCGGCGCGCGTGCTCTGCCTCCTGGGGGCAGGCGTGCCGTGCCCGTGGAAGGTGGCCACGTTTGTGGCTGCGTCCCGGTCCCTTCGGTGCTTCAGCGAACGGAGGGCAGAGATGTCTTTAGAACCCGTCGCGCCAGGATCTTTAGTGTCCTTGGACTTGGCTGAGACTCCGGGGGGGGGGGAGGCTGCCTCCAGCAGCCTGGAGGCGGCCCAGGACGGCCGGGTGTTGGTGGGAGACGCTGTGCAGATCAGACCCTAGGCGGCCTTGCACCAGGAGGGAGCGGGGATTCGGGGCGAGAGCAGCGCTGGACGTTTTAACACGAGGTCATTGACAGCACACGGGTATACGTGGCAGTTAACAGCAGATTGTTTTTTGTGTTTATTTGTTTTTGAGAGCGAGGAGGACAGAGCGTGAGCAGGGGAGGGGCAGAGAGCGAGGGAGACAGAATTGGAAGCGGGCTCCAGGCTCCGAGCTGTCAGCACAGACCCTGACGCGGGGCTCGAATTTGTGAACCGTGAGATCGTGACCTGAACTGAAGTCGGACGCTCAACCGACTGAGCCACCCGTTTATTTATTTTTGAAAGGGAGAGACAGAGTGCGAATGGGGGAGGAGCAGGGAGAGAGGGAGACACAGAATCCAAAGCAGGCTCCAGGCTCAGAGCTGTCAGCCCAGAGCCCGACACTGGGCTCGAACCCACGAACTGTGAGATCACAACCTGAGCCGAAGTCAGACGCTTAACCGACTGAGCCCCCCAGGCGCCCCTGCCAGCAGATTTTTTTATTTCCTTCTTTCAAAGGTACGGCTTACAGACGCGTGTTGATTGTTTGGTTTTGTGTCGTTTTCTCCCACACCCCGTGCCGCTCCAGGCAAGCAACGGACAGTGGTACCAGATGAACGATTCCTCGGTCCGTTCCAGCAACATCAAGGTGGTTCTGAACCAGCAGGCCTACGTGCTCTTCTACATGCAGTGAGTCTTTTCGCCCCCCGCCGTCTGCGAGCCCGTCTCCTCTGCTGTGGGCCGCGGGCTCCCCCGTGCCCGTTGCCGCGTGCGCGTGACGGTGGGCTGCGTGGGCGGGCCGTGTGCAGGGGGGAGCGTCCGCCAGGAACTGCTCCTTTAGGCCCGCCTGCCTGGCCGTCGTGACGGCGGCTCCCTCTGGGGGGGCCAGAGCAGGACTCTGCCTGCTCCACGTTGAATGCGAGTGGGGGAGTTGCCTGTTATTTTCTGTTGCTGCCCCAGACGCCACGTGTCGTGTCTGGACGGCGGCCGCGGCGGGGCCCCTTCTCTTGGGGCCGGTTGTCCCCGACCTAGAGGTTGGAGGACGTGGAGACTGTAGGCATTTTTGCTGCCTCGTCCGCGTCCTGCTGAATTTGAACGCAGCGATTGAGTGGGGTGGGGTGGCGCGGGGGGGGGGGGGGGTCCTCTGGCTTTCTGGTGAAGCGAGAGTTCAGTCTCGGAAGGGCTCTGACCCTGACGCGCTCCCTGCCTGTGCCGAGCGGACGTCCGAGGCTGTGTGACGGCCGCCGTGGTGTAAGGGGGGGTGAGAGCTCAGAGAACCGGACCGTGTTCTTCCTCTGACAGAATCCCGGGCTCTAAGAAGAGTCCTGACGGCTCCCTCCCCAGGACGGCGTCCTCGGCTCCCGGCCGGGCAGGTGTGGTCGCCGACCGCTTCAGGAAGAATGTTGGCAACGGGACTCTTTGCTCCCCGCTGACCGGAAAGGTACTTGTTTAAGAGGATGTGAGTTTTCGCAGCGGATCCTCCTGCCTGCGCCCCTAGGGGGTCCTGGGGCCCCCAGCGCTCTTCACTGCCCGATGGCAGGAGAGCTCGGTTTGTCCTGGTTTATTCCGTGTTCTCTCTCAAACTGGTCACAGGCTGACACTGGGTGAGGGGCGGAAGGGACAGCGAGGAGAAACCCTGAGCCAGCGAGCGAGTCAGGCCGTGGCTCCGCGTGCCCCTCAGACCAGCTGCCGTGCACAAGTGCGGTGACGGGCTCGCCAAGCGTGTCCTCGCCCCGACGCGTCCGGGAAGGCGTCGTTTTTGTCTCCACGACTTAATGTTGGAAACGTGAGCGGTTTCTAGCAATGTTAATTTCCTGCTTTTGATAATCCTGCTGTGATCAGGTTAAGAAAACATCCGTGTTCTGAGGAACATACACGGCCGTTTTTAGGAGCAAGGGGACATCATGTCTAAAACGTATTGAGGTGGTTAGGAAAGGAAACGTCATACGTGTACGTGTGCGCACGTACGGATACGCGGAGGGAGAGAGCGAGCGAGAGATCTAAGGTGGAAAAACGTTAGCAATAAGGAAATACCCTCCTTTTCAAGTTATTTTTGTGTAATATTTGAATTTTTCTACTGAAAACCAGTCATACTGACCAAAGTAGCGAGGGATTTCCTTACCGTAACACCGGCTGTCGTTGAGAAACAGATCGGTCCTTTCTGTCGGCCGCTTCTGTGAACCTTCCCCTTTGGTCTGAAGATCAAATCCAAACGCAGGCTGCCGGGAGGTGGGGGCCCTTCGCGGTCTGCGGGGGTCTGGTCATTTTTGCAGATCTGTGTTTCCCTGCCAACACGTGAGAATTAGAAGCGTTGGGTTGACCCAGCAAAGAAAGGCCACGACCTGTGGCCCAGACCAGGAGTCGTAAGCCTCAGCTGTGCTCAGAAACACCGTAGGGAGGGGCGGGGTGTCGTTGCAGTCCGCCCGCGGGGCCACACGCCTCAGCATCATGAAGATAACGTTCCACACATACTGCAATTGACAAAATCCTTTTCCCTTTATTTTATTTTTTATTTTAGAGCACGACTAGGGGAGAGGGGCGGGGGGAGGGGGAGAGCATCTTAAGCAGGCTTCGCGCTCAGCGTGGAGCACGACACGGGGCTCGACCCCACAACCCTGGGATCATGACCTGATCCAAAATCAAGAGTCGGATGCTCAACTGAATGAGCCACCCAGGTGCCCCCAAAGCCATTTTATTTTAAATAACATTCTGTAGGTTACATAAGTGTCAGTGCTCCATCGACGAGAAGGTCTCGCAGTGCAGTGGGAAGACGTATACTCTTTGCAAAGAATGTAAATAAAGGATAAATCGTTGTTGAGCGTAGAGACAAAAGAGAGGAAAACTCGGAAGAAAATAGAAGTGCATGTTCGGTAAACTTCCAGAAGAGGGAAGACTTTGTAAGAGAGAAAACCTCGAAAAACAAATCATAAATTGGGTAAACTAACATTTGAAGTTTTGAGTGTGAGATATTAGAAAAAAAGAAACGACAAAGCGTCTAAAAATTTGTGCAGCAAATCCAGCAAAAGGTGAACGTTTCTCACGCACAGAGGACCCGTGCAGGTGACGTGTCAGAGCGTACGAGTGTTAACGGTAGAGCCAGCAGCGGTGTGAAATTAGCGAACGTTTTGAGAAGGAACCAGTAGCTCTTGCTGGTGAGAGTTTGGTAAATGCGTCGGCAGCGTGTCTCAGAATTCACGGAAGTGCTCCCGGCCTCGGAATTCCGTCCCGAAAACACGAGCACCGAGCAGTAAATAGGGAAAAGGTCTGGTCTTTTGGTGGTTCATTCGGCCAGCAGTTGTAAGCTCGGACTCCTAGACCTGAACCAGGCGGGCGGTGAGGCCGGCAGGCTGCAGACACCGGCCTCGCGGAGCATTTAAACCAGGGACGGCACGGACGCCGCTGCGAGGAGTCTGGAGGAGGAGTTGGGGTGCCCGGAAGGGTACCTGGAACCCCATGGCGCGGTTCGTTTCCGCGGCAGCGGGAGGCAGGGCAGCTTATGTAAACTGTTCACCGAGGTGCTTGCTGGGCACACAGGAAGACCTTTACTGAGAGGAGTGACGATGCTTCGGGAAAGCGCGCTGGTGGGCCCGGACGCCCCCGTGTGGGCCAGAGCCCTCGGGAGGCAGGGCCGGCCGGAGGGGACGCCAGTGTGTCGATCTGTGCCGACGTTTAGCCGAGGGGTGCGGCTCGGGTACATGTTTTTTTTACTTTACGCTTTTTTGTGTTTCTTGACTCCTGATGAAAACGTCCTGCTTTCAGTAAAGGTGACCATAAAGATCCCCACGTGCGCACGACTCACAAAATCCCACCACCGTTCAGAGAAGCAACAGCGTCCTTACTGTGTGTCCCCCCCCGGATAATCCGTCTTGAATTGCTTGGCAGGGACCCTGCCTGCCTCTGACGGTGCTTTGACCTCGCGGGGGGAGCCGCCGGCCCGCGCTCCCTCCCGGGTGTCACCGTGTCCCCTGCTCCCTCCCGGGTGTGACCGTGTCCCCTGCTTGCTCTCCTCCAGCGACCGGACCCCGCGACGCTGAAGAAGCTGCAGGCCACTGAGGAGCTCGGCGTGCTTGTTTCCAGAAACGGCTCCGTGTTGGGTCTGAAGTCTCAGAATGGATACGTTCCTCCAAAGCCACCCTTGGGGTCCCCTTCCCCCCGACTCTCCAAAACGCCCCCCAACACTCCGACCATTCTGGATGAGCCCGGAAAGAAAGTCAAGAAGCCGAGTCCCCTGCAGTTCGTGTCCCCGTCACGCAGAGCTTCTCAGGGGCTCCACGGTACCAGCACCGGGAGCGGCGGCAGGGGCGAGGGCCACAGGCCCGGCTCCTGGGACGGCAGGGCTGCTGCCCCCTCTACCTCACCCAGGCTCCCGGCCGGAGTGACTGCCAGCGGGCCCGCGGCGGGCAGCGAGCGTCCCGAGCCCGACAGGAGGGGTTCTGGTGGTCCCAGCCCGGAGCACTCCGCCAGCAGCGACCCCACCAAGGCCCCCCCAACGCCCGAGAGCGGAGCCGCCCCCTCGGGTGATTCTCAGGGAACAAACCCCAGAGCGCTGCCGGGCGGAGAGGACTCCAAGGCGGCGAAGCCCAAGCCCCCCGTCCTGAGCACCACCGCCACTGAGCCCGCAAGCATCATGTCTCCTCCACCAGCCAAAAAACTGGCCCTTTCTGCCAAGAAGGTGGGTGTGTGAGGGTCTCGCCGCAGGAAGTGTGTCTGTAGAGTTCAAAGAGCAGGTTTGGTGCTAGTCTTGGGGGTGGGGGTTGTGGTGGGGCCTTTGGCCCCCCCCCTCGACCAGAGGAACAGAGTGGTTGTGGGCGCTCGCAGGGTACACAGGGCCGCCCCGGGCGCGGGCGGGGGCCCGGGGGACGCTGGTGTGGGAGTACTGCGTGTGGCTGTCGGGGGTCGGGGCGAGGTGGCGGTCCCCCGGATCCGTCCGTAGGCAGGATCTCTCGCGGAAGCCTCGGGGAGGACGGGGCAGGTGCGGTGGGCGGGCAGGACGCGGGCGGGCTGCACCTCTGCGTGTAGCACGAGGCTCGAGGAGGCGACTGTTGTGCTGAGACTTTTGCTTCGATTTCCTTCCTTTTCTCCTTTTTGTTTCTAACCAAAAACACTTCTGATTCTTCTTCTACCATTCCCCACCCCCACCTCCCTCTGTTTTGTCCCCTTCTGTCCCCTCATCCTTCTTTCTGGGCTCTTTCATTTTTACTTTTCGTTTGCGTTTATTTTCATTTTTGTTTTCCCTCTTCACTCACGGCAACCTCTTTTAGACCACCAAGTTTTTATTTATGTCAATAACTGCAGGCCAGCACCCTGCGGAGGGCAGCCGGCAATGACCTCCGTCCACCCCTCTCACCATTGTCCGACCTCACCTACCCCAGGAAAACCACTCACCCGGTCGCCGCCTCCGCCTGGCCTGTCAGTGCCATCAGGTGAGCCGTGGGCGCGGGCCCTGCAGGCCGGCTGCTCCTCCCCTGTGCTTAGCGTGTGCTTGGCTGGTGAGGACTCACCGGGTCTCCAGCCTTGCGGGATGGACGGTGTTGTGCAGCTCGACAGGTACGGGGCGTATCCCGCACCGACTTCTCCCTGTTTTCTCGGTTTCCATCTGGCAAAGGAGCCCTGGCTGGTCAGAGGCGGCCTGGTCTCTGCCACGCTGATGGTTTTTTTTTTTACTGGTCTTCGTTTTCCGTCTGTCTGCCGTGTCCGTGTGGTGACGGTGACGTGCCTGTGGTCCCTCCCCAGCCTCATGACGGGACCGCACAGGAGAAGAGGAAGGCGGGAGTCCCAGAAGGACCCCGCGTGGACTCATTTCTGTGAGCCCACCGAGGGGTGTCTTTTTGTCGCCGGTGTCATTTCGTGCGTCCCCCCGGTACCCCCCGAGCGGGTTCCCCGGGCCGTCTGGGCTCGCTGGCCTCCGGAGCTCCGGGCGGGCATCCAGAGCGGGAGGTGCGGCTCTCTGGGGGGGTCTGTTCAGGCTCCGCGCCGACGCGTCTCCCGGCCTGTTACGCACGGGGTGCTGGTGTCCCTCAGGGTGTCAAGTGGTAGAAAGCGGAGTTGCTGATGCCCGGTCGCCCGGTGGCCGGTGGGGCCTTTGGCGCCTGGGGAGGGAGGGAAGGAGGCAGCTGGGTGAGGCCGGGACATGGTGCTGGTAGTTTGGTGTTCGCCGTGGGCGCCGATGTGTCCTCCCCACCCCCCGGCTGCCCCGGGGGTGGTGTGGTCAGCCGCGTGTTCCCGCCACCCAGCCTCTCCAGCCCTCGTGCTCGGGCTGGACCCGGCACAGTGTTTTTGCAGCGGGTAGGTCCTTAGACTCTTAAGGTATTTACTGTGTGTCTCTTACTCTTTCTCTGACACACAGCTTTTTCATGACATTTGCCAGGGAGCGCAGTAAATGGCGTAGTAGTTCCCTTGGCCCAGGTGTCAGTCTGTTCCAGTTTAGGGGACAGCATCCTGTTTGCTGCCGTGACCCTTCTGGGCAGGCTTTGTCATCACTCAGTCCCGAATGAGAACAGTGAGGCCCACAGAGGTTAGCTGTCTTGGGACCCTGTCGCCGGCAGGAGGTGGGCCAGAGAGTCTGGCGTGAGGGAGGCCCTGTTCCTGCCCCGTCCCTGTCTAGCCGCGGGGTCCACTGTAGAGTCTGTTCCCCTGATTTCCCAGAGCCCCCCAAATTGGAGAGTCCTGGTACACGACCCCTAGGCCTGCACCGGCCCTCCTTGTGAGGCTGGCGTCCTGGGCATGAACATCATGAGGCTCGTGGGGAGCTTAGCGAAGCTGCTTCTCCCAGCACACTCGTGTTGAAAATTAGTAACAGGAGGGGCGCCTGGGGGGCTCAGTCGGTTAAGCGTCCAGCTTTGGCTCAGGTTACGATCTCAACGGTTCGTGGGGTTGAGCCCCGCGTCGGGCTCTGTGCTGACAGCTCGGGGCCTGGAGCCTGCTTTGGATTCTGTGTCTCCCTCTGTCTCTGGCCCTCCCCTGCTCACACGCTGTCTCTCTGTCTCCCAATAATAAATAGACGTCAAAAAAAATTTTTTTTAAATTAAGATCAAGAATTTGCAAAAATACTTCAAACCGTCTGGCGATAGGGACAGAGATACGTTACGATTTTTATTAACTTTGACCTTCGGTGTATTTGTGTCTTCTCGTGAGTCTCTTTTCTCACTCGCTACGTATGACCAACGTACGTCTAAGGTTGACAGCGGGGAAAACCACCTGAAAGGGAAGGGGGCCGAGGGTGGGTGGGAAGGGCCCGGCTGTGCATCAGAGCAGCGTGTCCTCACAGGGCGCTCTCACCTGCTCCCAGACCATCCAGCCGTCCGAAGCTCCCCGTCGGCCCCTGCTCGTCACTGTCCAGTAGCCCCCGACCCCTCGGGACGTCAGACCCACAGAGCTGCTCCTCCGCCTCTGCTCCCCTGCCTCAGGTCAACGGGGGCTTCCGGGCCCCTCCACACCAGCTGCCGGAGGCCAGCAAGCCCCCCCAGAGCCTCTGTAAGAAGAGGAAGAGGAACCGGAGGGGAGAGACGCAGGGACGGGGCTCAGAGATGTGTGCCGTGGCCGCAGCCCCTCCCGGGAAGAGGAGAAAGAAGAAGGGGAAACGCGCGGAGGCCGTGGACGCCTCCCCCCTGCAGGAGGGGCAGGTGCAGAGGCAGCACCGGGGCCTCGAGCGCAGGAAGGAGGGCCGGGCGGAGGTGCCCGTGGACCGCCTGGAGGAGGAGGGCGGACGGCAGCAAGAGAACGGCCAGCAAGCGGGGTGCGTGGCCGACGGCCACCACGTGAGCGGCAGGAAGAGGAGGCGGGAGGGAGCCGAGGGCCTCGGTGCCGAAGACGGCCTCCCGCGGGACCCACCGTGGCACAGGTGAGCGCGGGGAGCCAGGCGGCCCCCCACCCCGCCAGCGACACGGTCCGACCCAGGTGGGTGTCGTCTGGAAATACAGCGTGCCGACCAGGCTCCTAGGACGTGGCCGCGTCGTCAGGTGTCTCGCCGGAGGCAGAGCCGGCTGGCGCGGTGCCTGCCATGGTGCGTGCCCCCAGGCGGCAGGCGTCGCGGCCGCGTCATCCGGCCTGTACGACTTGCCCGGGTCGGTTGCAGTTATGGGCTTTTCTCCCCGACCGTGGCCTCGGGCAGCTGGCACGCTCTGTCCTGCTCACGTCGGGGGGTGGGGGGGGCGGTTTCTCGGGGGGGGCTCTTCTGCACAGTTAGGCATCTGCCATTTGGGAGTTCCGGGGCGAGTGAACCCCCACTGTCACTCCCCGTTTGCTCAGAGCTGACTGTTGACTGACTTCCCAGCAGCTGTTCTCTCTTGGATGTCACCGAGTCAGAGGCCAGTACAGCATCTCCAAGGAAAAAGAAAAAGAAAAGAAGGCAGCAGGAGTCACGGCAGGAAGTACAAGAGAACGAGCTCCCCGAAGCCTGCAGGGGCGAGACGCAGAGGGGCCCTGCCATCCCTGGGAGCCAGCCCTCACCGGCCGTGAACGGCAGGCGGCCCGGGGACCGAGCAGGTGTGCACCCGCCGAGGAGGGGGAGCCGGGGGCTGGGCCCGGGGCCGCGTAGCTGTACATCCGGGGAGGGGACCACAGGGGAAGGGGGCTGGGCACAGGCCTGCTGTATTCCAGAGGCAGGTGCGGTGCAGGGGGAGGGGCCAGGATGAAGACCTCTTACCTCTGCTCTGTCCCCGTGGGCAAGCCGCCTGCCCTGGGGGTCTCTGCCTCCCCATCCGGACAAGTATTCGGCTGTAACTACTCCGGAGAAGCAGAGAGGGTACGCGTGCGCTTCTCCACATTCTGGGAATACTGTTTTTCCCGATTCAGGGCTCTTCCTGCCTGAACTTTCCCGTCGGGATGAGTCCTGGGCCATCCAGCCTAGAGTTCCTCCGTGACTCTTGAACTTGGAGTGTCGGCCTGTGTTTATATTTGGCCTTTTCTGAAGATCACGTGGCCTCTTGCTGCCCGGGTGCCCAGTGTTTCGGCTGTCCCAGGCCTTAAACGCCCGTGGCTCAGCACCTCCTCTGGCTTTTGTTTCCTTGTTCCCTCAGAGCTGGCCAGCCTCAGCTGGGTGCTCCTGACACAGCGTGTCCGCTAAGCGAAGGGTAGAGAAGGTCACCCCTGCTCGGGAAGGGATCCGGCAGGCGGCAGACTCCGTGAGATCTGCTCTGCCGCCGGGGGATCCAGTTACGTTCGTGCCTTTGGGGGCGAGCGGGCTGCTGGGGAGCGCTGTGTATTTGTCCAGCCCCTGAGAAGCGAATCTGGCTGGGCGTTCATTACCGTGGGAAGCGCTACCACGAGGCCGTGACGAATAAGGCGGCCAGCCTGTCGAGGAAACGTCCGCACGGAGGTGGCCACGGAGCAGCCTGGCCGCGGTCGTCAGACCCCGGCTTGCTCTGTCAGCACGCTGAGCACGTGGAGACGGTGCTCGGGCCGCAGGGCCCACCGCCCGGCGCAGGTGCCCCCGCGGCCCCTCGTCTGTTTGCTTCCCATCCCGAATATCACAAGGCTGGGCTTCGTGGGCAAGGGCCTTCACGGCCAGGAGACGGGGAGAGCGTTGCGGTAGCTCAGCGGGACCACTGGCCCGGGCCGTGCTGTGGAGCAAGCAGGAGGCCGGAGAGGGCAGCGGGCACCGGCCGAGGGGCACCGCGCTCGGGACACGAGCCCGCAGTTCACGGGGTCACTGACAAAGTGGAGGCCAGGAGAGCAAGGTCCGCTTTGTGCTGAGGGAAGGGAATCGGTTCTGGCAGCTGCAGGCAGAGGAGCTCGGGCAGAGGTTGGGACCGGGCAGACGTCGTTTCTAGAAGCCTGAGGAGGGTGGTCAGAGCCGTCAGTACCCAGGTGTCCGCAGTGGCCTGGCCGTGCCGGGACGGGGCTGAGAGACCGCCTGCCCGGAAGCTGAGGTGATGCCGGTGCTTTGTGGTTCCCTCCGGTTCCGGCCCCTCATTTCTGGCCCCTTCCCTGGAGGAGGCGCCGGTTCCCACGGTGGGGCGCTGGGGTTTTGGTCTTTTCCGAGAGTCGGGGTGGACGGTGGCCCGCCTGTGGAGAAGCAGTCGGGTCCCTCGTGAGAGGCAGACGTGGTGTTTGTCTGATTGTAGGGCAGGCACGGGCTCCTCGCGTGTCCTGGGTCCGAGACGGGGAGGCCGACGTGCTCCAGGAGCTGCTTGAGTGTTCCTCAGATAAAGCCTACGGGAGGAAAGGTACCGGTTTTGAGCCCGGGCAGCGCAGAGGTCTCAGATGGGCCCTGGGGTCGCGATCCTGGGGCGCGGGAATTGCTGGGCTCCAAAGATGAGCCGAGGAGTGTCCGTTCAGAACCGGTCCCTGGGGGCGGGGAGAGCAGACCCTGTGCCCCTGGGCGGCGCGGGCCGGGCGGGCACGGGTTGGAGGGAAACATCCGGCGCCTGAGACCTCGTAAACGAGGGCGCGGGTCTGAAAGGGACCAACTGCGGGCTGACGATGCAGAGCCAAGGACGTCTGCATGGAAGTCACGGAACCGCTGACTGTCCTGCTCGCTGCGGGCCCCTCTGCCCTCCCCCGTCCTTCTCTGCACGTCCGTTTCACCAGAGGGTGGCACTCGAACGTTTGAGTGTATCGGGAGTAGGCCCGTCCCTGTCTACACCGCGTTCTGGAAGCCGGTGCACAGAGGTGTCTGTTTTGCAGTGTTGACGTGGGACGGCGAGGTGTCGGCCGTCAGTCAGGACGCCATTCAGGACAGCAGATGGGCCCGCGCGGCCACGGTGATCGACGACTGGGACGAAGAGTTCGATCGAGGGAAGGTACGAGGTGTGCTCGTGGCCGGCGTGGCGGGGTGCTCGTGGTGGCCCCGCTGAGGCCTGGCTCAGGGAGGACTAGGCCCTTTGGGGCGGTTGGAAGTGGCAGTGGCCTCGTGAAGTCGTCCGGGACGGCGGGAGGTGGGCTGCTGGGCTCGATGCCGGCCTGGCCGCTCTGAACGTGGCGTGGCCACGGACGAGGCGTCTGTCCCCTGCTGCTGTGTTGCTTCCTCGGCAAGGTGGGGACAGTGGGGACGCCTCCCACGGCCCACACAAAGAGAAAGCCTGTTGATTTGGTGGCATGTTGCGATCCGTGTCTCCCCCCCCCCCCCCCCCCGCAGTAAGCCTTCACGAGGGGCTGCGGGAACGGGGACGAGCCCTTTTTGGGAATTGTGATGCCTGCGGTTTCTTGACGCAGGAAAAGAAAGTGAAAAAGTTCAAGAAAGAGAAGAAAAGAACCTTCAACGCCTTCCAGAAACTTCAGAGTAGACGGAACTTTTGGTCTGTGACTCACCCAGCTAAGGCTACCAGCCTCAGTTACCGCCGCTGAGTTTGCTGCTGTCGAGATGGGTCAGTGTGTGTGTGTGTGTGTGTGTGTGTGTGTGTGTGTGTGTGTGTGTGTGTAGAGTGGATGTCAGTGTGGGTTCTGGGCTGTGTCTGGTGCACACGTGTGTGTGGTGAGGTGTGTGTTAAGTGTGGGGGTTGTGTGATGAGGTGTAAGGGTGGGGGGTGTGGTGCGTGTGCGCGGGACAGAGCCGGCTCCATCTGATGTCACGTGATGACTGGTGTGGACACGCCCTCCGGGACGTTGGCGGGAGTCCCAGGCTCTCCTTTCTCGTCAGGAGCGATGTCCTTTGCCCCACAGCCTCCGGAGACGAGGTGTCCTTCCTGGGTCCTGTCCGTCTGAGCTGAGAGCAGCCCCGCCGAGGACTTTGTGCCCCGTGGCCGCCAGGCCGGCACCGCGAGCCCGCCGCAGGAGGACGGCCCACGGAGGCCCTGGGCTTCTTCGGATCGGGACCTCCGGTGTCACGGCGTGAGCCGCACGGTGACGCGTAGAGCGGGTGGCAGCACGCCGGGCCGGCGGCGCGTGTGGTCCGCGGGGGGCGCGGGGGAGGACGGCGGCCGCACCCCTCCCGGCGCATCCTCGGACGAGAGGCCCAGACGTCCGTCCCTTGCTGCTGGCGGCCGGCGCTGCCGTCTGGTCCCGGCCTCCCCGTCTCTGCGGCGGGGGCGGAGGGGGGGGGGGCTCTGTCTCTGCCTTACGTGTCCCCTCAGAGGGTAAGCCCGGGGCCGCCGCCCACCGCACTCCTCCCTTTTCTGGAATCGGGGGCGGCCCTTCCGGTGCATCGTCCCCTGCGAGAGACTCTAGGCCGGCTCCGGGGAGCAGGGGCCTCGAGACGATGTGCCGACACGCCTGCCTTTCCGGCCGTTTATTCCGAGGTGGCTTTGCCATTCCTTCCCCTGCAGCTGCAGCGACCCGCGGGTCTTTATCGAGGTGGTGGTCTTGGGGTAGAATCCTTTTCTTTTACTACTTAATAGAAGACTTTCGTTTTGACCAGGTCTGTGGCTTCCATTAGCAACGTATTTCCTTCCCCCAATACGCGACACTAGCTTTATTCGCTCAATTTTGTGAGTGCTTTTGAATCTAGATGATTGTATGATTCGAGATCACTTTTTTATCTTGCTCAAGCTGTGCCTGCGAACTTGTAATTTAATAAATGTGGGAAACCCGCAGTCGAGGTGGCGTTTTCCGGAGAACAGACACGTGACCCAGTAGTAGAGGGCGTAGAGGTAAACCTTAGAGCGACTCCACAGTATACGTCTGTCTGCACTTTCTTTCCTCTTGGGAACGTCCGCGTGGAGGTGGACTGACGTCTGGTGTGGACCTGTCCGTCCTTCGCGGCCTGAGGCCCGCCGATGCCCTTGTCCGGCACCCCTGTGCCGCACTCTTCCCGAGCCTTGCCGCTTGCTCGGGGACCGGGGGGGGGGGGGGGGGGGGGGGGGGGGGGGGGGATCAGAAAAAGCGTTACGTGTTTCACAGAGGGAGGTACGTTAATTTTTTCACGGAGGTAGTTGTGTTTGGTTTTCCTTTCTGTCCTTCTATTTCTCTTTGGAAAAGGTGGGAGAGTACTGATACCCTGGCCCGCTCTGGGGCTGCTTCTGGTCCCAGCAGGAAGCTTGGGTGCTGTGTCACCTGTGCGGGGGCCTTTTGGTTTTTCAGAGGACGGAACCTTGTTCGTAGATGAGGGTTGCTCCCCACCCCACCCCAGTCCCCAGTGTTCTATGGCCTTGTCATCTGTCCGTTTGGGGGGGAAGACGGGCCTTTATGGGCAGGGCTTTTTTTTTTTTTTTACCCCCCCTCTTGCAGTGTTGACCTTCATTCTTGTATGGCCCTATTTTTCTGGAACGTTCTATAGTTGAAAAGGGAAGTTCATTGTCTGCAACACAGAATTTGTCTCTTTTCTCGCTCCCTCTTCAGACCAGGCTCTTCCCTCATCCGCTGTGTAATTATGAAGCCTTTTTCTAGGAAAACATGCCCGTTGTGTCTTGGGTGGTGCTGAGCACTGGCCTGTCTACAGCATTCGTCACTGTTCCGTAGGGGCAAGCCCTTTCCTCCCGCAGAAGGTCATCAGCCACACTGGGAGGGGGAAAGGGTGAGCCCGGAAAGTCAGTCCAAACTCTAGGGGATGTGTAAATATATAAATATATATAAGTAACGAAAGCTTTTATACAATTGCAGTCACTTGGTTGACTTAGGACATGGGTTTAATTTAACTTTGTGTTTGGGGGGAAGGGTCCCCTTCTCCCATTGGTCCCGTGCGGCCTCACTCGCCTGCCTTTTCCCGGTGGGCTCAGCCCACTGCGTCCCGTGCGCCACGCCTCCGCTCCCGGGGCTGAGGCGCCCCAGACGTTGCCAAGATCCGGGTGCAATAAAGCGAGTTTTTGTGAGCCCTGCCCGTGTCCTCGTTTTCCTGTTTTTCTCCCTTGGGTTTTGTCAGAGTTGCATTCCAGCCCCCGGCACAGGTGAAGGCTTCCCCGCGGTGTGGTGCTGTAACCCTCCGGTACGTGGGAAAGCGTAGAGCAGATCTTCGTTAAGGAAGAAGAGGAACCAAGGGGTTTATTCAAGTGTACTCATAAATACGTTTATTGGAATTTAAGACAGAGGAGCCCTTTGAAGTGGCCCGCCAGGCCTCGTGGGTGATTTGCAGGGAGGACTGCGTTGAGGAAACTTGGAAACCGTAGCATTCCACTGAGGTTTGCTGCTGTTTGAATTTTTTTTTTTTTTTTTTTTGTAACCGAATAACGTCTGGGTCTCTGCGGGGAAAGAGGAGAGAGAAATGATAGGTTTTATTGAACTGTGAGTTTTCTTCAGTCAGCAAGAGCAGCACAGGCCTCCGGTTTGGGATCCTCCCGGCTTGGCTGGTGCCCGGCGGAGAGCAGGTGCGGCCGCGCGGGTCGCGCCCCTTGAGCCCCTCCTGACGCGGGCAGACGGGCCCAGCTGCTCTGGCCACACGCTGGGGGGCGTGGCGAGGAAGACTGGATGCCGGGGTCCACACGGGAGCTTAATTGGGGCTCATCTGCTGAGCGGGAGGAGCCAGGTCTGGAAGCTGGGGGAGGCCACCGGGGGCGGCAGGTCCCCGCACAGGTGACCGTGATCGAGAGGTTACGTTTGGCCAGAGCCCCACCTGCGAGTGGGAGACGGAAGCGAAGGCGGCCCTGGGCTGGAGGCAGGCTTCCGGCAGGTGGGTTCGGTTCCGGGCGCTCCGCGAACACCACCGGGCAGGCCTGTTCCCGAGCCCCGCGGCTGCTTCCCTCTTCCTCCCCCTCGGTGTCTCCTCCGAGTTCCCACCCAAACACGCCCGTCATACCCGGGGCCTCTGCCCCGTCACTAAGAGCAGATGAAGTGAGACCACAGCCGGACGCACACCGAACGGGGTGCCCGGTGGGGTGGGAGAGTTTGGGGCGGCTGATGGCAGCCCAGAGCCCCAGCTGGCAAAGCCCAGCTCACGTCCGTAGTTCATGAATCGGGCTGGGCGGCGGTAGGCTGGGGGTCCACTTCAGCTCCGGGGCCCGGCGGGCATAGGGGCAGGACCACCTCCTCGTCGCTGTCACTTTTCCAAACTGTAGGGCTGCCGGCCGTACGTGTAAAGGTGAACAGAGAGCTCAATCTCCCAGGTGGCCTGTGGTCTCCAGGGCAGGGACCAGCGGCTCTGGGTGGGAACCACGAGGATGTCTGTCCACAAAGCGTGGGGTATGTTTTGGTGGATGATGTCGGCATGAGCCACGTCGTGCGGGCGTCTGCGTGTAGGGAGTTCCCGTGAGCTCCCGCACTACTTGCGACAAGAGTTTGCAAGGTCTGGTTGGCGCCGTGGACTCTGGAGTCTGGTGGCAGTGGAGGGAAGACAGGTGAGGACGACCCGTCCGCTCGCCGGCCAACAGTTGCCCCAGGACGGCAGTGGAGAGGTGGGGAGTTGGCATCCAGGAGCGGAAGGTTCCGGGTGGGGGTAGGACAGCTCCTGGCCTAGGTGGGCAGTTGAGTGGCAGAACCAGTGTACCAGGGAGGCCAGTGGGTGACAGATTCCCTGCGGTGATGCAGTCACGCCTGAGGAATGCGCACGTTCTGGGAACAGGAACCTCGGGAGGGTCACAGGGGTGAGGTGTAGGTGAGCTGTGGGCTCCGAATCTTGGGGTTCAGAAAAGTCCAGGCGTTTGGCCACTGCCCCCACCCCCACCCCCCCACGCGGGGAACCCGCTGGGGTCACCGTAGCAGTGAGCGTGCCCTCCGGTCCAGAGAGGGGCCTGAGTGCCAATCCCTGCCCTGAGTCTCGGGAGCGTGGACAAGCCTCCGTGTAGACGGGACACAGCAGGGGAGAAGGAGCCCCTCGGGGGGCCGTGAAGATGCCTGGTTCTTGGTAGGTGCTCAGCAGCGTGATTCTCCCCCGGCCCCTCCCTTTGGCCACACGCGTGCCCCGCGCCTTCCTCCCCCACCTCTGCGTGTCTGGACAGCTGGCTGCCCGTCTTTATGAGGCTCTGCCAGCCCCTTCAGTGGTTTTCCCAAACGCCGTTGCTCCCTTCCCGCCTCTGTGCCACTCACTCTTGGCGAATGGTTTCTAATCCCGCTGCAGGAACCCCCTCCCGCTCCGAAGCAGAAGAACAAACCACGAGGAACCACCTGCCCCCCATCTTCCTCTGCTCCTGGCGGTTCCAACACTCGCGGGGCAGCAGAGTCAGCTGGGCGTGTTATTCCAGGCCAGTGTGAATGAAACTGGAACCTGGGAGCGAGGCTCGGGCATCAGCATTTAAGACCCCTCCGCCTGCATGCTACTGGGCGGCCAGTGCCGAGAAGCGCTTATTCTGGTCCCAAGCGAGCCTCAAATGTGCGCGCGCGTCGGAATCACCAGGGGGTCGTTCAGACACCCACGTTGCTGGGCCCCATCCCCCGACAGTCTGATTCAGCAGGCAGGGGCGGGGAGGGGGCTGAGAGCGTGCATCTCGAACGCTCCCAGGGGGTGCTGGATACGATCCAGTGGTCCTCCTATGGAGTGGCCGGCACGAGGGGGAGTTTGGGAAGGGAGTCAGGTGCGTAGACGGAAGACAGGAAGACTTACGCATGACCCGTGGGGACCGCCACAGACACCAGAAGATGCGCCCGCTTCCCTCGGTAGGGCCGGTACCCTGCCTTTGTCTGGAGGCCAGCCTCTTCCACCCTCTGGGGGTCCGTCTGCCTCCTTCTCTCATTACCTGTTCACTTGTCTGCCGTCCTAAAACACCTTGTCTCCGTGTCCGCCCCAGCCACCGTCTCCCCCCGCCAAGCCTCAGCTTGCTCTCTGCTCCTTCCTCGAGGTCCTCAGCGTGCTGCTGTCATTACTCCACTCAGCGGCCCCATCCCCAATGTGATGGGCATTGGCCACAAGCCCTTTTCTGTATTTGACACCGTTCACTGCCCCCCCGCCAAGAGTTCTTTTTCTTTTCTTTCTTGTCATTGTTTTGTTTTAGCGCAAGCAGGGGAGGGGTAGAGAGGGGGAGATAGGATCTGAAGCAGGCTCTGTGCGGACAGCAGTGAGCCTGACGCGGGGCTCGAACCCACGAGCCGTGAGATCACGGTCTGAGCCAAAGCCGGACGCTCAACCGACTGAGCCACCCAGGCGCCCCTTTTTCTGTCCTTTAAATGTTAAAGCTGTTGCGTTAAATGGAGCCAGAACCCGTCAGTTCCGATCAATACATCTCACTGCCCGATCGATGTAACCCTGCTGAACGTCTTTTCCTGGATGCCCTTCTGGCGAGTTCTTGGCCCGTCTTTTGTTTGCCTCCTCTTAGCGGGTCCTGCTCCTCCCGGGCCCCTCCGTGGCTGGGGGCTCACCCCCTACCCCGTTGCCAAACCCGGAAACGTGGCCACCCCCCTGCACGCCTCCCTCCCGTCACCCACACACACTCCAGTAACGGAAGTCTCATCTCCCCAACGTCCCGTCACCGCCACCCGTCTCTAAGCTTGAGTCCCCACCATTTTTGTCCTGACCCCCCCCCAAGAATCAAACCAGCTCGAACCTCCCGTGGGCCTGCTTCCTGCTCTGGTCTCCCGGCCCCCAGGATGATCTTTCAGGACAGGAAACCCTAGGCAGTCGCCCCCTACAGAGGTTTCCCACACCTCTGGGCTGACTGCACCTGCATGGCCTCGGGGCAGCCGTCTGTCAAGGCCTCGGAAAACACGCGGGGGGGACCCAGGGCTGGGCGGGCGTGCTTCCTCCAAACACAGTCTCCACCTGGCTCTCCTCCAAGAGCAGCTGCTGCTGGGAAAAGAGGTCGGGTCCCAGGGTCGTGGGATCAAGCCCCGCGTCGGGCTCTGCACTGATCGTGGAGCCTCCTTGGGATTCTCTCTCTCTCTCTCTCTCTCTCTCTCTCTCTCTCTCTCTCTGCCCCTCCCCTGCTTTCTCTTTCTCTCTGCCCCTCCCCTGCTGGTGCAGGTGTTCGCTCGCTCGCTCTGTGTCTAAAAACTAAAATTAAATCATCAAAAAGAAGTGATCTGTGTTTATTTTTTTTTAACGCACCTCTTCCTCCTCTTTCACGCTGATCATTCCGTTTCCTGTCTTACGAGGCCACAGTCACGTGCTTCCGGTGACCAGCAGTCACTGTCCAGAGCAGGGCCCCGGAAATCTTTGTCAGGGGAGTGCACTGGAAAAGCCACTTGAGGAAGTGTCACTCGTGACTGTGCATGTGGCCCCGTGCTCGGAAAACGGGCCGCCCACCCTCCACCCACGTCACGCTTCAAATGCCGCTCCTTTTTGACGTGGCAGCTTCCTGAGCCCAAGCCCCTGTGCGACCCCCTTTGCTTTGTTCTGTTTCACAAGCGAAATCATGGGGGCAAAGTCTGGCGGGAACTGGAACCCCCCCCCCCCCCCCCCCCCGTTGGAAGTGAGAGCCTGAATCGCGTGGCACGTGGCCAGCTGTCTTCTGGGCGGCACGGGAACAGTTGGTGACAGCTGGATACAATCAAGTTCCATTACAAACAGATTTTAAGTGCCATTCACACAGAAGAAATTGCGAGCTTTAGCAAAATAAAATCTGGGGGTTTTCAAAGCGAGACAATGCCCCAATCTCAGCCCGCACGAGCGATCTGGTCTGTGGTCTCTTACGTGTGCGAAGCACCCTTTCCTCCCCAGCGCCCCGCCTGCCGGGAGAGCGGAACCAGAGAGCCAGGGAAGAACCCCTCGCAGGCCAGCTGCCCGGTGCCCTGGCTTGGGTTTATGGAGGACGCCGGGTCGAATGCCTTTCTCAACACCGTTCCCGCTCGCGTGTATCGGCTTTTCTAGAAGAGCCCCTGGCTGCCTTCCACTCTGGCCTCAGGTGGACACGAGATCATGACCTGAAACCGAAGTCAGATGCTCAACTGACCGAGCCACCCATGCGCCCCTAAAAGTTCTATCTTAAAACTTTAACAGAGGTATAGGGGCACCTGGGGGGCCCAGTTGAATGTCTGACTTTAGCTCAGGTCATGATCTCATGGTTCATAAGTTCGAGCCCCACATCAGGTTCTGCATTGACAGTGTGGAGTCTGCTTGGGATGCTCTCCCTCTCTCTCTGTCCCTCTCCCTCTCTAAATTAATTAATTAATTAAATAAATTACTATAAATAAATAAATAGGGGCACCTGGGTGGCTCAGTTGGTTGGGCAACTGACTTCAGCTCAGGTCATGATCTCACCGTTCGTGAGTTCAAGCCCCATGTGGGGCTCTGTGCTGACAGCTCAGAGCCTGGAGCCTGCTTCGGATTCTATGTCTCCCTCTCTCTATGCCCCTCCCCTGCTCTCTCTCTCTCTCTCTCTGTCTCTCAAAAAAAAAAAAAAAAAAAAAAAAAAACATTAAAAAAGTTGTTTTCAATAAAACATAAAATAGGTATATATTTGGCATATGGTATATATGATGTATAATTTAAAAGCTCTATATGTCCCAGGCCTACCATAACAAAGCCCCATAAATTGGAGGGCTTGAAACAACAGAAATTTATGCCCTCTCACCATATGCTTCTGGACGCCTGAAACCTGCAGAAAGTGTGGGCTGAGCCGCACTCCTTCTGACGCCCCCAGTGGCTCTTGGTTTGTGGTCACAACCCTCCAATCTGCCTCCTCTGGGTGTGTCTGTGCCCTAATCTCCTTGTCTTAGAAAGTCACCAGTCATTGGATTAGGGCCACTCTAATGACTTCGTTTTAACTTGATTCCATCTGCAAAGAACCTATTTGCAAATAAGATCACAATTCACAGGTGTTGGGGGCTAGGGTTTCAAGGTTCCTTTCTGGGGGCCCCAGTCCAACCCCTAACAATATGGAAGGATGGGTAATGAAGAGTCTCTCCTACTCCTCCTGTCTGTCTCTGGCAGGAGCTCTCCGAGAGGCAGGCATGGCCCGGCCACTCCGTGAGGGTGGGGCTTTCCTGCCACTGTCTCCATGGCTGTGTCCCCAGCACCTTGAACAGTGCCTGGTACGGTGCAGGCCCCCAACACACATTTGTCGGGTAAACGTCTACTACGTGTGTAAATATTTTTATTACAAATGGAAATATATTATACGCTCCGGTTCTGTCCCTGCTTTTTTCACTGCCTACAGCTTGGGAATCATCTCACGCTGGTCAATACGGAAACTGGCCTCAGTCTCTTTAAAGCCTGTGAACGGTCCTTTGTAACGAAAGCACCGTAACACATTAACCTGCCCCCTGTTGAACACAGATTGTTTCTGAAGAAGTTTGAATCACCACAGTGTAAGCACAAGAAAATTTTGCTTAAAACCTTCCTTCATAATTCTGATTTTTAAAAAAATGTTTCGAATGTTTATTTTTGAGAGAGAAAGAGACAGCATGAGCAGGGGAGGGGCAGAGAGACAGGGAGACACAGAATCCGGATCAAGCTCCATCCAGGCTCTGAGCTGTCAGCACAGAGCCCGAGATGGGGCTCGAACCCACAAGCCTTGGGATTACGACCTGAGCTGAAACCAAGAGTTGGACGTCTCACCAACTGAGCCACCCAGATTCCCCCGATTTAAAAAGTCGGTCGTGGCGTCTGACTCTTGCTTTCAGCTCAGGTTCTAATCTCACCGTCTGTGGGTTCGAGCCCCACGCTGGGCTCTGCACTGACAACACAGAGCCTTCTTAGGAGATTCTGTCTCTCCCTCTCTCTCTGCCCCTTCCCTACTTGTGCTGTCTCTGTCTCTCTCTAAAGAAATACACTTAAAAAAAATAACATTAACACAAAAAACCCTTTATGGACCAACCACAGGGAAAAGGCGTATATTTCAGGTTGTCTGAAGAAACAGCAATGCAGGGAGGAGGCATTGGGGGGAGTCCCAGGTCCTCCGTGGAGTCCCGTGTCTCCCAGCTCTCCCTGCCTCCAGCTCTCTCCCCTCCAGGGGCTGAGGACACAAGCAGCTAGCGAAGCCGGCCTGGTGTGTCTCCCACCGTGCACCGCGGCCTCGGTGAGCCTCAGTTTCCAAATCTGTGGTTCAGGGAAAACATCGAAGCAATCCCTGTGTCACAGATGTGATCTAATGGAGCGTCTTTGGCAGTGACTTTGAGTCAGAAATCCAAGTCGCGTCCTTGCACGCCTTCACACCCGACCGAAACAAGCACTGTATTACGTGTGACCGATGCGGATCTTGGATTTTAGTCCATTTTCATCTAACGATGATGGGTTTCTCCGCCGTCGAGAGTTGGGACCTGCTATTTGAAAGCCCCTGCTGGAATAAGACCTTGTCAGGTAAACGAACTTGTACACAGTCAAGTGCCATGCTAATTGCAATGATGAGCATTGACACCAGTACCCCTCATTATCCTAACGGGCTGACATTTGGGAGTTGGGACCACGATCGATTTCCGTGTGGATAGTGAGAATTACCCTGTCCTCTGAATGGCTTTTCTTCCCGAGGTTTGGTCACCGAGCAAGAGTTCAGGTGGCAAGGGACCCCCGTATCGTACCGTCAAGGGAAGAAAGCCAGCTCGGGAATGCCTTGAATCTCCTGGTGACTCTGGCCTAGAGAGTGGTAGGGAGAAGACACAGAGGGGACGGATGTCAGCGAGAGTCTCGGTGCTCCGCTAGGGTGAAAGGAGATCACCAGGTCAAAGCCGGTCGATGGAGCATCGAAGCCCAGGCCAACACGAACAACACGCAGCCAAATCACTGAGCACACACACCCCCAAAGGACACGGTCACGCCGGGGCCCAAATAGGACTCCCTGCTGTAAAGTCCCCGCTATAAACTAGACCACGTGGCGAAATCAGTGAAGATGAAACTCAGGAATCCACCAGAATCAACCTTTTAGGAGAAAGATAACATCATCTATTCAAGAGAAGTGTCTAATTTCTGGAATCATTTGAAAGAAACACTTGGGGGGGGGATATGCCTAAAGAAATGGAGACACTAAGGTTCCCCACCAAAGGCTGGGTTGGTCCTGTCGTGAAATTAAGAGGGATGTTCGGGAAGGAGCCATTTTCTTAGAAGAGTGGGCCAGAACTATAGCCCTGCCCCCCAGATAGGATGTAAAGATTCGGGTTCTTTAGGCTGTTATCTTGAAATCCGTCTCCTCTAACAGAAGTGACGTCAGCCAGCCGTGTAGAAGTTGAGCGGAAGACAGGGACAGACCTGTCCCTTCAGAGATCAGTTCTGGGCAGAATGCACGTTTACAGGCAGAGGCTGCATTTTGTGGGCAGGAAAGGGTCTGGAGGGTTGAGGGGCTTGCCCAGGTCACAGGGCTAATCAGAAGCAGATCTGAAATAAAAGCGCCAGAGTTTCCTCATTCATTCTTTCTTTCTTTTCCCTCAAGGGGAAATTACTTTTCTTTGTTGCCTAGAACAATTGAGAAGTCCTGGGAGGCATACTTGGGGGTTGGCTAGTAATGAAATAGGCTGCCGGGAGGGGTCACACTTCCCCCACCCCCGCCCCCACCAAGGAGATATTCCAAGAGAGGTTCATGAGCATTCAGGAACTTGGCCAAGGCCAGCTCTCCTCCAGCAGCCCCAGGTGTAGCGCACTGTGTTACGTGTCCAATGATCTGTCCTTAAGGAGGGGCTTGGACCAGCCAGAGTGACCGAGTGATCCCGAAGTCCCTGAGGCTCCTGTAATTTTCATGGCTAGCGCTAAACCAAGAAAGATCCCGTGCATCTGGGAGTGGCTAGAAAAGTAGCTTTTTTTTTTTTCTTTATTTTTCTAAATTAACAACAATGAAGATACATTCACACTGTGTAAAAAGACCAGACAGCACAGAAAGACCATGACAAAGTATAGAATGAAATGTAGGTCACGGGGCCCCTGGGTGGCTGAGGCAGTTTAGCCTCCAACTCTTGGCTTCGGCACCGGTCATGATCTCACGGTTCGTGAGTTCTAGCCCCACGTGGAGCTCTGTGCTGACAGTGCAGAGCCTGCTTGGGATTCTGTCTCTCCCTCTCTCTGCCCCTCCCCTGCTTGCGAGCTCTCTCTCGCTCTCTCTCTCTCAAAATAAGTAAATAAACTTAAAAATGAAAGAAGGATAAAAAAAAGTCTCAACCTCCCTTTGTCCCAGTTTATTCCTTTTAACTTCTTTTGTGGAGCCTTCCAGAAAAATCGTTTTGCACAGAACAACACATATATTTACACGCAGCATTTGTATCTACCGGTGAGTGTTTCAAAGTGGACAAGGGAGGGCACCGGGGATTCAAAAACACTGAAACTGTCCATAAAAGTTGTGAGCTATCAGTGTAGACAAGCACTCTCAGGAAGGAACGGTTCCAGCAGGAAAGTCAGCCAAGACGGGGTTGCACTGGGGACAGGACGGCCCACAGGAAGAGTTATCTTCACCTCCCTCTTGTGACTTGTCTAAACCCCCAGAGGTCCGTGGATGTCCACGGAGGTCCTGAGGTAGTGCACGGTGTTTGGGTGAGGAGTCCTGAGTTCTGGGGCTGTCATTCCACAGCCCTGAGATTTTCCTCTTTGTCACAGAGAAACGGCCTTCGTGTCTCACTTGATCCCTTCTTGTATTCTTTTGCTGTCTTGTGAGCAATTATCATAAAGGGTCGGGTAGGAACGCAGTAAGGTGGGGGGGGGGGGGGCGCGTTTAGCATGGTAATGTTGGGAGATGTCCGGGAGAGGGGCCACTGCCTGGCCCTTGCCTCAGCCCTGTGTGTGCCCTGGACCTCCTAGGGCTTCAGTTTCTTTGTCTGCGAGATCTCAGGACACTGTTCTCCAAGGGTCTTTCCAGTGCATTCTTCCATCCCCTCACTGGTTAATGCAAGCAGATACCTGTTAAGGAGCCCAGCACCCTGATAGCAGAGGTCTCCAACTTTCAGGTGCAGAGCTTCGCTGCCCCAGCACAGCAAAGGGAAGGGGACTGGTTAAGCCTGGTGCGGGCAAATAAAACACGTAGGGAACAGTCTAGAAACGTGTGGATTTAGAGATGCAAGAATCAGGAGCACGAAAATCCTGAAATGCTGGGGGGTGAGGTGCCTCCCTTTGAAACCTGATCCAGGAAAATTCAAAGGACTAATAAAAGCATGTGAAAGCAGTGAAGTCATGGCACGCATGGGGCTAAGGTTTGGACCACAGAAATCAATGAATTCAAATGCTGTGCAGCCTCTGGCCAAGGACACGGCCCTCCCTGGCAAGCTGAGGCGGGCATGACCTTCGGGGCTGACGTCAACGAGGACCACCCTTCCCTTCGTGGCCGGACGCGACCTTGGGCGTGTGGGCGGCCGCCCGCCGGCTGTGGGCTGGGCACGCCGCACCGCCCTTGCGAAACCCGAAACAGGCGGGGCCCGCGGAGGCGGCCGGGCGGGGCTTCGGGACCAGGGGGCGGGGCCCGGGCGTGCGCGCGTGCGCAGGCGCGGGTCTGGAGTTGGCGGCGTGCCCGGGGGAGCGCGCGCGCGTGTGGGTGTGTGGGCGGCGGGCGGGGTCTCGGGGGGGCGGGGTCCGGGGGCCGCGCGTGCGCAGGTGCGGGCCTGGAGTTGGCCGTGTGGGGGGGGGGGGGGATGCGCGCGCGCGTGGGCGGCGGGCGGGGTCTCGGGCTCGGGGGGCGGGCCCCGGGCGGGCGCGCGTGCGCAGGCGCGTGCGGGCGGCGGCCGCGTGCCGGGGCGCGCGCGGGTGGCGGGCGGGGCCCCCCGCGGGAGTCAAGGGGCCGGCGGCAGCGGCGGCGGCGGCGGCGGCGGCGGCGGCGGCGGCGGCGGCGGCGCGGGCCGGGGGCGGGGCTCTGAGCCGGACCGAGGCGCACGGGGCCAGGAGCGGCGGGACGTGAGGGGCGAGCGGCGGGGCCCGGCGCGCAGCCCGGCGCCGGCACCATGGAGGAGGACGACAGCTACGGTCAGTACGGCCCGCGGCGCGGCCGGGCAAGCGCCCCCTCCCGCGCTTCCTGCTGTGCCCGCCCGGCGCCTCCGGCTGCTCGGGCGGCTGGCGCTTCGCGGCGACGGCGGTGCGGGACTGGAGCCCAGGGGTCGGCGGTGTTCGGGGACCGGAGGCCGGGGTCGCGCGGCGTCTCCTGCGGGGGCCGCGTCCCCCTAGTTTCGGGCCTCTGTGGGGTGCGCAAGTTGTGTGCCGGGTCCGCGTCTTTGTTCGCGGGCGAGGAGCACACATGGGCGGCCACGGAGCGCACAGGCTTCCCCGGGGCGCTGCTGCGGGCGGGCTGCGGGGAGCGGGCGCCGTCGGGCGGGCTCCGGCCCCTCCGCCGGCCCCCGGCCCCCCGCGAGCTGTGCCAGCCCCCCGCGAAGCCCGGCCGCGCTTCGGGAACACCCAAGTTTGCGCTCCCGCGGGTGCGCGGGGACAGATCGCCCTGCACGACGTCCCACTTGACAGTTCCCACATTGCCCTCCTGCGACCCTTACCACCCCCGGCCCCCCGAACCGCTGGTGGCCGGGAGCCGGCGCATCCCCCCCTCAAAACAGCCTGAAACTGCGGGGCTCGCCGCAGGTTCCTTGGGAATTGAGTAACACTGTATTCGGGAGGAATTTCGGAAAGAACTGGCAACTAGGACGAGGGGCGAACTTGGGTGGTTTTGGTAGCCGCGCAGGAGGCAGCCCCATTTACAGCGCTTGTGCGGCTCGCTGGAGCCGGTCCGGGGGCAGTCGCGGAGGCAGGTCTGGTGTCTTGTGTTTATTTACAAGTAAGGCGTTGTGGAGCTGTTGGCTGCGGAAGAGGGGGGCCTGTGACCCGCAACTTGACCCCGAGCCGCGCGCCGGGGAATGTGCAGCTGCTCTCTAGACCCACTGGCAGCTCAAGTCCGGAGCGCGTTGGGGATGGCGACCGTCAGACGTCCCCGAGTTACCTTCCAAAGAGAAGACTTCTGTGCGCTCCTTTTTGTGATGGGGGGTGGGGGGGGAGATCACCCACTGGCTGGCCTCAGAGGATCTTTCCGCCCCTCCTGCCTTCTCTTTTCTGCACATGAGAAGCTTCGCCTGCTGCTATTTTCTCTTCCTTCTCTTGCCATTGAATCTGTGTGGGACCCCGGGGTTCTGCCAGGCTTTCTTCTTGCCCTCTGCTAGTGTTCTGACCCACCAAGCGGGGCAGGAAGCTGTCGGTCTGGTTGCTTTTAATGCAGCGACTGCTTTGCCAACGGGCATGCGGCGAATTTGTGCTTGGAAGGGGTAAATGGAAGCGGGCGGATCGGTGTCCTGGGGCAGCTGTACCGGATTAGCACAAACTCGATGGCTCGGAACAACATAAATTTATGCTCGTGTCGTTTTGGAGGTCACGAGCCCACATTTGCGTCTCACGGGGCTGCCGTCAAGGTGTTTGCAGGACTGTGTTCCATTCTGGGGGGCTCTAGGGGAGGATCCATTTCCTGTTTCAGCTTCTAGAGGCCACCTTAATTCCTTGCGGGGGGGGGGGGGGGGCTTTTCATCTTCAGAGCCAGCAGGTAGCCTCTTCTTATTAGGACCCTTGTGGTTACATGGGACCCGCCGGGACGGTCCAGCTTAGCAGGGGTACTCCGCAGGGGTAATCCCACGTTTGCCACCTAGGGTAACACAGTCATCAGTTTTGGCGATTAGGTCACGGACATCTTTGGGGGCCGATATTCTGCTGACCACACGTAAAGATGAGAAAGAAGTTTGTTCTTCCCCTTCATACAGTTAAAAATGTCATCTTCTTTGTATTTTGGTGGAACCAAAAACGTTGGAATTAAAGAAGATTCCCCACCCGTAGGGCTCGCCACACAAGAAGTACCTAATGGCTACGAAGAATAAGAATGTCAGTTCTTTGAGGGTTGTCTCTGTCCCCAGAGCGGCGGTTCCCCTCCCGGGTTTTACAGGGAACCCACCTGGCGGGGGTAGGACACGTGGGGTGCAGACTCCTAGAGCACACAAAATGCACGCCCAGACGGTCTCTCGGCACCTCCAACCTCCGTCGTGTCGTGAGTTAGCCTCGCGCACAGGCCCTGTTTTTAACGTTGTGTCTCAGGGGAAGGATTGTGGTTTCCTGGCTGCCACGTGGGCATGAAACACTTCTGGAACAGAATTCGTTCATAACACGCTGAAGACAGAGGATGAGTTTTAGACTTTCCCTGTTCAATTACAGAGAACTTAAAACACTAATAGAACAGCCTTTTTTTTTTTTTTTTTTTTTGAATGTTTATTTTTGAGAGAGCGAGCAAGGGAGGGGCAGAGAGAGACACACACACACACACACACACACACACACACACACACACACAGAACCCGAGGCAGGCTCCAGGTTCCAAGCTGTCAGCACAGAGCCCGACGCGGGGCTCGAACCCACGAACCGCGAGATCGTGACCTGAGCCAAAGTCGGACGCTCAACCTACTGAGCCACCCAGGCACCCCCAGAACGGCCTTTCCCGACTGTGGACTCCGGTGTTCTGTAGACCCAGTGACCACACCTTCGAGTTCGGATGCCCTTCCTCTCGTAGACGCGCCCTGTAATGCCGTCTTTTTAATTCAGAGGTTCTTAACTCACTGGACAGGTATCGGGTGCTTCGCACGGTGCACGTGGTGGGGCACAATGGACTGGAAGGACCCGGGCCAGGGGGTAGGAGGAGAGTCGAACAGAAGTCCCCTTCGGGCTTTGTTTTCTTTGAAAACCGTCGAACTGGTGATTTTCGAAAAGCTTAATTGACGTTGGAAGAGAGGTGTGCCTATTGCTTGTGGCTGGTCGATCTTCGTCCCCCAGTGTCTTTCTAAACACTGTGAAATAATTGGGACTTTTTTTTTTTAAAAGGGTCACGCTCTCTTCTTAGGTCACCATTCTTTGCGGATTTCACAGTTCTCTTTGCAAGAGGAAGAGGGATTTTTGCCTTCGTAGATACCCTGCCCGGGAAAAGACTCCGTGACCATTCCCCTTGGTGCCTCCTGAACTTGAGCGGACATTGTAAACCTGCGGGCCTCTGGGGCCCTCCCGAAAGCGTACGTGAAAGTTTTTGTGCATGTGCGTATTTGGAGGGTCCGTAGCTTGGTTCTCGGGAGGTTCTGACCCAGGAATTGCAGTTCCAGAGTCCCCGTGGGTTGTCCACCCCTCTCTCGGGACAGATTGTGAGGGAGAGGTGGGCAGGGCCATCCCGTAGTGACTTTGGAAGAAGCATTAGCCGTCAGGATTCTGTGTCACGGTTCTGACCTCAGACCATCAAATATCTGGGCAGAGCCGCTGAAGAGCTTTGAACCCGTGGTGCCATGTATGGCCTTTACTTCCCGAGCACAGCTCCTACTCTCCTTGCTTTCCATTAGCTTCAGACTTGTCCCAAGTTTCGCCATGAGGGAGAACTGGCCTGTAAGGAGTAAGCTTCCGTGTGAAGGACACGCTGACCTCAGCCCGGGCCCGACTTCCGCCATCAGAAGACGGAACGAGGTGTGGGCAGTGGGGTGCGTGGGCGCTGCTGTGGCAGGGGTGGGAGCCCCGTGCCTTCAGGGGAGATTTGCTGTCTCGTCTCTGTGCCTCGGGGGCAGGCCAGCGTGGGGTTGGGACCCAGCACAGACCCCTCGGCAGCCGTTGAGGGAACGGTAGTAGACTGAACCGGGTTCCATGCTGCAGAAGTTCATGTTCAGTGGTTAAGTTTTTGCCTGCCGCTCTCCATCCCAAACAGAAAGAGGAACACCCCTCTGTACGCGTTTGACCCTGTGCCAGACCAGTTTGCCTTTTTTTTCCCCCCCGGTGATAATGGTGTCTTTCGTTGTTCTCAACTTCAGTTACACGCTTAGTGATTTGCCTTTATGGAAAACAATACAGTTCTATGAAGTCAGGGTTTTCTTAGAAAAATCTGGAACATAAAGTTACCATAATTATACATTTTGTGGTCTTTAAGGTAGATTTCCAGGGGTGATATTAACCTGTCAGAGGCGATAAACATTTTTAGAATTCTTGGTACATGGTGCCGACTTGCTTTCCCAAAGGGCTGTACAGATATACCCTGTTCCTAGCGATGTATGGGGGAACGTGTTTGAGTATCACGGCAAGTACGCCACTGGTGAGGATTTGCATTTGAAAGCTTTTTTTTTTTTTTTTTTTTTTTTTTTAAAGAAAACAAATCTACTGGTTACAAAATGGCACCTCATTAAATCACTAGCTGGGTTGAAAGACTCTTCTGGGTGTTTGCGTATTATGACCTGCGTGTTTGTGTGGGATGATGGCTTCTTTATTTACTTACCTGAGATTAACTTTTTTTGTGTGGCTGCGAACAAATGAACTGTTTTTCTCACTGTGATGTTTTCAGCATGGGGAAAGATTTTGGGGTTGGGGTGAGATTTTGCCCAATGGTGGTGTTCACCTGTTTATCTTTTTTTAATTGTTTCTCTTTTTTATTTGAAAGGGTTCGTTTATTTTGAGAGAGAGTGTGAGCAGCGGAGGGGCAGAGAGAGAGGGAGAGAGAGAATCCCAAGCAGGCTCTGTGCTGTCAGCATCAGAGCCCGATGCGGGACTTGAACCCACGTACCCGTGAGATCATGACTTGAGCCCAAATCAAGAGTTAGACACTTAACCGACTGAGCTACCCAGGCGCACCTAGTTTTTCTCCTACAGATTGAAGACCTCTCAACCCATATATTGTCTTCTGGCCAAATACAAACGTTTCCTTTATAGGAGAACTCATGAGTTAGGTAGCTCTTACAGGTCTGGGTTATGATGATGCTTGGGTCGGTCCGTGGGATCTTAAGGCTCATACCCGTTTCTTTCTAAATGTCCCGTGTATTAATCACGAGCAGTCTTGCCAAATGGGTTTTCCTTAATGTGTTTCAAACATTCAAGATCAGGTAGTTCTACAGAAGGGACTGGAAGGAGAGTGCCTTCCAGTTCAAGGGTGAGAGCAAACCCACGGGTCAGTTGGCGAGGGTGAGGCCGACGTGCGGGCGTGTTGCCCTGGATTGTGGGGCAGAGGTTCAGCGTGGGGCCGGGTGGCCGCCAGAGTCCGCCCCCGAAGACCTGTCCGCCCCTTTCCTGTTCGCCCTCCAGCACGAAAGGCTCGGACAGCGGGCTCCTGGAGACGGTACTTTGCCCGAACCTGTCCATTGGCTTTGTTGCCACACTGCCTCTTGATTGTCTAATTATTGTTGCTTAGTTTCAGTTGCAATAATAGAGGCACGGAGGAGGTGGAAAATGATTTAGAAATGTTCAAGAAGTGAGTCCCACATCCTCTGAAACTGCTGGTAGTGTTGTTTTGCGGGTCTCTCTGCACTAAAAGCACGTAAGATAGGCTGAAGGCTGTGTAGGGGATTTTTGTTACCCGTCCTTATCCAGGATGGTGTGACAGTGTCTGTCTCTGTGATGCTGAGGTGGCCGTGAGCTGCTTTCTGAGCTGCCTGGCTCCTTTAACAAGGGTCAGGACATGACCTTCCTTATCTGAGTCTTTTCCTGTTTTTTACCTTTTTTTTTTTTTTTTTTTTTTTTTTTTGAGTCTTCAAGGTTTCAACCTATTTCAGAAGAGTACCTTTCTCTGGCATCGTTACAGTGCATATTATAATTATTAATGCTGGTGCGAAGGATGGAATCGGTGTCCTGCTATTAAAAAACCTTTCCTCTTCGGTGGTACCGTCGTAGGCCCGTCTGGGCAAGCAGTTCGGAAGCGCGTATTCGGTCAGCCAGCAACCCCCCCCGCCCCCCGCCCCAGCGTGCAGCCCCCGTTGGCAGGCGTGCTTGGAGCCTAGAAGACACACGTGGAGGCCTTGAGGGCGAGGGTCAGAGTGCGTGTGGCAGGTGTGAAAACCCTGGGTAAGCAGCTGGAGGAGTCCTGCCTGGACTTGGGGTCGAGCCGGACTGGACGGACGACAGTTCACAGAACTGGGCTCTAGAAGCCCGGTCGGTGCCAACTGGGTGAAGACGGCAGGGAAATAACATGTCCAGCACAGAGAGTGAGCCAGGGCCAGCAGGTGAGGGGCACTGGCCCCTCTGCACCTAGAGAACAGGAGGCCACAGACACAGGCCCTGGGGGGGGGGGGGGGGCGGTAGGGGGGGGAGGACAGAGTCATGGAAGGCTTCTGTGTGTTCCAAAGACTGTTGTCTGAGCCACAAGGAGCCTGGGGGGCTGAACTGCGGTATTTCGAGGTGATGATTTTGCATTTTAGAAAGATCCCACTGCCTGCCGTGGTTCCAGGGGGCAGCGGGGAGATCCTTAGGAAGCCCTTGGCGCCATCCTGGTGGAGGAGGAGGACCTGGGCAAAGGCAGTAGGAGCGGGCAAGAGGGGGCATTAACCACAAGGACCGGCAGTCATGGGGTCTGGTTGCCACGGCTCGGGAGAGACCGAGCGTTGCGGGAGCGAAACAGGGTTCCAGGTGAGCGCCGGGCTGCTGTCTCAGATGACTGCTTGGAGAGAGCCTTCAGATGAAGGCAGGTGCTCGGGTTTGGACATACTGAGTGGAGCCCGGGGAAATGGGGAGGTCGCGTGCTGAGAAGAGGGCGAAGGCTGTGGTCCTGGGCAAGGACGCCCAACCGACTGAGCCCCCCCAGGCGCCCCAAACACCAAAATGTGTATTAAAAAAAAGACTATAGGGGTGCCTGGGCGGCTCAGTCGGTTGAGCGTCCGACTTCAGCTCAGGTCATGATCTCACAGTCCGTGGGTTCGAGCCCCGTGTCGGGCTCTGTGCTGACAGCTCAGAGCCTGGACCCCGCTTCCGATTCTGTGTCTCCCTCTCTCTGCCCCTCCCCTGCTCGTGCTCTGTCTCTCTCTGTCTCAAAACTAAAATAAAACATTAAAAAAAAAATTAATACACGTTTTGAAAACGATTCTGAGCCAGTCTTGAATTACAGGATTCACTCACGGCTCCTCGAGCAGGACCGGGCTCATGTTCTTCTGTCTGTGGGGCTTTTGTAGCCAGCAGCTGCCAGGGCCACGTGTGTGTTTGCACCTATTAGCTTAAGTTACTTTAAGTTCTGTGTTTCCCTGAAACACGGCTTCCAGCAGCCCTAGTGACTGAAATTAAGAGGATATTTTGATTTCTAGCTGTATTCTTGTGTTTCTGGCTGCGCGCTGGACGGTCCCCTTGGCCGTACGTCCCCGTCTCAGATTCCGCGTGTCTGAAGGTGTCCTGCCTCTCCAGTCCAGTCCTCCCTCCAGACTTTTCCTTTGTGGTTGTTTTTTTTTTTTTTTTTTTTTTTTTTTCACTTTTACCACCATTACCTATCACCCCAATTATTCATGCTTGGAAAGACATTTGATTCATTCTCTTTCCTGCCATCTGAATTGTTTTCCAGCTACCCATCCGTCTTTCTGCCCGTTGAGCATTTTTTTCATTACCTTCTCGGTGTCAGGGTGTTTGCTGGAATTTTAAAATACAGGCCTGCTTTCAGGAAGCTCCTGGTGGAGTTGACATGTTGAAAAATTTCAAGACTGTACAGCAGGAGCTTTGATGGACATGTGAGCAAATGCTGTGGGAGTCTGGAGGGTTCGGTTTTCACTGTGCTGGGTGAGAGAGAGTTCGGGGGCGGTTGGGGGGGGGGGGGGCACCTGGCCCTGGGGCCGGATGAGATGAGATGGAGGCACGCCAGAGCACAGCAGGAGTTCACAGCCTGCTCTGCGCTGAGTTCCTGCCGAGCACTTTGCCTGAGTTCTCCTTCGGTCCTCAGGGTGATCCTGCAGGGGAGGAGCACAGAGCCTGCCCGTCCCCAGGTGAAGAGGTCGCTGTGTATGTGAGGTGGCCTCACCGATGGGCGGCAGCCAGATTCGCAGACCCGAAGTCGCTTCTGCCGTGCTGTCTGCTCGTTCCTATTCCCCATTATTTCAGACCCCCTTTCCCACTTGCTCTGGACCCTCTGTGCTGTGTATCAGCTTTGTAAGCTCTCTGTGTCTCTCCTGGAGTCGGGGTGCGGAGTTCCGTGTCTTGCTGTAGTTGGGGTAGTTTTGTCGTTACAGCCTACATTGGGGGTCATGAAACAGATTTAGATTGAAAGGGCCCGCCGTTAATGTTAGGGTGGAAATTGGAGGGTTCCAATTCCGGTTGGAGGGAAATTGGAAATGGGTTCCACAGGAGGCCATTCTTGCCCTTCATCTGTTGGATGGTGTCGGTTTCGAGGTCAGCGTTCCCTCCCAGGGCCTCTGGTGACCCGGGCTTGGTGTGGTCGCAGGGGTGTGACGGGCTGGCCTTTGATGAGTCCCGAGAGCCAGAGCTTGTGTTGTGCTTGGGCGGCCAGAATGTCAGCGAGCAGTCGGGTCACCAGGTGACAGTTAACGTGAGTGATTCCCCCCCCGCCCCCCGCCCCTTACAGATCGTACTGAAGTTGGCCTCTCAGCCACCTGCAGGGACCTTTCATGCCACTCCTTGCCTTTTCGCCCTTGTGATGAAATAGAGAAGGCTATTGAGAAAAGAAATTTCCACAGTGAAGCAGGAGAGCGCGGCTGGAGAATAGTATTTCTTCGGGCGAATGACAGCGCGTCTTCCAGCGTCTTCCCACCCGAGGCCCGGACTTGGCAGCTTTGTCTCCTGTCCGGGGAGAGGCCGGCGTCTGAGCGGGGCCCCCTCAGGACAGCGGTACCCCGGAGGGGTCACCGAGGATGCTGACGCAAGGCGTCAGCTCTGCGGGCTCAGAGACAGACTTTGGGGGCCTGGATTCCCAACCGTGACGCGAGATCGCCCATCTAGTGCCGTGTTTGAAGGAGTTGTAAAAGCCGGCTTTTGCACATTTGGCTCTCCCCGGCCATCCCCGGGAGCTCCCGCAGGGGGCCTGTGGTTCAGGACAGTGGGGGGCCTGGGGCGCGCCTCCCGGTTCCCAGCCGGGGGCCCTCACCCTCCTGTCAGGGCCGCACTGGACGGAGAGGGAGGCGGCACACAGCTTCTGGGTGACCTGGGCCGTCTCCTTGGAGCCGAGGAGCCTCCGGGGCTCCTGGTCTGGGATGCTCCCCCCAGGGCGCTTCTCCTCCCTGGACCCCATGACTTGTCCTGATGGGGAACCGCTTTTTCTTCAGCCCGTTCGGTAACTTTGACACAGACCTTCAGGGATCTGCCTCTGTGCCCGGGCGAAGCGTGGAGGAAAAGAAGTTCTGAAGAGTCTTAGGACTGTAATTGGAAGATGACTTCCCGGATTTCCGATAACCCCACAGAACTAGGGACGCCCCCCTGGACTTGGTGGTCTGACTCTGGCTGTGGCCGCGGGGCGCGGGGAGGCTCCTCCACCGCTGGCCTCGGCGGCCGCTGACCTCAGCGAGGCCCCCCGGGTCCGCCGCTCGCACGTCTCGGCTCAGCCCGCCTGCGGGCTCTTCCCCCGCTCGGATGCCTTCCTCCCCACGTCCTCCCGGTTCGTGCCCTTGCCCGCCAGCCTCGGCTCGTCCCCAGAGCACCTGCCGGCAGTCACGTGACTGCGTCCGCTCGGTCTCCGCCGCGGCGGCGTCTCTGGTTACCGGCCGGGCCCCAGGTGCCCGGCGCCGGCCCGGACCCTGTGGGCTCTCGGAGTGCGTTGAAGGAGTCGCTCCGGCCGTCTCTCCGTCTGTGGCCGACAGGGAGACGAAGGCCACCGAAGGGGCCCGTGGCTGCCTGCGAGGTGCAGTTGAGATTAGAACGTAGCCCTCTCACCTCACTTGTAAAATGTCCCGCTTCGTTCCTCTGCTGTCCCGTGCTTTGTTCGGGGGCTCGGTTCCTGCGGCAGCTGGCTGTGGCCGTGACCCAGGGGGGAGGCTCCTCGCCGCTGACTTGCCGCTGAGCTGCGGGGAGGGTTATGGAAGCGCTTTCCGTGCGTTCCGACATATCAGTGCGCGTCTTAAAAAAGGAACATTGACACGAAAAATAGGATTATTCTGCTCTTGAAAGACGAGTGCGGCAAGGAGGTTAAGGGGGGCTCCCGCAGGGGTGCCTGGGTGGCTCAGTCGATTAAGGGTCCAACTTCGGCTCATGATCGTGATCCGTCCGGTCTTTGAGTTCAGGCCCCGCGTCGGGCTCTGTGCTGACAGCTCGGAGCCTGGAGCCTGCTTCCGATTCTGTGTCTCCCTCTCTCTGCCCCTCCCCTGCTCACGCTCTGTCTCTCTCAAAAATAACAAATAAACATTTTTTAAAAATAAAAAAAAAGAGGGGCTCCTGCATTCTCCAGGAGGTGATTTGTGGTGTGGGCTTACTTTATTCTAGGAAGCGTTGACGTGTTTGACAAATGCCTGATAAGGAGTAGACCTAGGTTACCAATTTTTCTTCAGGATTAAAAAGTCAGGAAAGCAGCCGGACATGGTGGCGGAAGGCTGCTCTGACTCGGGATCGCTTCTGGATGTGCCCTCGTGTGTCGGCGAGGCGGGGACAGTGACTTTGCTGTATTTGTATTCTCTTCCTGTGGCTGCCGCTCAAAAGATCGCACGCTTACTGGCTCCAAACAACACAAATTTATTATCTTATTGTTCCGAGGGTCACAAGACTGGGTCTCACTGGGCTAAAACCAAGGTGTCAGCAGGGCCAGTTCCTTCTGGAGGCTCCTGGAGAGATTCTTTCCTTGCCCTTTCCACCTTTCAGAGGCCGCCTGTGTCCCTCGGCCCCTGACCCCTCCCTCCATCTCAGAGAGCCCGCAGTTATTGCTAAACTCTTAATCTCATCATCCTGATCCTGAGTCCCCTGCCTCCTCCTCCTATATACGAGGCCCTGGTGGTTCCGTTGGGCCCGCCAGACGATCCGGGATCATCTCCCCATCGTCGGGACGGCTGGTGCACTACCTTCACTCCCTCTGCGTCACTCCCCCTTCGCCGTGTGATTTAACAGATGCACACGTTCCCGGGACTGGGCTGTGGACATCTTTGGTGGTTCTGCCGACCACATCCGCCCTAGGACTTCTGTCCCTGGGTGTTTCTAGGGAGGGAAGTGTCCCACGTGGACAGTAAGGATTACAGTATTGATGGAGACTTGGTCTGCTCTTGGTAAGCATTTCTGGTTCTGGAAGAGCATTCCTGATTCAAAGGTGGAGGAGAGCACACGCAGAGCAGCCATGAACTTTGACCCGTCCATCCTGTTTCTGCTTCTCAGCAACCCTGTTTGTCATCAGACGACCAGAGAACAAAGACCATGTTTGGTCAGAAGGCTGTGTTGTTGCTGCCGATTCTTAGGAATGTTTTTGTGCTTTCTTCAAGAGTAAGGAGAATTTTTCCAGGTTCCAGGTAATGGAAACATCCCTGCACAATGGTGCTTGATAGGAAAAAGTTGTTCATTATTCTGGACGGAGATATTGGCGTGACGTGATTTGGCGATCATTTTCCCAGGCATCTGCCCTTTTCCGCATCTCAGTGGACCTCTCGTTGCGTGGGGGAGGCGGGCTAGGAGCATTTACTCTTGCACAGATTCGTGCCAGAGGCTCATTTGGTTTAATTTCCACCCCAAATAGATTTCAAGGATACGAAACCAAATTTTTGGCCAAATACTACTGTTCTTTCTGAAGGTCCCGTTTTCTTAAACACATAAATGTGTGCGTATTTATAGCATTCTACTAAGAGGAATTTAAACTTCTGCTTTAAAAAAAATTATAAAGGTAATACATCTTTATGGTAAAAAGTCAATTGCTAGAGAAAAGCACATAGTTAGAAGTCAAGTTTGATTTTTAAAGGGGTTTTTATAGGCTCTAGGACGTTTGCACAATTTTAGTTCTCTGCCGTATCCCCAAGGTCGGTTGCTTTCCACACAAAAGTAGGTTACACCTCACCTGATTTCAGCCTGGAGCCGTGGGACTGAAGGAGACAGTCCCTATGAGACTGGGTGGCACTTGGAGAAAATCAGAATCTCAGGACGGTTTGACCGCATCTTGGTGAACACGGACGTGCGCCAGAGCGTCGCCGCCAGAGCCAGAACTTGGAAACCGCTGACTGCTCATCAGTAAAGAGACGGTTCAGTACATCGTGGTGTGTTTGTGTTGGAGAATACTAGGCTCCCCTGTGTGCACAGGTGCGGAGGATGGCCGTGTGATGCGGAGTGAGAAAACAGGTGGCTCGTGAGGTAGCGTGTTTATTTGAAAAAGTACGTAGTTTATCAGTTCACATGCGTGTGTGCCAAGAAAACCTCTGTCGCCTTTATGAGGATTCAAGTCAGACCCACAAACCAAAACAAAGCTGCAGACGGGGGACAGGGTGGGGGGAGGGGAAGGGAGGAGGTGCAGGGCCAGTGAGGGTAGAAGGAGTGGAGAAAAGTCCGGTCTTCTGGACACTCGGGGAAAATGATGGTGGCTGAATAATGCTTACTTTGGGGTGGATTTTGGTTTTGAGAAGTGATGCCATCAGACTTCCTTGCGTTCTGTATAGCTTTTAGAAAGATAGGGATGTGGTACACTGTGTGTAAAATTCCCTTTTAGTTCTGTTTAAAAGTCTCACAGTCTGTGGGATAGTGGGATTTTTTGTTGGCCTTAAGAGAAGCCATTCAAACTCGTAAAATGTCATCGCGTTCTTTGTTAATCTGTAAAAACCTAACTATTTGGATAAGAGGCCAGGGTCAAGATATCAGTGGTCAAAAAGATAAGTAAAAGGAATTTACTATTTCCTGAATTTTTGGTTTTAGATATCCACATTTGTAAAATCACCACGTAGTTTGAGTTCCACCTGGAGACCTGTTCTAGTTGGAGTAGGCAGGTGTCTTAGGAAGATGTACCTACGAGTGTTCATCTACCTATCTGAAGCTCGTCGTCTTGTAAATTGGGACAAGCATGGTGTGGTTCCCATCCCTGGCTCATCTGCAGAATCGCCTGGGTGGTTTTTTTTTTAAGAAATCAGTGTTGGGGCGCCTGGGTGGCTCAGTCGGTTGAGCGTCCGACTTCAGCTCAGGTCACGATCTCACGCTCCGTGAGTTCGAGCCCCGCGTCGGGCTCTGGGCTGATGGCTCGGAGCCTGGAGCCTGCTTCCGATTCTGTGTCTCCTTCTCTCTCTGCCCCTCCCCCATTCATGCTCTGTCTCTCTCTGTCTCAAAAATAAAACGTTAAAAAAAATTAAAAAAAAAAAAAATTAAAAAAAAAAAAAAAAGAAATCAGTGTTTTCCGGGGCCCCACTTGAGCCATACCTACTAAACCAGGGCCCTCCAGGGTAGGATCCAGGAATGAATGAATGAACACACACACGTTGTCAGAGCTCCTAAAAACTTCAGGAGCTCAGATGCAGAGGAACCTCACACCCCCCCCGCCCCCCCCCCCCCCCCCCCCAGGGTGGGTGATAGCCCTGGCTTGGGCTGGTGCTCCAGAGATTGATCTGATCTCATCATTTCCCACGTCCGTTGTGAGCAGTGACGGTGTGAGGGTTTGTGTGTCCCAGATTGTAGGAAGTGCCCTCCAACTGTAACCGGCTGATTGATGAGGTTTTGCTTCAGGCGGTTCAGAATTCCCCTTAGAGCGTTTTGAGCTTTCAAGCAGAGGTTGGTTTTTTGGGTTGTTTTGTTTTGTTTTTTTAGGTTTTTTTCTTTTAACATTTATTTATTTTTCAGAAAGAGGGAGAGGGCGTGCGTGCACCAGAGCAGGGAAGGGGCAGAGAGAGGGAGACAGAGGATGCCAAGCAGGCTCCGCACCCTCAGCACAGAGCCCGAGCCGGGTGGAACTCACGAACCCGTGAAACCCGAAATCGAGAATGGGCTGCTAACCAGCTGACCCCCCAGGCGCCCTCAGGCAGAGGTCTCTAAGTAGAGGCTCAGCAGCTAAAAACCCCCACAGAGCCAAGTTTGGGGTTTTTTTTTTTTTCCTCCTTCATCAAAGCTACCGGGCATAGCTGCCTCCCCACCTCAGGTTCCCCAGGTGTCTGTGGTTTTAGTTCTGTTCCGTTTAGAGACGCCGTCCCTCTGTTGTTCTGTTGCCAGGCAGCCCCTGGGCTCAGGCCCTCTTACCGCTCTGATCCGTCCGGCGAGGGAAGCGACCTGAAAAGATCCTTCCCCTCTGCCCCTTGGGACCTGGCTTGCCAGGCACAGGAGCCTGCGGGAGAACTGAGCCCAGTCACCTTGCCAGTGGCTTCCGGCCGCCTTCCCTCCCCTCCGGGCTCCTGGAAGGTAGCCTGACACTCGGCCACGTTAGGCGGCTTGCGAGGGTTGACTGGCATCGTGTGTGTCCTTCTTACTTTGTTACCACTTGGGCGGACTTTGGAAAATTCTTACTAACGGAGGATTCCAAAAATGCCAAGTAGAGGGAAGAGTGTCATTAGCTCATTACTTGTGTACATTTTGGTGTAATTTCCTGCAGAGTTTTTTTTTTTTTTTGGTTTTTTTTTTTCTGTGCTGTCAGCCCGCCTAAGTCCCTTTGGAAAAATGTACAATTAAAAAGTAAACGTAAAAATGGGCTCCAGTCATTCTGCAGACTCCGTTGTAGCTTTCCAGATGTGTTTTTCTCGGCCATTAAAATGTGTATGTGGACAGTGTTTTAGCGGCATCTGTCGGGGCAGGGCCCCATCCTCATAGAGGACAGCAGGCCAGCTGGCCGGCCGCAGCCTTGCGGGGGCTGGAAGCAGGTAGGGAGACCGTGGGTCACGAGCGGCACTGCGTTCAGCAGGACCTCAGCCTCCCCGGCCCGAGTCCCACGGGGTGACGCGACGGGCCCAGACGAGGACCAAGCACCTTTTGTAGCGAGCAGCGGACGAGCCAGGCCCCCTCCCCTGGGAGCCAGCGAGTTGCGCTGTGGCCTCCTTGACCAACCAGATGTGGCCGAAGAGACGTGCGGGGACGCCTGGGTCCCCTGGTGGGCCGCCTCTGCCAAACGCGGCACGTGTGGGTGCACCACCATTCAATTAGTTATCCCCTCTTGTTGGCTATTTAGAAGTTTCCGCTTTGGTCCCACGACAGGGTCATCCCTGTAACGTTGTTGGGAAAACCTCGCCCACGTTTCTGAGTATTTTCTTAGGCTAGATTCCAGCAAGTACGATCTGTCACTTTCACAATTGCATCTCGCACTAGTGTTTTTTGTTTTGTTTTTTTTTTTTATTTTTGGGACAGAGAGAGACAGAGCATGAACGGGGGAGGGGCAGAGAGAGAGGGAGACACAGAATCGGAAGCAGGCTCCGGGCTCCGAGCCGTCAGCCCAGAGCCCGACGCGGGGCTCGAACTCACGGACCGCGAGATCGTGACCTGGCTGAAGTCGGACGCTCAACCGACTGCGCCACCCAGGCGCCCCGTCACACTAGTGTTTGATTGTATTAGTTTGCCCTCCCGACACTGAAGTGTTTTATTTTTAATTTGTTTTTATTCCTTGTTTTTTTTAAAGTAGGCTCTACTCCCAACGTGGGGCTTGAACGCACAACCCCGAGATCGAGAGTCCAACGCTCCACTGACTGAGCCAGCTGGGCTCCCCTTATCGAATTGATTTTTAGTCATTGGCTTTTTGATACAATGTTTAAATCTTCTTTTCTTCCTCCTCTCAGTGTTGGTGGAGCGAACATTGACTGTTCTGAGATCTTGTCTAGTGTGTGCGTGAGTCAGCGGGGAGATCGTAGCCGTTTATCCCCAGGTCCGTTTGAATATATTCCCAGCTATTTGTTGAGCATCTGTTGGGAGCTGGGCGCTGTGCAGGCCCTGGGGTTGGGCATGAGCAGAGCCCTCAGGGACCTTAGGCTGTAGATAGAAGAAGCTGGTTTTCCGTGGATAGTGTGTTTCATCTAATTTCATTTCTCCGTTGAGTTCAGATGAGGGCTTCTTAATAAAGTTAAGGTGGGAACCCATCTGCCTTCGATTTCGTGGATTGTCGTAGGCATCGTTTTTCTCATGTTTAAAAAAAAATTTTTAAGTTTGTTTATTTTTGAAGGAGAGCGTGAGTGGAGGAGGGGCGGAGAGAGAGGGAGAGGGAGTTGACACGAATCATGATGTAGTTGTGAACAGATAGGTTTTTAAAATCGTTTATGGTAGGAGAGAAGACCGTCTCTGTGCAGACAGGGACACCGTGGTTGAAAGGAGCTTGACTTTGTTGCTTCATAACCCCCCCCCCCCCCAATTTTGCCAAAAGGCATTGTTACAGATCCTTCATCAGTCAGCCTAAACTTTATTTAAAACTGGCCATCTTGTGCCTTGGGCAAATTCTCAGTCTTCTCTAAGGGCCACTGGACTGGGGTAATGACGCAGTCCTACCTGCCCCTCGGGGTCAGATGAAGGGTCCGGTGAGGTGCTCCGTGTACGTCGGTTGGGGAGTCGACACGCACAGGTGCCTGGGGAGTGTCAGCACCGGTGGCCGTCACCAGCAGGCACCGCCCAGGGCTTCGTGGGCTCCCCAGCAATCCGACACACCAGAGGTGACATTTAAACGCCTTTAGTCATAACGAATACATTAATTTCCACTTGACTGTTGCAAGAAACTCTTCGGGTTCCCTTTTCTTGTAGTTTTTTTTTTTTAATTTAACGCATACTTACCTATGGTAAACTGTATCCATTAATGGTTTTATTTTCTTTAAACTGTATCCATTTGAAGTGTGCGGTTTGATGAGATCTATCTGACAGATTTTTGCCCCGGTGAAGAGGTGAAATTCCGGGAACACTTCATTGCCCTGAGAAGATCCTCCCTTGTCTGTCTGCAGCCCAGCCCTCCCTCCCCCGGATCTGCCTTTTGTCACCGCAGATTGGTCTGCGTTCCCCAGAATTTTGTATTAATGGGATCATCCGACGTATTCTCTTGCGCCTGGCTCTCGCTCGGCGTGAAGTGTATGAGATCATTGTGGGGAGAGTCAGTCTTCCCTTTTCATTGCTGAGTTGTTTTATTTCTACTATCTGCAGAGAGCACGTTTTATTCATCCGTTCACCTGTCACGAAGGTGTGGATTATTTCCAGCTTGGGGCCACCGTGAATTAAGCGGCTGTGAGTGTGTGTGTGTGTGCAAGTCATTGTGTGGGCGTCTTGGGTTAGTACCAGTGGAACGGCTGGGCTATACGGCAGGGTTTTTCTTTTCCCTCGAAGGCGTTTTAGGTAGAATGTAATAGAGGTAACAAGGACTGGTGTGTGCAAACCCGAAATAAGTGTTGGAAAAGCTTTTACTGAATGTAAGCGTAACGTGCCAGTCTGTTACAGGACGTTTTAATATATTTTGCATCAAATAAGAAAATCAGCATTTACCCCCCCCCAAAAAAAAGTCACAGAGTAAATGAAAACATTCTTTTTTCTTGTTCTTGCAGTAAAAAAAAAATCACAGTTTTGAACTTCCTTAAAATTGGGGAGAAAGCCTCGCACAAAATTAGAAGTATAAATCGTTGTGGCTGGGCCCCGTGCAGGGTGGCGGGGAGAAGGGGCCCTTTGGAAGGTTCCGTCAGCATTGTCTGCTTCTCCTGCGCTCTCCCCTTTCCAAGGCTTCCCTGTGTGTCCGGGGGAGCTTCTCTGTGGCTCATGCTCTCGTGCATGACGTTTATGACTCAGCCCGCATGGGAGAGTGTGCCGCGCTCCGTGGGCCTAGCAGGAGAGGCGCCCTCTCCTGTTACTAAGGTGTTTGCCCCCTACTGGGCTACACCGCCACCCCGGGGTAAATCTTCTTTAACGATGGGGGGGGGGGGTTTGTTTATTTACTTATTTATTTTTTGAATGTTTATTGTTTTGAGAGGGGGAGAGAGGGAGAGAGAATCCCAAGCAGGCTCCACGCCGTCCGCGCAGAGCCCGACCGGGAGAGCATGACCTGAGCCGAGACCAAGAGTCACACTTCACTGGCTGAGCCGCCCAGGCGCCCCAGTTTTTTAATTCATTTTTAAGTAGCTCCCACCTCCAGTGTGGGGCTTGAACCCACGACCCTGGGATCAAGAGTCGCATGCTCGACGCGCCCAGCCAGGTGACCCTGTGAGCATTTTGTTTGTTTGTTTGTTTTTCAGGGATTCTTCTATAGAATCTTTTGAGAACAGTTCTGTTGTTTGGGGGTTCTGGGTGTTTGAACTCCCAGGTAGAGGATCTACTTTGGAATCAAGGTATTGATCGAAGGTTACTCTGAAGAATCCATAGTTTACGTCCCCACGCGAGTTAGGTGGCGGGGGTCAAAAGTAACGGAAAGCTGGGGACGTTGGTCTTTGCATAGTTGCAGTGTGGTAAGTCGCCGATTGAGTCGGCTTAGTGCCTTGTTTCGTGCTGTTTTCCATCCTCATTGTTAGTGCTACTTAATTAAATGCTTGGGGTCTCCTGCAAGACTCCCCGGGACCTCGCGGAAGCCCCGTGTGGCTGACGACGGGTGCCAGCAGCCGTGTGGTCCTGGGTTGACTGTCTGTCAGCCTTGCGGGGGGCGGGGGGCATGAGAAGCCTGGCCTCGGTGTTCTCACGCTCCTGGGTGCTCACCCTGTACTCCCCTCGCTCACTCCAGCACGCGCCTAAGGCCTTTGGGGATGGAGGGGTCAGTCTTTGGGGGGGGGGGAGGTGGGGGGAGGGGTTGGCACCCCTGAGTGCACCCTTTTTTTTTTTTTTCTTGATGTCACTGTTTCCCAGCCGAGATTATAGATGACTTTTGGGCAGGACTGTCTTTTTCCTTTCTCTTTTCTTTCTTTTAAATTTTCATTTGTTTTTGCGACAGAGGCAGAGCATGAGTGGGGAAGGTGCAGAGAGCGAGGGAGACACAGAGTCCGAAGCAGGCTCCAGGCTCCGAGCCGTCAGCACAGAGCCCGACGCGGGGCTCGACCTCACACACCGTGAGATCGTGACTTGAGCCGAAGTCAGATGCTTAACCGACTGAGCCCCCCAGGTGCCCCTGGGCAGGACTGTCTTGTACTAAACAAACAGGTTGCATGTTTTACAGTGCTACCTGTAGCTTTGAATTTAATGAGGCATTTTACACTTTCAGGATAAAAGTTCATCTGTCCGAGCACTTGGTGAGGGGAGGTTTGTGGCACTGTTCGCATTTACGTGGTCAAAGTTACAAATTAACTTACGTGCCTGCAAAGTTCCCGGGGGCAGCAGCCCTGATCCCCGTGGCTCTGAAACCCGGTGATTGATGATAGAGACTTGACTTCAATTAGATCCTCTTAAAAGGTGGCTTCTGTGAAAATCACTGCGAAACGCATCTGGTAAAGCTCTTTCCTTTACAGCCAGAGGGAGCACTAGATAAAATTTCTTTCTTTTCCTTGCACGCTCTGAACTACGGGGAGTAGAGAAAGGAGTCAGCGAGTGGGGACCACACCACCAGCTTTGTCGCAGGGGGAAGGGGCGGAGGAGTCGCCTGACGAGGAGCGTCTGGGAAAAGGTGGCGAACGTGTAAAGCAGGTCACGTTTCTCACGGTTTCTTCCCTGCTGATCGGATCTTCTGAACTTGGGAATTCCGGTCTGACCGAACCCGCAGCGTCACGTGCTGCCTTCCTTCGAAGTCTCCTACGTTCATACAGCCCTTCCTCATTACTCGTGGGTTCCATATTCGTGAATCTGCCTTCTAACGTTTATTTGTAACCCCAGAGCAGTGCTTTCGTGCTTGGGAACACGTGCGGGCAAGTGGAAACTGCCTGGCGCCCCCTGAGGGTTCGGGGGGCGGGGGGGGGGGGACACGGCACCGTCCTGCCCCCCTGTCGCGGCTCCCCCTGCCGTAAACAGGGTCCTTTTTGCGGCCCGTTTAGTGCTGTGTCTTCCCCCTCGTGTTGGTGATTTCGCCGTTTCAGGCAGCCCCGAGCGCAGTGCTGAGGTGCTGTCCGTGTCCCCGAGTGCAGGGAGGCTCTGATGTGCCCCACCGAGATGTGGCAGATGAGCTTCCTCCAGGCCTGAGTTCAGTGTCGGCGAATCAACAACGTAGACTAAACGAGATGCCCTTAAACGGAAACACACCTAAGGTGAGCCTGGCTATTGACGGCTGAGAAAACGTGATCAGGGGGCTCGCGGGAACCCAGCCCTGCTCTTTCCCGGGAACGCCGGTTTAGTGCCCGGCCGTTGCTGGGACACGACTGCCCCAGTCACTACAGCGGGCTGTCTCTGGCCCTGTCCCTCCCTCCAGGCTTCAGGCTCGGCCAGCTTATTGCCTCATTTACCATCCCTCTGGGGTGTCTGAAGGGGGTCTCCCGTGAACTCAGGGTGACACAGCTCTCCCCTGTCCACATAGATGTGCACGTCAGATGTCGGGAAATCAACCCTGACTCCCTCCTTTCATTTTCCAATTCATCCTGCCTCCAAAACATGTCCCCGAGCAGTCTGCCTGCCTCCGTCTCTACCGCCTGCCGCGTTAGAGGAGCCCCCCGGCCCTGCTGCCCACAGTGCCGCCCCGGCTTCCTGTGATAGATGCCACTGTGTGCACCTGTCATGCTCTCCCTTTTCTGGGCATGTGAGCTGTGCCGGCACTTGACTGGCTGTCCCTTTTCAGACCCAGAGGAAGCAGGCCGAGAAATGCTTCGGGCAGCGTTGGTAAGGGTTTCCCCGGGTCAGGGCTGCTTCTGCAAACCGAGACCGGCCTCTGAACCTGGTAGGAATATTTTTGAGGCTGGAAGGGATTTTTTTTTTTTTTCTTTTTTTAAGGGAATAAACGTCTAAACAGTAGTTTCAGTAAGAGCTTGAAGAAAATCTTGAAGGAACGCCCTTTCAAAAGTAGAGTTTTCTTGCTCGGATCTTACTGAGACCACTGCCTCCTGGAACAAGGGGATGAGATGTTACCACAGTGGTTTCTGCTCGGTTTGTTTAGAAACCAGTAACAGATGCCAAGAAAAAAGCTTAGTCCGGCCGACTTCTGTGGTGCCACCCGTGCCCTCGTTGCCCGGCCTCGCGACAAAAAGCGGGCACGGCCCGCCTTCCTCCCCAGCTCCTCTGTGGTGTGATGGCTTCGTCCCCACTGGTTCGGTTTGTTCTCTGTCCGCTGAGTAAAAGGATGGGTGGAGTGCACAGATTTTGTAACATTCGTCTTGTGGTTTTACAGAGAAAGGGGTGATGTATAATTAGAAAGGCCGAAAGGGAGCAGAGGAGACAGGAAGGAGGTACGCAGCGCTTGTGCAGCAGAGTGAATGTCCGGGGCAGAAACGCGCGGTCCCCGCCCCCGCCTGGGCTGAGGCTTTGAGTTTTCAGAGAATCGCTTGAATTGCACGCCACGATGTTCATCGTTTTCGTGCCCGGTGAGGGCTGGGCGTCTTCTCGAAGCACGGAACACCCAGTGAATGAATTTGATCTTCCCTGCGTCTCATACTAATTTTGTCTTCCTCCAAGTGGTAAAAGTACCAGAAAGATCCCTTCTGGAAATAGCAGTTGAGTTTATCATAAGCGATTGGTGCTTGTAATGCATTACTCTAATCGAGTTGAAGGATGAACTTTCCAGGTAGCTTTGTCTCCATGCCCTCCTACAAAGCTGTTACACTTGTTTGATCTTTAAATATTTTCCTTTGGACCCAGGACGGTGTGAACCGTCCGTTCATTCTCCAGTGGGATGATGAGTGTTTATACTGAGATGATGGAATACCTCACGCGATTATTAAAAGCGTGTGAAGCTGGTTCGGCAGACGCTTTTCATCCTTGAGAATGGGAATCTTAGATCACGGAACCATCAAATGGTCAGAAGTGAAACTCGTAAATGCGAGTCAACACTTTCAGTTTGTTTCCTACGTACGGGGCGTGGTGGGCGACGGGAGAGCGCCGTGGGAGAGGCAGCGGACTTGGAAGAGCAGGTGGGATTCAGATGGGAAACTAGAAAATGTTGCAAGAGTTGTTCCTATGACAGCGATGCCCCTGCGTAGTTTAGAAGGTCACTCCCCACGTGGAAGTTGACGTGAGTGCTCACAGTAGCATTATTTCTGGCAGCTGGCTGTTCCTCCCCCTAGAACGGACAGAGTAAGGCGCAGCCCTGCGGTGGAATAGTATTGAGCCACGTAAAGGAACGAAGCGCTGATCCGTGCTGCAGCAGGGCTGAGTCTCGAAAACACGTTAAGGGGTAGACGCCCGACACAAAAGGCCACCTGCCGTGCGCAGGCGAACCCATAAGCACAGACAGGTTGGTGGTTGGCGGGGACTGGGGGTGCGGGCAGCGGGCAGTGAGGAACGGCTAATGGGAATGGAGTTTTCTTTTTGGGGCGATAAAAACCTCCTAGAATTAGATAGTGGTGACCGTCACGTGCCTTTGTGGATGCACTAAAACCACTGAGTGGTACACGTAGAAAAAGTAAAGTTTACGGTTTGCAAATTATATCTTAATTAAAAAAAAAAAACCACTCTCCCTTGAGGAAACTGAGCTTTGATACCATTTTCAGATTAAAGCAATTTTCAAGTATTGTCATTTTCATCTAAATAGTGGAACCCACAAGGTAACCAGCACTGATTGGGTTTGATCTTTTAAATTCAGATGCACTGCATCGATTTCAGCCCCCTTGTTTAACAAATGCAAACAAACATTTGCCATCTTGGAGGAAAGGAAAAAAAAAAAAATGGTCGCACTAACTAACTGATGGAGAGGAACAGCCCCCTGTCCCCCTCCACCCCACCCCAGACCTGCCCTGGTGCAGCCGTTCTGAAATTTGATCAGCTGTTTACTTGTCACACCAGGTATTTCCAATTTAAGACACAATTCTCCGACAGCTTTTCGACTGCCTGTTTCAGACACAATCTGTTGACTTCGCGTTGACCACGGTAGTCTCTGCTGGGCCACGTGGTCTCCCCGACCACACTGCCTTTCTTGTACAAGTCTGCTTTTCCCGGAGCTGTTCTTTGCCCCAGTTTGTCCTTTGCCTGGTTTTCTTTGAAATCACCGGTTGCTTTCTAACATACTCCCCCTCTGCCCTCAGCTTCTCTCGCATGTTTTCTGCCTGCCTGGACACATCAGTCCCTTGGCTGTGCCTGGACAGTGCCCCCCGTCCTGCTCAAATCCAGAGAGGTTTCTCTTTGTCTACGGCGTGGCCTCTGTTTTGACTTCGCTACCAGTCGTTCTGGGCTTCCCTCTTGGTTGGAGCACCTTTTCTTAGTAGGTCCCTGTCTTTTCTGTTTTGGGTTTACCTTAAGTCTGCGGAAGCATATTTTCTAGAAGTTTCCTAAGAAAGGCTATGTGGGAAGTTTGTGTTCTGAGTTTGCCCATTAGAGAGTGTCTTGACGTGTCCTTAACCCTTCTTATTTTTGGATTTGATATAAAATTCGTTCAGTAAAGTTTTCTTGTGATTTTGAAGGCTGTTTCACTTGCATCATGTTCATGAGGTTCCCCCACTGTGTTTCAGGGAGCCGGTTTGTTCATTTTTGCCAGTGTGTAATGTTTCATTGTTTGAATGTAGCACAGTGTTTACAAATCTCCTCCACTCTTGATGGGTATTTAGGTGGTTTCCAGTGTTGGGTTATTGCTGCAGACGCGGCTCTGACCTTTCATATTCACATTTCCTGGTATCTGTGGGAAGGGTACATCCCCAGCAGGCAGCTCTTGTAGAAAACTCAGTTTGCGGGTCCCCCCAGCGCGCCCCCGTGATCTGTGTGGCCCCTCCGTCATGCACTTACGTCTGTGTGGGGCTCTGCCTTGGCTCTTCTCGTTCTTCCCACGAGGGACCACACTGCCTTCTAATCCCTGAAACAAACCGGTGAAACCTGCTGGCGTTGTAGTTTGCAGCAGCAGCAAATCCGGAGAGCTTCCGGAAAGAAACTGACGTCCCTCGTGTAGGAGTCACGAATACAGCTTCTCCCTTGGTTTATTATGGCCTCTTTAAAGTCTTCCAAGTACGTGTTAGGATTTCTTTTGGTAAAACTCTTGCACACTGTTGACAGATCAGTTCCGTCTGCTGTTCTGTAGTGTCTGCTTCCTGTGGGGCGCTAATCTACGGAAATGCATTTGTGCTTTGTGTAGCGATATCTTTGTGACCAGCAGCCTTGTTCAACCCTGTCAGTGATTGTAGGAGTTTATCTTTAAGGTGTTTTTACCTTTTCTGTGTGGGCAAACCAACTGTGATATAATGATGGTTTCTTTTCTTTCTTTCTTTCCTTTTCTTTCTTTTCTTTCTTTCTTTCTTTTCCTAACCTCTTTCCATTCCTTATGTCTTCTCTTGCCCTGTGTAACTAGCTAGGGCATTAGGATTCTTCCGGGCTCCCTGGTTGAGAAAGATTGGGCTGGAAAATCCTCTGAGTTCAAAGGCAGATTTCTTCTCAGTGTTAACGGAGAAGCTTTCAGCTTTTCCCTACAGAGTATATAACATGCAGTATAAATTGTACCTACCCTTCATCCTGTGACAAGAACATTCGTCTGCCTCTAGTTTTCCAAGAGATTTTTTTGCAGTCGTGAATGCATGTTCCGTCATTTTGGCACTTTTCCTGCACACACACGTGTGCACAGGCACACGCGTGTGATCCTCCCGCATCAGAGGTCCGGGCCACCCCTGCCCCGGCCCCAGCGCTGACCAGCCGTGGTTGGAAACGTGAAGTGTGCCCTGGTATAAAACGTGCACTGCACTTTGAAACCTTAGTACAAAGAAAATCATGCAGAATGTCCTATTAATTATTCATTAAATCGGCTGTATGCCGAAGTGTCACAGATTATGTTGGGTTAAAAATTTATTAGTAAAGATCATTTTACCCGTTCTTTTAGTTTTTTGACATAGCTGCTAGAAGATTTAAAATGACGTATATGCCTCACGTTTTAGTATTGTTGTGGATAGCACTGGCTAGACAGACCAATGCTTGTCGTACAAATTTGGTTTGTAACGATAATCGCTGTCACGTATTCAGGGCTTCCTGGACGGCTGCACTGTTCCAAGCGCTTTCACGATAACCTTGTGAAGTGGGAGGATTTTCTCCATCTCCTAGAGGAGCAAACTAACAGGCGTGGAAAGAGGAAGCAGCTCCCACACACACAGTCTAGAAGGTGGGCCGTCCAGGACCACCCTGTGGGCACCTGTCTCCTGGGCCTGTGCTTTTAGTCACTGCCTGTCCTGACCGTGGTGACGTCTCCCATCAGCGGGAAAAGGATGTGCTTCTTGACAAATGGTGATGGCACTTGACTATCCAGTCAGAAAAAAGCTTAAAAATTCAGATTTCCTTTGTCATTCTGTACTTAAAGGAACCAAAAAACTCCAGATGGAGTATGGATCAAAGCATGTATACTTTAGGGGCGCCTGGGTGGCTCAGTCGTTTAAGCGTCCAACTTCAGCTCAGGTCATGCTCTCACGGTTCGTGAGTTCGAGCCCCACATCAGGCTCTCTGCTGTCAGTGCGGATCCTCTGTCTCCCTCTCTCTCTCTCTGCCCCTCTCCCTCTCCCCTCTCCCCCCTCCCCCCTCCCCCTCCCCTCTCCCCCCTCCCCCCCAAATAAATAAACAAACATTAAAAAAAGTATATATACTTTATATATACATGTTTGTGTATGTGTACGTATGTATTGTATATACTTTGGTAATTGACTTGAAGGTTTTTCTTTTAAGTGTAGAATGACAAAAATATGTAAATATATATAATACATATTATATATACACATACATGTGTATATGTAAATTTTAAAGTGAATATTTTTACAACTTCATTGGGAAGGAACCCCATTTCCTAATAAGATCACAAAAACCCAGATCATAAAAGAAAAAATAATTTACAGACTTCATATGAATGGACTTAACATATAAATTTCTATTGTTTATGTTTTGTGTGACATAAGTTAAAAAGTTCAGATGTCTCATAGAAGTTAAGACGGTGCAGTTGGAAAAAATATTTGCAACGCTTACAAGCAAAGGATTACTATCCAAAACATACTAAGAGTACCTGCAAATTAATAAAAAGACGAACCGAAAAGAGGACCAAAGATATGAACAGTTCACGGGAGAAGCATAGACAGGCAATAACGATAAGTGTTGGGTATTCCTAGTAAACGGGGGAATACAAATTATAGTAGCCGTCAGATTAGCAAAGCGTAAAAGAGCGTTGGTGGAGTTGGGGGACGCGGACATCCTTGTAGTGTGTGGCGTGGAATTTGGGGGGGCGGTTTGGTACCACGGCCCGTGGTTGTACTGCCCGGACCTTGGTTTCCCATCAGCACCACAGTCCACTAAAAGCCGGGGATCGTTGGCGAGATGGCTGATCGCGGGGCTGGGGCAGGGAAAAGTACAAAGTGAACCCGCCTCGAAAATCTTCTGATGGCAGAAAGTCTAGAAGTGCTCAAAAAGTGCTGGGGACGGGTTGCAAGCCACAGGAGCCAACGTGAAGCAGCTGGCCGTTGGCACCAAGACGAACGGGCAGGGGAGGACGACGGACTGCTGGGTGGCCTTCCCCTCTAGAGCGTCTCCCACGCGCACTCACCAGTTACACAGGGACATCACTTTACAGAAACCCGCCGCTCACCTTTACCACACGTTCGAGGTTGGCGTCACTAGTAAATGGACTCAGCCAGGTCACGGGCCTTCGACATGATGCGCTGAGAACACGACCTTGCCTCTTGTGTCGTTTTGGCCAGAGTGCCCCACCTCAGGGAAGTCAGAAAACCTCCAACAAATCCAAACCGGGGAACCTTCTACAAATTAAGGGGCCGGTCCTCTGCCCCTCTGCCAGGGCTCAAGTCCACGAGACACAAGGACCAGGGAGCTGTCACAGACCGGGGACTGAGGACGCAGGGCGACCACAGGCAGGGGGACTCCTGGACTGGATCCAGGAGAAAGGACAGTAGTGAGAGAGCTGGAGGCGTCCCTGGGAGTGTGGCCGCCTGTCCGCGCCCAGCCAGCGGTAACTTCCTGGTTGCAGTAACTACTGGGGTTACGTAAGGCCGAGAAAGAAGGTGGTGCTGGGGGAAGCGGGCGGGGGGGGGGGGGGGGGCGGGGGGGGCGGGGAGATGGGGACTCAGGGACTCCACGTGGTTGCCACTTCTCTGCAAGTCCGCAGGGATTCAAGACACAGAGTTCAGTGCCCACACCAGCGCTCTGCAGTTCAGCCCTCCCCGCCGTCTTCCCCAGACGCACCTGCGCAAGCACGGAAAGCCTGGTGGAGACGCTGATCTAGCTCAGCCTGTGGCAGCAACTCCAAGGTCATCCGTCGGAAACGGGAGTACGGCACACACTTTGCCGTGCGGCGTACCGGTTTCCAGAAGTTGAGATCCATGCGCTCCAACGCAGGGAAACGTCCAAGACCTATTCAGTGAGAAAAGTAGCCTGTAGAAAAGTACATACCGTTTAACCTTTGTTATGCAGGCCGTAAGAAGGGCCTTGTGTGTTTTGCGTTTTATATCCTGTCCCCTGGGCCTCTACCGGGACCACGGTAATCCTGTATTTCTTCTCTGATTTAGAAACAAGAAGAGGGGCCTCTGGCTGGCTCGGTCGATGGAGCATGTGACTCTAGATCTCAGGGTTGTGAGTTCAAACCCCATGTTGGGTGTAGAGATTATTTAAAAATAAAATCTTCAGGGGTGCCGGGATGGCTCATTCGGGTAAGTGTCTGACTCTTGATTTCAGCTCAGGTCTTGATCTCAGGGTCGTGAGTTCAAGTCCCACACTGGGCTCCATACCAGGCATGGGGCGTACTTTAAAAAAAAGAAAGAAAGAAGAAGGAAGGAAGGAAGGAAGGAAGGAAGGAAGGAAGGAAGAAAAAGAAAAGAAAGATAAAGAAATTAAAGTAAAATATTTAAAAAATTAAAAACAAGAAGAAAGTAAGTTTGGTGTGTTTTGCCTTCAATGAGGTGATCCTTTCTTTGGTTAAAAGTACTCTGGGTGATCATTTAGTTTTCATGCTTTATTTCATAAGCAGTTTACTTTGATAAAAACAAACATGAAGACTGGAATTTAACCTTCAGGGAGACTCTCTTACTGGCCCACCTTTGTGGCTCTTAGACTTGTTTCAGTAGAGGTGCTCTCATTTGGGCCACGCCAGAGTTCTGGGGAATCACGCTGGACCCCACGCCGCGTGTTGCTATCTGGTTGCCGTGGGCAGAGCGTGCGTCCCACAGGAGGAGGGAGCACGGAGAGCAGATCAGCCGCGGGAAGAAGCCCACTGGGCCCGCTCTTGGCAGGCCGGGGTCGGCGTAGCTCCTGACACCCTTCCTGTGTCCTGAGCTTGCCTCGTCGTGAAATGATGATGATGGGTGGTGATGGTAGGAGGGTCCCCTGCTCTGCTCCGTGGCTGTTTTTATGCCAAAAGAGATTCTGTATTTCTGGGACGGTATCTGTGTTTCTTTGCAAACTGATAACGTGCTTTTAAAAATTACCCGGTTGACTGTTGTGCATTAGTATGTATCCCTTTAGTTAACATGGGAGACCTCACGAGACTCTGACGGCTCCGTAAGCCTGTTACCTGCTTGGACCTTCCTGTCTTTGTTTGTTTATTTATTTATTTTGAGAGAGAGAGAACATGAGCAGGGGAGGGGCAGAGAGGGGGGCGAGAGAATCCCAAGCAGGCTCCATGCTGTCAACACAAAGCCTGACGTGGGGCTCGATCCCACAAACCGTGAGGTCATGACCTGAGCCAAAATCAACCACCTGAGCCACCCAAGCGCCCCAACCTTCCCGTCTTTTCGTCTCTGAACTTGCATTTAACGGGTCCCTCTTCCATGCAGACTTCTTTGCAGGTAGGTTTCCGGGAAAAGTATATACACTCCAGCAACCGGGGTGACTTTGGATATAAAATTAGTTTGGGAAAAGAGTAGAGGGTCCGGACTGAGGATTTGTTTGGGGGAGGGGAGTTCGGCTGGGGGCCACGTCCCGGGAAGGACGAGACAGTGCTGTGTGGGCACGGACATGCCCCTGTGCCCCTGTGCGCGTGGCAGGAAGAGCCAGGCCTCCGAGGGCCTCTCGCCCGGTCCGCTGTCTGAAGGTGCCCTTCCTCTCCCGGACAGCACCTCCTCACCCTGGTGGCCAGTGTCTGCGTCCTTCAGGATTGTAGCCCAGGGTGGTATCGGACCTTGCCCAGATCTCCTCCTTAACACCAGGGAACGCCACTAGGATTTTTCCCAGAAGTCAGTCCGCTTTTGCGGACTGCCCCCCTACTCTCCCAGGGACTGATTTGGGGCATCCTTCCACTGAGAGCTAGGAGCGCCTGGCCTCCCGGATTAGTCCTTAGCACACCACATGGTGGCATCTGTGACTGCTGCCGCCCCTGGGTCCTCCCGTCCCTGTCATGTGCCGGGGAGGCACAGTGTCCCCATCTCTGTGGCCCCAGCGCACAGCTGGAGGGTCGGCAGCACCGTTCGACAGGCATTGTTTAGGCTGAACACACAGTGAAAACTCAAGCCCTTTTTGAATGAATGCAGAGTCCTCAGCAAATACCTTGTTTTATTTTTTTATTATTATTTTTTTACTTTGAAAAAGAGAACAAGCTGGGGAGGGGCAGAGAGAGAGAGAGAGAGAGAGAGAGAATCCCAGGCAGGCTCCACACGGCCAGCGTGGAGTCTGATGTGGGGCTCAGACCCATGAACCGCGAGATCATGACCTGAGCCGAAATCTGGAGTTGGACGTTTAACTGACTGAGCCACCCGGGGGCCCCAGCAAATAACCTTCTTAAAATAATGAGCCATGTGTGTGTGACCAGTAGCTAGAAAATGGGAGAACAGGTTTTCCAAGTGTGTTAGGCTCTGTGACCTAAGGTTCCCAGGTTGGTGAGACCTTCTCCTAAGGAGACACAGGCAATGGGGGGAGAGGGGCCCCTCCGCCTGGGTCCCCAAGCTCGGGCCTCTAAACAGAGAGGTGGCCGTGGTCATCAAATCCTGAAGGGGCTGTGTACTTTTACTGGTCTTCACGGAGAGGAATGGGAAGCAGGACATTGAGAGAAGAACATAAATGCGTCTCGTATGTCACAGAATTGTAGAAGAGAGAGGCCTGCGTGGTCTTTCTGTCTTGGGGGCATCGTGACTGTGGCCCGGATTTCACCTCGGCGATCCTGTGCCCCCCACCGTATTCGGTGCTTTCGTAAGGCTGCTCCCCACACACGCACTCCTGGTTTCCTTCTGTAACCCACGCTAGTTAATATATTATTTATCACGTGTACAATACAAGTTCCTACTGGCTGGTAACCTGTTCCCACAACTGAGCCAGTGTGCGGACAAAGGGCAAACCGATTTTAATTATTAAGAAAACCATTTCAGAAAATAAGACAGAAGTACTGGTAAATATCAGCAGGGCATGGCCCGTCCTAGGTAAAACATGAAGATCCTCTTTTTCTCCCCATACATGTTCAAAGGGTCATTTAATTTATCGGCCAACTTGGCTAGTTGTCAACCTTTTAACTGTGTCTTTATTTAGCCAGCAGAGGGCAGCACAGATTGACTTTACCGCATCCAGTTTTTTTTGTTTGTTTGTTTGTTTGTTTGTTTTTACTTTAAAAGGCATTTAAAACTGCTGTACCAACTATTTTCTAGCACAGTTTGAATTTTTTCTTCTTTCTCATCTGAGAATTAGTGTTGTTGCTAACCCGTCTTTGTGGAGGACGATGTTTTGATGTTTACATTTAGCCTCACAAATACTGTTACATTCTTATTTTGTGAAGTATTTGTGACCTGTTTGCGAAAGTCTGCCCGGACTGGTGAGGCTGGTGATGGTGGCTGCCGAGTGCAGTACGTAGGGACATTGGTCCACTGTCACCAGAAAGTGGGGAGTCGTTTAGCCAGGGTCCCGGGACTAGTGCCACCTGGACCCGCCCCGGGAGGAGTGTGACCCCAGACGCGGGTTCTCGAGCACCAGGGCTCTGCGTGAGCGTCTGATAAATGTATCCACCCCCTTCTCAGGAAAAAAATGCGTGTAAGCTCGGAAACATACGGCTTCTCAGTTTTATGGCGTTTTATGCTATCGATAATGGATTTTCTTCACACAGAAAAAAAGACCAGAGTTTGTGAAGAATTGTACCTTTCTATTCTTTCCTTACGAGAGTTAATGACTTCTTGGGAAAAATTGAAATTCAAATTGTGTGTGAAAAGGAAAGGGCAGAAGGGCATGGTTTAGATTGTTGTTTTTTAATATATACCTAATTGATTCTGACTTTTTTAAAGCATTTTATTTAAAAATTTTTTATTTTATTTTAGAGAGTGCAAGACACCCCCCCCCCCCCCAGTGGGGAGGGGACCAGAATGAGAGAGAATCTTAGGCAGGCCCCACACTCAGCACAGAGCCCGACGCGGGGCTCGATCTCACGACCAGGATCATGACCTGAGCTGAGATCAGGAGTCAGAGGCTCGACTGACTGAGCCACCCAGGCGCCCGTTGACTTTTTCTTTTGATGATAAGAGTGTTTTAAAAAAAAAAAAAAAGTGCCAGAAACTCTGCCTCACGGCAGTCCGTATTGGCAGATAGTCAGGAACCCCAGTACGCTCTCCTCCAGGCACAAGGTTCGCAGTTGTCATGGGATGGCCATGCTCTTTGAATTCTTCGTTTGACTTCTTTGCAACACACACATATTTCCTTTGTCCTCAGCACCACCCCCCCCTTTTTGGGCAAGATCTATTCATATCTGTGAGGAAAACAGTACAAATGTGTGTCGTTTGTTTATTTTATTTCATTATTATTTTTTTTGTGTTTATTTTTGAGAGAGAGAGACAGAGCACGAGCAGGGAATGGGCAGACAGACAGAGGGAGACACAGAATCCGAAGCAGGCTCCAGGCTCCGAGCTATCGGCACGGCGCCCGACGCGGGGCTTGAACCCACAAGCTGTGAGATCATGACCTGAGCTGAAGTCAGACACTCAACTCACTGAGCCACCCAGATGTCCCTAAATCCGTGTTTTTTAGGTAGCCCAAGCAGTGGTAACCTTCCAAAGAGTTTGCAGTATGTGCAGGGGGGTGTGTGTGTGTGTGTGTGTGTGTGTGTGTGTGTGTGTGTTTTGCTGCAGAGAACTGCTGTTTGTGTCCCCACCCCCCACGTACAGCGGCTCTTCTGGTGACGGTGTGCCCCGTGCCGCCCTCCTGCTGGCAGCTGGCCAGGAAGGATCTAAGCTGCAGGGGAGGAGGCCATCAGGAAGGGGAATGATTTACCCTCACAGCCCAGAAAGGCTGCAGGGCTCCATGGGCCTTTGAGAACGGAGCTGAGGGGGAGGCTGGAAACGGGAGGCTGGATGGAAGGTGTTCATGGCGGGCAGGTAGGCTCTAGTCTCCTCTCCTCTGTCTTGCCACAAGGCGATGTCTCTTCCGCTTTCTGTAAAACACGAAGAAGGTTTGACTCCCGAAGGAGGATGTGGAGATGCGTGGCCTCGAGCGTGCGCGCCCGGTCTCTCCTCCACCTGCCCCCCGGCCCCGGGTACTGCTGGCCAGGGTTACAGCCCGCACAGCCCAGGTGGGAGGTCGGAGGGTGGCTCTTGGGGTTAGTAGGACAGAGAACCCACAGAGTCGCTCCCGGGCTCTGCGCGGCACCCCTTTTTTATTTACAGGGAGACCCAGCCCACCACACACCGCTTCCGATCAGGTTGTTGGTGCCGGGCTCTTAGACAAGGAGAAACAGCCTGTGTTTACTAGATGTTTAAGGAAAAGCCTCCGCGTTAAATAGGAGAACAACGCAAGTGGAAGAAAAGATACTTGAGGAACCACACCATAGCAGAACGTCTTAAAAGCCACGGACTTCAGAGTCATAGGGGTGGTATTAATGAAACAAGAACAGGATGCTATCCAGAAGGAATATTCAGAATTAAGAGTGAGTGCGTGCACCCTGAAAATAGCAGAAAGGAAACACCGAGGGCCAAGCGTGGAGGACGAAGCAGAGAGCCGTCCGGTGCAGGTGGCCGTGACACGGTACCCCTGACCGGGTGGCCTCTGCAGCACACGTGTCTCTCTCTGGGTGTGAGGCTGGGGTCAGAGAGCCGGCCCGCGTCAGCACCTCTTGCTGAACTCTCTCCTCCTGGCTCCCAGAGGGCCGTCCCGTGTGCCCACCAGCTACGGGGACAGCCAGCTGCCCTCTGGCCTCTCCCCGTGTGGCCGCCGGTCCCACGTGAGCAGGGACTCACAAGCCGATTGCCTCCCAGAGGCCTCACCTCCAGACTCCATCGCGGTAGGGTTTCAACACACAGATTTGGGTGGACACAGGCCTTCGCCCCATTGCCAGAACCCTTCCTAGAAAGTGGCTCGACGAGGAGATGAAAAGCAGGGTGAAAAGATAAAAACCAGAGGATCCACGGCAGAGGGCCAGCGTCTAACAGAAACACTGAGAGCAGCTGAGGAAAAGGGTAGGACATCATTAGAGATCATAAGACTTCAGAATTGGGGTCTACCTAGGGGCCAGCATGGTGCATGGAAACGAACTCGCACCCGGGCAGCTTGTGACAAAGCTGCACAGCACTGAGGGCAAGGGCCCCGAAAGCTTTCGGAGAGGGGAAGAAGGTCCCACGGAAAATTCTGGGAGTCAGAAGGGCACTGTAGCTAACAGCACCGTGGGGACAGGGGACGACGAGGGAGTGCCTTCACCGTCGCGAGGAAATGATTTTAACTTACGGTTCTGTACCCAGACAACATGCCGGTCGAGTGTGAGAGAAGAAGAGGGGTGTTTGTGGACACGCAGAATCCACGCAGCAATGAAGACCCGCCCCTGCGCGTCCTTGTTCTGTTAGCAGAGGGTAATTCAGGAAAGAAAAACGCACGGAGTCAGAGGAACCAGAGCCGGCAAGTGCCAGGGGGACGGGGGGAAGCTGCAAGGCCAGGCCGCGGAGGCGCGTGGAGGCTTTTGGAGGGCCGTCGCCAAACACAGGCTGCTCCGAATGTTTAACCCTGTGGACAGTTTCCTGCCTTAGTGTAGAGAGTTTGCCATTCGGCCCGTAACGCAGAGAACTCGGCAAACGGAAAAAAAGAGACACTTAGCGCCCGTCTATGGTAATTTTAACCACAGTAGGTTCTATAGCTAAGTCGTGAGCAGTATTTATGGAAATAGTAAGTGTTGATTGAACCCAGAATTTACGTGTGACTCTACCGCGTGCGTGCCAGTGTGTGTGTGTGTGTGTGTGTGTGTGTGTGTGTGTGTGTGTGTGTGTTGGGGGGGGAGGGGAGAGGTAGAAGCCAAGCCTTCGTCCATCGTGGCAGGCAGTTGGTGTCCAGAACTGAAAACTCGGGAGCACATCGTGTGGGTGTGTTACTTGGAAACAGGGAGGTGATTAGCAGAAGGCCTAGCTAAGAGGGCTACCTCTGTGGAGCACGATGCAAGGGTGGGAGATACAGTTGGGCAGGAAACTGTGGGTTTCTGTTTTAAGCCATAGGTACTGTTTGTTTTTTGTACGATGTGTGCATGTTCCTCTGGTTGAAGAAGATGAACCAGGCATGAAGGGTCAGAGAAAGATCCGGAGGGGCTGCTAGCAGGGTCGCGTTAAGAAGGGTCTTAAGACCATGAGGAGGAGCTGAGACTTCTAGGCAGCTGATGGGGCCGAGGCAGACCTAAGGAGAGGTGCCCGGCAGCCTGTGGTTTGGGGTCCGCCCTTCTCCATCCTGCTCTGCTGGAGGCTGCCTGGGTGCCCTGTGCCCGCAGGCTCCCCTGCCCTTGGCCCCCGCCGGAGTTGTCCAGGCGGTTGGTCAGAGGAGAACGAGGTCCAGGTATTTTCTCCCTGCCAGGCGGCTGAGGGTTAGCCGAGTCCTGTCCCCAAGGCGGCCAGCCACCGCCACCTGCGGGCCTGGCCCTGATAGGGTGCTCCTTCCTGCTGACCCTGGGGTGCTTCCCCGCCACTTGTGGGTCTCCCCAGACCCCACCCTTACTTCTGTAGACAGTGCCTCAGTTCACCCTCCAGACTCCCGCTCCTTGGGATCATGACTGATGTAGGTATCACGCAGAGAGAAAAGTTTCCCCGGGACGTGACGTGAATATTCATGCACGTTTCCTCCCAGCGTCATTTCAAACCTTCACGAGGTTGCACGTTCCCGCCTGCCTGTCCCCAGAGAAGACGAGACGGGGGTAAGGGACTCAGGCTATTGAAGGTGTTTTATCCATTGGAAACATAACACGTCTTGAGTCACAACACCGGCAATCCAAGCGCCTTCACGTGTGAGGTGGATGCGAGTAGCTACAAAGGGCTGTCTTTCCCTCTGTTGGTTTCGTCCTTGCTGTGGGGCTGGGCCAGGGGCTGGGCCGCCCATCTCGTTACGCACGCGGCTCTGAGGCCTGGGCAACTGTTGCGCTTTTGTATTTTCCTTGTTTTCCCGGTGAGTTCAGAGTGTGCTTTGAACTTGTGCACAGCTCCGCTGAAGGAGCCGCGTGTGATCTTGGTGCCGTATTCGGGACCGATGCTGGAGCTGTGCCTGGCGAGTAGGGTGGCACTTTGTTTCCGTTTGCCCGGGAAGGCCAGGTGTCTGCCTGTTGGCTGACGTGCTTCTAAATAGCACCCACCTGCAATCTGAAAAATGTCCCAAGATCTGGGGTAAGTAATGCAGTCACTCAGGAGTGAGTCAGACGTGGAGTTTGGTGCTTTGGTAGTTAAACTTCTGTTTTTAGGAACCGAAGTTGCCCTTCATTCACAACTTCGCTTTTTAAATAATGTCATCTGTTGCACTAGCTTCGGAACAGCGGTGACCGCGCGGCAGGCAGCGTGGTGGCCCGCCAGGTGCGCCTGCCGTGCTCCCGGTTTAAGGCCTGAGCGGCAGTTCTCCTGCCAACAACTTACACAACCGGGACAGGAGCCGGTCGTGAAGGGGCCGCCGTCCCCACATGGGGGGGGATGAGCCTTAGAATCCCTCCTGGGAAGTGAACTGGCCAGCGGTGCCGCGCAGGGCGGGGCTGGAAGTCCGGGAGGTCCGGGCAGAGGCTGAGGCGCGCCCTGCGCCCTGGGGCCGGGACCCTGGTGGCAGCTCCGCCCAGAGACGGCATGTGCCTTCTCCCGCCCGCCCAGGCCAGAGGGCTTGGGCCACCCTTGACCTCTCTCACACCCACAGGGAGTCCGTCAGCAAGTCCCTGGCGCTGCCTTCCGAGTGAATAGAGCAGGACTTTGATCACTGTCCCGTCGCCCCTCGCCTGGGTGGCGGCAGCGGCCTCCCTGCCCGTCTCCCTGCTTGTGCCCCTGCTGCCCCGCGGCCGGAGTCATGACAGCGGAAGTCCGCTCCTTCACTTCGTGCCCGCCCCTGGCAGCGCCTCCCCGTCTCACCCACCGCGGAAACAGCCCCCAAGGCCCTCCGCAGCTCTCCCCTGCCTTCCCCGCCCTCCGGCCTTGCCTTCCCCTCCCGCCGCTGTCTGCTCCGCTCCAGGCCCGGGCCAGGGGCAGCCAGCCCTGACCCGCTGGGCGCTTACCTGCCCACGTACGTGCATTGTCCTCCCCGCTGCCCTCCCTCCCCAGCCCCTGCAGCCCTACGTGCCACGGAGGCCGGTGCCCGGCACGCCGTGGGGTACCCAGCACCCCACGTGCCCGGAACGAAGCCAGTGGAGGAAGAGATTACATATTTGATTGTAACACACAGAAACTTCTATAAAGGGAAAAGATACCACCACTGCTATTAAAAACAAGCGACCGGTTGTGAGAAAAGATTTGCGACGTTAAAATAAATGTGTTTTTTTTGACGTTTATTTATTTTTTGAGAGAGAGAGAGAGAGAGAGAGAGAGAGAGAGTGTGCACATGAGCCAGGAGAGGGCAGAGAGGGAGGGAGACACAACATCGGAAGCGGGCTCCAGGCTCTGAGTTGTCAACACAGAGCCCGACGCGGGGCTCGAACCCGCGAAACGAGAGACCATGACTTGGGCTGAAGTCGGACGCTTAACCGACTGAGCCACCCACGTGCCCCAAAGTTTGCAACGTTTAATACAAAGAATTCACAATCTACAAATCAATAAGAAAATGGGCAAACAATATGAATAAGCAGTTCAGAAAAGAGGAAATACCTCAGACTGTTGAAAAGGTCATCAGCACCACCGGTCATCAGGTCAGTGTAGACAGTAACCGCCGAGAAGCCGTTTTTCACTTCTCAGACTAGCAGACGTGAAGTTTGTCCTGCCAGGGAGGAGGCAGGCTCGGGCAGGGTCTGCGAAGGCGGCGGGTGCTCATGCCGGGAAGGGGGTGGCCACCGCGTGCGGGTGGGGGGGGCAGGCCTGCCTTTGGGCATCTTTCCAGAGAAACGCTCTACCGCTTGACAGGCATGAAGTAGAAGTGCCCCGTCCTCTGAAAAGTTGGGATCCGCATCAGAGACCGGCCCTGGCCCCAGAGGGTACAGATACTGATTTGGGAATGAGTAACTTAGGTTTTGAAATGGGGCTGGAGGGGCCTTGGCCTGTGACTCGTTCCAGAAAGGGATGCGCCGGAGAAAGCATAACTTTGATGTACTGAACTGAAGGTAAGAAGTTGGTTTATGTTAGTTGCCTCTACAAAGCAGAGTGGTTTCTAAAAGTATGTGTTTGTGTGTTTATTTATTACCAGACAAAGAAGGAAAACGGTGGGCCGGGGCCGCTGCCCTGAGACACCTGGGGCCACGTTCCGAGCGTGCCTGGAAGCGATGCTCTGGTGTCTGGCCGTAGACGTGTGCCTTTCTGCCCGCGGTCAGGGCCCGGCCTCAGGACGGCTGGCCCCGCGTCCCGCGCGCCTGCTGCGGGAGGCGCGCCCGCGACCGAGGCCACCGGGAGGAGGGGTCGAGGTCCAGCAGCAGAGGGAGCTCGGGGCCGGGTTTCAGGCTTCGGGCAAGTCGTGTGACGCCCCTGGGCCCTCGGCGTCAGGCGAGCCCCTCACAGGGCGATGAGTTAGCCGGGCCGGGCCAGGCCACGGGGCCTGCAGCGATGACGCCCGAGGCACACGTTGTTTCATTGGTCCCTCGTGAGTGAAGAAACTGAGGAGGGGACCCGGTATCTAGATCCAGCAGTTCTGCTCTGAGAACGTGTGCTCAGGGGATGATAAAGGGCAAGCCAGAGGGTGTGCCCGGGGGTGTTGAGATGGGCAGGAAGAGTGGAAACCACGTAGAAGTCTTACAGCAGGGGATTGGTTAAATACCGTCTATGCTGTGAATGACAAAAAATGTGATCAGTTTGCGTCCGTTACCATGGAAGATGTTTGTCATAAGTAAAAAATGGCCGGTTATAAAAGAGCATGTAAAACACCGAATTTTTGTCTTTCTGTATATGTATTTATTTCTTCATAGATCTGTATTTCTCTCTGGATGTATACACTCTAGATGTACCATCTCTAGAGATGATATAAACACGTTTCAAGAGATATGTGTTTGTGTAACATATATGGTTATTATACACGTCATATATAGGATCCAAGGTATCTACAGAGGTAAAACATATATTTGTACATGTGTGTGTACAAAGAGACAGAGTGGGAATATAATACACAGAACAAAAATCTGGAAGAATATAAATAATACATACCGGAGTGTCACCAGTGGTTATTCCCGAGTGATAGGCTTTTTTCCTCATTACCGTTCATCTGATTTCAACAGTAAACACGTATCGTGAGTATAATAACAGTATGCGGAAACGAACCCACAGGAGAAAATAGAAAGGGGATAAAACCGAACTTGTGTTGGAAATGTCCTTGGAATTTTTTTTTTTTTCCTCTCAAAATCTGCTTTCTTGCCTGGGTGGCTCAGTCGGTTGAGTGTCCCAACTCTTGATTCAGCTTAGGTTATGATCCTCGGGGTCATGGGATCGAGCCCTGTGTCAGGCTCTGTGCTGAGTTTGGAGCCTGCTTAAGGTTCGTTCTCCCTCTCTCTCTCTCTCTCTCTCTCTCTCTCTCTCTCCCCCTCTCCCCCCCCCTCTGCCCCTCTCCCTAGCTCTCTCTCTCTTCTTCCTCCCCTCTCTCTGCCCCTCTCCCTAGCTCGCTCTCTCTTCTTCCTCCCCTCCCTCTGCCCCTCTCCCTAGCTCTCTCTCTCTCTTCTTCCTCCCCTCTCTCTGCCCCTCTCCCTAGCTTGCTCTCTCTCTCTCTCTCTCTCTCTCTCTCCCCCCCCCTCTGCCCCTCTCCCTAGCTCGCTCTCTCTTCTTCCTCCCCCTCTCTGCCCCTCTCCCTAGCTTGCTCTCTCTCTCTCTCTCTCTCCCCCCCCCCCTCCCTCTCCCTCTCTCTTAAAATCTGCCTTCTCCTTTTAGCCTGTGACCTCAGAGCATACCGTAACGATGACGGTGTCTTAGTCATTCTCTTCGGAAGTGTGCCGCCCTCTCGGTGTGAGGGCACCGGGGCTTTATGGGACTCTCTTCTGAGAAAGTGCTCGCCGGGTGCAGGGACGCGGGGGCTCGCCCCGTCCGTCGCTGTGGTTGAGTCGGAGGAGAGTCCGGGAGGGCGCCTGCCGGACTCCTGGGCTCCGGCCTCGGGCTGCTTCCAGGGAGGAGGAGACGGTTAACTGCTGAACTTCCTCCGAAGCTTCTTGAGCTCGACTCCGGGAACTGGGTGGTGGCCGTGACGCCTCTGCCGCGGGAGGCCCATTGGTCCCCGGCGTTCAGGAAGGCGCTCTGAGCTGTCCCGGCGCCCGGCGGCCCCGCAGGTGCTCCCGCCCCGCCCGGCCCCGCCGCCCAGGGGAGCTCGGCCGCGCCAGCTGGCCTCTGAGAAACACAACCTAGCAACCTTCGGGGCCCTGCTCTGGTGGGGAAAGATGGTCCTTAAAACCCAAGAGGAGGATGGTGAGTCCCAGCCCCGCCCGGGCGTCTGGAGTGGGGGTGAGGTCTCTTCTCGATCCGTGTGGGTGACGCCGGGATGACAGTTGTGCTGCCTTTCGGGGGGGGGGGGGGAGCGCAGCCCAGGCCGTGGGCTCGCTCTCGCCGTTTTCGGGAGCACGACCGGAGAGTGCGGTGGCGGGGAGGAGGCCGGGGCTGGCCCGTGTCCAGACTGAGAGTGATGGTGAGAAGTGCGGATCGGAGCGACCAGGGAGAGCCCCACGGAGGCGTCCGTTGGCACTAAATGAGGTGTAACGGAGGGGCCGTTCGGGGTTAACTTGATCTTCCTCTTTCGGTATTGCTACCGGCCGCCGCCAGAGGCCCTGAGGGGTCTGTAAACTTCCTTGGTCCTCTCCGCACCCACACTGTAAACCGTGACCTTTTAAGTAAAGGGGCAACAAGTCACGTGGCCCATACGCCCCCGAGGACCCTGGGAAGGAGGTGCGCGAAAGCCCCTTCTGTCGTTCTGAAGCTCGCGTGTGGACGTGTGTCTGTTTTGTGATGTCGTCACCAGATGGCAATGTTTCAGTGGTGGAAGACACAGCACAAACGTGTACCGGTTTGTAGTTAGTAATGAATTACGTGAATGAGTTTGAAGATTTCACAGTAGATTTTGTGAAAGTTGGAACGAGTTTTGGGGGTCATTTTTATGCTTTTCCTTATCTGGTTCCCTATAAGATACATTGGAAAGCTTCACCTCTGAGCGCAGATTATCTTGGCCCGTATCCGCGGGTGACTCGGAAAGCTGTGCCGTGTGGGAAAGACTCTGGGAGAGAGGGACATACAGGTGTTCGTGATGATACTTTTGAAGACGGGGCGTAAAGAGAGGCAGTTCCGGGCTAGCGTTGAACAGCCCACGTGGGAGGTGCTGTATCTGGAAGGTGGGTCCACCGTAGCCAGGGTCTCTCGTTGGAAAGGGGATACGTGCAAGAGGGGAAGAGAGCACTTTACTGACGATTCGGGGCAGCCGGTGTGAGCCTGGCCTGGGCAGTGACCGCTGGTCACTCTTACACGCCGCTGGTCCTCCAGGTGAGCTTGGCCTCAGACCCAGGAGAGGTCCTGCTGAACAGTCGCTTCGAGGCTGACTCGCAGGGCCCCGTGTCATCGGCCTCTGGCCGTCCCGGAGGGCCTGCTGATCCAGCCTGAGCTGCGCGTTGCGGGCGCTTGGCCCGGTGGTGACAGCGGGCGCCATCTGGGGACTGGGGACTCCCGGGCTCAGAGTTGAGAGACAGGGTTAATGGGCAGCGTTGCTTTGAGCGAGTCACCGTCAAGAGCCGGCCACTCTCCACTTCCCTCATCGCCTCCCAGGAGCGCTTTGGCCTGTTGTGTATTGGGGACGTGAGGGAGGACGTGAGGGAGGACGGCGTTGCCCTTCTAACTGCCGCTGAAATCAACGCCCGAGGGATTAAGAGGAGACGCAGAAATGGCGTTCGGGCAAACGTGAACGGGAAGGGAGCAAACGGGCCTCCCCCCGGCGGGTCCCCGGGGTCCCTGGGGGAGGGGACTGTCCGCATTACGCTCCTCACAGAGCAGCTGCCTTTACTGGTGCCCAGGACGCCGAGGACACCCCGATGAAGGGCAAGTGGGGGTTCGAAAGTGTCTCTAGGGAAGTGAGACCTTTCCTGCTGCACGAATCTCAGACCCGTAATCCGTAAATTAAACGTGCTCTTGGCCGCTGTCCTTCCCTGGTGCCTGCGCTCGTCGGCTCGTCGGCACCCGTTCCCGTGTCCCGTAGGCGTGGGAGCCAGCGCGGACGCCGTGCACTGAATGGGGCAGTGTCTCCACAAGCCTGGCCTCTCGGTGCGTAGTCTACCCTCTTGGTTTGCCCTCGAACCTCTCCTTTGGGCCGGAACCCAGGCTCCCCCCATATGTGGAACACGAGGGCCCGGCAGGCGGAGGCGAGGCTGTCTTCCGGGTGCCAGCCCAGTCCTGACGCGCCCTGGGCCCTGACCCCAGGTGTGCTCACTGTCCCCGGCCACCAGCCGCTTCCCGGCCTCCTCGCCTTGCGTGGTATGTGCGTCCACAGTAGTCTCTGCTTCCCCATTTGTTTTTTTTTTTTTTTTTTTTTTTATTTTTGGGACAGAGAGAGACAGAGCATGAACGGGGGAGGGTCAGAGAGAGAGGGAGACACAGAATCAGAAGCAGGCTCCAGGCTCTGAGCCATCAGCCCAGAGCCCGACGCGGGGCTCGAACTCACGGACCGCGAGATCGCGACCTGGCTGAAGTCGGACGCTTAACCGACTGCGCCACCCAGGCGCCCCTCTGCTTCCCCATTTGAATCCATTCGCCCTTCAAGTCCCGGCTCAGAGGCTTGACCTCCCTGAGGCCTCTTGGCGTCCCCAGGCGTCCTCCGGGTGCCGGGTGTGCGTGGCCACTGTGGCAGCGTGGGCCGCAGCTACAAGGCCTCCCCGTCTGGCCTTGCTGTTCTGTGCAGGGCAGGGGCCGGAGCCGTTTAAATCTGAGCTCCGAGCGCAGGCCGGGCCTGTGCAGGTGCTCCGTAAGTGGCAGTGCGTGGGATTCTTCCAGTAAGAGAAAATAAAGAGCTAAGGACTCGGCCAGTGAGTTCGAATGGGCCTCTCTTAGTGGGTTACTTGTACTGAGCGAGTCTTCCCTCGTCTATAAAACTGGACGTGACCGTGCACATTTCATTGTCAGGAAATACGCAGACTTCACAGGTGGACTTCCTTATCTCGTCCAAACGAAAGCGGAAACGGAAAAGAAAAAACGTCTTAGGCTGTGAGGGTCCATGTGAGTCTAGGGAGGGGTGTGGGATGGAATGAGGTAGAGTGCCTCCCCACCAGGGCAGCGGGCTCTCAGGCGGCACCCGGAATAGCGTCCCACCCGATCCCCTCGTCTGGGCGCGATCCCCGTGATTGTGCCGGCCTTCGTTGGGCAAACCGCTTAGGGCGCGGAGCACAGGGAGAGGGGTGGCCCAAGCGCCCTAACTAGAATTAAGATAGGTTTTGCTCCCTTCCTTGGGGGTTGAGTTTGTGATTTGCAGATCAGAATGGTTGCATCCTTACTTTTAAGCGAGAGCACCTCCCAGCGGACCTGCTTCACCATCTGCTGTGGCAGGTCTCGAAGGGGACTGGCTCTGGTCGGAATCTTCTAGCCCCTCCTGCGAGCGCACCAGAGACGTCGCTCACAGCGCACAGAACCGCCCTTTCTTTCCGGTGAAGAAGGCGAGCGGAAACGAGGCTTGGGTCTGCCCCTCTCGAAGAGTGAACCTTTACCCGTCGTCTGAGGCTTCCTGCGGCCTCCCGAGTTCCCTTGGTTATGGAATATGAAAGCACAGGCCCGGCCGCTGGCGGTCAGGGCCCGGGGTCCGACACACAGGTGGGGTGTGGAAGGCAGCAGGTGGAATTGTCTCAGGAGCCAGCGTAGGTAGAAAGGAAGGGCAGGTGTCGTGGGTCTAGGCAGGCCCAGGTCTGGGCCTTCGGAGCACGGATCTGCCTACAAAGTGGTCAGCGGACAGGGCCTCGGGAACAGGAGACCTTCCCGTTGTTGCCATCGACCCTCTCTGCTTCTGGAAGGGTCGCTGAGGTGTGTTTGTGGTGGGGGCGGTGGCACCTGCATGCGGCTTGCTGCGGGTTGAAGGGCTCGGCCTTCTGGAAGTGTTGGGCCGTGCCGGGCTCTCCCTTCTCCCGTGCATTTTGACAGCCCTCCAAAGGCAGCTTGACTGGCTATACGTTGTTCTCGTCTCTGCTCCTCTAACTGCTTGTCCACTGGGCGGAGATTTCCTCGTGACAAGTAAACTTGTAGCTGCTAAAGGCCTCTCCTGTCTGAAGAGCTGCGGCTGGTGGGGGTTTCGTCTTGCAGCGGGGACAGTCACCGACCCCAGTGTGGCCTCAGACCCGTGCAGCCTCAGCAGTGACCCGGTCAGTCCCGCCTGGCTGGCCACCGTGATCACCGGGGCTCCCCGAGGGACGGCCAGCTCCGCCAGGAACCCACGTTCACGAGCGCCGTTGCTACGGCCTGGCGATCTCGTGACTTCCTGTGCGTGTCCCCCGAGTGCGTGCCGTGTCTGCCCACGTAGATGTGGGTGACGCACCGGAGGAAACCGAGGGGCAGGTCAGGCCCCACTTCCCTCCGCTCCGCTCCGTTCCTTCCTTAAGGAAAGAACTTCCTTGCTGCACAGAGGGCTCCCGAAAGCTCAGCCTCTGACCTAAGAAAGATCCGGTGAATTTCTTTTCTGAGCCAGTGGCTGTTTCCGCGTCTCCTTTCTTTCTGGTGTTTAGAGTCTCCTTTCTTCGGTATCTTCTGTTGGAGTTCAGGATCCTGGTGCAGAGACTTCAGGCAGAGCCCCACGTACAAAACCACAGCACAATGGTGTGGCTACAGCAGGCGTTTTACAGACATTAGAACAGAAGTCAGGTGTACTTTTTTCCACAAGAGAAATATTTAGGCGTCAATCTGGGCAAGTGTTTTGTGGTGTAGGTAAGTGGCTGGCGGCATTTCCGTATTTTCTCTGGATAGGAACTTCAGCCTACCGTGTCGCCTGAGCTGCGGACCCAAACACGCGGTGGGGTTGCAAGTGACGCGTCCACACCCACACTTGCTCGCAGCCTTTCCACGCGGCCTCCGAAGACGGTCCCCGTCGGCCCCTTCAGGCATGTCCTCCTCAGTCTTCCGTGCACTCACACACCTAGTGTTCTGTGGTTTCCTGTTGGCACGGAGTGTGTCTCGGAGATTTTTCTAGATTAGCACTCCCGGATTATCTCATTCCTCTTAGTGACCGCATCGTGTTTAAGTAGTCTTTCATTTTTGCAGTCTCGGGGAGGATGTGTGTCGGGTAAATTCCTAAATGGAATTCGCTGAATCGAAAAGCACGTGGCTTCTAAGATTCGGTCCTGTGGAAAGGCTGGGCCAGGTTACGCGCCCCTGGCCTGTGTGCCCCCACGTCCTCGCCAGGGTCTCCTGTGTCGTCAGACATTTTAATTTCTGCCGGAATGACGGAGAGCAGTATGGTATTCGTGTTTTGATTGTCGTGTTTTGAATTTTTAATCTTTGGGGCGTTCGGGCATCTCTCCACGTTGGCCACGCGTGTGTTTCTCCTCGTGTCTGCCTGTGTGTCCTCGGCCAGCTGTGTTTGTCGCTGACTTTCCGGTCTTCGTGCTCCTGTCCTTGGGACTTACAGAAGTTCCCCCTCGCACGTGCTTGCGTGTTTGTGGTCCCGGCTGCTTACGTCTGCACCCAGGCGTTTCGTTTCGGTGCAGGAAACACACTCTCCGGGACTATGGCCATATTAATCCGTGCTTTATTCTAGAATTTTTATGGTTTCTCTTTCTACATTAAAATCTTTGGTTTGGCTGGAATTTACATTGACATAAATGAGGTAGGCATTCAGCTTAGCCTCCCCCCCGAAATGGCTGGCTGGCTCACTGCCACACCACCGTTGTCCAAATAATCCTACTCTTCTTTATATTTGTGTGTCTTTTCTCCCCAAGACCCTGTGACTTGAAATGCGGCCAGGTGTGTCGGCGTCTCTTGAGTGTCCCCCGGGCCGCTTCCCGTCACTGAGCCCCGTGAGCGTCAGTCACCAGGAGCGACTCTCTAACTTCATCTTTTTTCTCCTTTGTACTTTTCTGGACTGTCCGTATGTAAATATTTTCATCAGGACTTTGATATTATTTCATTTATACCGTTTCTGTAAAAATCTTGGTGATACAGTTTTTTTTCCCCCCTTTCTTTGTTTTGAGAGAGCATGAGCAGGGGAGAGGCAGAGAGGGAGAGAGAGGATCCCAAGCACAGAGCCCAACGTGGGGCTCGAACTCACGAACTGTGAGGTCATGACCTGAGCTGAAATCAAGAGTTGGACGCCCAACCCACTCCAGGTGCCCTGATGTAAAGGTGCTTTTAGGAACCGTGACCTACATACTGAGGGGAGACCTTTTCCTGTAGGGGTTTTCCTTTGTTTTCCTGGTGACTCTCCTGCCACTGTGAGAGGCCGGCCCTGCCGCGGTGGCCGTGCGGGCCTTGGGGATGGGAAGGCATTTGTCCAGAGAAACCCGTCACAGCCGACCATCCAGGATAAAGGCCAAGAGGAGAGGATCTGTTTGTCCTGGAGGGGAGGCCCCCAGAAACCTCCCTGGTGTCGGGAATTCACAGCCAGACCCCCCACCCTCTCACGGATCACATCGCCTCTCCAGTTCATTTTGGAGACGGAGAAGCGCCACCCAGGGTCCCGGAGCGCAAAGAACATGGAACTAAGCTTTGCCCACCCACCGCGGCCCTCTCGTGGCCCTCCTCCCCGCAGCGCGGCTCCCGGTGGCTCAGCCGTGCGCTCTGCAAAGAGCCGGAGGCGGAGGGCTCTGAGAGCAGCCTCTCAGGACAGGACGGATATGCCCTTGGCCCGGCCCCGCGGCTGGGCCCTCCGTGCCTGTCCCGGCTGCGCCCGCCCGGCCCGGGCCTCCAGCCCCTCGGAAGCTTCTCTCAGAAGTCAGAAAACCTTCTCTGGATCCCGGGCGACTCTTATCAGGGTCAGGGTGTGGTTCTGGGAGCCGGGTTTTTTCTGCTTTGGGGTTAGAGTAGAAAGCGCTGCTCTCTTAAGAGACCTTCAGGCCCTGCCCGGTGGGAACAGATGTGTGGCGAGAAGTATTTATGCTTCTCCCTTTTACTAAAGGAAAGTTAAGCACTTTAAGGGTCAGGAATGGAGCGGAAGTGTTGAAGAGCTCCGCGCCTCAGCTGCCATGTCACACGGACGGGGGGCGGAGGGGGGGGACAGGAAATCAGGTGCTCTGCGTGCTGGGGCCGCTGCCCAGGTCAGCTGGGACTTGCCGTGCCTCACGCCTCGACACCTAGGATGAGCCCGTGTGGGGCCTGGATGAATTGAAAGATGGTGATTTATCTCCACCTCAGAAGCTGTGGCTCAAGTAAAGTGAGTGCTGCCGCCTTCCCCCGCACGCGTGGTAAAGGGTCACTGGCCGGTTCCGGGCGCCCCGGGCCGCGCTGGCCGAGGGAGAGCGGGAGCGGGGGCAGGACGGAGGGCCAGCCAAGCCGTGAGCACTGCGCGGGGGAGCCCTGTGTGGGGGAGCCCTGTGTCAGCCTGCAGTTGCAGGCGTGAGCCGCTAGGGGGCGGCAGAGGACACTCAGTTCTTTGCTCCCGCTTCGGAACCCAGGTTTTTACTGCACTGGACAAACGCCCTGTGTCCCTGTCCCTGTCCCTTCGCGACCGTGACCGCTGAGAAGCCCGCTCTTTCTTTCTGACGCCCCTCCCCGCCACTTCTCACCGCACCTGAAGTGCTTCTCTCCGGCTCAACAACAGCAGAGTCCGGATGTCTTGGTGTCACATTCAGAGGACACGGTGGGACTCCAGCTTCTCCACACGTTTCCAGAGTGTTCTTTCTCCCCTTTCCCCGTGCGACTGTCACGCTGCCCGGCCTGGAGTGCCCTCTGCTGCCCGGCTCTGGCCTCGGCCCCTCGCGGAGCCTTCCGGCAGCCTGGCCACTGCGTTCACGGGCCCGACCCCGCGGCACCTGTTGCTAGCGTTTCTTTGCACGTACTCGCTTCTTTTTCCTCCAGAAGGAAGGCGGCTCTTGGGGGGCTGAAACCATCCCTGAGCGTCTCTGTATCTTCCACAGTAACTAGTAGGGCGCCTTGTTTATGGGTGGTATGGGCTTTTTTTTTTTTTTAAGATTGTTGAATTAACAGTCTGAGAAGACCTTTTTGTTAAAATTTTCTCTGCTTGTAGATTTCCTGAGATTACTGGCCTTTGAACGGTCTTTTTCTTTGATCACTGTGATTTCATGACCTTGATCATGGGGCTACTTATTTTAGCATCTGTCGTCTTTATTTCTGAGGAGGGCCATGCTGCAGCCTTTCGTTGGCGGCTTTTTCATCTGACTTCCGGTCCGCTCACTTTGTGGGTCATTTTGTTTGTGCCGGAATGGACTCTGGTGGCCTCTGCTCCCAGCTGCCCGTGGCCCACATTCAGGCTGAGCTTTGTCCAGGTTCACGCGCTGCCGGTGAAGCGGGCTGTAGGTCCTCTGCCTGCACAGCAGGAGGAGTGGGCAGTGGGTGGCAGTGAGCCTTGCACGGGAGGGGAGAGGTCAGGAGCCGCCTGCTGCGTGTGTGTATTTTTGTAAACATCAGTAATGCTGCAAACAAGGGGACGTAGCTGTGGTTGTACATTTACAGTATGAGGTCCATCTGCGCAGATGAAACCCCTGCGGCGGACCCTCCGGGGCGGGGGTGGGGGGGAGGGGTGGCCGGAGTGTGTGGGGGAGGGGTGACGGTCCGTCTTCGCCTTTGCAGAAAGCTCGTTTCCTTTTGCAGTCTAAAACGAGTTTATAAATAGTTTTCGTGTTTATTTCTCATAGACTTGCTATGATTCTTGTAGATGAGAACTGCCATTTTGACACAAAAATAAAACCGTTCATATGGCTGTTTCTTAAAAGACTCTGCTGGGCTGCAGAGTTGGGATATTTGGGTCGGGTCTGGTGACCCTGTCATGGTGACGAGGAATCCACAGAGAAGGGAACCCACGTTAGTGTGGCGAGGGCTGGGGTGGGGGTGGGGGCACCTCCTAGCAGAAGTCAGGGGAGGGTGTGGGGATGTTTTTTTGGGGTTTTTTTTCCCCTCCCTTGTTTATCTGGAGCAGTGGTTTTGCCTTCAGGGGGACATTGGGCAGCGTCTGGAGACCTGTTTGGTTGTCACATCTGGAGGGGGCCGGGGGGGGGGGCCCTCGGGGGGGGGGGCCCTCCGACGTCCAGTGGGTGCAGGCCAGGGGTACAGCCCTGCATCGCCCTGGACACCCCAGGACGGGGAGTGACCCGCCAGGAGGTCAGCAGTGCCGCCGGGGTCAGAGAGCCCTGATCTGTGCTTAACGGTTCCTCTTGGGTCTTTTCTCCTTGCTTGTTTGGCACTTGCTTTTGAGGCCTGTGTCTGCCCCTGTGAGTCAAAGGCAGCATTTTCTCCCCGGGTGGCCTGTGCACAGCTGCCCCGGGGTCATCCTGTGTTCTGGTCTAACGTGGAGCCCGCGTCTTGGGGTCCGGGGGTCCGAGTGTGTGTGTTTCATGGTGCTCCTGGGGTGTCCTCGGGCTGTCCGAAGTTTGAGAGCTCTCGGGCCGCAGTGATGTGTCCTGTCCCAGCCACTGTCCCCGAATTCAACCTGCCGAGCGCCTCCTATCCAGAACGTGCTGGAATGTGAGATTACAGCCTCTGGTGACCAAGTGGGAGGTGACCCCTCCGCCAGGAAGGCCGGCGCGCCCGTGTGGACCCGGTCTGGTCGGCGTCACTGCCTGCTCCGGGGGTGCCCTCCGTTTGTCCGCTCGGTGATGAGAGGGCACCTGACGGCAGCGCTGCGTCCTCCCAGGGAAGCAGCCATCAGCCTTCTGCTCCTGGGGGGGGGGGGGAGGGAAGAGCAAGCGCAGCCAGCCTGCGAGCTGGCGGTGCACCCCTCCCCCAGGAGGCCGCGTGGGGGGTAGTAGGAGGGGCCGGCTGTAATCACATTCATGGAAATACGCCCGCCCGCGAGGAGCCCCCGGCACTGGCACTCGGGCCGAGTGGCAGCCTGGCGGCAGCTCCGCGCGGCCATCTCTGTCCAGGCCGGCCTTCCCCGCCGGGACCCGCTCCCTCTCCGCCCTCGGTCCCCGCTTGCTTCTCGGCTTTTGTCTCCTCGCCGCCTCCTCTCCGCTGCTGTCACACATGCCGTGCTCGCTCCGTCCCTCCGTCCGCCCGGGGCTGCGGGAGCTCCCGGGGGCCCGGGACGATGGGGTCGCGGTGCCGGCCCCCCGCGGCCTCTGAAGCGGAAAGCTGCGAGCTGCCCAGGCTCTGACGGGGGCGCTGCCAGGACGCTGGGGCTGCAGGAGAGGGGCTCGCCTTGGGTAAGAGGCCGGGCGGGGGGTGCGTGAGCGCGTCGCGGGGGTCGCGCCCAGTGTGCGGACCCCGGGCCCTGCTGGGTCACGCTTTGCAGCCGGGCTGGCTTGCGCCGCTGTCTCCGCACGTCTGCCTGTGGTCTCGCGTTCCGCTCCCCCAACCTAGGGTTGTCCGCTAGCTCCTTGGGGGCAGGTGTCCAAACCCTCGGCCTGAGATTCAGGGAGAAGCTCATCACCGATGTCGGTGGCCTTCCGGGGTGAGGTGAGAAATGCTAGGACAGCAGGAAGCAGAGGGACGGATTCAGGGCGATGCTGTCCCCTCTGGACCCACCCTGTGAGTTTCTGTTTTAGTCTTTGAGTCCAGCGGAGCCGTTCCTCGGTCCGGGTAGCCCTCCTTCCAGGAGTTGGAATTGCACGTTCACTTTGATCCTCGGGGTCCTTTGCAGCTGTTAGACCGGCTGAGAACGTTTGAGTGTGCAAAAAATTAAGGGCTTTACAAAGAGGCGGCATCCAAATAGGTTTTAGGAACAGGCAAAGTGAGAGAGAACCGGCTTCCTAAAACCTGCACGGAGCCCCTGTTTTGGACTAAAGGGGTGTGGCAGCGCAGCTGGGCAAGCCGGAGGGCGCCTGCGGCCGGTCCCCTTCCTCAGAGGAAGGGGGGACAAGCCCGGGTGACTCGGGGTGTCTGGGGGGCTCCCCCAGAGCTGAGCGCTCTGCCTCTGTGTCAAGGAGGCCAGTGTGAGAAAATGGTTCTCCCGCTGAGCTGGTGCGGCTCTGCTCCCTGCTCTGTGATCACACCCGGCCTTGCACACGGAGGTTGCACACGGAGGTTGGACGTCTGAATGCAGGCGAGAACCTTGCTGCAGACCTCCAGCTGGATCCCGTGTTAGCTGCCGGGCTTTAGACAAGGGGGAGGGTTTTAAAACGGTTGTTTTCTAGTTCTTAGCATTTATCGAAAGCAGATGTTAACTTTGTTTTTCTCAAGCAAACTTTTAGGGTACAATTTTATGACTTCGTCCCTTTTCCTACCTGGAAATTTGACCTCCTTTCCCTTTGGTTGGCTGGCTAGTCTTGGAGTTCTAGGATTTATTAGATAAAATGTGTCAATTCCCTTTAGTGTGTAAGGTACGATGGTAGAATAGCTTGTTTTTTCCCAGGACAGTTTACGGGGCTGTATGTGTTTTGTTTTGGTTTTTAAGATTTTACTTTTAAGGAATCTCCACACCCAGTGTGGGGCTCAAACTCACAACGCCAGGACCTAGAGTTGCACGCTCCTCCCACTGAACCAGCCAGGTATCTGTGGGGCTGTTCAGTACATGTTCTGTCATTGGAGAAGGGCGGTGATGATGACAGGCCCATTCGTGGGGCAGGGTGAGGTGGTGGCTTGCCCAAGGTCACAGGACTAGTTAGGTGAGGAAAACCCCCAGCAAGTGTCCCCTCCCACCCCAAGCCCAGATAGCTTCTCGTCGGAACTAAGGAGGCTTGAGTCATTAGGGCAGTGGTTAGATGAGCCGGCCGGGGTGGGAGCAGAGTTTTTCTTAATGCGAATGTGGGGGCGCCTGGGGGGCTCAGTCGGTTGAGCGTCCGACTTCGGCTCGGGTCACGATCTCGCGGTCCGTGAGTTCGAGTCCCGCGTCAGGCTCTGTGCTGACAGCTCGGAGCCTGGAGCCTGCTTCGGATTCTCTGTCTCCCTCACTCTCTGCCCCTCCCCTGCTCATGCTCTGTCCCTCTCTCTGTCAAAAAGAAACAAACATTAAAAAAAAATCCAAACTCTGTTGTACAGATGCAGAATATGGTCATAAAATCATTAACGTATCTGCTCTTCTCCCGGTCTGTTAGCAGGTGCCTCGGGCCTCTCTGTGCTGAGTACGTTATGTTAGCCACACGCTAGTTTAACCCTTTTCCGTCCACGTCGTGTCTGCACATTCCTTCAAAATCTCCTAGGCCGTGAGTTGGCAGTGAGACACTTTTAAATCACTCTACACAAAAGTGAAGTCATGAGTCAGTCGTGGCAGACGAGCACAGTAAGCAGAGACGAGGGAGTCGGGATGTTGCTGTTCACTTTTTGTGTGTTTATTTTTAATCACGGTACGATGCACACAAAACAAAATCTATCATTGTAAGCGTATGGTCCAGCTTGCATCGTCGTGTGAGCAGCGTTCAGAAGTTTTCCGTCTCGTAAAACTGAAACTCTGTCCCCAGTAGCACCACGGCCCCCTGCCCCCTGCCCCCTGCCCCCTGCCTTCTCCTGTCTGTCTCTGTGGATTTGGCTGCTCTAGGGGCCTCACGGAAGTGGGATCCTCCAGCACGCGGCCTCTCACGACTGGCTGGCCTCACCGAGCGTGCTGCCCTCAAGGTCCATCCACGCTGGGGCAGGTGTCAGAATTCCCTTGCTTTTGGAGGTGACAGCGCAGTGTTCGCTCTTACAAAGGATTGCCGTGGTTTTGACTCGCAGGGAGGAAAGCCCTCGGTTGTCTCAAGTTGGCAGACTTCCCGTGAAGGTGTGACGTGATCACGTGTGCTGTTGGCTCGCGGGTGCCCACGGGTTCCCGGCTTCGGCCACGTCCGTGTGCTCCGTCCGTCTCCGCCCCCCGCCCCTTGCCCTCTGACCCCCGTCCTGAGGCCTGTCTGTAAAGCTGAGGCTCTCAGTGAAACCCCTTCATCATTACAGCTGTCTGTGGTCCGTATCTCCGCGTGGTGCCCGGTCCCTGGGTCGTGCTGCCATTTTGGCTTGAGTTCTCCCCGTCTGAGGTCTGATCCCAGGGGTTCCTCGTGTCAGCTTGGAATCGAGACTTTTGTGAAAGTTGGCTGCACGTCCGTCTCCTGTGCCTGAGTTCTTTCTCGTCGTTTGAACTCTTCACACTGCGAGTCTCGGGGATTTCCGGGGACACCGGTGACTCACCCCCGTCGGGCGGGGCCGCGTGAAGCGTCCAGCTGGGACGGTGAGCACAGGTGTGGGGGCCGTGAGCACCGGCCCTTCGGCCTTGGGTCTGGGGAGGGGAGAGAATCTGCCTTCCTCCCACGGACGGTTCCCCGGATTCGCACTCGTGAACCCCAAAGCTGTTAGTAAATAGCTGTGTTCTCTCTAGAGCTGGCAGCAGCTTCCAGACGGTGTAAGGAAGCGTGATGTTTCACTTTGCTGCTGCTGCTGTTTTAGGTGGGGCTCACGTAGGTTTCTGAGGCTGTGTGTTTTTTGTGTTTCAGAAAACGTACAGGTCGGTAAAGGGTTTGGCTTCGGTTAGCTGGGGTTCCTCAGGCGCTGGTGCTCTCTGGAGGGCGGGGTTGTGTCCGGACACAACGTTGCGCTCCCCTGGCTTGGGGGCGGATTGGACCAGGGTGTTTTCTCCTGTCTGTTTACCTTCTCCACACTTGGGGGGAAGGGAAGCGCCTTTCTAGACTCTTGGCTTTGCTTAAAACATTTCCCTGCTGTGCTGGTTTAAATTTGGACCCTTCTTAGCCACCGAAAGGCAGGGCCTGTATATAAGATGGGTGAAGATTAGGATTGGAAAAAGAAGACAAGCGCTGTGCTTTACAGGCAGGCAGAGGGAGCTGGCGTAGCCGGAGGGCCCGTGGAAGGAAGCACATCTTTAGCGCCCCGGGGATGTACGACAGGGTCCTCCACTTGGGTGGGCGGCTGCCGGCACTCCTGCTGAGCAGAGACTGCCTTCTGAAGAGCCGCCTTTTCTGTTGAACTTCACGGTGGATGGCCGGGCACCTGCGCGCGGCCGCGGCTGCTGAGCGGGGAGCAGTGGCTGCGCCATGTGCGCATTGATGGGAGCTGTCCCTTTAAGACAGTCCTCCTTTGTGTCTGCTGGTTGGAGCGCATTTCAGCTCAGGGGCTCTGCCTGCTGGTAAAATCTGCAGAGCAACATTGAAATAAAGAAATAAATGGAAGCTTCCCTTGTGTGGCTTTTCTGTTCACAGCTGAGCACAATGGCCCCTTGTTGTGGGCACTTTAATCCCCTTGGTTCAATTGGAACCCTGCGAGGGACTGGGGAGGGCCCATCCCGGACCGGTCCCCCTGCTGTAAGGGGGACACCTTGTAAGTGAACCTTTGCGGGAGTCATTCCCAAGGCCCCCAGACCCCCAGGCGCTCTGCCTTTTGTGCTCAGGCCGCTGCCTCCCTGGTTGCCCTTCTTTTCAAGAGAAGGGGGCTCAGCCGCCTTCCTGGCACAGAAGCGTGGCTGCAGCACGTGGCAGTCGGGGGAGGGAGGAGTTGTTTGTTGCTCTGCCATCTGGCCCATCAGCCGATCTTTTACAGTTTAACCCTCATGGCTTCGAGGGAAAGCCACGGCGTGGATACGTGCCCTTCGTGGGGCCCATGCTGCTTTTCCAGCAACGCTGGGTTCGGGGTGCATGTGGCTGTCTTCCTTTCCAGCCCGGCAAGCGGCCCGCCGGACCCGGGGGCGGGGGCGGGGGTGGGGTGGGCTGGGTCACTCACCCCTTGGGCTCCCCAGCCACGGTTTCTATTCTTCTTGCTATTAAGTGACACGAAGCATTTTCCCCGTGGCATCTGTTTTCCTCTTGGGCAATGTGGGGGTGAAGGCTTGTACTGAACGGGACACGTTACCCTGATGAGAGGCTAAGTGCAGGTGGTCCGTTTTCTTAAGTGCTGGGGTTTTCCTTGCCTCGGGAACATTTGCACGAGAATGATGAGATCTAAAGCTGCCCTCCTTTAAGAAGAAAACTTCTCGGAAGATTTGCTGAACCAGAAGGGAAGCGGTGCTGTGATGTAAGGTGGCTGAGTGTGGGATGCAGGGGGGCTTAGAGAGCCTGTGGTTAATGTCAGGAGACAGCATCGGAGTACATGTGAACAAACGTCGTGTTCGTTCTCACTGCAAATTAGCCAGAAGCTGCTTCCTTCTGGCCACCGGGACATGGAAGGCCCGTCTTTCCTGGTAACGTAGATTAACGTTTTTTTTCGTCTTAAAAATGCAGTAGCACCTACGTGTATTTTTTTTTTAAGCGAGTATTCAGGAGCCCTTGGCCCCCCTCTCTCTTCCCAGACCCAGTCCCCAGAAGCAGCCCCTAGTAATTAACTTTTTCTGGCTTTCAGCGACCGGTAGGTGCTGCCTCATGCATATTAATACTCTCATCCCGCTGATTATTTTATCAGCGTCAGAGATGGTCTCTTGACCTCTCTCACCGTGTGTCCTCTTCCTCTTCACTTTCCCCCTGTCCCATTTGTTGGTCCCTGTATTTTCACCTTTGGAACTTCCATTCGCACGTTTCCGACGTCATTTTCTCGTTCCCGACTTTGTAGGTCTGTCGCTGCTTTTTGTAAGCAGGTGCCTGGCGCCCTCCTTGCCTTTCCGTTCGCCCCTCCCCCGGCCTTCGCTGCAGGTACCGCGTGATTTCCATTAGCCTTTGTGCCGTGTGTGCAGGCCGGCTCCGCAAGGTGACGGCGGGTACGCCGCACCGTCGCGAGGATGTTCCTGCGGCTCGGCCCGGAGCCCGCGTGTGCTCTGCTGGGCTCCCCCCTCGGGAGCCCAGGTCCAGTGGACTCCCCTTACCTCCCGCTGCCTGCCGCCAGCCGTGGCTGCCTGGTGATTCCCCCTCGGTGTCGTTTTCTCTGTTTCCAGCGATCGTCCTGGTGCTGTGGAGGGAAGGCCCAGGACCCCTCCCTTGCCTTCCCATTGCTTCTCTGGGGTGCGGCTCTCGCAGCCCGTCTTCGGTCTCCTGTTCTGATCCGGTCATTCTGTCCATGCGTGTGGGGGTGTGTGCTCCCAAGGGAGCCCCAGCCTTGCGAACACGTTTTCCTCCCCCTGAGGGAGCACGGGGGGATAAACGTGGAGTCCTCCTCTGTCTGAAATGATTCTATTTTGCCCTCCCAGTTGACTGAGAATTCTAGGGTCAGAGTGGTTCCCGTGTGGACCCTTGAAAGCCCTTCCCGTCTCCCAGGGTCCAGCACGAACCAGCCACACCCTCCTTTCCCTTCCTGCTCACGGAGGTTCTAGGATCCTCCTTAATCCTCCAGTTCTCGAATTTGTTTTCCAACTTCTGAACGTTGACAACGTATGTTTCTCTGTGGGATTTGTAAAGACCTCAGGACACTGAGTCCGTTTCTGCTGCTATTTTCAAGTGCTTTGACTCTTTATTCTGCGGGAGTACCTCACCTTTATCTTGTAATCCTTTTCTGGCGGGGGGACAAAAAAGCGTTTATTTTCTAGGAGTGTGTTCTTTCGTTGTCCCTCTTTCAGGGTTTTCTGTTCTTTTCAAGTTTTCTTTTGTTCCGCTCCAGGGTGGGCTTTTGCTGTTTCTTGTTTGGGCCGTGGGCTCCGCTGCCTCCGTGGGTGCAGGAAAGACACGGGGCAGGTTCGATCGATGGGAGCTCCGCGTGCGGGGTGGGCCTCGTGTGCAGTGGGGTTGGGGGGGGGGGGAACTGCTTCAGGCCGGCTGGGCGCGGCCCTCCTTTGCTGTAGGACAGCACCCAGGTCCCCCAGCCTAGCTGCTGGCCCAGTTCTCCTGTTTTGCCTCGGGCGGATACGTGTGCAAGATCTTCGGTGTGCGGGGTGCCGTGGACGTGGCAGTGGTGGGCACACGCGGACTAGGCCTTCCAGAAGGGGTCGGCACTCTGCTTGCTCTGTCCCAGAAGTTCGTTGAAATCTCTTCTGCCAGTGGCCCCTCTCCCCGTAGTCTTTGATGTTGTAGGCTTATAGCTTTGTAAAAATGCCTTTACTGTTTCTAAAATAGTACCTTGGAAGGGGGAGGGCCAGCAGCACATTCTGAATTTAGAGCACAGAAACTAGACGGTGGCCTTCTAGAGAAACGGTCGTGTGTGAGCGTTCACCCAGAGCAGCTGGGTGCTGAGGTTCTGAAAACAGAGCAGCCACAGAGAGTTTCCATGTGGAACGAGAAAAATCGGTTTCTCGGGGCGCACAGCGCTCTTGAGATATAGATTTTCTACACGATGGTTCTGGTTTTCGTCAGCCTCATTCTGAGGACCTTAGTCTTGCCTCTGCCTGGGCAGGGACTCGCTGATCTGATTAAGCCGTCTCTGGCTTCAAACTCAAAGCCTGATGATTCTCCCCCATGGAACGGCTATTAAAAACAAACTGTCGCCTCAAATTTTCAAAACCTGTTATGTTAGAATGAATGTTTGTGTTCCAGGACCTCCGGAAATTGTTTCTTAAAGGGACCTTCCGGTCCTCGTGGATTAGAAAATCTGCTCTGTGAAATCCAGAAACGTTAGAATGAACTCCTTTAAAGCCTGCTTTTCTCAAGAAGGGAGGATCTGTGTTTCGCCTTTTGTGTGGTTTCTCAAAGTAGGGTTGGCTCTGACTAGAGCTGATCTGTGACTCACAGGGGAGCACTCCCTCGGGGCTCTCAGGGACACAGCGAGGCCACTCCTGGAGGGTGACCCAGCCTGGATTTCGGGGGTCCGCCGGAATCCTGCAGCCTCTAGCGTTAGTGGGACCCCATGCATTAGTTCTGCTGTGACCTCATGGCCACCGTTAAGAAAACGAAGGGTAAAATGATGGCGTCGGTGGGCTTCGCATGGGGAAGGCACGGTTTTGGTATCGTTGTGTGTGGAGAAGATCGGGTCGTGATGGCAAGTGCATTTTTCAGTGCGTCTTGGGGAAGTTTAAAATTTGGGCACTTCTGGACAAGGGTGGGGGAAAGCCGGGTAGAAAAACGAAAAGCCAGCTTACCTAATGGAGCTAAGTTACCTGTGCTGTGGGTATCGTCGTTGTGTGTGTTGCTTCTACCCTCTTGTGTTGTCTTCCGTGATTTTCATGAAACGTTTGGGGAAGGGAACTGGCCCCTGCGTGCCGTAAAGTTGCGGTGTCACGGTTCGAAAGAGAGTCGTGGGTCCTACGCTTTCAGGCAGGGCTGCTGTTCCAGCTCCGTGCTGTCCGGGAGAAACATATACGCCGTAGGGGCACCTGGGTGGCTCGGTGGGTTAAGCTCCGACTCTCGGTTTTGGCTCAGGTCACGGTCGCGCTGACTGTGCAGAGCCTGCTAGGGAGGGAGCCTCTCTCCCTCTCTTTCTGCCCCTTCCCGGCTTATGCTTGACTCACTCCTGCTCTCTTTCTCTCTGTCAAAATAAATAAGTGAACATTAAACACAAAAAGAAACGTGATATGAGCTGCATATGCAGCGTTACTTTCTAGTAGCCCGCATGAGAGCCACTTAGAATCATCTTTTATTTATCAAGTTACGAATTCAGTATGTAATCGACATCAGCCGTTATCAGAGAGCTATTTCCCTTTCTGTGTAAAGTCTATACCCACCGTCCATCTCAGACTGGTCCAGTCACATCTCAGGTGCTTCGTAGCCACGTGTGGCCGTGGCTCCTGTACCACGTGGTGTGGCTCTGATGCGTTTCGGCGCCTGTGTGGGTGTGCAGGCATCCGAGCACTGGCGCCTGCATCAGGCCACGGGGGTGCCTTTTGCTCTTGTCCCAAAGGAAGCAGAAGCCACCACCTTCCAGCTCCCGCTAAACGCCGGGCGGGGTGCGAGGCACTCTCTCCGTTGGACTCCGTGCGTGCGGCAGCCCGATGAAGCGGGTGAGGGTGTGCGCCTGCTTTGCTGGTGACAGCGTGTGGCCGGAACAGGCCAAGTGACTTGTGTAAAGTGACCCTGCTTGGTGTGTGGTGGGCTGGCGCCGGGATCTGAGCCCCGGTTTTCCCGCTGCCAGCGCTCGTTTTCCCCACGGACCGTGTGGCTTTCCGCAGCACGTTCAGAAGGGTCACCCGCGGGCTTCCATCCCGCGTCCCTGTGCTTACGGGCGAGGAGGAGAGGCGGTCTCAGAGGAAGAGGTGCTTCGTGGGGAGAACCGTGCCTGTGAATTCGGCACTTTGTTCTCAGGGTGAGAGCTTACTGAAACATAATCAAACAGGAGCGCCTGGGTGGCTCAGTCGGCGGAGCCTCTGACTCTTGGTTTCATCCCGGGTCATGATCTCACGGTTCTTGGGATCGAGCCCCACATTGGTCCCTGCGCTGACAGCACAGAGCCTGCTTGGGATTCTCTGTCTCCTTTTCTCTCTCCAAATAAGTCTAAAAACACCATGCTCAACCGGAAGGGCATAAAGCAGCGAGAAAAGTCTCCGTGACCCAGTCCTCAGAGTTAAGCACTCCATGGGGGGTACACCCTTCGAGATTTTTTTTCCTCTGTACGTGTGTAATCCGTCCCCTCCCCCTCCAGCAATGGCACCGAAGCGTTCACGTGGTTTCGCGGCCGCTGCCCCCTCCCCACTTAAGGTGTCACGGAAGTGGTTCGGGGCTCGGGGTGGGCCCGGCGAGGGGGCCGAGGCCTCGAGAGGCTGGCTCGCCGGGGCCTGACGTGCCCCCACTGTAAGGGCTGAAGATGGCCAGGGCTCGGCTGACAGTCCTTTCATCCCTGGCCAACCTCATCTGACCTCAGGCCGCCTTTTCCCTCTCGTTTCCATGGCAAGCGCTCGTGGAGCGGAGCGGCTCTCTCATCGGGGTGCTCTCTTCCTTTGGTGAAGCCGGTGAACGAACGAACGGGAGCTGTCCCCGTTTCCAAAACGGGCTTCTCGCTGCTGCCGTGGTGTCCTTGTCCTTTTGTGGTCTCCGGAGTCTGTTTATTTTTGGTGACAAAGCTCTCTTAGTAACGTTTCCCTCCTTTCTTGTAGTTCCCAGTGACCTGACAGCAGAGGAGCGTCAGGAGCTGGAGAACATCCGGCGGAGAAAGCAGGAGCTGCTGGCCGACATTCAGGTAGGCGGTGCCAGCAGTGACGCGTGCGGTGTGACAGGTGTCCTTCCCAGAGCCTCCTCACCAGGTGTCGGGAGTTGACCCCCCCCACGGCCCGGGGCCGAGCCTCGTTACTGACGGTCACTTCGGCTCCGCCCGTGAGAAAGTGGACTCTTCGAGGGGTTGGGAAGGCCCCGCCCGGCCGGTCCGCCGTCCTAGGTGACCCCCAAGTGGAGCCCGCGCTGCCGCGTGGGGTGTGGGTGAGGCTCAGGCGCTTGGAACACCGACCTCAGGTCAGGCCCGGACCCGCGTCTGGTTCTGGCGCTGCCTCTTTCTGGAGGAGTGACTTCAGACACGAGGATCCGGGCTCTTTGAACTTGACAACGAAGACGCGCGTTGATAGGTTGCCGTGAGGGTGGAATGAGGTCCTGCTCACCCGGGACTTAGCGTGGCTGCGGGTCCCTAGGAGACGCCTAGGCAGCCATGGCTGCTTCACCAGAGTTTTTCCAAGCCCCTTGGTGTAACTGCCAGGCTTTGTAGAAGTCGGTCATAGAAGCCATTGGCTGGGCTCTTTTAGCCCTCGGGGCAGGGAGCTCGAGCTCGGGAGAGGGGAGGGCGGGGAGGGGACACACCCTGTGACCCCAGAGCTGCCCAGTGTGGAGAGGAAAGACTTGCTCCGGTGTGGTTTCACTATCTTTGATCATCTGCGCAAATTCTCGGATTCCTGTTTCACTGATAAGTGCCGGGAAGTCTGAGCAGACGTTCACTCAGAGCCCCCTTCACCGCGCCCGTCCAGCCCGTCCAGTCCGAGGGTCTGCTTGCCTGCCTTGCAAAGGCCGGAGCGTGGGACGGACGATCCCCCTGCCGGCCACTTGGCGGCAGTGTCGGCCCGGGCCAAGCACCCCCGGCCCCGCAGCCTGGGCGTTTGGGCAGCTCTTCCCGAGTCTCCTGACACCTGCTGGGCTCCGAGAGGCTGTATCCGGGCTGCCGTGTCTCAGTGGGAAGGCTGTGTTTTGCACAGTGCACACGACTAGAAGTTCTGTCCTAGACCGTGAGCTCCTCGAGGTCGGGGGCCGTCTTGCTCACCTTTGGTTCCCCGGAACGCTTCCTTCCTGGCAGGAGTGCCATAAATATTTGTCGAACAGATGAACTTCCCGCTGTTTCCACGTTAAGGGTTTTTTTTTTTTTTTTCTGGTTTGTCTTTATTTCGTTTTGGTTTATTTGCTCTTGTTTTGGTTGGGGGGAGCTCTAGGAGATACGCCAGGCCCCCCTGGTAATTCCGGACTGTCTGTTTTGTAGAGGCTGAAGGATGAGATAGCAGACGTGGCTAATGAAATCGAGACCCTGGGGTCCACAGAAGAAAGGTGAGTCTGTCCAGCCCCTGCTGGCGGCACACGGACGGAGAAAGTGCGCTTTCTGTCCTCGGTCCCCAGCAAGCACACGCACCCCCTGGGGTCCTTCAGTGCGGGGGCTCTGACCGTGGGGGCTTTCCACATCATTGCAGGGTGCAGGGGTGGAGCCAGGGAACCCCGAAGGCCCCCAAAGCCTGAAATAGCCCTTAAATGACGGTGGTCACTGCCGTTTCTTCCCTCGTTGTCCGTGGTGTTCGCATTTTAGAGTTTCTGTTTTCCCTTTGTGCCAAGGAAAAGCTTAACGCTGCCCGCACCATTTCCAAGGAGGAGAGCGCGTAGACAGGACATTATAGCGCCACACAAGGAGCGTCTGCGGGTTAACCACGTGAAGCGTCAGTGACTCCAGAGTTTAATTTTGAATGGGGTTCCCAGACCGTTTTCTAAGTACTTAATGCGATAACGGGGCTGTTTCTAACTCACTACACGTCTGTATTTTTCTAAGCCTAAGTCCCCTGTCTGGCTTCCTAAGACCATCTGATTCTGTTATTTTAAGCGGCTGTGGGAGGTGCCATTAGAGATTAGTGTAACCCGCGTTCTGCAGAAAGTGGCCAGCTCATCACTTTCAGGCCCCGCGTTGTCACTTTGGGACTATAACCTTCTTACCTGCCATTACAAAAATTTGTAGCTTTAAAGCAGCGGATAAATTAGGGTTCGTCAAAATGTAAAGCTTGTGCTCTTAAAGATGCTGTGAAAAGAAAGGACTAGGTAAGCCACAGACCAGGAGAAACATTTGCAAGACGCGTGTCTGAAATAGGATCTGCCTCTAGAATGTGTGTGTGGAACACGTGCTAATCGGTAACGAGAAGACGGCCCAGATGAGAGTGGGCCGGGGGTCCCTGGTGTCGGCGAGCGCTGGCGACAGAGTCGCGTGGCCGTGGGGAGACGGCGTGGCACTTTCTTATAACGTGAGGCTGACGCCCGTGCCGTGGCCGGCAGGTCAGCGCCCCGCTGTTCGTTCGAGGGAGATGAACGCGTGCGCAGAAGAAGGCGTGTGTGGGAGTGCTTCCTGCGCTCTGACGTCACATGGTGCCAACGGGAGGCGGCTGCAGGCCACGGGCCTTTGTCCCGTGGGCAAAGGGACGGGCGGAGGGAGGTAACGCACGGTGAGCTCACACAGCGCACCCTTGCTGGTGGTGAAAATGCCCTACAGCTGGTTATGGTGATGGTTGCACCGCCTCGTAAGCTTACGAGAAGTCGTTCGAATGTACAGTTAAGATGGGTTTATCGTATGATATGTACGCGCGACCTTAATAAAGTTTCTTTAAAAGTCACGTTAAAAAAAAGGAAACGGGTGGGGTAGAAGGAGCAAATGAACGTGGCGTCAGGGTCAGGATTCCAGCCGACCTGCCACGCTGAGCCCTACGTGGGCCCGTGCTTTCCTGGGTAGGGTTTCCAGAAATCCCTGTGAGCCGGCGGATGGATGCAGGTGGGGACGATGGCGGGCTCTCGGAACTTCCCGACCGCCTGGCGCACCAACACGGCCATGCTGCTTGTTTTTCAGGAAGAACATGCAGAGGAACAAGCAGGTGGCCATGGGCAGGAAGAAGTTTAACATGGACCCTAAAAAGGTAAGGTGCTGCCGGAGCCCTCGGGCTCTACGACAGGGTCTCTGCGGCGCTCGGTAGAGTTCGCGGTGCCCGTCCCAGCTCCCTGCCCTTCTGTAGAGCACGCGTCACGTGGTCCGCGCTAGGCCGTGGCTCCTCAGCTGGGCTCCCCCGACCCCGTGTGTCAGCCGCCGAGTACTTATTAGACGCTCCCCGTGTGTCCAGAGTGCCCACACCCGCTCTTGTCTGCCCTTCCGCCTCCTTTCTGGATGTTTCCCGGGTGAGCGTCATTGGCGTCTGTGCTGCCTTTTCTAGGGGATTCAGTTCTTGATAGAGAACGACCTGCTGAAGAATGCTTGCGAGGACCTCGCCCAGTTCCTGTACAAAGGGGAAGGCCTCAACAAAACAGCCATTGGTGACTACCTGGGGGAGAGGTAAGGCCTGGAGAGACACCTGTGGCAGAGTGGGTTGGTCGGGGCTTCCGGGACGCTCTGAGCCCTTGAAGAGAGTCTTGTCCTACGGCAGCGGTAGCCACACTGGCACCGAGAGGGTTCTCCTGGGGAAGAGTGGCTGGCGTCGCGGTGTCGTGGGGACAGAGGGACGTGGCTCCTTCCTTGCCGTGTGTGCGGAGCCCACGGGACCGTGGCACTCGGCATGGAAAACTGCCTGGCTGGGGACGGCCTGATTCTCAGAATCGGTGCCTGACTTCCGCCCCCCCCCCCCCCCCCACCGCTTCTTTTGTTTCTCTTGATAGAGACGAGTTTAATATCCAGGTTCTTCACGCGTTTGTGGAGTTACACGAGTTCACTGACCTTAACCTCGTCCAAGCGTTACGGTGAGTGTTTGAGGAGGGTGCCCCAGAAGGTGGGAGGGGCACAGAGAGAGGGAGACACAGAATCGGAAGCAGATTCCAGGCTCTGAGCTGTCAGCGCAGAGCCCAGCGCGGGGCTCGAACCCACGAACTGTGAGATCGTGACCGGAGCCGGAGTCGGACGCTTACGCGACTGAGCCACCCAGGCGCCCCGTGAATTTTTTTCTAATTTTCGGCTTGGAAAACCCTTTGATTCCCCGTCTTAGAGCAGGAAGTCAGTAGTTGGCGCGCTTCAGAAGCCAGCAGCCAGCAGGTTTCCCTTCGTCCCTTGGGATTCAAATCCACGGGGAGTGTTAACAGCCGTACCTGCGGAAGGTGGGGGTCTCCCCGGGCCGCAGCCCAGTGACCCAGCCCGTCCTCACCACTCAGGCAGTTCCTGTGGAGCTTCCGGCTGCCGGGAGAGGCCCAGAAGATCGACCGGATGATGGAGGCGTTCGCCCAGCGGTACTGCCGGTGCAATAACGGCGTGTTCCAGTCCACAGGTAGGGCAGTCCCGCTCCCCGGTGCTGACCGCCATTTTGCACGAGATCCTTCCTCGGCTCGGGACAGTTCCCAAAACGAAAGGTTCACGCCCGGAACGCGGATTTAGACGTTGGCTACGATAGTAAGCAGTTGGGAAGGATCCAAAAGTCCAGGGAGGAGGGATAAGGGGGTGGGAATCTACGTCGTAGTGTCTGTGAGTTAGGCCACGTGCTGCAACCACTACAAGTCACGTTCTTCATCTCCGTGGCTGGCTTGTCTTGTAACTAGAAGTTCGAGAGGCTTATCTCGTAACTAGAAAGCGCAGCATAGGAACTCCAGTCAGTACCGCCGTGATCCCGCTGTGGTGACAGGCGGGAGTAACGTGCGGCGTGCCGTGCGCCCGGAACTGCTGGAACGCTGTGCGTCCGCTCTGCCTCGGTGTGAAAAAAAGAACTAAAAAAAATTATGGGTACAAAAAGAGGTTTTAGGGGCGCCTGGGTGGCGCAGTCGGTTAAGCGTCCGACTTCAGCCAGGTCACGATCTCGCGGTCCGTGAGTTCGAGCCCCGCGTCAGGCTCTGGGCTGATGGCTCAGAGCCTGGAGCCTGTTTCGGATTCTGTGTCTCCCTCTCTCTCTGACCCTCCCCCGTTCATGCTCTGTCTCTCTCTGTCCCAAAAATAAAAAAAAAAAAAAAAAAAAAAACAAAAACAAAAAAACAAAAAAACAAAAAAAAAAAACAAAAAGAGGTTTTATTGCCCCGAGAGGATGCTAAAGGTTAGCAAAATGGCAGGATTCAAAACAGCGTGTCTGTTCCGATTCCAGTTCCGTCAGGAGGGTGCGTCCTGAGGTACGTTAGTCACGTGCCGCCGGTGGGCACGTCCGTTCGTTCGTGTGATGGAGGAAATAAGTTGTCACCGGGTGGTGGCATCGTAGGTGTTCCGTGTTTTCTTTCTTCTACGTTGTGCTGTTTTTCGGGTTGTCTGCGGAGTACCCGCTCTCCTTTAGCGATCTGAAAAATACTCCCCTTTAAGGCCTGAACAGTCGCCGCGCCGTTTTGTGTCCCGCCCCCTTTGGTTAGTGGTACGTAACTTTCAGTTAGAGGGCGTCCGGGCGTGTGGATTGGTCTCGTTCTTTCGAGAGCACGTCTTGTGTTCTTGATCTCGTTGGGTATTTCTTGTTCCCTCAGGTGGGATGTTTCTGATCGTTTGTTTGCTTTTCTCTTTAGACACTTGTTACGTCCTCTCGTTTGCCATCATCATGTTGAACACCAGCCTGCACAACCCCAACGTCAAAGACAAGCCCACCGTGGAGAGGTTCATCGCCATGAATCGCGGCATCAACGACGGAGGAGATCTGCCCGAGGAGCTGCTCCGGGTGAGCACGCTCTGACCGGGAGACAGGGACGGGGACAGGAGAAAGGCCTGTCGCTTAAGTGGGTGAATTCCGTGAAGGCGCGGGCAGTGTGGCCGGCCGGGGGGCTCGCTGGGGGACAGGGCAGTGGTTTAGGAGTCTGAATCTCAAAGCGCGAGTGCAAGTCCGGCTACTTTCCTTCTTTCTTAATTATCCACGAGGCACCTTACTTATTTTGTCCCTGGGAGCCGCCCGAAGGCAGCACTGGTCACGCTCTGCTGTTCTTGGTGCCTAACAGACGTGTGGCCCGTAACACGTGCTTATTGCGTGAATGAAGAGAAAGGGGAGGGGGGAAGATCCTTCTAGAACCAGAGACATGCAGTGTCCTCTTTTATCCCAGAATCTGTATGAGAGCATAAAAAACGAACCCTTTAAAATCCCAGAAGACGACGGGAATGACCTCACCCACACTTTCTTCAATCCAGACCGAGAAGGCTGGCTGTTGAAACTCGGTAAGTAACGCACTCTGGGTTAGGACTCCCGACGCAGAGTCTTAGGACGGCCGCACGCATGCGCTCACACACACACACACACACACACACACACACACACACACACACGTATGCTGTGGGGTGGTGGGGGTTGGTGACAGGAGGCGCTATGGAGAGCGCAGACGAGTTGCCGTGAACTCGCACTCTCCCAGCAAGCTCTGTCTCCAGAAGGGAAGCGAACGCACGGTCAGCGCAGTGCCCCCGTGGGGTATGTAGATGCCACTGGGGACAGACTCACTCTGCGTGAACACGGCCCCCGTGGGCACGCGCTCCACGGTCTTACCGCGGAGGTGATCGACGAGGTTTTGTTGCGAGGCAGTTCCCAGAGGACCTGGCCCTCTTCGTCTCTCTGCCCTCTCAGTCCCCGGGAGGGTGGCCAGCGGCGTCCGTCTCTTCACTTGCCGTCACACCAAGCGTATCTGGTGCTCCCGCTTCCCCCTCCCCCCCAGCGCATCATCACCTCCCCCTGCATCCGGCTCCCACAGGCAGTGTGCATGGCAAACCTGAGCCCTTGGCTGCAGCGCCACCCACAGCGGTCTTCCTCCTTCTCGGGCAGTGGTCCCCCCGCCCCCGCCTCCTCTCCAGCCAAATCAGCCCCCCTAACGGTTTTTTTTTCCCGTTCCCAAAAAGAACAAAAAAAAGTATTCATCTTCCCCTCTGCCAGAAGTGAGGCCATGTTGCCGAGGTCTGTGGTCCTGCCTCGTGTGCAGGTGGCAGAGTCACCAAAAGGAGAAGCAGTAGGGTTTTCGTGACATTCATGCCCACACGTGACTATTTCGTTAATTGTTCCAGAACACGGGGAGGGCCCCTGGACATAGTCACGGCGGTGTTTTGGGCCTGAGAGAACGCGTACGTTCCCGTTTTCTCGTGCCTCCGCCTTTTGATGTACGGTTCCCTCATCGTCAGGAGGCGTTTGCCAGAATGATCCCCCTCTCCCATTTCAGCCGCTGGTCCCGGTGAAGTCAGAAGCTGTTTCCCTCTTGCTCTGACCCCTCTGGGAGCCGCTGAGACGGAATCTTTCATTTCTGACTAGTCCAGGCAGCGGTAGGGTTTCTATTTCCTTTAAAAAGCACGTTCCGAGTCCTTGTGTTTCGGTCTAATGACTTAATTTATAAATTCTCCTCAAAGCGCTGGTCAGAGGCTTGACCATCTCTCGAGTGAGTCGGCATTTCTCCTGTGTTCAAAAGCCAGTAGAACCTTTGAAGATAAGGCTCTAAAGTCGCTCACCCCAGAGGCCGCCGTCCCGCTCTGTGTCTTTACTGCCCGGCGGGTCGAGCTAAGAGGAAACCCACTGGAAATTGGAAAGTACACCCAAGCTTGGATTTACTTCCCCTCCAGTGAAATTTGTTTCGGTGCTAATGCTGAGTGGTAGCTTTGACAGCCCAGGTGCTAAAATTAGAACAGCGCAGAGAAGATCTTGGCTCTTGCCCCAGGATGGCATGTAAATTCATGAGGCATCCTGTATTTTTAAAAGGAAAAAACATTAACGAAATGTGGGACTTGTTTTCAGGTCCTCGAATTACCTTTTCTAAACCTCCTCCAAACCAGGAACCGACCGTTCGCATCGTGTTTTCGTTGTGGCCGCTTAGACTCACCCCCATGTGCTCGCAGGCTGCGGAAGGCAGGGCCTCCGGCCGCCTGCAGCGGTGTGTGTGTGTGTCTGTGTTTGCAGGTAGCCGTAAGAACGCGTGTTCTCGTGTGCACACACATGGACGTATGTATTCATGGGAACGTGTGTGTGCGTTCTTGCACACGCTTCACGAAGCGGTCGGCATCTGAAGAAAGACAGTAAATTTTCCCCAGGGTAATCGTCAGACTCTCTCAGCTCTAGGCTCTGGATGTACTGATAAACGTTAGCTTTGTGAGGACCGACCTGTAGCATTGTGGGGGCCCGGTTTTCGGTAGCGCCACGGACGTTGCCTTCCCCGGCTGGCGTGTGGCGGTTCGGACCGGCTGCCCCCTTCACGCGCCAGGCAGTGGCGGGTGTCCCGCTAGCGATTTTCGATTTTGACTCCCCCGGGCAGGCATGAATGACTGATACGTTGCACTTAAAGGTTAAGGAGTCGGGTTTAATTTCTTTGTTTTAATTTTCTTTTCTCCCTCATTTGTATGTTTCCATGATTTTGGCTCTCCTTTTCCTTGCCCCAAACTCCAGGAGGTATGTAACCCACCCCCCCCCCCACCCCCACCCCACCCCGCAACCTGCTCGCTCGCTCTGCCAAGGCCACTCTACTCGCCGCAGCGTTTTATTTTGTTACTTTCGGTCATTTTGTTTTTTAATCGCTGGTGGTAGTGTTAATGCTGCTTCTAACTTACTGTACAGTCCCTAGGGAACTGCTCAGGATCGGGGGTTCACGTTTTCCCTTTCAGGACGAGCACACGGTGCATCAGACAGCTAGGTACCAGGCCGTGGAATAACGGAAACTTTCCTGACGGCAGTAATGCAGGAAAACGTCCGAAGGGTGGGTTTATAAACACAGAGGGAGAATTCACTGGATCTTGCCTTGGAAAGACTGGCCAGGCGAATTCTATGTGCGTTGCATTCAAATTGGCACCCGTGAGTGACGGTAATTTCTCAGGCGGAGAAGAGGAGGAAGGGGAGGGAGGTCTGCCTTCCCAGTGCCGTGTGCTTCTGGTATGTCCTGAGCAGAAGGCACGCCGGGACAGGAAGTAAGTGACACAGCTCGGGACATTTGCCTTTGCGTGAAACAGGGAGATGGCATCTCCTAAACTCAAAGTGATGCCAACTTGGAAAAAAAAAAGACAAAACCCAGAAGCCCCTCCCAGAAGTCCTGGGGATGAGGGGACCCGCATTACGACCTTGGCTCCGTATTTCATGTTCTGTTTTTCTCCCTCCTCTTTTTCAATGACTATTGTTAAAAACCCAAAATTGGCCCTCGAGTCATGTCGTTGGTACCTCTTCTCCATTTGCTGACTTGGGGAGTATGTTTTTCCTAGAGGAGGAGCCCCTCAAGTGTGTGCTCCAGCGTTACTCGAGCGGAGAGCTGCACGTAGAAAGAACAGCCCCGACAGTGACATCCGTTAGAACCTTCTGGGGGGTTGTCAGCTCCAGGGAAGAGGGCGCCTGGCCGGCACGGGGGTGGGAGGGGTCCTGTGAGTTCCACAGGGACTGTCCTAGGTGCGCGCATTGGTCTGTCTGCTTGTTTCATGTCTGTTTCTTTCAACCTGGAAATGTCCCCCCGGGACCTCCGTGATCCCTCACGGCAGAGGTCTCTGTAACGCAGCAGATTGTCAGGGGAAATCAAGCTTTCATAATCAGGGAGGGAATCTTGCCCGGCTTCGCTTTTCCTCCTGGATTTCCTTCCACCTTCTTCCTTTCCGCATCTGACCCCCCCTCCATGCCCTCCGAAGCCCCGAGTGCCCCTGGGTGGTCCTGTGGGGGGAGCGCGTGGGAGTCAGCATGGTCGAGGTGTCCCGCGTACAGAGCCCTGCGTGGGGATGACGGCCCAGGAGGCAGAAGAGCCGATTTCTCAGGCCCTCGAGTGGGGGAGGGGGCTTCCTTTTTATAACATATCGGCTCCAGTTCTAAATATATTCCTTGTTTTCTTTGCCATCCTCGTTTGTTTCGATGCTGCCCAGCCTCTCCCATTTTCCACATGCATGTCCTATTTCCACCTGCGGTTTTTCTCCTGATTCATGCCCTAGGGCCTTAGGGACCGGAGGCACAGGCTCACCTCAACTGGCAAACGGCCGCAGGGGGTCCGTCCTCGCTTGGCGCTGGCACAGGGCCCCCCGCGGGTGGGCGGCGTGCGCGTGCTGACGGCAGAGCCCTTCGTAAGCTGGGTCTGTGCCGCTTAGAACCGTGGCGCCTTGCGATGGGTCCCTTAACCTCCCCGGGGTTCGGGCCCCCACACAGAGCCGGAAGAGGGACCGGAAAGCCCCACGGTCCCGCTTGATGCCGGGACCAGCGCTGGGCGCGTCGTGCCCGTCACACGACGGGCAGTGCTCACGCCCCGTCGGGAAGCGTCCTCGCACCTGGCGGCACAGCCTCACAGGCACGCTGCTCTCAGCTGCCTCTGGCGAGGGGCAGGAGAGCTCTGCACCCCAGAGGCCTTTGCGAGGCGCGGGGGAGCGATGTTCTCTGTAGGCAGAGTCTCCGCAAGAGCACGTGCTGCTGGGGCGGCAGGAAGTGCTTCCAAAACGGCACGCGTGTCACGGCGCGAGAAGGCCTTGGCCTGACTCGTGTGGGCTTCGCGTCCAGAAAGCCGCCCCTTGCCCGACGCGGGCGGGGTTGGGACGGGCTCGGCTCACGGCCGCGAGGGGCGCACGCGTGGCTTCACTGAAACCGCTCGCGGCTGAGCCTCGCCCCCGAGTGTCCCCCTCCGCGTAGGATCGCGGCCCCCGCGTTGCGGTCTCACCGAGACCTCGCGGAGGGTGAAGGGGCCCCTGGGCGCTCGCGGCCGCTGCTCTTAGCGCCCGTCTGGCCCGCGGCCCCTCCTCCAGCCCGTCGTGTCCGGAGCTCCAGGCGGGGAGCCCGGGCTGGGGAGGTCCTTGAGCGCTTTTTGCGCCTGGGCTGGTCCAGGACTCTGGGGAGGTCCCATTGGTAGGACACCGGCCCTCAGACGCTGGGAAGCCAGAGTAGAACCTCGCTCGGATCAGGAAGGTGGGGTAGAGGGCGAAACCACGGGAGTCCGAGTTCCACGTTCCAGGAAGCCTGTAGATTTGCCCCTGAAGGGGTTAACACGTCTGAGTCCCCCTTTCTTCCCTCCCGCCCCCTCCCGCGGAGCCCGTCCACGTGTGTCCACGTGTGCCCCGGGCCGGGTGACCTGGCAGTGTAGCTCGGGCCGGGGCTGCCCCTCTCCCCCCTTTCTCTTCTGTTGGCCCGTCCCCGCCACGCCGGTGGGCTCCTGCTGGCGCGTCTCCGGCCCAGTCAGGCCCGCCCTGCGTGTCCTCCTCGCCCGGGCATCCCTCCCCGAAGCCGTGCTCTCATCCCACCGTCCCGAGCTCCTCTCCGGGGGCCCCCGACCTGCTTGCTCTGCTTTGCTCCCACGGACTTTCACTCTGTGAAAGGCGCTTCTGTTCTGGCTCTGTGTCTTGTCACGGATGTGAATTTTGCCATGGCCTCCGTGTTCTCCCGGCGCCTGCCCCCGCTGCCTCCTCCCTCGCGCTCTTCGAGGGGAGGGTTTCGTGCGTCACGGAGCCCGCTCCGGCCTGCCGGCCTCACGCGTCTCTTTGTGCTCTGCAGGTGGCAGGGTCAAGACTTGGAAAAGGCGCTGGTTTATTCTGACCGACAACTGCCTTTACTACTTTGAATACACAACGGTGAGCGTCTGCCCGTCGGCTGTGGGACCAGGGGTGGGCCCGGCCTGCGTGGCCGCTGCCGCTCTAGTCCGATGCGGTTGGAGGCGGCCGTGGGGAAGGGGGCGCGAGGGGACCCGAGGTGAAGAGGAGGGGGAGCCGGGACGGACCCCAGAGCCGGGGGCCCCGAAGACGCTTTGGGCGTCTCGGCGAAGGTGGTGTGGCTCGGAGCCCGCGTCCCCCCGCCGGGATCGGGGCAGGAGAAGCCCGGAGGGGCAGGCGGCAGCCTGACAGGACACACGGCGTCAGAAATGGGGTTCGGGGCCGGGTTGGAAAGAGGGAACTTGGGTCAGGTGCCAAGGAAGAGTTTGTGGCCTCCTCGAAAGGGAGGTGAAGGAAATGGCGTTGTGGAGAATTCAGATGTTCTGCTTTGTGCAGAGGCGGTCCAGGAGCGAAAGGCCTAAGAGAGGAGAAAGTGAAATGAGATGGGGGGGCTGGTGCAGCTTTAAGCTGAAGTTTTCTTGAAGCGTGCACGTTTTGTTGGTTTTCAGCGGGAGTGGAATAATAACCGTAAATACGTGTTACCTGTAAGTTTTTAAAAAAATTTTTAACGTTTATTTATTTTTGAGAGAGAGACAGAGCATGGGGGTGGGGGGAGGGGGCAGAGAGAGAGGGAGACACAGAATCCGAAGCAGCTTCCCTGAGCTGTCAGCACAGAGCCCGACGCGGGGCTCGAACTCACAAACTGTGAGATCGTGACCTGAGCTGAAGTCGGACGCCCGGCTGACTGAGCCACCCACGCACCTCAAGTCTCTTATAATAAGAGCCTATGAGAATGAAAATCATAAAACAAGATCTTTTCTGAGGCTCCCTCTGATGCAGCCCCCTGAAAGCCTGGCGGGTCGGCTGGGGCCCAGCCCAGCTCCCCACCTGCAACTCGATCCTCTCTTACGTCTCTGGCGGGACCTGTGCCTTGGATGAATCAGGGCAGCTGAGTTGGGGAGAGCCGGTGTCTGTTCTGACCCTCCTGCGGCAGTGAGGACGAGGAAGTGTCTTTTGTAGCAAATGCGGAACAAGCGTTACTTAAATGGAAAATGACAGTCCCGGGTGCACAGCTTAGGAGGAGCCCCGGCCCCGGCACGTTCCTGGCCACGCTGCCAGGTGGCTTCCTTTGGTGGCATTCCCTCACTGTGGACGCCATACGGGTGTAACTTCTCACACGGCGAGTGTGTATCAGCCTGTGATTCAGGCACTCGTTCCGAAAGGGAACCACTTACGACAGTCATCTTCTGCCTGTTTCACCCCCAAAGGACCACTCCGAACAGCGTGGTACCTTCCTCTCTGTCCCCTCCCATCCCCCGCCCAGCCCAGATTTTGCCTTTTTCCTCAACGATCTCAAGACCGAGGACATCTTAAAAGTCGTGTTTGGATTTTTTCATTGTTCTCCGGGTCAGAATGAAACACATACAGGCGTGTGAACACGATACGCCCGAGCACCGGCTCAGTCTCCGTGGCGGTGCAGTGAGATTCTAGAACCCTGTGTCCTTCGGGGTGCTGACTGGCGGCATCGTGGAGTCCTGTACTCGTGCCAGCACTGCACCAGGCCATCGGAAGGCAGGGAGGTTTCTGCAGACGCTGAGGGGGCCTCACAGTTAACGTGGTGGGCAGAACTTCCACGCAGAATCACCTAGAACAGCGACGGGATCCAGTAGCGGGGGGGGGGGGGGGGGCGGGGGCGTCTCTGTGAAGCCCCCGCTGCCTCCCCATTGCCCTGAGTCTGAGAGAAGCAAACCCAGTAGAACTGTTTCCCTCTTGTGATTGGCCAGCGGTAAAGTCTGACACTGGGGAGGGAGTGGTGACGTGGGAAGAGTGAGAAGATGGGCCTCACTCTGCAGCGTCAGGGAAGGCTCTGGGCTGTAAACTCAGTTGGGAAAACTGTCCACCGGGGGTGTGCGTCCACGAGCATTACATCTGCCCCAAGCTGATGTTGGACATTTGCAGTCCCCAAGGAGAGCTGCAGCTCGGCAGGTGTCGGAGGAGGCCCTGCCCTTGGCTCACCGTGCTCTCGTGAGACTGTGGAAGGGGCCGGAACACAAACTGTCCAACCCCACCCCCCACCCCCCGACCCAGGTTCAGACTGGAAAACAAATGAGAATCGCAATGATGTACTTAGAATATAGCTGTGTAATCATAGGCTTGTAACTTACGTATTAGCAAGTTAAAACTTTAAAGAGAACAGATCGGCCGAGAATAAAATCACTATCGTAGAGGAAAGGTTGAGACAGTCAGAGAGCTAGTATCTGGAAAAAAAACAAGTATTAAACCAGTTCGAGAAAAGGTAGCCGGTTCTGGAGGACAGAGAAAGGTGATCCCAGTACCGGATTCCTGGCATCTGCATGTGCAAGGACACCCTGTGTTATGTGGGGTCACGCCCTGGAAAAGAAAAGGAACCTGGACCTGCAAATCAAGAGTGCACAGAGTCTCAGGGACATTTGCCGCAGGAGCTTGGTGCCCGGCTACACTGTTGAACTTGGAACGAAGTCTTTGGCTGTCAGTTGGCTGGATATCCAGGAGAGGGAGGTGTGAAGGTTGACAGCAGATGTCTGGCAGGCAGGGAGAGAGAGAGAGAGAGAGAGAGAGAGAGAGAGTGTGTGTGTGTGAGAGAGAGAGAGAGAGAGAGAGAGAGAGAGAGTGTGGGGGGGGGGGCGGCCTTTGCCAAGAGGGGAAGTGCTGGAGGGGGGCCACTGGGGCCGAGGGCAGGCAGGGGTGTTGTAGCCCTGTTCCGGACAGGAGTTTAGGTGCATTTTTAGATGTCCGTGGGGTTGTCAGGAAGGCGGTTTCTCTTTGAAGACGGTGTAGTCTGGCGAGGGGGAAGATGGGGCGGGGGGTGAGTCTATACACACAGCTCGGCCCCTGGCATCTGGGGCACCGAGCAGGGCACCTGGGGTGAGACCAGGGCTTCCCGGGGTTGCCGACACTGGAACACAGGCTGATGAGATGAGGCGGGGGGCCAGGCAGAGAAGCAGGGTGGTCTCCTGAGTGGGAGCGGCCAGCGTGCTCCCTGCTTGCGGGCCTCCCGTGGGCTCTTGCCACATTCAGTCTTTCAGGAGCCTCCCCCGGGCGTTCTCCTTGCAGAGGCCTCTGGTTACAGGGGGCCCCATACCTGTACATTTCTGACCCTTTTCTGATTCTGGAACGTAGGGTGTGGGCCCTAGAGCAGATCTGTGAGCTCGAGGCCACGGGGGCGGAGCAGAGGAGCCGGGGGAGTTGTGGGTGAGGAATGCGGTAGGATGCGTGCTCGTGCTTGTGATGCCAGAAGTAAGGACTTCATGTCTCTGTTCTGCAGGATAAGGAGCCCCGGGGAATCATCCCGTTAGAGAATCTGAGTATCCGGGAGGTGGAAGACTCCAAAAAACCAGTGAGTATTCGGGGGACAGGGGGACACAAGGGACAGGTGTGGCGGGCCTTTGACAAGGACTGAAATTGCAAAGATCCACTTAGAACTGAAAAGTAGCGTCGCTCCTCTAACGTGGCCTGCCTTTAAAACTATCTTCCGTGTTCAAACCAAAGAGGAGTCAGTAAGTGACCTCTTCATTCTGTCCGTGTGGCTTAGTGTCACCTGTTGAGTGTCACACGAGGGATGGAATTGTCCCTGCTTAAAAGGCAGTGGCAGGCGCTCATGATGGGGCCACTCGCGGGAGGCCCTTCGGGTACCTTACAGATCCCTCTCCTTGGGAGTCCGGCGACGCGTCTGGGGGCGGGGGCGGGGGCTAAACCGCATCCCTGTGGCGTCCGGCTCTCCCTGCTTCCGGTTTGTTGGGAGCAGGACAGACGTGTATGTATCCGGCTGCTACCTTCGCTATCAGCCTTGTTGACGCGCAGCCTACGTTCTTCAGATTTCTACCTCTAGGCTCCTCTTCCCCGTAGGGAAATCCGCACTGCCTATATTTTACGGAGGTCGGGACGGTCTTTTGAGGAGTAAAGTAACGTTGTTTCTGTGTCGGTGGGCAGCTCTCTCAGATCTTTGTCGCTCTGTCCCTCTCTTCTCTGATTCTCAGAACTGCTTCGAGCTCTACATCCCCGACAACAAAGACCAAGTAATCAAGGCCTGTAAGACCGAGGCCGATGGGCGGGTGGTGGAAGGGAACCACACGGTCTACCGCATCTCAGCCCCGACGCCCGAGGAGAAGGACGAGTGGATTAAATGCATCAAGTAGGTGGCATCTGAAAAATAGACCTGCTTTCACCTGACAAGGGCTCTCACCTCTCTCAGATACTTACTTTTCAAATTTTAATTTTTTTTTTTTTTTAGAACAAGAGTACAAGTGGTGGGGGGGGTGTGGGGAGAGAAAGAGAGAGAGACACAGAGAGAGGGAGAGGATCCTAAGGGCCCATGCTCAGTGAGGAGCCCAACACGGGGCCCGGTCCCGCGACCCTGGGATCATAACCTGAGCCGAAGTCGAGTCGGACGCTCGGGCTCCCGAGTCACCCAGGTGCCCCTCTCAAATGCTTTATTGCTGCGGCTGTTGAGTGCCGCCCGCCTCTGTCCTGGGTCCTGTGTGAGAGCTGGAATTCCCAGGCTGCTTTTCAGTGGGTCTTTATTTTATTTTTTATTTTTTTTAACGTTTATTTTATTTTTGAGACAGAGAGAGACAGAGCATGAACGGGGGAGGGTCAGAGAGAGAGGGAGACACAGAATCCGAAACAGGCTCCAGGCTCTGAGCTGTCGGCACAGAGCCCGACGCGGGGCTCGAACTCACGAACCGTGAGATCATGACCTGAGCCGAAGTCGGCCGGTTAACCGACTGAGCCACCCAGGCGCCCCTCAGTGGGTCTTGAGCTGCTTGACCACGACAGCGTGTTTAAGAGAGCACCTCAAACCGAGGCTTCCCAAAGTGCACCTCGTAGACCCGAGGAGGGGGCGGGTGACCGGGCTCTCCGACAGGCACAGGTGCCATTTGTCCAGCTGGTCTCCCACGTCGTAGGAAGCAGGTCTCGTTTTCAGGACGGCAGCTCAGTGGAGATAAAATATCATCACGTTTCGTGAGTCTCCCTCGGTGGTACGTTGTCCCGTTTACAGGGGAGGAAACAGGACCGTGGAGGTCGTGTAATTTGCCCAGAGTCACATGGGTGCGACCCAGGGTCCCAAGACCGACTCGCACCGTTCACGGCTGCGCTGTGGGGAGGGAACAGGGTTGTCAGGGTTACGGAGGTACAGACAGCAGCGGCCCCGGGCTCGGCTCTGCCTGCCTGGCTGAGCGGCACGGTGCTGGGTGACGGCGGCGAGGGCTGTCCGCATGTGGCGAGCCGCCTCCTCCCTCCCTGGGACCTCTGTGGGGCCTGTCCAGACGGCCATCGTGCCCGCGTGTGCGGTGTGGCTGCTCCCTCTGAGAGCGCGTCCTTGCTCTCCCCGTCGGGTGCTTGGTCCGCCAGACGTCACCGGCCCTTTCCTTAGTCTGCCCGTTACTGGGCTCTGTGACTCCCCCGGAGTCCAGGGGGGCAGCCCTGACCAGGTGACCTGAGGCCCTGCAGCCCCGCACGGCCTCTGTGACGGGCGCTCTCCCGCCCGGGCCACAGCCTGCTCCTGAGGGGGGAGCACTGTAGCTTGGAGTCTGCTTTGGTGGCAGGGCCAGGGTGAAACAGCAAACGGGTGAGTGAAGGCGGGGCAGAGGACAGACTCACCCAGAGTCGGCCCGGAAGGCCTTCCTGGGCGCGCCACCTGCCCTCCCGCCAGACCTCGGCTTCCCCATGGCACGGCGGTGAATGGCGGGCTCCCTGGTGACTGGGCACGCCTCCCACCCCTTCGGAGTGATGGGGAAGGCTCCCAGGACGTCTGGGGGTGAGACCGGGTCCTGTGGTGGGCATGCTCAGCGCGCCCCTGGTAGCTTCTCCCCCCCCGCCCCTCGATGTGTGGCATCTGCAGGGGCCCTGTGTGACCCTCGCCCAGCAGACGAGGCTCCAGTGTCCCTGTGGACGCTCGGTCGTCACCACCAGAAACGAGACAGAGCCCTCCGCTTGTGGCGAGCACGGGGTGCCCCAGGGAAGGGCTGGGTCACTAGATGGTACACGTGAGACCAGCATTTAAAGAAACACTTAAACGCCCTCCACTGAGGTCTGGGCAGAGGAGTCGCCGTGCCCTGGGCGTCCTGGACAGTGAGTGGCCCTCGTCCACGTATCCCGCGCTCTGTTTTCACCGTACATCTTATAAAAAGCACTTAATTCTTTAATCCTTGTGGAACTTATTTTTAGTATATGGTTCGAGGTGAGGGATACAACTCACTCCCTCAGCCGAATGGACGGTCGTCCTGATAGCTGATTCGCCAGTCTGAGGCGCCCTCTGCAGTTTTCCCACGCCCCCGTGTGTGCGTGGCCCACGGGCTGTGGACCCCTTGTGTGATCACGGGGGCATCGGAGCGTGTTTTGTTCCGTGGCAGCTCACGGCCCTCCCCCGCGCTGCTCTTTCGGATAGTCTGCACTGTAGCCGGGGAAGCTGGGCGTTGTGCAAAGTCAGGCCTACCGTTCCGCCCTTCAGGGAGCGTGCACACAGGCCCTCCCCGGGGCCGCTCTGCCCAGCACCGCCTCGTCTCCGGTGCAGGGTTCACACTGTTCGTGCTCTCTGGGCGCCGTCTCCTTACCCTTCACCGCAGCCTGGGGAGTAGAGGCATCCCGTTTTCCAGATGAGGACACTGAGGCACACAGCAAGGCCCTTCCCAGTGTCCAGAGCCACCGGGGTGGTGCTGGTGCTCGGACTGAGCCCGCGACTCCAGAAGCCGCGCTCCTGGCGGCCGTGCGGCCCTCAGCCTGAGCGCCGTGGCTCCCGACACTTTAACTGATGCCTTCGTGGCGAGTGCCCTCGGGACACGTGCCGGGGACCGTCGGTTCTCGCTGCCCCAAGGAGCCGTGGAGACGCTCCTCAGGGACACGTGACCTCGGTTGAACAGGTCGCAGCCAGTTGGCCGCGCGGTCATCCACCCTGGTCGGCGGGGCTTGCGAGCTCGTGTGGAAAGTAGTCCGCTCGCGGAAGGCTTCAGGACGCCCGCGCCGCGACCTGCTTGCGAGCCGGGGGTGACGGTGACGCAGGGCTGGCCCTGCCGTCACCATTCTGTGCGGTGTCTCCGGGGCGGGGCCGGGACACAGGCTCCCTCCTCACCGGGCTGTGCACACAGAGCGGAGCAGGCCTGGCCGGCCGCTCCCTGAGGGCCCAGCGAGGGTGTGGACGGCCCAGTTGTGCGGCTGTCGAGTCGGTGTGCACGGGACAGACTGCCTGCCGTGGACGGGTTGGGTAGCGTGGCGCCCACGGTCTTCGTGGAGCTCCAGTACCGCACTCGTCCTGGGCTGGAACGTGGTTCCGTGCTGCCCGTGAGTCTAGGGAGAAACAGGCAGGGAACGCCCCAGAATCGTCTCGTCACACGCACCGTGTGTCTCTCTCGAAGCTCGCGTCCCTTCGGTCGTCGTGTGGACCCCGTGGAGGTTGGCCCCACTGCCTTGGCCTTTGCGGTGGCCGTCGAGCGGGGCGGGGGGCACCCGTGCTCCTGCAGGAGCCCCAGCCTGGGCTCGTCTCCGGGCCTGTTCTCAGTCTTGTCTCTTTTGTCCCCTCTCTGTGTCCAGAGCAGCCATCAGCAGGGACCCTTTCTATGAGATGCTGGCGGCGCGGAAGAAGAAGGTCTCCTCCACGAAAAGACACTGAGCCTGCGCAGTGAGCGGCCCCCGGCGTGCGAGGCGTGCGGCCCCCGGCGTGCGAGGCGTGCGAGGCCCTGGGCTCTGTCTCCCGTCCCCCCACGGGCGGGGCCGGGCTGCCGAGCAGGGGCGTCCCCTGCTGGGAGTCACCCCGGATTCATGGACACTGGCTTCAGCTCTCGCTGTCTGTTTTTAAGTGGGAGAGGGTAGGCGGTGGCACCGGCGGGGAGGGCGGGGATGCCCGAGCGGCGGGGGGGGGGGGGGGTCTTGAGCCTTTCTCTCCGGAAAGAACAGAGCCCCGCCCGTCGGCAAACCCGCCCCCTTCAGGTCTCTCGCTCGGCAGGTCTGACAGCGGAGCTCGAAGCCAAGCGGTTACCTCTCGGTTATCTCCCTGTGAAGAAGCCTTCAACCGTGCACCGAAAATACACGTGCTGATATATTAGTATATGCTGAGAAAAAAGTGGAACGGAAGACAAGCCACGTACTATAAAGATATATTTTTGTGCTTTAAAAGAAAGAGAAAGACAAAGCGCCTTTGCACGGCGTTCTGCCCGGCGTGGTGGCCTCTCCGGGGCGGCAGGTCCCCGGGCGGCTGGCGGGTGCCACGAGGGCTCCGACCCGGCCGGGACTCCGTGCCCCGCGGCCTGCAGCGGCCCGCATCTCCCTTCCAAGTGCCGGGGGCGCCGAGGGGAGGAGAGGGTCCCGGCCGCTCATCTTCTCTCTTTCCAAATCCTTCTTGTTGGGCTTTAAGATGCAAGGTCAGCCTTTTCCTTGAGCTAAATACCCAGTAACCAAAACTGTGAGGACGGTGACCCCAGCGAGGTTCCGGCTGATCTGCTTCTGACTTGGTGGCTCCCCGTCCCCCAGACCTTCCTCCTCGTTTTAGAGGACGGGGGTCTTCCCCGATCACCTTAGGTCTTTGGCTCCTCTGCCTCAAAGCCGGCCCCGCCCTGGGCGCATATTGGGGGGGGGTCCCCCGAGAGGCAGGTGGGGCGAGGGGTGACGAGGCCGGCCTCAACTGGAGCTGGCCTCGCCCCTCCTAACTTACGGTGTGAAGGGAGCCACGAAAGGCAGTCGTCCTGCTGTTCTCTCAGGGACTCTCGGGGCCGCTCCTGCCGCTCGTCCGGGCTGGATGGCGCCTGGCCCGGGCCATCCCGGCGCCCCCAAGCGGCCGGGGACCAGGCGGTGCACACGCTGCCTCACGGAAGAGGAGTTGGCGGTCTCCTTGGGCCGCGCCACCCCAGCTCCACCGGCACCGTTCGGTGGAAATCGCTTCCGTAAAAGGGCACGAAGGGGGTGCTGGGCGGGGTACCCTCTGGGGCCCCCACTTCATACAGGTCCTACCGGGGCTCGTGAGGGCGGCGGAAGGGGGTCTGGGCTGGATGCCCGCGGCCGGCCGGGTCCCGTGCCCCGGTTCTGGCAGATAGCAGAGAGGCCCCTGCGTCAGTATTCGTCTATTTATCAGAGGTGTACATAATCCGTGTATAGTTTTTTCTCCTTTTAGATTATTTTGTATTTGTTTAAAAAAAAAGAAAAGTTTTGTCAAAATATAAAATATAAAGAAATGACTGAAAGTTGTCGACAGGGTTTCCAAAAACTTATAATTATTATCCCAGTTGTCTTTCGTTTGTATTTTTGTTTCTTTTGTTTTGTTTTGTTTTGTTTTGTTTTGTTTTGTTTTGGCATTGGAAACGAGCGCCAAGGAACCGCAGCGAATAAACTCCACGTCTGCCCAAAGCAGCTGTGTCGTGTGCGGACTCTTTTTTTCCCTGGTGACCGTGAGCAGGAGGGCCGTGGCCAGCGGGCGCGCCCAGGCGGGGGGCGAGTGACCTCGGGCGCGCGGCCGTCCGTCCCGTCTGTCCGCGGTCCGGCGGTAACGCACGTGGGAAGTCGGGCGAGGCGCTGTCTTGTGCTCTGCAGGAGACCGCTCACCGCTTGCCCCCTCTTGTCTCAGAGAAACAAGGGACCAACCTCCAACGTCGAGCTAAGGTCGAGAAATGCGCCTTTGGCCGGTGGAACATACGTCGCGTGTTTCAGTTTACAGACGTGCCCACGCGGCACCGGGGAAGAGTCGCGGGGAGCCGGAACCGCCCAGAACACGGACGGGCCCGGGCCTGCCCCTCACTGGCGGTCCTTTCCCTGAAACAGCAGCGCCTTCCTGTTCCCGTCCTTGCTTCTCGCGGGTTTGGGGCGCTTCGCCTCCAGGCCTTCTCGATCTCTGCGGGCGTCTGGAGCAGGTAGCGTCTCCTAAACCCGTGCGCCGCGGTCCTCTGCAAGGGGCGTCTCGAAGAGACCAGCGTTCCTTTGCGCGCTTGGGGCCGGTGCCGCCCTTTTCCGTCGATCCCAGACCTCTTGCTCACAGCCCGGCCCTCCCTCCCCTTCCTCGCTGGACCGGCTGTCTCCCCGCCTGGCCGCCCCCGCCGGCGCCCTCCCTTCTGCGTGGGAGCCCTTCCCCCGTCTGTTCCCGGGATGTCCTCCTCCTCCCGGAGACCCCGGCCCAGCCACCCCACCCCACGTCCCTGCCACGTCCCTGGACTCCCCAACACCACCTGCGCTGCGCTCTCTTCTGTTGGGGAAGGAACGCTCTTCGTTGTACGGCTTGCTGAGTCTTGGGTTGGTTTTTTTTTTAAGTTTATTTATTTTGAGAAGAGGGCGGGGAGACAGAGAATCCCAAGCAGGCTCCGTGCCGTCCGCGCACAGCCCAACGCAGGCTCGAACCCACGAACCGTGGGATCGCGACCTGAGCCGAAATCAAGAGTCGGACGCTCGACCGACTGAGCCACCCAGGCACCCACAGCTCGCTGAGTTTTATGTAACCACGCTGCATTTAAATTGTACGGTGGTTTGTCTCAGCCCAGGCAGGGTCCCCCAGAGCCTTCCTCACTCCGTGCTCGTAAACACCACAGGGAAGCAGGAACCACTTGGTCCTGCACACAGAGAGCTTCAGGATCTGCGCCAGAGGCCCTTCCGGACGGGGCCGCTCCGTGACCGGCCGATTTGGGGGCCACCACTCTTTAGGCCTTCGTCACCAAGGGCCCTGGCCTGACCGAGGGCCAGAGGGCGCGAGGCGTGACCTGACACTGCCGGGGTAGCGAGAACGTCCCGATTCCAGCCCCGAGCCCCCCACGACCGCTTGGCTGAGCCCAGCGGGGCCGGGTGTTGGGCCAGCCTCTCTGAAAAGCCGCCCAGACCCCACGAACGCAGGGGGCTTTGCCGTGCCTGCCTCTGCCCGGTGGGGTTCGGCGGAGGAGGGCCTGAGCAGAGTGGACGTGGGGTCTGTTTTGCTCTTTACTTGGGTTGCCAGGAAGCTCAGGGTCAGGGGCGCAGTCCGTCATGCGACCCGGTCCTGCTTTTTTCACTTACCCTGCTTCTTACTTTTATTTTTATTAATAGACGGTATTTTTTAGAGCAGTTTTAGGATCGCAGTGATACTGAGGGGGCGGTACAGAGATTTCCCGTTGGCCTCCTGCCCCCGCATCGGCACAGCTGCCCCCCCCCGCCCATCCGCATCCTGCCAGGGGGTCTGTGTGTTACAGCTGACAGGCCTCCACTGCCGCATCAGCATCCCGCAGAGCCCACAGTGTGCCCTCGGGCTCCCTCTGTGGCTTTGGACAGACGTGATGAGCTGTAGCCATCGTTACAGCATCGTACAGAAGACATTCGCTGCCCTGGACGTGCTTCCCGCTCCCCCCTGTCCGTCCCTCCCTCCCCGCTGGCCCCCAGCAGCCACGTTTTGACCCTTTGTCTATTCTGTTCTTACCGTAACATCAATCTGAATTTAATCTTTTTTTTTAAAAAAAAAACAGAAATTTAAGGGGGCGCCCGGGTGGCTCAGTTGGTTGACTCTTGATTTCATCTCAGGTCACGGTCTTGTCCTGAGATCGAGCCCCACATCGGGCTCCGTGCTAACCGCACACACACAAAATAAATAAACTTCAAAAAATGATGATGCGATTGAGAACTTGAGGCAGAGAATGCTTTCCGAGAACTGACGATGTGGCCGGGGCTGGAGCGGCCCCTGGCCTTCCCGGGGAGCACGTCCTAGCTGCCCTGGGGCTGCTCCTGGGTGCCTGCCGCTGGCAGGGCGGACCCCAGCTTCGAACACGGGACACCCCCGTGCGGCTTGGGTCTCCGCCTCGCCGAAGGGGCTGGCTGCCTGTGCGCTCGGCAGGGTAAGCGGGACGCGTCCCCAGAACCCGCGCGCCTCAGCCCGGCTCGCCAGCCGTCAGCAGGAACGGGCTGTTCGCAAGCAAGGCAGGTGTCTCCCTGACAGAGGCCGCCCCGCGTAGACGGGGCCGTAGAGACGAAGCCCTTCTTTCTTCAGACACGCGGACCTAATGGCATCACGAGACACATTTGGGTGTGCGGTGCCACGGGGGGGGGGGGGTTGCCACCAGCTCCCCCAGAGCCACACGGCACCTGACATCATCCTTTCTCTTCCGTGCTTGAGCTAGTCTGTCCCCGAGGCTCCCAGGGCACCTGTTTGAAGACTTGCTAATCCCCTTATCTCCTAGGAATCAGCGGGGTCTCCTTTTGCTTTCTGAGGGAGGTAGAAATGCTCCTCCCTTACCGGAGCTCTGATCTTGACAAACCAGCCCTCCCGGTCGTAACCTCTCCATTATGAGACTGTCTTCTCGGGAGGTGTGGGGACGCACCATCCGGCAAGAGCTTGTGTGTCCGCCTCACCCAGGAGTCCCCATGGAAGCGGTTCTAATTATTTGTGGGCCCCAGGCCCCTCTGTGAAGCCAACGTGAGCTATGGACCGTCTCCACGGGACACCGCCCAGAAAGCCCTAAGTGCAGAATCGGCAGAGTCCCCCGTCCTGAGCCCCTCCGCGGGCTCCAGACGGAGTAGCCCTGGTCTAAGCCTGCCCACGCTTTCCATAGCTCGGGGGGGCCCTCAGGGGGAACCTGGGAAGCTGCATTTCAGTCCGCAAACGGTTCGCCTGTCCGCTCCGTGTCTGTTCCCTGAGGGACCTCAGTCCGCTCGCCCCACGGTAACACGAACACCACAGACGGGGGCGGCTTAGCCCACGGAAACGTACTCCTCGCGGTTCTGAGGGCGGGGAAGTCCAAGATCAAGGTGCCGGCCAGTGCAGTTCCTGGGGAGGCCCTCCTGCCTTCTCGCTGTGTCCTCTCAGGACGGCCCGGGGGGACGGAGGGCGTGGGGGGCGGGGGAGCAAGCTCTCCCGTGTGTCTGGAGAACCCGGACCAGTGCAGTCGGCAGAGGAGACGTCAGAAGCGACCCCGAGAGGGGGGCATCTGCCAAAATGACTCTCGCCAAGCGTGTAGGCGGAGAGCTGGAACCATAGCTTCTTTAGGCACCCGAGACGGCATTCACCTTCCCCAGGCAATTGTGTGACGCTCCTGACCGCGTCAGCCAACTCTGCTGACGCCCGGATGGCCGGTAACACCGCAGAGTAGCGCGACACCCCTGGGACTCGGACGCCAAGTTTGTGAGCTTGGCATGACACCTTCTGGGTGCTGGTGGCACCCTCCCTTAGAGACCGCAGGAAAGCGTGGGCTCCATCGGGGAGTCCTTAACACGTGCTGGCCCCACGGGGCACCAGTGCAGACTCGAGGGGGCACCTCACCCAACGTCAGGTGCACCGTGGACCCAGAGTCTGGAGAGCCTATTGAAACCCAAGGTCGGGGACGGGGGGTGTGCCGAGGAGACTAGGTGACTTCACGTTGACCCCGGGTTGAAATGGAGACAAGCAGGGGCGCCTGGGTGGCTCAGACGGTTAGGTGTCCGGCTTCAGCTCGGGTCATGATCTCACAGTTTGTGAGTTCGAGCCCCGCGTCGGGCTCTGGGCTGACAGCTCGGAGCCTGGAGCCTGCTTTGCATTCTGTGTCTCCCTCTCTGTGCCCTCCCCAAATTGTGCTCTGTCTCTGTCTCTCAAATAAATAAATGTAAAAAAAAAAAAAATTAAAAAGAAACAGAAGCAAGCAAGGAGTTAATACAAGTCACCAGACATTCCTCGGAGGCGGACAGTCAGGTTTCCGGGGAGCAGGGCCCAGACCGCAAACGAGCAGCCCGTGCACGTTCAGAGGTAAGTGCGGGTGCCGTGCAGACGAGGACGCGCCCACGTGCAGGTGCAGGTGTTTGTTGGGACGTGTGTTGTGTTTAAACTTCCCAGCGGTTATGACTTCACCTTCAACTTGGGATCCACGGGCTGGGTCTGGAAATGTCCGCAGACAGAAGAATATTCTTTAGACAGGTGTGTTAGGAAAAGTCAGTTTTCCACCTCCTGTGTGTGTGTGTGTCTCTCCTTTACCTTCACATGGAACACTTTGCTTCGGACGCTTCTGGATCCCTCCCCCCCAAAAAAAACCAAACAATCCGGAGCGATACCAGGTGGGTGTCCCACAGTTTTGCTGCGTTCGGGCACCGTCCACCTGGAGGTAGCAGCCGGCCTCACAGGTGAAGGGCTCGGTCCCTGGAGAGTGCCCACCCCCCCAAGCAGGGGGTCCCCAGGGAACCCACAGCTTCGGTCAGACTTGATGGTAAGCTGCAGTTTCCCATGATTCCCCTTCTCGGGTTTAATTTGCTAGAGGGGCTCACGGAACTCAGGGAAACCATTATATTTACTAATTTATTAAAAGATGTGATAAACAGCCAGGGGAAGAGATTCACAGGGCGCGTTCCAGGGGGGCATCTCGAATGCAAGCACTGTCCCCAGGAAGGTGGGGTGAGTCACCCTCTCAGTACACATGGATGCAGTCACTAACGCGGAAGCTCCCTGAACCCCATACTTTGGGATTTTATGGAGGCTTCCTTACTTGGGCTTGATCGATCACTTATCCATTTCCAGCCCCCTCTACTCTCCCTGGAGGACGGGGGGGTGGGCCGAAAGTTCTAAGCTTCTGGTCATGGCTTGGTCTCTCCAAGCCAGAGAAGGTTCACCTCTTACATTTAGGTCTGACCCATTTTGAGTTAATTTTTAAATAAAAAAAAAATTATTTAACATTTATTTATTGTTTGAGAGACAGAGCATGAGCAGGAGAGGGGCAGAGACAGAGAGGGAGACACAGAATCCCAAGCAGGCTCCAGGCTCTGAGCCATCAGCACAGAGCCCGATGCAGGGCTCGAACCCACGAGCCGTGAGATCATGACCTGAGCCGAAGTCGGATGCTTAACCGACTGAGCCACCCAGGTGCCCCTCCTTTTGAGTTAATTTTTGTGTGCGGTATTAGGTAAGGGTTAAAGTGAGCATCTTTGTCCTGTTCCTGATCGTAGGAGAAAAGCGTTCTGGGTTTCATCATTAGATGGGATGACAGCCGTGGGTTTTTCAGAGATGCCCTTTATCGGGTTGGAGATGCTTCCCTATTCTCCTCATTTGCCGAGAGTTTTAATCATGAATAAGGCTGAATTTTGTTAAATGGCTTTTGGGCACAGATACAGTTGCTCATGTGATTTTTCTCTTTTCGTTAGATTAGTACGATGGTTACACCAAGCAATAGTGGTAAATCAACTTTGCATCTCTCGGTGTAAAACCCTCTTGGTCATGGGTTTTTGTTTATTTACTTTTTTTTTTTTTTTTAAGTTTATTTTGAGAGAGGAGAGAGAGAAAGCATGTGTGTGAGCGGGGAGGGGAGGAGAGAGAAGAGAGAGAGAGAGAATCCCAAGCAGGCTCCATACTGTCGCACAGAGCCCAGTGTGCGGCTTGATCTTATGAACCAGGAGATCATGACCTGAGCCGAGATCAAGAGTCAGACACTGAACTGACTGAGCCACCCAGGCGCCCCCCTCATGAGTTTTTAAAAATATGTTACAGGATGGGGTGTCTGAGGCTCAGTCGGTGAAGCGTCCGACTTTGGCTCAGGTCATGATTTCATGGTTCGTGAGTTCAAGCCCTGCATCAGGCTCTGCACTGACAGTACAGAGCCTGCTTGGGATTCTCTCTGCCTCTCTCTCTCTGCCCCTCCCCTGCTCGCTCACTCTCCTTCTCTCAAAATAAATAATAAATAAACGTAAGAATATATACATTTTACTGGATTCAGTTTGTTAATATTTTGTTAAGGATCTTTTTGCGTCTGAACTCTTGAGGGACATGGTGATATGGTCATTTGAGCCATCACACCAGATTGGCGGCTCTGTGACAACGGGGACTCTGTCTGTTCAGGCCATCTCCGGGTTCCCAGCTCCTAGACCGCACCTGGCACAGGGAGGGCCCTCGGGACGGGTCCGTTGAATGAATAAATGCATGACAAGAAGCCACAGGTTGCTTTATGCCCGGCAGGATCATGGGAGTAGTTTATCAGAACCCGTTTTCTGCAAGCCAACAGAATGTGATTCAGATGCGTTAAGAACGTCTCGGGGTAGGTGCTCCGACTCGTAAGGTGGTCCAAACTTGTGAGGCTGGAGGTGCTCCGAAGTTGTAGGGGGGAGAAGCAGCAGAGGAAGGAGGAAAGGAGCCTGTTTCGGGCCCCCCCCCCCCCCCCCCCGCCTGATCCTTGGCCCATCTCCTGCCACCTGAGAGCACGCTCCCTGCTCACGGAACTCTCCTCCCTACTCTTCCTCTCGGCAGCTGCAAATTCTCCCTTAAACACCCGGCGGATCCGGGTGCAAATGCATCAACCCTGCACACGCTGTGAACAAACTGAAGGCTGCGGCTTGCTCTCTGGGTGCAGGGGAACTGTAAACGTCACCTTCCACGCCAACACCATCACCGTTGTCATGACCACCGGCCGTGTACTGTGTAAATACCACGTGGAAGTCGCTCTGCTGTGGAAGGCCTCCGGCCAGCACACGGCATAGATGGGATCTGGAGCCATTTCTCTGGTCGCTGCTGGACCGGACTCTTCTCCGGAGTGGCCAAGCCCTGAGGCCGTGGACTGTGATTCTAGCCTTGGCCTTCCCCACCTCCCCAGAGGCCACGTTCGAGGCTCCCGTTCCCGCGGTCGCCCTGCGCCGGGCCCTCCAATGACCTGTCTTCCGTGGGGCCGCCTGACTGCCCTCTGCAGCGTGGGGGGCTAGGACGCCCCATCACTGGTCAGCGGGGCGGTTTCCCAGCCAGCGCACGGAGACATCCATGAGAATATCCTCAGCACTCTTGCAACTTTTTATTTTCAGGTATTTTCAAACTTGTAGAAAAGTTGCAAGCATAGAACGGAGAATTCCCGTACACCTTACCCACCTCCAATTTTTAGATATTTTTCTACATTTCATTTGTTTTTTCCGTTCTTCGGCCTTAGGTTTCTGATTACAGGTCTTTCTTTTTCGTTTATCTCCGAGTGTGTGTTTGAGGACATTTATTCAGTCTGGGGGGCTAAATTACAGCTTTCTCCTGCCTCATGGGTGATGTGGGAGAGAGAATTCCCATCGGCAGAAATGCTTTGTGTCAGATTTTCTATTTTCTTCTTAAATAACTTTCTATGGAGTTTCTCTCGAGTTTTTCTATTCTCAGATCTTTCGGTGAAGGGGTTCCTAGTTTAAGAGCGCCCTGATCTTTGAATGTTCCTGGATCTAGTTCTTGCTAGAGAACTAGACTCTAGTTCAAGAATTCGACTTAATTCAACCCAATTCTGACACTGTCTACCCGAAGATAGCATCAGATTCCAAAGACTAAGGGTCTGGTCCTACAAGACTATTCCCCAGCCCCCACTTCAGATGCCAGTCCCCAGGGCAGCTGACAGCCTGCAGATGGGCTGCAGATTGGGGGTTCCAACGACCCCCTCCTTAGGTCCGATTAATTTGCTAGAGCAGCTCATAGAACTCAGGGAAACGCTGAGCTTTACCGGTTTATTAAAGGGTATGATAAGGGATGCAGGTCAACGGCCAGATGGAGAGACAGGAAAGAAGGTGTGGTGTGGGGAAAGGGTGGGGAGCTTCTATGCCCTCGCCAGGTGCACAGGGCCTCGACCAGGGCCTGGGCTCCCCTCCAGGCTGCCCCTCCTGGAACGAGGGTGGTGGCCTGGGAGCTGCAGGGTACTGGTGCTTGGAGGCTGGGATGACTGCTAGGTGGCTAGGCCTGGAATGTGCCCACGAAGCAGGACGCTCATGTTTTCCTAAACTTTCCAGAAAGAATCATCCGTGCCTGCCAGTGGCTTCACCTGAGTGAATTCACCTCTTTTTCCTTGGGCCGTACTGGTGGTTGGGCCGTGTGCCCTCCCGCTGGGGGCTTCTCCTGGCCTCCTTCCTGCCTTTTGTCGGGGCCGACCTCGGCCCGCACCTCCCTGGACCATGACATCACCAGCTTCGACCCTTGACCCTTACTACCACACACAGAGCTCGGCCTTCCCGCCCTGGGGGACAGCGCCCTCACCTGTAACTGCCCGAATACGGCCGCACTCAAGGGGCTGGACGGTTCGAGGCTCTCCCGGCTCGGACGTGCGGCCAGCGTCCCTTGAGGTGGTTCCCCTGGAACCAGTGACAGGTGTGGGAGGGGGCCAGGCCCCGGGCTCAGCCCCACGTTTTGACATTCAGATTTTGGTCTCATCTGTGCTGGTTCTGGCGGGAGACGGCCTTGGTGGAGGACGCAGTGAGGGTGCTGTTCCCGCCGGGCCTGCAGAGCTCTGTCTGCGTATCCACGGGGCGCGTTCCGGTGCCCGCTGCCCGCACAGGGCTCCTGGCCTCTCCGGCCTGAGCGCCCTGCGCGGGTGGCCCCTGCCCTTTAGACCAGCGTTCACCGTATGGTCGTAGTGGCTCCAAAGTTCTTGCACACGGGACGGTCGGCTCAGAAGAAGGGAGGATCCGGGTACGTTTGGAAAGCGAGGACCCCAGCTGGCACGTGGCGGAGTCAGATCAGTTGTGGATGGATTGTTCTCTCTCCTTTTTATTCTATGAGCTGCCCCTCCCCCCCCCCCCCCATACACCAACACACACACGCACACCTCCCCGCTCAACGTTCAGCTCCTGGGTTTTTTGTTTGTTTATTTTTGAGAGAGAGGGTGGAGGAGGGGCAGAGAGAGAGAGACGATAGAGAGAGAGAATCCCAAGCAGGTTCTGTGCTGCCAGCACAGAGCCCAGCTCGGGGCTCAAACCCATGAACCGTAAGATCATGACCCGGATCAAGAGCCAGACGATCGAGCGACTGAACCCCCCAGGCGCCCCTCAGCACCTGTTTTGAATGGACCTTTTTCTAATTAGGAACCTAATTTTAAGAATCCACGGGAGAATGAATTTTTTTCTGAATTACAGATCATAAAATCATCATCTGTTGGCCAGTGTTGGTCAGAAAAGAGAGTCTCTTGTGCGAGAACGTGTGAGCTGAAACGGTACGACGTCAGGTTAGTGAGCTGAGAGGCACATCGGATGCCTGGGGTGGGGACAGGCGTGTGCGGGGGGCCCGGGGCGGGGGCCACGCTGCATGGCTGACACGCCCGCGTTCCTCTCCGCCAGAGCCCTCCCCGTGTCAGGTGTCGTGACGAGAACAGCTTCGCGCAAGGGCAACGAATGGGGTGTCGGACGGGTGACGGAGGGAGGAATTACAGAGAAGGACCAGGGTGGGAGGTCACCGGGAACGAGGGAGCGCCGTGCCTCTGGAGGGCGTGGAAGCTCCAGGCGTGGGACCCGCGTGTTTGTGGACCACCGTGGGCTTCCCGCCCGCCGCGTGCTCTCCTTCGCCACGTGAACACCGTGTGGTCAGGGGGCCGTGTCTTGAGGGCCGTTGTTCTAGAATTTCAAATTACCGGCCTGACATGGTGCGTGGAGGTCTCTAACTTTTAATCTTCCTATTTGCGATCGCAGCGACGCTCTCATTCCTCGCGTGGGTTCGTCTTGCCAGACTGTCGGCCGGTCTCGGGCGTCTCTTCGAAAGACGGGCTCTCCTCCCGTCAGATCCGCAGCGGGTTTTCTCCCAGGGGCGGGAAGATCTGATCCCTTCGTGCGTTTTCTTAACCCCTTGTCCTTTCTTCTTCCCGTAGCGTGGGTCCGGCGCTCGGCTCGGTTGTACCCAATTGGACACCGAAGTGCCTCTCTTTGTCTCGGGGTAGGTGCGAATCGACTGCTATCAACCCGCTGTGTGCAGACGCGCGGTTCTATTTCCGTCCCTGCTCAGACGCGCCTCTGACAGGCCCGTCCCCGCTTGGCAACGAGAAAACTAAATTTAACTCAGCTTCGCCCGGTAAACAGTTCTGCCGGGCATTTTTCGCTGACATCGCCTGGTTTAAAGCTTCGTGTTTCTCCGGTAAACACCCGGCACACGCCCCTGCACCTGCCCTGGGAACCGGCCGCTGGGGTAGCGCTCCGAGACGTCCGTGTCCGTGGCTGGCTGCAGGTTTGGGGGGCGGGGGGGGTGGGGGGCTTCTCATCCGGTTTTGGCTTCGCACGGTGACACTGGCCGTGGCACATCTGATGGTCTTTGGGTTTGGGGACCCCACGGACGCGCTGCCCGGCACCCTCCCATTCCTGTAAGAGCGACACTGGCAGCCCACTGGGCGGGGGTGGGGGGGGCAGGGTGACGTAGCGGGTCCTCCAGTAACGCCTGTGGCCTCTCTGGGTCCCCAGGAATCCCCGCACGGATGCACCCGAAGCTTCTGCTTCTCAACTGACTGCGAGGAGGAGACGCCTCTGCGGAAGCCCAGGGCCTCTCCAGACTTCGGGCAAGATGACGTCATAGCTAATGGTGGGCGGGCTTCTTCACACACACACACACACACACACACACGCACCCCGTCTCCCCTGCTGTCCCTTGTCACGCTTGACCGTCCCTGGGAGGAAAAGCAGGCAGCACAGTGTCTGGACTCACTGCCAGGACCACCCTCCTCGTGGAACGTGAGTGTGTTTTCTTTCCCACGATTTCTGTCCTCCCACCGGCCTCTGCGTCTCCTCCGGGGCAGAGCTCTGAAAGCTTCGGGGGAAAGGTAGGGACGTCCTTGGGCGGCTTCCCACCTCAGAGCCTCTTTCTTTCCCCTGCCCCCGTTCTGGTCCTCGCCGAGCAATCGTCCTACGACCCGGTTGCCCGGGACCGGGGCTGGATGTGTGAGACGGAAGGAGCGGCCGTCCAGGGTTACGGCGGTCGAGGCAAGACTTCTGTTCCCCCCAAAAAGCCCGGCTGTTGAGACTGTGGGCTCCACACTTTCATCAGCAGAGGACCGCACGCTGGATGGACGGCTTGAAACAACAAAATTCTTGCACGTCTGAAATCAGGGTGTCTCGAGGCCCACCCGGGGGTGGGGTCCTCCCCATCTCTCCCAGCTCCTGGCGGTGAATCTTGGTGTCCCCAGGCCGACAGCTGCCTCTCCGTCTCTGCCCCCGTGTCACACGGCCCTCCTCCCTGTGCCTCTGCTCTGTCCTCTCAGAAGGACCGTCTCTGGGTTGGGGCCCACCCTGACCCAGGAGGATCTCAGGTCATCTTTACTGACCATGTCTGCAGAGACCCTATTTCCGATAAGGTCTCACTCACAGGCTCCGGGGTGGACGTCTTTGGGGGACGCTCTCCAACCCGGTTCCAGGTGGGAACGGCCCGTATGCTGACGTCGTCACGGTCTCGGGATCGGTATGCCCTCTACTGACGAGCAGGCTGGGCCCGGGGGGCAGGTGTAATGTCTGTGGCTTGCTCACGTTTCTTCACCTGTACTCTCTACCTGAGCCAGAAGCTCTGCCACAGCAACACGTGTTTCAGAGGCCAGAATGCGGTCTCGCGGGCCTTGTTAATCCCGCTCATCCTGCCTCAGGGGAGACTTCCAGAACTTTCTCCCTCGATTGCTGCTTCGTGGTCCCAGTCCGCGGTGGAAAATCAGTAAGGGGCCCCTCACCCGCTTCCCAGATCCCTTTTCTTTTTTTTTTTTTTTTTTAATTTTTTTTTCAACGTTTTTTATTTATTTTTGGGACAGAGAGAGACAGAGCATGAACGGGGGAGGGGCAGAGAGAGAGGGAGACACAGAATCGGAAACAGGCTCCAGGCTCCGAGCCATCAGCCCAGAGCCTGACGCGGGGCTCGAACTCACGGACCGCGAGATCGTGACCTGGCTGAAGTCGAACGCTTAACCGACTGCGCCACCCAGGCGCCCCTCCAGATCCCTTTTCAAGGAGACCACGAGACCGCGGTACGGAAGCGAACCGTTTCGTTTCTAGAGAATTCGGCGGTACTTAGTGATTCATACTGGTGTGCAGCCAGCACCTCTCTCTGGTTCCGGAACACTTTCGTTACCGGAAGGCAACCCCGGGCTCGTTAAGCAGCGGCTTCCTGTTGCGCCCTCCCCCAGCCTTTGGCAACCACCCGCTTTCTGTCGCCATGGATTCACCTATTCCAGAAATCTGAGGCCTTTTTGTGTCTCAGCGACATGTGCAGGGTCTGCTGGCGTCATGGCAGGTGTCAGAGTTCCGTGCCTTTCTCTGGCCGAACACCGTTCCGTGGTGCGGCTAGACCACAGATTGCTGACCCACTCACTGCACGTCACGGACGGGCGTCGGGTTGTTTCCACCTCTCGGCCGTCGTGACGAATGCTCGTGCGAACGTGCTCGTGCGTTTATGTGTTTCCGTATCTGTCTTCGGTTCTCCCGGGCACATGTTCAGGAGTGGGATTTCCGGGTCACGGGGCAATTTTGTGTTTAGCTTTTTGAGGAAGCACCAAGCTGTTTTCCACGGTGACCCCGCCATTCTCCGCGCCCGCCAGAGCGCGCGAGGGCTCGTCTCTCCACATCCCCGCGAACGCCTGTTGTTATCTGTCTTGACTCTGGTCCTTCTGTGAAGTCGTGTCTCATTGTGGTTTGGATGCTGTGGTTCCCGTCACGCCTCCACGCGGGGGTCCGATCCCTCGTGCAAGCTGTTGTGGCCGTGCGGTACTTACCGCTCTGGAGTCCCCAGGCCCCCTGCCGCCCTGGTTGTGAAAGGACGGACGGAGGTGTCTCCCACTTCAGTTTTCCCATAATCACGTCCCTTCGCAACAAAGTGGTGAGCTTGGGAGACACCCAGGAGCCCCCCTCAAGGCGCAGGCTCCTTACGAAAGACCAGACCAGACAAAGCCCGATGGCAGAAATGACGCTCGCGTCCCCTCAAGGTCCCCCCCATCCCTTAGCTCAAAACGCGACCACGTTCTGGGTAAAAAAGAACCTATTTTTATTCTGAAGGCCCAGCCTGTCTTGCGTTTGCACTATTTTCTCCCACGCTGTTCCACCAACGCCCGTGCTCTCCTGCCCCTGAAAGCAACTCACACACGTGAACACACATCGGGAAAAGTCTCCAGATCCCAAGACAAATTCCAGCACTGTCTGTAAACCCCGCTCTCCAGGCCCACTTTTATCTTGTTTTGATTCCTAAGAGGCCCCGGGGCGTTTGGTTTTCATCACTGACCCCCTGAAGGCCCGGCCAGCTCCCTGCAGGGAGCGCACGCGGCCGGGCTGGCGTCCCTTCCCCGAGCCTCATTCCTTAGGTCTGGAAAGTTGGAGGCCCTTCTGCATTGTGTGGTTTATGTCAAATGCCTGAGCGCATTCGAAGCAAACAGACAGCTTCATCCGCTGGGAGGTTCCAAGGCGTAACTTGAATTATCAAGCTCTCGAGGGTGGTGACCGTCTCCGTGAGGCACTGGAGAGAGACAGAAGTAGGTTCTCAAGCTGACGAAAAAGGGGGTGAAGACAAGAGCCTCGGACACGGACCAAGTACAAGGAGGGGGTGTCCTGGGTCTTGGAAGCACCCCACATTGGCTTTTCCAAAGCTGCTGCCCGAGCCAGGCACGCAACCGATTTCCATCTGAAAGGTGTCCTCCTGGCCATCGGCAGCTTTGAGAGCCTTCTGACGGGGCAGACGGTTCCCAGGCTCTCCCTGGCAAAGATGGAGGGAAGGTACCGGATACCGAGGTCAGAGTGAACGCTTATCACCTGTGCATTGGAGAGACAAACCCAGGGCAAGCGTGTTAGATGCGCTGAGACAGAGCGCTGGAAAAGTACCCCAATACCGGCCCTAGCAAGACCGGGTCGCTCCCAGCACCCCTAAAAGCAGAGAAACGCTGTGGGGCCTCACGCCCCGGCAGAGAGCTGGGCTCTTGGGTGAGGCTTGCAGCCTCGTCGAGCTCGCTTAAAATTCAGGTTTCTCAAAGGTGGCTCAGCGATTCCAGAGCAGGCATCGGGCTCCCCACGTGTGAGCGCGGTGCCCTGTGCCCGATGCCACGGTTGCTGCCTCGTGGATCGAACCACCGATGCCAGAGGTCGCGGGATCTCAGAGGTCATCCGGTTCATTTACTTTGTGAATAGGGAAACCGAGGCACGGAGTGGCGGGGCGCCTCTCCCAAGGGCACTGAGCTGACCTGTGCGGGGCTGGTCCGAGGGCTCGGGTGACCGCTCCTGCCGTGCCAGGCGGCCGTTGGGGTCTACGGCACCTTCTCCCCCGCGTCGGAGCAGGGGTTCGCCTTGAGAGGAAAAGGTCCCGGGTTTCCCGTCTGACTTGCTCACGTCTGACAATCTCTTCTCACCGGCTTGTCGAGAGACGGCCTCAGGCCATGCTGCAGGATCCGCGGCCCGCGTGGCGGTCCCACTGTGCCACCGGCATCACCTCTGCTGGGCCTGGGAGAGACTTTGATGCCAGGCGCTATGGACTGCCCACAATGCGGGAGCTCCCGGGCTCCGGTATTGAACTTGGCCCAAGTTCCTAACGCGCTGTGTACCAGTCAGAGCTCGACCGGAGACACAGAACCAGGAGCCTGTGGTGTGTGCGTGTCTGTGTGTGTGCGTGTGTGTGTGTGTGTGTGTGTCTAGATTTGTCGCAAGGAGCAGGCTCATGTGACCGAGGGGGCTGGCGAGGCAAGCCTGAGGTTGTAGGAACGGCTGTTAGGAAGGGTGCTGGCCAAAGCTGCCTAAGCTACGGGCGGGAGTCTTCCTTCTGCAGGGAAACCTCAGCTCTGCTCTTCAGACTTTCAACTGATTGGACGAGGCCCCCCCAGATAGCCCAGCATCGTCTCCTTCTGTAAAGCCAGCCGATGATGAACTTTTATCCCATCCGTAAAATACCTTCCCAGCAGCACCTAGGTTAGCGTCGGAAAGGGTAACTCGGGGACTGTAGGGGCACCACGCGGACACAGAAGGCTGACCCCTGCGCGCTCTGCCCCTGCAGAACGAGCCCCTTTATACTGACCAGTCCTTGAAACTCGAGTTTGCCAACCCCCCTCAGAGCTGAGCCACAGAAACAGTGACCTCACCATGCTGCTGCTGACTTGTTGACAAGCAGGAATCGGGACCCAGTCCCTACACGCTCCATTTGAACCCATCTCCTTTCAGTTTGCCAGCTCAGGAGGCCCTGTCCCTCAGGGCTTGGCCAGCAGTGAGCCAGGACCCGGAAAGGAGCCCAAACCGTCAAACCCCGTGGAAGGGTGTGGCCTTGACTCTGGGGTACGGGGTTGTTGCTTTTGGATCGGCCCTGTCGTCAGGGCTACGGAAAACCCAACCCATGCTTCTTTAAGCCTAAAGGACTGGGATTTCTTTTGCACAGGACCCAGAGCCCCCGGGGCAGATGGGGCTCAGGGTACCTGGGACATTCCAGAATGCTGTCAGGACTGTCTCCATTTTCACTCCTGCTCTGTTCACCTGCCCCACCGCTCTCTTCCTCTGGAGCCTCCTGAACCCCCCGGTTTATGATTTAACCCCTGCCCTGGGAGAGGGTGTGTCAGCTCTTTCTGAACCCCCAAGTTCAAGACCCTGGGGCGAACCCCCAAGTTCAAGACCCTGGGCAAGCAGCAGCGAGTGCCGTTTCTAGCTTGGCCAACCATGACCTTGGGGGTGGTGGAGAGACATCCTGCCTGGAAAGGACACGGGGTGGTGTGGCCGGCAGACTGGGTGGCCACCCTGAGCCCTTCCCACTGGACAGTATGGTCCCCCAGTCCCCCAGGCGAGTGGGGGTGGGGGTGGGAGGATGGGCCAGATGGTTGCAGGCCTCAGCACCCCTGCCTGCCTGGCTGCCCGCTCCCCCATAGCTCTGCACACGGCATCCCACGCTCTGGATCTTCCTTGATTTAAACTTGTATCTTAGAAATGGACTTTTCCTGGGGCGCCTGGGTGGCTCAGCCGGTTAAGCATCCGACTCTTGATTCGGCTCAGGTCATGATCTCACAGTTCGTGAGTTTGAATCTGGAATTGGGCTCCGTGACGACAGTGCAGAGTCTGCTTGGGATTCTCTCTCTCCCTCCCTCTCTCTCTCTCTCTCTCTGCCTCTCCCCTGCTCATGCTCTGTCTCTGTCTCTCTCTTTCAAAATCAATAAATAAACTTAAAAAAAAATGTGTTTTTCCTCTGTCCCAGGTCTTCAGGCCTCTTTCATTTGCCAGCCTCGTGCTTCTCAAACTACCTGTGGCAAAGGACCTATTTTTTGGTTTTATTTCGCGTTTAAAGTCCAATCTGTTACAGGACTAACAATGTCGTAAAATGCAATAACGCTGAACTGTCGGAAAAACGACCGTGCACCTAGATGCCTTGGCAAGGGCAAGGTGTTAGCAGAGTTTGTGAACGCTGGCTCTCAGCCCCGTGCCCGGTGTGGGCCCAGAGCCGTCAGGTCTCCGCCTGTTCCTGAGCATGGGCCCTAAATGCCAGGTGATGAACCGAGGAGTCCAGCGAAATCTTCCCCAAGCCAAGCGCTTACCCGGCACTGTTTCAGCTCACGGAACTCTACATTTAATGTGGGAAGACAGGCAGTAAATAAACGTGACAAATGAGTACATAACAGCAGTTCGTTGGAAGGTGATGTGTTCTTGCGGGAACAGTGGGGCGCGGGAGGGAAGGGGGGTTGAGCTGGTTGGGTTTTCCCCTTGGGAAGGGGGATTGCAGTTTTAAACAGAGGAGTCTGGATGACAAGTGATGATGTGAACCAACCAGAGAAGGCTGTGCAGGGCCGTCCCCATCAGTGAACACATTTGCGTTTCAATAGGGACATTCTCACGATCGAAGGAGCAGGTGCACAGGCTGAGAATCGAGGCCCCCGTTGACACGCGCTATCTTTGGGGCAGGTGCAGGGGAAGAGCAGGGCGGGTCTGGAGGAAGGTAGTGGCAGACGGACCAGGGCAAGAGCAGAAGACGACCGAAAAGGCAGCCTCGAGGACGCCCGCCGAGCTCAAGAGGAGGGAGGGCCCGCCAACCCAGCGGGTGGCAGGCCAGTCCGGTGACCTAACGACGGAGCAGACGACCCGGAAGTCTCCCGTCTTGGTGCAGTCAGCGGGTTCTCCAGCAACCGGAATGTTCCCGTTGGCATTCCCACCACCGCCCTCCCCCCGGGACTCGGTGTTCCACCGGGAAAGAAGAGAACAGAATTAAGGAATGTGCCCAGAAGCCTCGAAATAGGATCAAGGATGCCCAAGAGCTGCTTCGAAATTAGAGATTTTGTAGTTCGTTTTCGCTTTCGGGGCGAAAAAAGATTCCGCGAGAACCTGCGCGTTCATTGTTCCGTTCGGCAAAACAAAGAGTGGAGACGGGAGATACCAGGTAAGGCCCGTTCCCTGCACCAGGCCTGTTCCCGAAGCCTTACAAATGTCTCTCTTCACCCTCACGACTCCCCTAGGTTGGGGGTGCTTTTATTATCCCCCGTCTCGAACTGAGGTGTCGAGAGGCTGGATGCCAAGGTTGTTGAAACCCTGGCGATTTGCCTCTGCGTCCGGGCTCCTACCCACTCCGCCATCCTGACTCAGAAGCGCCCTACGCCCCCCTCTGCAAGTTGGGGGATGCTTTCCCAGGCGGAGGGAGCGCCCAGAGCCCCTCATGGTACTGTGACACCCCTACCCGGGCAGGTCCAGCTCCGCCTCTGAGAGACAGAGGGCCCGAGACAGCCCCGTTGCCCGGGCTGGGCTCCTGAGGCCGGGGGCCGCAGCTGAACTATTTAGAAAGTCTCCTGCCGGTTTTCCCGAGGCAGCCCGAGACCACACCGTGAGGACGGACACCCCCCACCGCCGAGTTCTCTTAACTGACGAAGGAGCCAGTGGATTCCCAGAACCGCAGGAGGTGAGTCCCTGTCCTGTCGGAGGTTGGCCTCGCCCCCTGGCCTCCCTGTCCGCTTGTGGGAATGAACAGACGCCCAAGAAAGACACGGGCCGCTTACTCAGGGCCCGTCGGCGGGGCGCTGGCCACCGTCCCTGCGTTTGCACAGGGACAGGAGAGCCTATGGCGGAGCGGGAAGTGGGGGGGGGGGAGCTGTGGGCTAACGAGGAGCGGGACATCCTCTGCGGCTGGGTCTGGGGCACGTCTGTGTCTTCCTGATCGGTCCTGGGTTGAAAGCGAGGGAAGACGAGGGAAGCCACGGTTCCGTGAAGGTTCTGTTGTCGCAGACGGTCGGGTTGCTGGCCGTTTTGTCCGTCCGGCCTCTCGCGCTAATCGGGAAAGCCGGCTCCCGCGAATTCCGCTGCGTCCCGGCGGGCGGCGTGCCCAGGGCCGTGAGGGTCCGCCGTGCCACTGGAGATGAATGGCAGGCCCGGGTGCCGGGTGGCTTTACGCCCTGGTGTGGGGACAGTCGTGCGGTGGTCATTTCCCAAGTGGCCTCTCTGTGGGGACCAAACTGTGGGGCCGGGAGTCCCCTCCCCCAGCCACCCGCGCTTGTCCGGCCATTTCCCTCAGAAAAGGCTGGGAGCTTGGGGTTGGGGGCTCAGGGGAAGGAGACCCACTTAGCTTGCCTCGTTCTGCTAATCAGATCAGTCTCTCCTGCGCTGCGTTGTATTAAAAGTAAGAAATGGGGGCGCCTGGGTCGCTCAGTCAGTTAAGGGTCTGACTTCGGCCCAGGTCATGATTTCATGGTCTTTCGGGCTCTCTCTCTCTCCCTTTCTCTGCTCTTCCCTTGCTCACCGCCCCCCCCAATAAATAAATAAACTATTTTTTAAAAAGCAAGAAATACCCCACTGGCGTTAGGTCTCTTGCACATCCAATGCAGCAAATGGGGCTCACTTGATGTCCAAGCCTCCATACCCTCCATGACCTCACCCCAAGCATCCTGTGATGGGTAATTTTATGTGTCTGCCTGACTGGGGTAGGGGATGCCCAGGTAGCCGGTGAGCGATTTCTGGGCGTGTCTGTGAGGCTGTTTCCTGAAGAGATTAGCATTTGAATCCAGTCAGGCAGACCAGGTGGGCATCAGCCAATCGGTTGACGGCCTGCATAAAACAAAATGGCGGAGGAAAGGCTCATTCACTCCCTCTGCTTGAGCGGAGACCTCTCTCTTCCCATCTTCTCCTGCCCTCGCCCGTGGGTGCTCAGGCCTTTGGTTTGGACTGACCCACACCCCCAGCTCTCCTGCGTGTCCAGCTTGCAGACGGCAGGCCACGGGGCCTCTCAGCCTCCATCATCACATGGGCCAACCCCTCATGAAACATGTCTTCCTGGTTATTTCTGTGCATAGCCTACTGGTTCTGTTTCTCTGGACTAATGTTCATCCCTAACCTCTATTCTAAATCTATTCTTGACTTTATCAAAACCCTTCGTGGACCCCGTTTTCAGCCAGTACTGCCTTTTGAGGTTAACAGTTCCCTCACCTCTACTGTCTGCTGAGTTGAAGGTTATCATGAATTAGGGGCGCCTGGGTGGCCCAGTCGGTCGAGCGTCCGACTTTGGCTCAGGTCACGATCTCACGGTTCGTGAGTTCGAGCCCCGTGTCGGGCCATGTGCCGACAGCTCAGAGCCTGGAACCCGCTTCGGGTTCTGTGTCTCCCTCTCTCTCTGCCCCTGCCCTGCTCATGCTCTCTGCCTCTCTCTCTCTCTCTCAAAAAATAAACATTTAAAAAATTTTTTAAAAGGTTATCATGAATTATTTGCATGCCCTTTGATTTTCTTCAAATACTGCATCGAAAAGTTTTCTATCTTGGTCACAGAGTTTGGGGCCTTCCTTGAGTTCTGCCCCCGAGGAGTGTGCCTCCCCTCCCTGCTTTCAAGCCTGGTGCTCCGGGCCCGGTGAGGAAGCCCTACACGTTTTAATGGACTTTTATGTTTCAGTCATAGTTTCTGCTTCTCTGTTTGGTAATTCGTGCATTCATTTCGCAGGTGTTTCTTGAGCCAACTCTGTTCCAAGGATGTGCCAGGCGCTGGGGATTCAAGAGCAAGCAAAACACGCCAGGGCTCTGTCCTCGTGAGCCCGTGTCCTCGCTGGGCCTCAGCCCTGCAGCCTTCCAGACCCCAGTGGGCTCTTTCCTGTGTCCGGGTGGAGGAGAAGGGCTCTGGGGAGAGCATCCCTGGCGGGGTGGCGCCCCCCTGTGTTGGGCGGGGATGAGCCCGGCCGGTGCCTCCTGGCCTCTCTGGGCTGCGACAGGTGTAGGCGTCCCCAGGCTGGGGACGGCTTCTCCATCCTGGTGCCTCTGTGAAGGAGACAATGGTCACAACCGGCCCACGGGACGCCTGCCTGAGGGAGTGCAGACAGAAGGACAGAGGGGCCCCGACAGGAGCCTCCCATTTCTCCGCCAGCGGCGGGCACATCCTTGCTCTGTTGTAAACTCCCTGAGCCCCGAAGACAAGTCCCGGCAGCCGCCAGCAAGGGACCTCACAGGAGGCAGCCCCGCCGTGCGCCTCTTGGACAAACAACCGCGAGTGGGTGCAGCGGCTACAAACCCCACTCTGCAAACCGGAGGGGACATCGGCTTTGCAAGCGCAAGTGTCCCCGCCCCCCGGGGACAGTTAGTGGCTTTCGGTCCTGAGCTCACAGCCGCCCCTCCTGTTCCCTCCCAGGCGTCTTTCCGCCCACGGCCCGTGGGGATCCCGCCTGACCTACGCGCTGTGCCTTCCTCACCGAGCCCCTGACCCACGGAGACCGCACGTGACCATGGCAGGTGCCTGGGCTGTGCCGGCTACTTTTCGGGGTTAGAAATGCCTCATTTTCGGGGATTAAGAGGCGCAAAGGTCTCAACTGTGAGACAGCGGCTCGTCCTCTGTTTTGTTTTCCAGTGGTCGCTCTAAAATCCACTCTAGGGGCGCCCGGGGGGCTCCGTGGATTAAGCGTCTGACTCCGGCTCAGGTCATGATCTCGCGGTCCGTGGGTTCGAGCCCCGCGTCGGGCTCTGTGCTGACAGCTCAGAGAGCCTGGAGCCTGTTTCGGATTCTGTGTCTCCCTCTCTCTGACCCTCCCCCGTTCACGCTCTGTCTCTCTCTGTCTCAAAAATAAATAAACATTAAAAAAAATAAAAAATAAAAAAATAAAATTCGCTCTAAGTGTCTTAGCTACTTGGCTTTAATAACTGTTGCAGGTAACTGTGCAAACACCCACAGGGCTACGGCGATGTCTCTCACCTGCTTGGAGGCACTCCGGTCGGCCTGGGGAGGCAGCATTCTTGCATCGGAGGCTTGGAGCTTTAACCCCAGAAGTCCCTTGGAATTCGCTCTCCTGGGTAGAAGGCACCATCCGACTGGTTCAGAGAGGACCCTGCCGTCGCAGCGCCAGCCGCGGCTGGCACTCTGCCAATGGCCGTCTGCAAGGGCCTCGAAAATAGTTCTTGGGTTTTTTTTTAATCGTCCTAGTTGGAAACTCAAGGAGCAGAAAGATAGGCGAGTTGCTACGATTTGGGGACACCCCACCCTGTGTGGATCCAGTAGGAGATGGGTTTGCACCTCCTGTTGGGGGGCGGTGGGGGAGACCCCCGACTTACAGGGAACCAGCTGGCGTGGGAGGTCACAGACGCTTCTGAATGAGCAGTTCCCGAGCCCCCAGGGGCCGTGACAGTGTCCTGAGCTCAGGAAGAAAAGAAACGGAGCCGGTGAACGTCTTCCCTTCGGCCTTTCTCGAAGCCAGGGGTCAGCAACACGGCCTCCCGGCCACACCCTGTCCTCGGCCTGTTTTCTCAAGGAATGTTTGATGGGAACACAGCCACACCCGCTCATCCCCCAGCTGTCTGTGGCAGAGGTGACCGCTCACGACACACCCCACCCGGCTCTCGGAGCCTAGACTGGTTACCATCTGGTCCTGCGCGAAGGTTGTAACTCCGAGGGCCCCTGAGGCCCCGGAATCCTGGAAAGACGGGAGAGGCCGGTGCTGAAGGGTTTGCATCTCAGAGAACTCAGCCTCGGTGGCAGGGAGTTCTCAGCAAGGCCCCGTGGTCCTGTTTTCCCCTCAGGCAACCGTTTAGCCAGGAGGCCTGCGAGTCACGGGCCAGGCCCCCGGAAGGTGGGAAAGTCGTCTCATTCAGTGTCTGGGCAGAAGGACCGGGACGGAGATCATCCGAGGGACTCAGCCACCGGGCGGAGGTTCGTGGGGCTACAGGAGGGACCCGGGGGCGAGCGGTCGAGTCGGGGCAGGAGAGGGAGGGTGTGTCGGCACGGGACGTACCGAGGTCCTCGGCAGACAGTGGTGCCGAGGGGCCACCACACCTGCCCTCGCCGCCACTGTCTGCCCGGTCGCCATCTGTACCTCGGGTCGCAGGCACCTGCCCCGCGGGGCGGTGGGAAGCGGTGTGCAGGAGCCGAGCATCATCAGTCCGTGCCGGGCGGCGGGGGTCCCTGCTGTTCCCCTGCAGATGCTCTTTCCCGGAGCCGGCTGCGGCGCGGGACCCACGTCCTGCCCTCAGAGCCACCACCTTCCCAGGCGACAGGGACCCTCTGCTCGGGGAGGAGCACGGAACGGGGCAGGAACCACGGGCCCCGGCGGGGGCACCGGGCTGCGCTGAGGAGGCAGGTGGGAGCCAGGGCTCACGACTTGAATTTTGCTCACCGGACGTGCCATTTTCAACACAGACCTTTGGTTTTTCCCCGAGTGACGGGGACCCTGAATGCAGCCGGGCGGAGGGAGAGGGCTCACCTCCGGCACCCCGGAAGCTGAGCGTCAGAGAGGACCGGAGGGGAGCCGGTGAGCGGGGCGGGCGGGGAGTGGCCGGGATTAGGAAGGGATGAGGCTTTGCTCTGTGAGGTCGGGCCGCTTCGGCTGGTGGTGTCGCTGGTGACTTCGGGGCGTCAGAATCACGCCTGGAGTTACTGGCACAAAGGGAGTGATGCACCCCAGTGACCGTGACCTGAGGGGGCTGGGGGCAGCCCGGGACCCTCACGGGCAGACAGAGCAGGTGGGGGGCATGCAGGGAGGTCTCCGTGCTATCCTAACCGTTTTAATTTTTTTTAACGTTTATTATTTCTGAGAGAGAGAGAGAGAGAGAGAGAGAGAGCACACGCACAAATGGGGGCACAAATGGGGGTGGGGCAGCGAGAGAGGGAGACACAGAATCCGAAGCAGGCTCCATCCAGGCTCCGAGCTGTCAGCCCAGAGCCCGACGCGGGGCTCGAACCCACGAACCGTGAGATCGTGACCTGAGCCGGAGTCGGAGGCTCAACCGGCTGAGCCCCCCAGGAGCCCCCCATCTTAACCATTTTAAAGTGAACACTTCAGTAGCATTTAGGGCGTTCACAGTGCTGGGCAACCGATGCCCATAGAGTTCCAGAACCTTTTCATCAGCCCACAGGGACAGCAATCCCCCCCCCCAACCCCCATGCCAGCTGCCCCTATTAAAAATCCCCTCCTCTCCTCCCCCCTGCCCCCTCTCCCCTCCCCCTGCCCCCCCACCCCCACCCCAGCGTCCTCCAGTCAGCCCTCTGTCTTATGGTTTTGCCTACCCTGTACATCTCATATAAATGGACTCCTACAGTATGTGGCTGTGGCTTTTTAAAAGTATCTTGTTTTAGAAGAATTTGCTTCCCAACTAACAGCTAGGCAAAGGATCTAAACAGACACCGCCTCGAAGAGGATGCACAGATGAGAAATACGCACACGAGAAGGGACTCCGTGTCGTGTAATTCCCCGACGAGAGAAGGGCACATTAAAGCCACAACAACGAGACGCCCCCGCTCACCTGTCGGGATGGCCAGGATCCGGAGCACTGACCACACCGACGCTGGCGAGGATACGCAGCCCCCCGAGCCCACTCACTGCTCACCGTGCAGCCCCTGCAGGAGACGGTGTCTTACAGAACCAGTCACACCGTCCCCGTACGATCCCGCAGCCACACTCCTTGGTACTCGTACCCAAAGGAGCTGAAGAGTTACTGCCACACAAAAACCTGCACACGGATGTTTTATAGCATCTTTATTCAGAGTCACTAAGGCTCGGAAGCCACCAAGAAACCCTTTAGTCGGTGATGGATAAAGTTACTGTGGTCCATCCAGACAATGGAATATTATTTAGTGGTGAAGAGAGACAGAGAGTGGGAGAGAGAGACCCCTCTAGCAAGTTCCCCAAAGACATGGAAAAGTCTTAAATGCACGTCACTGAGTGAAAGAAGCCAGTCTGAAAAGGCCACAGACTGTGCGATTTCAACTGTAGGACATTCTGGAAAAGGCAGGACTCTGGAGACAGTAGGAGGACCAGCGGCCGCCAGGGGTTGGGGAGGAGGGAGGGATGAACGGGAAACACGGAGGGTGTTCAGGGCAGCGAAGCCCTCTTCGTCAGGCTATAATGGTGGGTATACATCACCACCGTCCATTTGTCCAAACCCATAGAATGTATCACAACCGAGAGGAACCCTACGGGAAACTGTGGACTTCTGTTATTAAAAAAAAACACAAAAAACAACGTATCAGTGCGGGCTCCTCAATTTTAGCATACATTCCACACGCATGCAAGGTGTCACTGACGGTGAGAACAAAGACAGAAAGAAAAGTAGATAAAATTGTATTTCCTTGTAACCTGCAGCCTTGGCTTGCGAGCACAATTTGTTCCAGAAACACGCTTGTAACCCAAAGTTCTGCATGGGGGCCATGGTATACGCCTGCACGGATGTTGACTACAATACAGTATTAATACACTCTTGTCATAGACTGTATTTAACGTAACCGGCAATAAGGCAGCGGAGGAAAGGGTCTATATCCACAGGCAGCCTGACCTAGAATGAAGCAAAGCATTCCTAAGCTCACTCTTGGGTGGAAAAGCAAAGGACTGTCCAAAATGTGACAAAGATTACCCTAGTGCCAATTGTGGGCACCTTCCAAGGTTTTGAAAAATCACTGATTCCTGCCACACACCGCGGCCTGAGACCAAGCATCTGAGCATAGGAGACGATCATCCACAATCCCCCAGCAAGAAAGAGAGAGAGAGAGAGAGAGAGAGAGAGAGAGAGACACCACTGGATCAGTTGTGATCACGTGACATTAGGCATCACGTACTACTCGCGTCGCAAGACCTCGCTTGTTTATCAAGTTAAAATTTATTAGAAATGTTTGCTCGAGCAGGGGAGGGGCAGAGAGAGAGAGGGAGAGGGAGACGCAGAATCCGAAGCAGGTTCCAGGCTCCAAGCTGTCAGCACGGAGCCCGACGCGGGGCTTGAACCCAAGAACCGCGAGATCACGACCTGAGCCGGAGTCGGTGCTTAACCGACTGAGCCACCCAGGTGCCCCGTGTTCTTTAACATCTGAAAATCCTTTCGGAAACTTTCCCCCATCTTTACCTCCCCCAACTCCAAAGTATATGATCAATTGCCCCTCACAACCCTAGTGCGGCTCTTTCTGCCCACGGGCCCTATCCCCGTGCTTTAATAAAACCACCTTTTTGCATCCAAGACACCTCAGGAATTCTTTCTTGGCCGTGGGTTCCAAACCCCCATCACCCCAAACCACACCATTACTAATGGGGGAACTGGGGGGTGGAGAGGGGCGGGGACTGAGGAGGTAAGAGGCATATCAGAACTCTGTAACTTATACTCAGTTTTTCTGTAAACCTAAAACTACCTTAAAAAAGTCTATTCGTTTAAAACACAAAAGAATCTCTTTCTGCCGTGTGTTAAAAATGGATTTCCCAGTTTTAGTGAAAAACACCTGTAACTGCCCTTCGAATTTGATAAAACTCTAATTCAGAGCCTATAGTCTCGTTAAATATCCCACTTAGCTTGGGGAGGCCGCCCCCAGGTCAAGGTGCTGTTGTTCTGTGGCTTTGCATAAGAGCGGCAATGACTCCAGCACCTTCCTCCGATCGACCTGTGTCTGGAGCTGGCCTGTCCCTGGTCTAATCGCGCCTGTGCCTAGAGTCACCTGGGGATGGGATCAAACCCCGGTTCTGAGTCCCAGGACGGGGTGGAGAGGCTTCCTTCCCACCAGATCCCCTGAGGTGGTCTGGTCTGAGGACCACCCAAGACTATAAAATAAAGCTTTGCAATTCAAACGATGCTCGAGGGGTAAACCAGCAGCATTTGGTGAATTGGAAAATCAGATTCCAAACCTGGCTTGCTAATTACAAGCTGGGTGGTCCTGAGGAAGTTCCCCACCTCTCCGAGAACCACAGAGAATTCTTCTGGATTCTAGGAAGGTTCCTGGGGAAAACAGACAGCTTGTTTTCACTTCTACTGCAGTCATTTTGGCCCCGGCAACAATGAGAGGGCCACCAGTTAGCCTCACGGTGTCCCCAACTCTCCTGGGTTTTGTTCTGAAAGTCCCAGATCCTGGGCAGTCCCTTGGCCCCAGGCACACCAGGACAGCTGGTGACCCCGAATTATTAGTTGCTTTTGTGTTAGCCAAGAAGACAAAGGACCACTGAGATTCTAGCTTCAGAGACGGAGGCCAGACTGAGGGAACAGGCCTTGCGGGATGAATCTCTCAGCTGCTCAGGGTGACTGGTAGGGGGAGTCAGGAAAGAACGCAGGATCCTCCCCAAAGCCTGGACAATCTCCCCCAGCCCCACACACACACCGGAGGAGTCCTGGGGATGCACACAAGTCCTGTCACATTGGAACAAATGTCCTTGGGGTAGATTTAGACACAGACAGGCGTGAGTCAACCCACAGGCAGGAAATCTCATTTCCAGACCTCCTTCAAATGCCGCTTTCCTGACTCATTACTTTCAAAGCACATTTAATTTTGCAAACAAAGCCGAGAAGTCCTTCCAGCAGTGGCCCAGCCGGCCCCTGGGGCCCTGTGTGTCTCTCTCCCTCCCCTGAAGTTCAGAGTTGAACTTGAGCAATCGGGCAAGGCAGGACGGAGGGGAGCACGCATGCGGGGAGCACGCACGCTTGCGCGGGAGGGAGGCTCGTGGTGCTTTAATGGGAAAAGCCTGGAGTCTTACGGCCTTGTCCTGACTCTCAGAGGTTACTCAGGGCACTTAAGTTCACCTTGGAGGCATTTGTTTTCCAGTAGATCTTATAAACTAAGTCATTGAGGAGGAGAGTATTCTGTAACGCAGTTTAACCTTTTGAAGAAATAGTCCAAAGACTAGGGGTCGTGTTGCTTTCAAGGAAGCAATATTTGATATTTCCTGGTCTCCAGTAGATGCTGAGCTAGAGGGGCTGTGGGTCTCTCGAAGCCTGGCCTGTCCCCCGGGCTCCCAAGCACAGAGTGTTGCCCACCTGGCCGATGTGATGGATGAGCAGCCGGCACCGAAGAAATGGTCAGAAGAGGGGGGATCCGTAGGGCCTGGCCTGGCACCTGCTGGAACGCCTTCAGGGCACGTCCAAGGTCTCCCCTGATGGGGAGACAGACAGTCAACGATAGAACAATCGACTGCGAGGGCTTTGGCAGATTCTGTGTCCCTCGGGAGGGGTCCTGGCGTGCACCTTGCTGCTTGTGCCGGGACGCGTTTGTCTCCGAGTCGAATCTGCCCGGATTTCTAATTCGTTCTCTCTGTGACTGTTTGGGCACGATGGGGTAAAGGGCAGCGAGACTCCCCTCTGAGGGGCACTGAAGCCTCCCCAGGCAGGGATCCCTACTCAGACCCACAGGGAAGATTTAAAGCCTGGACATATGGCCTCGACCCCTAGGGGCGGTGGGGCCGGGCACCATTAGGTCCAGAAGCTTCCCAGGTGATTCCACTGTGCGGCCACCGGAGAACCATTGCGTGAAGCGACACCTGCTGGGCTTGTTGAAGGGAAGGCCGGCTTTGAGGGTGGGTTCTCCTGGAGCTTGAATGACCAGAAGGAAAGAAAACACAGGAGGGCACTGTAGCTATTGGCTGCTTCCAATGAAGTTACTCCCAACAGAGACCAAAATTGTATTCGAAACCCGGGGGCTTGTTTAGATGAGGACGGCTGGGCCCCACCCCCAGACTTCCCACTAAGAACCTGCAGCCCTAACCGGCCCCCAGGTGCTCCTGCTGGTTCAAGGACCTCGCATCTCACTCTGCTCTAAACAGAGATAAAGCTCCCAGGCCCTGAGCTGGGCCCGCCAGGGACACAGGAGGCTTGCGTCGCCCACAGCCAGTTTCGAGCAACACAAGGGCCTGGCCTGGCAGGGGGATGGGGCGTGGCTCCTGGAAGGCATGGGGTAAGTGCTTGACATTGAGCTTTGACTCCGAGGCACCCATTGGAAGCCGTCCATCTGGCAGGAGCACACTGCCTGCCGGGTCACAGGCCAGGAGCAAAACGGCCAGATGGGCAACTGGGCCCCCCACCCGGAGTTCCCCTTTCAGAAGACGCGGCCTCCGCGCTCCTGAACCCTAATTCCCCTCTTCTGTTTCAAGTTAGCCAACAGTCAGCCACCCCGCAAAACCCAGACACCCTGCCTTTGGACCCTGACAAAGGGAGAGCCCGAGGTCCACGTTCTGTCTCTCTCATCCCCTGTGACCTTGCTGTGTGCCCCTGGGCATGCCGTGTACCCTAGGACTTGTGGCTGATAAATCTGGTCCCTCCGAGTTCCCTGTGGTTTTGCCGAATTCCGCCCCGAGCCACCGGCCGGCGGGGAGGGACCCCTCTGTCTGCTGCCCCGAGGGCCAACTTCTGTTCCCCCAAACTCCGAACCCCTCACGAGGTTGAAGCCTGAAGGCTTCTTGTCCAAGCTGGGGACGGGCTCCTCTGAGCGCTCTCTCTCTCTCGGACAGGCTGCTTCTCGGTGTTGGGGCCCAGGTTCCAGGTCTGCCTAAGCCAGTCTTCGGGAAGAATCCCGTTCCGTCACCGCCACCCCCGCTGCCATTGATGTCTGTCAGGCTCCTCGGCCCCCGCCTTCGGTGTCTTAAGTCCTCGGCTGCCTCTAGCCAGAATCCCTGTCCCCTGGCGTCTCGCGTTGGTCATTCCCACCCACGGACCCCTCGCCGCGCAGGGCTGCAAATGCCCAGCTGCCTCTGCTGTGTTCGGAGTTGCGTCTGGTGCTTTCCTCCATCCCAGCAGCACCGGAGGGTCTGTCTCTCTCAGCTCAGACCAGAGTCGGCTCTGTTCCTCTTGGGCCAGCCAGCCCGAGGCATGTCCATCAACCGCCGGCTCCCGTGGGGAGTGCCGCGCACCGACCCCTTTCCCCGGGGGTGGGCAGGGGCAGATTGTGCCGCAAAGTGCTCCCGCGGGCCTGCCCCGTTCGCAGCTTGGACCACTTGGAATCCACACTCCCCTCCGTGCCTGTCGGGGCCTCACCCCCGGGCTTGCTGTCCCAAGAGCCCAAGCTAGAAAAGGCCTCCAGAGTGCCTACCCTTGCGGCGACCTGTGGCAACCTCGAAGGCCAGAGAACCCTCTCTCTGGCCACACTGCCCTGGTCACAGAGGAAGAGTCCCCTGCAGGGCCAGCCTGGCGGGCAGGCTTCGGCCCTCCCTTTCTGCCCAGTGCCAGGGCAAGGACGTGCCTGGGCGGGAGGACAAAGCCCGACTGTCCTCCCGTCCCCCTTCTGCCAGGAACTCAGCATGAGGACGTGTGTCAGGGCTGCAGCAGAGGGAGGATGTCGGGGCGGGGAGGGCTGACGAGAGCCAGATGGCCGGCCCCCTGCTGTCCGCAAGCGTCCCCAGCAGGAGAAAATTGTCCTGCGATTGTGTTTAATGAGGGGTCACGTCTGCTGTGAAACCGGGAGGAAGTGCTTCCTGGGGCTGGTGAGTGGGGGATGAGTTTTCTTGGAGTGGTCTGTGACTGTCAGCAAAGGAAGTGAGTGACTGATGTGCCCCGCTGGGGGCCCCAGGGCCGAGGGTCACCACCAGCCGCCCATGGCTCGGCCCCGAGGGCATCTCCCGGTCCGGAAGCTTCGCCCGCTGCCCTGGTCGTTTCCAGAGGGCCTGCCGCTCCCGCTGCAACGTGGACAGTGGGTCCGTGTCAAAAGTGCCGCCTGGAAAGTGGGTCCTCCTCTGTCTTCTTTGCTCAGGTGGGACCCACCGGGAAACTCCATGGCCCTCACGGGTCTCTCCCTCGCATCAGGCACAGCACCCACCCTGGAGCCCGAGGGCTGTGGTTCGAGGGCGACAGGAGGTCTCCCTGAGTCCCTGCACGTCCACGATTTCAGCAGGAGACACTCGATCCTTTGTGTCTCACGGACACACAGACCCTGGGGAAGCACAGTTGCAGTAGAAGTGGGACCACCTAAACCTGCATCTAGGGTTTCAAACAAGGGATGGGGCTTCGAGGAAAGAAGGGCTCCACTGTGTTTCCAACACATCTGAGGGAACACCAGGTTGGATGAGGTTAAACAGACCTCCTAGCAGCAGGACTTCTCAGGGCCTTTGTTCCTTTGGTAATATTTACAGAAGGCCTGCGGTGGCCCAGGCACAGTGCCCGGTGCAGTGCTCATCCAGAGGGCTGGGCACTGGGAACTTTCTGGATGGATGGATTTGATGGCTCTGGGCACCTCACATGAGTTCATTCCCCGGCAGTCAGCGATGTAAACATCTGTTCGTGTGTTTGTTGGTCACGTGTATGTCTTTCTTGGAGGAAAGTCTACCTTTGCCCATTTCTTTTTAAGTTTTTTTATTTAAATTTTTTTATTCATTTATTCATTTTTGAGAGATAGAGTTCAAGTGGGGGAGGGGCAGAGACAGAGGGAGACACAGAATCCGAGGCAGGCTCCAGGCTCCCGAGCTGTCAGCATGGAGCCCAACACGGGGCTCGAACCCACGAACTGTGAGATCATGACCTGAGCCGAAATCAAGAGCCACACGCTTAACCGACTGAGCCGCCCAGGTGCCCCTTAAGCTTTTTATTTTGAAGTTTATTTTGAGAGCGAGAGCTAGGGAGAGTGTGTGTAGTTCAAGGGCGGGGGGAGGGGAGAGAGAGAGAGGAAGAGAGAGTGCGGAGCCTGCTTGGGATTCATTCTCTATCAGCTCAGAGCTCGATGTGAGGCTCGAACCCTTAAACCATGAGATCATGACCTGAGCCGAAATCAAGAGCCACACGCTCAACTGACTGAGCCACCCAGGTGCCCCCTTTATCCATTTCTAATTATGTTGTTTGCATTTTTATTATTGCATTACGAGTTCTATATGTATTCTGAATACAAGTCCCTTATCAGATGGAAGATGTGAAAATACTTTCTCCCATTCTGTGGGTTTTTCTCTCTTTGTAGTGTCCTTTGAAGCACAGAAAGTTTTCATTTTGATGATGCCCCATTTATCCATTATTTTCTTTGATCTCATGCTTTCGGTGTCCACGGAAGAAACCATCGCTTTCTGCAGGGTTGTGGAGATCAACTCCTCTGCTTTATTCTAAGGTTGTGACTCTTACATTTAGGTCTTTGATCCATTGTTAGTCAATTTTTGTAGCTGGTGTGAGGTAGGGATCTGACTCCTTTCCTGTGCGTGTGGGCTGGACTCGTCCCAGTGCCGTTTGTTGGAAAGGTTACTGCTTCCCCTGCTGGACTCTCCTGGCATCCCTAACACCAACTGCCCATAAAAGACTTCTAGGGTCTCGGTTCTGTTGCATGCATCTGGATGTCTGCCGGATGCTCTCAGTCTTGATTACTGTAGCTCTTGTAGGCAGTGTTGAGCTTGGGAAGTGCATGTCCTCCAACTTTGTTCTTTTTTCTTTTTCTTTTTTGTTTATTTTTGAGAGAGAGACAGAGTGTGAACAGGGGAGGGGCAGAGAGAGAGGGAGACACAGAATCCAAAGCAGGCTCCAGGCTATGAGCTGTCAGCGCAGAGCCTGATGTGGGGCTCAAACCCACAAACTGTGAGATCATGACCTGAGCCGGAGTCAGTCGCTTAACTGACTGAGCCACCCAGGCGCCCCAACTTTGTTCTTTTTCAAGATTGTCTTGGTTCTTCTTGGCCCCTCACATTTCCCTGGCATAGGGTGAACCAGCTTTCCCATTTGTGCAAGAAAGGTAGCTGGGATTTGGATAGGAATTGTGTTGAATCTAGATCAATTATAGATCAATTTGAGAATTGTCATCTTAACAAGACTGTCTTCTGAACCATCAACACAGGATGCCTTTCATCCACCTAAGTCTTTTTAATTTCTCTCAGTGATGTTTTCTTGTCTGTTTTCAGCATATACGTCTTGCACTTCCTTATAAAATCTAGTCCTAAGTATTTCATTCTTTCTGATGCTCTTGGAAATGAAATTGTAAGCAGAATTGATGTTGTTGTAAATGGAAATCGTTTTTTGAACTTGATTATCGGGTTGCAGTGAATAGTATAGTGGGATGTCAAGATGCATGTTGTGATGTCTATGCGCCTCCAAAGGGAAAACAAAAAGATGTATAATAACCAAAGTAATGAGAGGGGGGACAAAATAATAAAAACTATTTAATTCAGGGGCGCCTGGGTGGCTCAGTTGGTTGAGCATCCGACTTCGACTCAGGTCATGATCTCGCAGTTTGTGAGTTTGAGCCCCACGACAGGCTCTGTGCTGGGAGCCTGGAGCCTGTTTCGGATTCTGTGTCTCCCTCGCTCCCTGCCCCTCCCCCACTCATACTGTCTCTCTTTGTCTCTCAAAAAATGAATAAATGTTAGGAAAAAAATTAAAGAATCCAGAAGGTGGCAAGACAGGAGAAGAAAGGCATTCTGGAAGAGGCGGGATAAATACCAAGCACTAAGTAAGACGATAAACCTAAATCCCAATATAGTAGGGGTTACAGGAACTGGAAGTAGACCGAATGCTCCAGTTCAAAGGCAGAGATGGCTCAACTGAGTTTAAAAAATATTACAGTCCTCGAGCCTCCCCACGGTGGTGGGCGATGGAGGTTTGGCCATTTGTTGCACCACTGCTGGTCCCTCAGGTCCCCAGGGAGAAAGTTCTAGAAGTCCCAGGTGCTGAGGAGACCTGCAGAAGTTCCGTGGCAGTTGGAGCCCCTCAAGGGAAGGGAGCCATTTCCTTTCTGGTCCAGGAAAGCGCCGCTGGCCGGTTCAGCCTGCCTCCGCCTGGCACAAGCATTTGCTCAGCTGGTGAGCCTTTAATTGTGTGAGGGGTGCTCGGACCCCCAAGCTCTGTCCTCACTGGGTCTGGGCAGGACGTGCAGGTCGCCCACCGCCGCCTCCCTCCCTGCCTTCCCGGGGCCCTCACTCCAGCTGCTCCAGACTGTTCTCTGCCCTGCCTCAGCCCCCAGTCCTGGCTTCTTCCAGTCAAGTCCCAGGGCCCCCGGAAAGCTGGAGCCGCACGGGTCCTAGGTGGTAATAAAACCACAGTGCTCCCCCTGCTCACCTCCTCCCCCCCCCCCCATCACTCCAGTGAACCCTGCCCCTGCAGGAAGATCCACGGGGGCATCTCCTGGATGGGGGTGTGAGCAGCTTCTGAGGGGTCTATGAGGAATCTGTAGTTTGACCCCTTCGTGAGCCTGTGGTGGGGGGTGGGGGGCGGCACGGGAAGGCCAAAGAGCTGGGCAAAAGTTGGGGTACACTATGGCCACAGTCGGGGACGGGGGTGGAGACCACAATGGACTTGACGCTTCTCCGCACATGGGCTCCACCCCTGCCTCCTTCTGAGCTCCGCCCATGCACTTGGGGTGTGAGGTCTTCCCCGGGACCCTTCAGCCTGACCCTTCTCTGGTCTCATCTGCCCCCCACCGCCACCCCCATCAGACCACCTGGCTCCGATCATCTTCTGCCCTCCCTTCTCACCGGCACCCGTCTCTACCTTTCCCAGCTCTTAGCTCCCTGGTCTCAATTCACCCAAGTGTACCCCACTGGTGTGTGGTCCTAGCCCCTGGAGACAGACACCCCCCCCCGGCAGCGCAGGGGCCCCCCCCACCCCTCCCCCGGCCAGCCAGAACAGACAGGGCCCCCCAGTCCCTCCCTCCCCCCAGCCCATGCGCCGCTGAAGAGTGTACGTTCACAAGGAACCTTCTCTCGCTGCCTGGTCAGAACAGAGGTTTCCAGTGGCTCCAGAGACGGGGACGCCAGGTGTCCCGGCAAACAGAGCTGCGTCGGCGTCTCTGCGCGCCAGAGGGACGACCGCGGTCTAAGGAAGCGTCACGATGACCATCACCCCGGACGTCAGGTTAGAGTATTTAGAGGGAGTCGCCGCCCTCATTCTGAAGTTCATGCCCGACAAGTGGAGCAAGATGGTGGGAGCCGAGGAGAACCTGGCCTTGTTCACCGAGTTCTTTGAGAAGCCGGACGTGCTGGTTCTGGTTCTGACGCTCAGTCCGGCCGGCATGATCATACCCTGCCTGGGCTTCCCCGCCTCCCTCAAGTCCAAAGGCGTTTACTTCATCAAGAAGAAACCGGGGAACGTCAAGAAGGATACCTACAAAGACCAGCTCATCTATGGGGACATAAGCCCCACCCCTGTGGAGCACCTGATCGCTGTTGTGGAGGAGGTGGGTGCCCCGGGCAGGCCAGGGGCCAGAGGAAGGACCTCCGGTAGTGGGTGGTCTAGAGCCCTGCCACTCATGGGGTGGCCCACGGGCCACCGGCATCAGCCTCCCTGGGAGCCCACTAGAAATGCAGGAGCCCTGATGCCGAGGCAGACCTGTGTCCTTTTTTTTTTTAAATGTTTATTTTTGAGAGAGAGAGACGAGCAGGGGAGGTGCAGTGAGGGAGGGAGACGCACAATCCGAAGCAGGCTCCAGCCATCAGCACAGAGCCCGACGCGGGGCGCGAACTCATGAACTGTGAGATCGTGACCTGAGCCGGAGTCGGACGCTCAACCGACCGGGCGCCCCGACAGACCTGCATTCTGACCAGACAGAGAGCCCCCGGCCCGGCATCTCGTTAGGACCTCTGGACAGCCACACCAGCCAGAGTCCGAGTGACGTAGCTTTCTGGCCGTTGCTCTCCTCACGTGTGAGATGAGGACTCGTGGGACCCAAGTGCCAACTCAGGGCTCAGGCCAGCGTCCTTCCATCTGGAGGAGGAGCCTGGCGGGCCCGGAGCTGACAGGTGTCCGCATCAGTCTGCTCTGGCTGCCACGACAGGGTACCACGGGCCTGGGGGCTGGAAGCCCGAGATCCAGGTGTGGGAGGGGTTCCTTCGGGAGCCTCCCTCCTGGTCCTGTAGGTGCCGTCTCCTCCCCGTGTCCTCACCTGGCCGTCCCTCCGTGTCTGTCAGCGTCCACCTCTCACAAGGACGCCAGTCACGTTGGATTTGGGCCTCCCACCCGTGTGACCTCATTCTAACTCGATCACCTCTTGCAAGGCCCGTCTCCAAAGACAGCCACACCCCAGGGTGCCGGGGTTGGGGCTTCACGTGAGCCGGGGGGGAGCCCGGCTCTCCCCTCGCGGAGCTGGCTTTGCCGGCGGGCGGCCGTCCTGGGCCCGCGCCCCTCTGCCGGCCGTGCCTCCCCCTGGCATCGATTCGGGGTCCCCACTCCTCCTGGGCGCCACCGGGTCGGAGGACACACGTGGGCACACGTCCGGGGCCCTTGCCTTCCAGGTGCTCTGCTCTCTGTTAAACCAAAGCGAAAACTTGAGCGGATGGCCCCGGGTGGTCTCGGAGGACATTGTGAGGCAGGTCCACAAGCTGAAGAACGAGATGTTTGTGATGGGGGGCAAGATCAGAGGGATGACGCTGCTGCCCGTCCCGGAGCACCTGGGGAGTCTGGACGGCACTCTGGAGTCCGTGGAGAGGTAGGCGGCTCGGCCCAGGCCACCGGCCGGGTGCGGGAGTAGCCGACCGGTGCCCGGCAGGGTTGGAGCACGGGAGGACGGGGTGCCGGGAGACGGCGCCGAGTCCGAGGTCAAAGGCAGGAGGGTGGCGCGGCGGGGGTGGGGGGAGGGGGGACTGGAGCCCCTCCCCCACCACGCACGCGGCACCTATAGGGTGTCCCACAGGATATCCAGATCTAGGACGTGGGCACCGAGGGGCGTACGAGGGGTTTGGGGCAGGCGGAGACCGCGCGTGTAGATAGAGGCCGTGTCGTCCCAGAGGCCCCGGGAGGCACGAGATGTCCCCCCGCACCTGCCCGACCACCACGTTCAGCTGGCCGGTGGGTGAGGCTCTCGGAGCCGCTGCGGGGTGACGGCGTGCTCCATTTACTCGCGTCAGAGGGTGACCGCTCTTGGGGGGCTCACTGTGCAGGCAGGTCCTCCACACAACCCCCGACACACGCCTTGTGCGGCCCCGATCAGGATGGCACGAGGAGCCCACCTTGGACGTGGTCTCATCCTTGTTCAATCTGGGCCTCTCTGAGCTGGGAGGTCTGGGGACTCCCCCCGCCATCCTCCTGCACCCTCGGCCCCCCGTCCTCCTGCACCCTCGCCCCCCCCCGTCCTCCTGCACCCTCGCCCCCCCCCGTCCTCCTGCACCCTCGCCCCCCCCGTCCTCCTGCACCCTCGCCCCCCCCGTCCTCCTGCACCCTCGCCCCCCCCGTCCTCCTGCACCCTCGCCCCCCCCGTCCTCCTGCACCCTCGCCCCCCCCGTCCTCCTGCACCCTCGCCCCCCCGTCCTCCTGCACCCTCGCCCCCCCCGTCCTCCTGCACCCTCGCCCCCCCCGTCCTCCTGCACCCTCGCCCCCCCCGTCCTCCTGCACCCTCGCCCCCCCCGTCCTCCTCCCCCCCGTCCTCCTCCCCCCCGTCCTCCTCCCCCCCGTCCTCCTCCCCCCCGTCCTCCTCCCCCCCGTCCTCCTCCCCCCCGTCCTCCTCCCCACCCGTCCTCCTCCCCCCGTCCTCCTGCAGCACCGTCCTCCTCCCCCCGTCCTCCTCCCCCCGTCCTCCTCCCCCCGTCCTCCTCCCCCCGTCCTCCTGCAGCACCATCCTCCCCCCTCCTCCCCCCTCCTCCCCCCTCCTCCCCCCTCCTCCCCCCTCCTCCCCCCTCCTCCCCCCTCCTCCCCCACCATCCTCCCGCATCCTCCTCCTCCTCCTCCTCCTCCTCCTCCTCCTCCTCCTCCTCCTCCACCTCCTCCATCATCACCCTCTGGGACGTGAGGCAAGATGCCTGGGGCCTGTTGTCTGAGGGCCGCTGGTGGAGGCGGGTGGGAGGGGGGGGACGATTCCCGCCCAGAAGGGGCAGAGCTGGTAAAACCCGGCACCTGTGGCTGTGAGAGCGTCTTCCTCCACCTTCTGCTCTGCAGGATGCCCCCCTCCCTGGACAACTCGCTGCTGCACGCCATCGAAACCATCATCATCGATTGGTCCCACCAGATCCGGGACGTGCTGAGCCAGGACTCGGCCCAGGCCCTGCTGGACGGACAGCACCCCCTGCCCCGTGTCGAGTTTGAGTTCTGGGATGCCCGGCTGATGAACCTCAAGTGCATCCATGAGCAGGTGACCGGGCCTGAGCTGCTCGGCAGCCACCGTCTAGCCAGGCAGACTCGTCACCAACGCAGCCCCTCCGTGCGGACCCCCAGGATCCCTGAGGCCCCGCGTGCAGCCCTCCACTCCAGCGGCCGCAGGGTCTAGGGTCCTTTGAGTCAGGGTCCTTTGAGTCAGGGTCCTTTGAGTCAGGGTCCTTTGAGTCAGGGTCCTGAGCCTCTCTTGAAAGGCTCCTTGTGTTCTTTCTCAGCTGAACAGGCCCAAAGTGAACAAAATAGTCGAGATCCTGGAAAAAGCCAGAAGCTGCTACTGGCCGGCCCTGCAAAGCGTGTACATGAACGTCACCGAAGGTGAGCCCAGGGAGCGGTCGGTGCCTTCGGCGAGGGGCTGGGGTGCCTCCCCTCCAGCAGCTTCCTTTGGGGAAGAGTGGTGGGTCTTGAGGAGCAGGTGTCGATGAACAGAGAGCCCTTGCTCTCGTCCCGTGCAGGGCTGAAGGAGGCCAATGACATTGTTCTGTATCTGAAGCCTCTGCGGATCCTTCTGGAAGAGATGGAGCAGACCGACTTCACGGTGGTGTGTCAGCCGGACAGAGGCCACTCTGAGGGGCTGGTCTCGTGTCTTAGGGGGAGGGGGCCCCCCACGCCATGGGGCTTCTTGGCCGGGAAGGGCTGCGCAGTCCTGGGGAGCACCTCTTCCTTCCGCTCTAGGGTCCCGTCCTGGAGGCACACCCACCCGTCTCCCCCCCCCCCCCCCCCCCCGCAGCTCCCCACCGTCATCGCCAAGGTGCTGTTCACGACCGCCTTCATCTGGGCCACCTCCGAGCACGACGACACGCCCTCCCGGATCATCATCATCCTGCAGGAGTTCTGCAACCTGATCATCGAGATGGTAGCCGTGTCCCTCCCTGTCTCTCCGTGTCCCTCCCTGTCTCTCCGTGTCCCTCCCTGTCTCTCCGTGTCCCTCCCTGTCTCTCCGTGTCCCCAATGCTGGCGTTCCCGGGCGGTTACAGGCACGCAAAGTGGCTGGCACCGGGGTCTACGGGCCCCGGGCTGAGCTTGGGCCCTCTTGGTGGCCACCCAAGAGTCCTCCCAAGACCTGGCCAGCGCCAGCCCAAGCTGCCCCCCACACCTGGAGGGAGGAGGACAGGAAGGGGACCGAGTCCCAGCACCCCAAGACTCGGCCGGGATTGAGGGGTTTTATGCACCTGCCCCGAGATCCTTCCGGATTCCCTTCCTTCCCTGCTTGTCACCAGCCTGCCTCAGCCAGCCACCAGCCTTTGAGTCTGGGCCACCTGTGGGTGGTGCTTGCGGGCCTGGACCCTGCAGCGGGGGGCAGGGCTGTATTTCTGGGTCCCTGCAGGCCCCTGGTCCCGGGGGACCGGAATCTGTGCAGCAGCCCATACACTGTGGGGCTGCAGGGCCGGGCGAGGCAGGCAGCCGGCCGACCGGTTGGGGCAGGAACATAAGGGACGGTTGACGTGTCCCAAGGGGTAGGCCGAGGACCCCGTGCCGGGCTGTTCGTAGCCTCCTGAGCGGCCTGTAGGCAGTGCGCCCGGATGTCCCCCCCGGAGAGCTCGGTCACGACTTGGGAACGCCTTCTCTTCGGCCCAGACGCGCAATTTCCTGAGCCCAGACCTGGTGCTGAAGGGCTTGCAGGGCGAAACAGAGGAGGTTCTGAGCGGCATCTCTCTGTCCGTGGGCGTCCTGAAGGAGCTCTACCACACCTACGACTTCTGCTGTGCGAACATGAGGCTTTTCTTTAAGGTACGGCCTGACGTCAGAGCCGGGTCGGGGGGCGACTCCGCGCGAGCTCCACCTGCACACGTGGGAGTGTCTGGGGCAAGCACGGCCTCCCTTCTCTCTCCCCCCTTGAAGGACAAGGAGCCGGTGCCTTGGGAGTTCCCTTCGTCCCTGGCGTTTTCCAGAATGAACGCCTTCTTCCGTCGCATCCAGACCATTGAGGTACAGGTGACACTTGGTTCAGGCTGCCCTTAACCTTGGCAGAGCTGCGCCTCCCGTCCTTACCCCGCCACCGTCACACAGCCCCCAGCAGGGAGGATGAGAGTCCCGCCCGAGCATCCGCGTCGTGGGGAAACCGAGTCACGGGCCAGCCTCCTCCGCGCCCGGAGCTGTCGGCCAAGAACAAAAGTGGCCCGTTGTGGCTGCTTCTCCACACCCCACGCCTTCTGTCCAGGAGCAGGCTGATGACAAATTAACCAGGCACAGCCAGGGAGCCGGGAGGCCGCGGGAGAGGGCTAGCGGGGCTAGGCTGGGGCAGGTGTGGACGGACGCAGGACCCCGCACGAGCACTGTTGGATACATGGAGTGACCGAGCAAATGAACGTTTTTAAAGTTCTTTTTTTTTTTTTTTAATGTTTTTTTAGTTTTGAGAGAGAGCGAGAGAGAGAGAGCAGGGGAGGGGCAGAGAGAGAGGGAGACACAGAATCCGAAACAGGCTCCAGGCTCCGAGCTGTCCGCACAGAGCCCGACGCGGGGCTCGAACCCACAGACCGTGAGATCATGACCTGAGCCGAAGTCGGACGCTTAACTGACTGAGCCACCCAGGCGCCCCTCAGTTTCCTTATTTGTAAACTGGGCTCATAACAGTACCTGCTCTGTCCAGTTGATGGGAGACGGCCCCGGCCTCGGCACCAGCTAGGGGGAGTGATCAGTGCCAGGCCCTACGTTGGGCTCCCGAGGCTGCGTGAGATCCTCAAGGAGCCTTGGGGATCTGGACTGGGAAACAGCAGCCTCACACGGAAGCAGCGAGGTCCCATGAACGGACCGGGTGTGATTACACGCCAAGGTCAAGAGCGAGTGGGGGTTCTGGAAAGGGAGACCCCCGCCAGAGGCCAGAATAGTTGCAAAAGCCTCCAGAAGGAGACAGGGCCGCACCTCAGAGGCGGTAGGATTTACACGCAGGCCTCTGTCCCGGCATCCTGGGCGTGAGGGCATCCTTTCAGACCCCCGTCAGGGACGGGCTCGAAGTTGGGGACGGGCTTCTGGGAGGCAGAGGATTGGAAGCTGAGTCAGGACATCAGAAAGTACATGGTGCCTTTCCAACCGCCTCCCCCCACAGCTGAGGAAATGGGGGCCCCGGTAAAGCGTGATCTATGTAGAGGTGCCTTTCGGGCGGTGTGGGGTTCGGACAAGAAGAGCCCAACCTCCTCACGGCTTGGAGGTGACTCTCAGAGTGTTCCGGAAAGCACTTTACAGAACAGAAATGAACAGAGGGCCCCCCACTGCCCTGAGGCCCCCAGGGTTCTTGCCCCCTGGCTCCTTCCTGCTGGATAAGTGGCTCATCCGTTGCGTTTAGTTACGGAGATTACTGGGTGGGGTTTTTTTTTCCCCCCCTCCTCCAGGATCTTTATAAAACAGCCATCGAGTTTCTGAAGTTGGAGAAAATCGAGCTCGGGGGAGTGAGAGGGAACATCCTTGGAAGCATGGTCACCCAGATTTACGATGAGGTCTTTGAGCTGGTGAAGGGCTTTGCCGAGTGCAAATATGACCCCTTGGACCCCGGAGATTCGGTAAGTCGGGGGCCTCGGCCGGATCCATGACAGACGCCCCGGATGTGGGAGGCGCAGGGACGGGGTGTGTTAGACGACAGTCACGTTCTGAAGACGTGCCCACGACAATTTGCGCACCCAGATGGAGCCCCGAATCCTGCCAGCGGGCTCAGGGTCGGGGTCAGAGCGAGTATTCCCCCGCTTTGCATGCCGACTTACCAGGTTGGTGTTCTGATTCAACGGCAGAGTTTTGACGACGATTATGCCAGTTTTGAGACCAAAATTCAAGATCTGGATAGGCGGCTGGCCACCATCTTCTGCCAGGGCTTTGATGACTGCAGCTCCATTGAGTCATGTGCAAAGGTAGGCGTGGGCAGGGGCCTGCCGGCCGCGGTGTGTCCCAGCAACACCCGGGGAGGGGGGGGGGCGACACCGGGAGCCACCTTGGGGTGACCGTCCGGAGAGGAGGGGCTGGCCCAGCCGGGGGCCTCGCTCAGCGTCTCAGAGCTCCTTGGGTAACTCCTGTCGGGTTTTGTCGCCACAGAGTAAGGAAGGAAAGGGAGTGAGGAGCAGGTGACAGTTTGTCCATTTACTGATAGTCATTAAGTGAAGGTGTCCCTTTGTTCTCACTCGATCCGACCCTCCCCCTGCTCAAAAGGACCAAACGTTAGAGTTGCTGTAAAAATAGAACATGCACTTTTTGACCTGCTGAGCTGAATTCACGCCCTCTTCGACATCCGAGGCTCCACGAGTGGCCCCGGCATCATTAACAGGGACCCGCCGCTGCCCTGTTGGTGCGTGTCTGCCTTCCGTGTACTTTTCTACGATTTCCAGGTGGCGAGCGTTACGTGTTTTTAGCACTTTTGAACTTAGAAAAAAGGCAAGATGCTATGGAAAAAGAATGTCAAAAAATAGACGGCAGAAAGGCGCTAACCCCCCTGGACAATATCTGTTCAAAAGGGAAGCACGGGGGCGCCTGAGCGGCTCAGTCGGTTGAGCGTCCAACGCTTGATTTCGGCTCAGGTCTTGATGGCAGGGTCGTGGGATCGAGCCCTGCGTCGGGGTCTGTGCTGAGCCTGGAGCCTGCTTGGGATTCTCTCACCCGCCCCCTCACCGTCTCTATGTCTCTCTCTCTCTCTCTCTGCCCCTCTCTCCCCCACTCACGCTCTCTGTCTCTCTAGACTTGCCTACTCTCGCCCGGCAGGTTAAAAATTTTTTGAACGAAGCCGCCAACATGTAAAAGTTGAGAAGGTTCACGTGAAAGTCCAGACTTTCACCTTCTCTTGGAAAAGGCGATCTGGCCACGCTGGCCTCTACACAGCCCCTCGTAGTAACAAGTGGCTGAAGGGAACGACTGTTCCTCCCTGTGGACAGAACGTGGCGTCCAGTTGGCCCCAGCCCCCACCACTCCTTCCCGCCCTCGCTCACCCCTCTTCGTGCATTTCCGTGGCCTGCCTGGTCCCAACAAAATGATTGAGGGGGGCCTCTGCTGATGCCACGGCCCCTCTGGAGAACGGGCATCGAGCATTCAGATGAGTAAATATACGTATGTACTTGGGGAGGTTTTTTATTTCTGCTTGGTTTTCCGCGTGTTTCTCGACGCGGACACTCTGCGGGTCAGACCTCCTGCTTCCCCTGCTGTGCAGGCTCTAGGCTGCTGCAGGAAGTTCAGTGCCCACAGGGGACGCCCAGTAGTCATTCTAGGATCTCCGGTCCCACGCGCTCGGCTGAACTTGTTACCCACGTTAGCCATCTCCTTGTGCCAGCTCGGAAAAGTCCAGAAGCCTGCGCAGGGTCACGCTGTTAGCCAGCCAGCGGCAGAGCCGGGACCCCAAACCAGCCCGAGCGTGGCCAGACAGGAGGACAGTCGGGGTGGCCCAGGTAGCTCAGGGTGCTGACCATCTTCCTGGATCCTGGATCTCCCCAGCGGAAATGGCCAGGATGTGCCTTTGCCTTCGCCTTCTAGACCTTGTTTTTGCAAATGCAAGGGAATCGGATCTGCAAATGGGATGAGCAAGTTAGTCTTAGATTCAGTCGGTGCTCCAAGCAGAATATCCATGAATGCAAATTAGCACAGCACTGGCAGTGCTGTTCCCGTCTCTGGAACATTCTTCCCCCTAGGTAGTTGCCTCAGGCCAGCGCGAGGCCTCCAGGACTTCCCTGCAGACCCGCCGGCCCTCCCTGGTGTCTTCTATTGTGTGTGGGTCTCTGTGCGTTCATTGTCCTCCGGGCTCGAATATCACCTCCCCGAAGGCAGGCGCTTGATTTGGGTACACTCGGAACCCAGCCAGCCAGGCACAACAGCAGGTGCTTTTGGGCTCTCGTCGCCCAGGGAACTGGCTCCGGCCGAGGGAGCGGAGTGGTACTGGGGTCCCAAAGCTCCAAGGGTCCCGAACACAGGTTTCCAGCCAGTCCTGTAACCTGGAAACAGGAGTCTCCCGCCGCACCCCGTGATGGGGTCTCCCAAGCTGGAGGGCAGTGCGGGAGCCGGGCGGGCCCTGTGTCTCCCCTCCTGCAAGGGCAGAGCTGAGAGACGCGCACCTGTGCTCTTGGGGCTCAGGGGCTGGGGCTTTGTGCTGTTCAGTCCAGGGGCCTCAGGGAGCTGGGCTGTTGCAGCCAAACCAACAAGGTCGTCCCCTTCGTGATCGGGAGCCTGCGGTCAGTGCCGCGCTGCGAGGGGCAGGGTGTCCGGGAGGAAGCCCCCTCCCCACCCAGGCACTCGAGGGGGTGGCGGAGGGAGGGGGCCACGAGCCAGAGCACAGAGGTCGTGAACAGGGCACTCTTCTGCCCGGGCCTTTCTCGTCCCCTCTCCTTTCATGGACTTAATCTGGGTTCTGCACGCAAAAAGGAAAGGTTCTCTCCGAAATTTTAACTTCGTGCTCGTGCTAGATTAAAAAGAAAAAGAGAGGGGTGCCTGGGTTGCTCGGTTGGTTAAAGGTCTGACTTAACATCTAGGCTCAGGTCCTGATCTCTCGCTTCGTAGGTTCAGACCTCCCCACGGGCTCTGTGCTGAGGGCTCAGAGCCTGCAGCCTCCTTCGGGTTGTGTCTCCCTCTCTCTCTCTGCCCCTCCCCTGCTCGTTCTCTCTCTCTCTCTCTCTCTCTCTCTCTCTCTCTCTCTCTCAAAAATATTAAAAAAAGGAAAAGGAGGGAGAAAACGGTGCCTGTAAACCGTCTCCACATCTACCTGCCTTTTCCTCCGCACCTGGGAGCATTTCCTCTCCAGCTTGACAACCCTGAGCCCTAATTAGGACGGGCCCCCAGGGCTCCCTCCGTCCCAGCCCGTGGATTCCCTGCAAGTCCTCAAGCCACCCCGATGCCATCTCTCACACACAGCCAGGAAAGTTCTAGAGCAATTTTCCGCATGATCTCCTGGCAGAAAATAAGATTAGCTTCCTGCCCAGAAGCCAAAACCATGTGAACGCGAAGGGGGGGGTGGTGGGAGGGGAACCGGACAGACAAACCGTCAGGAGGGTCGTGAACCAACAAGAGGAACCTGTGTCTTCCAGGGGACACTTGTCACTTTTGTGAGAACTTGCGACAATGGTGACCCCCGGTGGCAGCCCCCCCACCCCGCGGGGAGCTGTGCTTGGAGCCTTACTTTCTCCCAGCACACCAGCTACTCTGTCTGGCTTTCTGGGGGCCTGAAGATCTCTCCTTTTTCTGCAGCCGGGTCTCACTGTTGCCCAGAAAGGCCATTTTGGGGACATTGTCATATTTTTCACACCCAAAACTGGGGCGAATCTGAGACTTGGGTCCAGTGCCCCCAGACCCCAAGAGGCTTGGACCTTGTGACCTGAGCACCTTTGATCTCCGTTTGCCTCAAGGGCCACTCTCATTGGCCCCAGTCTGGGTCTGGGATGACCTCAGGCCAGCTGAGGAGCTTCCAGAACTTTCTCTGGGTTCTAGGAAGGGCTCCCCCTTCAGGCCCAGCCCAGGGCCCTAGGCTTTGCTGTGCCTTGACCGTGAGCTGTGACCTTTTAGGAAAATTCTCCATCTGATTCCAGCCAGCACCCTACCCCAAACATCCAGATAAAATATCTTGCTCTCTTCTACTAAGTGTTTTATTTTCTAAAACAATTCCTAATGTTGAGCATACATAGACCGTGAGGGCGATGAGCCAGCTACTTGCAGAGGTGCTCGGGCATGGTTACTGTTTTCAGAAATGTGCTGTGTTGCCTCCCAGATTAATTTGGGCCAATGGCATCCAGCAGACAGGTCTGCAGGCCTAGCTTTCCTCTCAGGGTAAAGGACACATTACAGGGGATGCGGTAACCTGGGCTCGAACCCCCCAGCGTCACAGCCTATTCCATGTTCCAAACCTCCCTCTGTGACTTCCTCAAATCCTTGGGGGCGACGTTCTCAATCAGTGCTCCCCACCCCCCGGCATCTCTGCTCACTGCCTGGGCCCCCGTCCCCACCTCCGCCCCCACCCTGGCCAGCCTGACTTCTCTCGGGCCTCGAATGTTACCAGACCTCAGACCTAGTTTGTAGCGTTGGCTTCCAGCCAAGCATTTTGGGACGCCGCGCGCGTCAACCTGCGAATCACGGAGGCGTCGCATTTAACCAGCTGCTCCGCAGAGGAAGATTCTGTGTCCTCGCCCCGTTGGGGCAACAGCCACGCGGCGGGGGCGGTGCCGGGGGAGGGGGCCGCCGGCGGGGACCCCGGCGAAGGCGCGTCTCTCCTCGCTCCCCAGCTCCTGTACATGTGTGGGGGCCTCCTGGAGCGGCCTCTGATTCTTGCTGAGGTGGTGCCCAGGTACTCGGTCATGCTGGAGCTGTTTGACGCCGAGCTGGACAACACCAAGACCTTGTACGACGCCCAGCTCGCAGCCTCCGCAGACGGGAACATCCCCCCGCTCCACAAAAACATGCCCCCCGTGGCCGGGCAGCTGAAGTGGAGCCTTGAGCTGCAGGAGAGGTTGGAGGCGCCCATGAGGGACCTGAAGCACATAGACCACCCGTGAGTCGCGGCCCCGGGGGGGGGGGGGGGGGGGGGCAGCGCGCCTCCGCGGCTGCAGGGGAGGGGAGGGCCCATCCTAACTCCCGAGGCCGTCCCGCCCTTCACGTTGGCCAAGCCTTTCCTTCCCAGAGCGCGATCCCGGAAGAGACCCCACTCCCGTCCCCCCTCCCGTCCCCCCTCCTCCAGCGGGAGCCTGCTCGGCCAGCACGGCCCTAAGGATCTGGCTTGCCCCCGCCCCGACGGTCAGCCTGAGGGAGAGTGACGAAACCGTCCAAGTGAGGACGAGCAGTGGCTGGTCAGAGCTTGTCACGGCAGGACGCGGCCACTGTCGCTGCGTCTGGCGGAGATGCGGACGCAGGCGGGGGAGGGGAGAACAGAGAGAAGGCTTCAGCTGTGCCCTGGCTGGAGGCCGCCCCGGGCCTGGGGGCTGGAGGGGTCGCCTCTGCGATTGGTTTGGGGGGCGTCTCCGGCTTTCTCCAATCGGTCCTGAGTTGGACGGGAAGCTGGCGGTCCTCAACCAAGTCCTGGCCGTTTGGGGCCAGTCGTTACCGGGGCAGGGGTTGACATCCCGGACCCGTTGCTGCCGTCACGGGCGGTTGTCTGTCTGTCTGTTCAGCCTCCCGGCCCAGAGGAAAGGGAAAGCCGGCTGCTTCAGCACCCCCAGATCTGGGAGCCGCACTGAGGGCGCGAAAGAGACCCCGAAGGAGGCGGGCACCTCACCACCCCGTCACCCCGTCACCCCATCTGACTGATTCCAGGGTCATGTCTAGCACGGAGGCCAAGCTGATCTACCAGAAGTACGACGAGATGATGGAGCTGCTAAGAAGCTACCGCGAGAGGATCTACCGGCAGTGGGTGGCCGGCGTGGACCAGGATTGCCACTTCAACCTGGGGCAGCCCCTGATACGGCGGGACCCCATCACCAACCTCATCCGAGTCAACTTCAGCAAAGCGGTGCGTGCCGTCCTGCCGCCGTGTCCAGAGGGCGTCCGCGTCAAAGGTTCCACTGGGACCAGGGCCCCCCTACGGATGGCGGGTGGGAGAAGCCCAAAGAACGGACCCGTGGCGTATTTAGCTGGAACTTTACCGCGTGAGCGGTAAAGCGTGTCCGCGACGTGTCTGAGGTACGAGACCAAACAGCAGCTTCGGTGACGATAGTCCTTCGCAGCTTGGCTGCCTCTCCTGTGGTCTCAAGAGGCAACGTCAATCTGAGAATCGACAGGAACACGGAGAGAAAGGTCCTGCGGGGTCTTAACCTCTGGTTAAGTCAGGCAGGGTGGAGAGGATTCACGAGTGGGCTGTAGGGCGTGCATCCCAGGGCTCAAACCCGGGTAGCTGTGAGCCAAGTGCCAAAGACACAGGAGTGGGGTGGCCCGGGTTCCTGCCACAACGCACCTGCCACGCTTTAGATCCCGGCAGCGATACCGTGGAGGCAGATCTGAGGTTTCCTCTGAAACCTCCTCTTCCACTAAAATGCGCTCTTTTTTTTTTTTTTTAAACTCCACAAGTGTTTACTGAGCACCTACTTTGTGTAGGTGCTTGGAGTAAATGAATGAACGAAGCAGACAAAAATCTCTGTCCTCCTGGAGCATACCTTTCCCTGGAGGACGGGGGCGGGAAGGAAAGAGAGAGCTGGGGGAAGGAGGCGGAGGAGGGGCAGGAGGAAATATAAGTTGACGTAACAAAAGCAGCGAGGTATGGGATACTGAGGAGGTAGGGACGGGTGCCTCCGAGAACCTGGAGGACTGGGGGGCAGGTTGAAGTTTGGATGTCGGCAGAGACTTATGGGAGGTCAGGGAGTTAGCGGATTCGAGGAGAAGCCTTTGAGGAGGGCAAACGGCTAAGGCGAGGACCACACGGGTGTGTTCGAGGGGCAGCGGGGAGGCCAGTGGGGTCTGGGGTCAGGGTGGAGTGAGCAGAGGGCTGGGGAGGGGCGTGGAAGAGGAGGTGAAGGGAGGGGTGGAGGAGGGCGGGGGACAGGGCACTGAGAGCCTCCAGGACCAGCAGAGGGACTTGGGTTTTCGTTCCGAGTGACGTGGCTGCCGTGGCGGGTTTTCGAGGACAGACGTGCCCCGATGTGGTTTGTATATTTCGGGGATCCCTCTAGGTGCCACGTGTGAATAGACGGGGGGCGGGGACAGGCGCAGGGGCAGGAAGCCCAGCTAGGAGGAGCCTTTTGTCATAATCCGGGAGAGAGACCACGAGACGGTGGTGGCCCAGATCAGCGTGTCAGCGACGGAGGTGTGAGGGGCGAATGGCTTTTGGCCGTAGAGCCCGTGGGGCTCGGACGGGTTGGAAATAGAGTCTTTGACGATGACAGCCTGAGCCCCAGCCGCTCCCGGCTGGCCCACTGGAAGGGCGAAACTGCCATCAGCTGGAGGCGGTGAGCAGAGCAGGCTGAGGGGAAGACAGACTGTTCTGGCCACGTTGGGCTTGAGATGTCGTCTGGACGCGTAGATGGAGACGCTGCGTGGGCGGGTGGATACGGGAGTCCGAGGGTCGGGAGAGCGGTCTGGCTTGGGGACACAAACGCGTGTGTGAAACCTCTAAGGTGTCAAAGCACCGCCTGATGGCGGTGACTGGGAGAGCCTGGAGTCCTGGATGCCAACGGGAGACCGTGCGCCCAGGACGGGGAGTGACCTGGGAGCGCCCTCCACCTGCGCTGCTGAGGGCCGTACCGTTGGGGTCGCGCCCTGACCTTTTCTGTGATCTCCGTTGGCCCTAGTTGGTGGCAGTTCTGAGAGAGGTCAAGTACCTGGGTTTCCAGCAGCAAAAAGGGATCCCAAGCAGTGCCGAGGATCTGTTCTCACAGCATGAGACCTTCCGGAAGTTTGTGGGCAACTTGGAACTCATCGTTGGCTGGTACAACGAGGTGAGCTGGTGTAGTTTGGTTTTATTTGCCGAGTTTCGGGTTTTGTTTAGGACAAACAAAGGGGTAGGGTCTCCAAGCGCAGTAGAGGAGGTGAGGACCCCCTCTCGTTACAACGTGGCTCGAGCCACTCTGCCATCAACCCAAACAGCGGCGGCAAAATGGCGACGGAACAGCCAGTGATGGAAACCTTGCTTCCACTGGACGTTGGCCTCCGTCCCACGATTGCTTAGAGGTGCCGTACTCTCCTAAACGTAGTTTGCCCTTGGGGACTCTCAAAGCCGTTCCGTTACTCCCAGTGGGGTGTGGCGGGGTGGGCGTCTCCTGGAATCCAGCCGGGTTTACAGATTTCCCAGCGACCCTGTGACCCAAGAGGTGGAGGGCGGGAGCTGGCCTCGAGGTAGGCTGGACCGGGACCTGGGAGGGGACAGGTCCACCTGTGCTCTGTGGAACAAGAGGTCCTCTTCCACCAGATCTGGGGACGTCACACAGGTGGTCGTGCAGAGGCTGGTTCCGAATCAGGGCTCCCAGTGACTGACTGGCCCCGGGGGCCGGGGCCTCTGGCTCCGGGGCTGTTTGTTCCACGCACCTCCTTCCTGGCATGAGAGCCCCTGGAAGCTGAATCCGAGATCGGAAGGGGACGCGGGGAGGCGTGGACTCGGGCCGCCGTGGGCCGTGGCGGGCACCCCTTTCCGCACAGACCCCAGAAGACGCTGCCGCTGGTGCCACATGACCTTCGCTCCTGCCCAGGCTGCGGCGGACGAGGCTGCACGTGGGCTCTGCGTGAGCCTCCTGGGGTGGCCGCCACAGGCCGCCACAGACGCAGTGGCTTCCGACAGCACACGTCTACTCTCTTCCGGCTCTGAGGTCAGAAGTCCAAGATCCGCTTCCTTCTGCTGAAATCAGAGTCAGACGGGCCGCTTCCTGGCGGGCTAAGCCGCCTCCTCGCCTGCCTCCTCCAGGCCACCGCCTTCCGCGTCCCTCTGCCATCAGACGACACCCCTCCAGCCTCTGCCTCCTTTGTTACGTCCCTTCTTCCCCTCCGACCTTCTCGCCTCCCTCTTACGAGGACCTTGTGATTGCGTTGGGCCCGCCTGCCCGGAAAATTCTGGACCACCTACCGGTGCCGAGGTCTCTAAGTGAATCTCATCCGCAAATTCTCTTTTGCCGGGTAAGGTGGGACGGTCGCAGATCCCAGGAACTAGGACGCCGACATCCTTGGAGAACCATTTGTCCCACCACACCCGCCTGATCCACGGGGCCACCAAGATTCCCTCTCCTTGGAGCCCTGGGAATTTGGAATTGGCTGCCAGCCTCCTTCACGTGGGAGTCACAGAGAGACGGAGGACAGAAGCACAAGCTGTGGAAGGAAGGGAACAGGCAGCTCAGCCTGTGGCCAGAGAGGCCCCGAGAGTCCAAGGAGGTGCCTGAACGTGGACTTTGCTGGTCCCATCCCCTTGGGTCCCCCAGATGCGCCCACGTCTGTGGATTTCCTGTTGGTAACCTTACTCGTTCTGCCCTCTCGTGAGACTCGAGCCACCGATGGCAGGTTCGCGGTTCTCGCAGCGAGCTTGCCCCCGACGGGAAGCACTGTCTGGGGCCTGGATCGTTTTCATTTTTGTTCTTGTGCTTTGCGCCTCAGATCCGCCCAAGAGATGCCTCTGTTCATGGGTTCCTGAGCCGAGGTCCCCTTTCTTAGAGCCGCGGGGCCGTGCCTCTGTTGCCTTCCCTCGCCTGTCTTGCAGGAGTCCTGTACCGAATGCCCGGGTCCATCCCGCACGGGCAGGGGAGGGCTTGCACCTGCTGTCCGTCCCCTCCCCAGCAACCTCCCTAAGTTCCATGTGAGCTGGTATTCACTGGAGCACGGCACGCCCTGCACCTCCCTCCTAGGACCTAAGAAAATGGCAGCAGTAATGCTGAGTCCGAAGGATGTTTCTGGAATAGCAGATCGTGCTTAGCCAACCTCTCCTGTAGGGGATGGTGGCCAGATCACACCGTGTGCTGGACCGAGCCCAGCAATCTGGTGCCAGCCAAGAGAAGAGTCGGAGTATCCAAAGATTAAGAGAGAGGCCTTGGGGAGACCCGGGAAGCCCCCCGCTCCTGGTGGAGGTGACCCCCTTTGTGACCATGCTGGCAAAGCCGAGCGCGAAGTGAAGCGGGCCGGCTCGGGCCGTCACGTCGATTTGTCAGAAATACCACCGCCACCCCGGACACCCCCACCAGAGAATCAACCACGGGCCTGCTCCTCACTCCATTCCCCGGGGTCACGCGTGACGGTGGTAACGTCACCGAAGACGTGGTCAGTGGAAACTGAAGGAAGCTCGTTTTCACTAATCGCGTTTCTCAAGATAAAATTTAAGTGGCTCGCTTATGTGCGCCGTCCCGCATCAGGCTCTGTGCTGACAGCGTGGAACCTTCTGGGGATTCTCTCTGCCCTTCCCCTGCTCGCTCGCTCGCTCTCTCTCTCAAAATAAATAAATAAATAAATGTAAAAAAAAGAGCCCGTCTTTGACTTCTGTATTTCCACACGAAACCCAGCCACGCCCACTGCTCTCCAACTCAAGAAGCCAGGAGCACGTTCGCTCCGGCTACGGATGCAGTCTGTCCCTCTTCTGTCCCTCTTCTGTCCCTCTGCTGATATAAACGTTGGGTTAGGGTGAGGAGGCCTGGAGCTAGAGACGCTCGCTGCTGATGCGGATTCCCCTCTTTAGAGATGTGCTGGGACCTTCTCGTCCTTCTCGTGCTTTCTGTTGGCAAGAGACCACTGGCCTGCAGACGGCTCATGTCTGTTAGTGTCCGAGCCAGAGAGGGGCACGCGGTGCTTTAAGGAGTCTGCTGGGGTATCCGAGGGACCGCCCGAGTGTGTTTTTTACCCCAGGTCACACTTCTGAGGACAGCACCCTAAAGGCGTGGGTTTATAACATAGGCTCTTAAAAAATACACAGGACGGACGTATCCTTACGTGGATCTCATCGCCGTGAGCTCTGTTTACTCTGGCAGTTACGACAGACATAGTGGCTACTTTTCTGGGCGGTTACTACGGAAAATAGGCAATAAACGAACGGCCTTCCTGAGGCCCTGAGTGTCCACGTGCGTCGTGGACGGGACGCACAGCCTGAGGCGGCCCCGGCCAGGCTGGCCTTGGATTCGGAGCCCGGGACATACCTCTCGTCTCTGCCCGTGACGCAGTCATCAGGAACTCAGCACCTTTCCCAGCTGGAGAAGTTCTGTATGAAGGGTTCCCCTCTGAACTCTAGTCACAGGACTTAGTGACTAAACACACCACAGAGGTGTGCTATGAAACGATCTCACTTGGGATATGTTCTCAAAGCAACGGCACAGGTAATTGGGAGGGGACCACGGCCCGTTATATTTATTTCGTATCTAAACTCTGATGAGTGGAATCGGTACCTTCTCGTTCACTCGCTTTGTAATTCCATAGATGGAATTCTCTTCTTTCCGTCCTGTTTCTATCGGTGATAGGTTTGTAAGCTTTACTTCTCTGGCCTCACCCACCTGCTTAGAGAGTGAACCACATGAAAACACCTGAGGGCAGAGGTCAGCAGAAAGGGGTGGCGGGGCGGGGGGGGGGGGCACGTAAAAGGACCAAATAAATGTATGTGAGGGATTATTCTGAAAGGCAAGAGTGGTCAACGTTTAATGTACGATTTTAACTCTGTTTTGCATCCCTCACTTTATAAAGTACAAGTGTCCTTGAAAAGTTATATAAAATAAAAATGTTGCTAGGTAAAAGGACATTCCAAGACTCCAACGGTGCTTGTCATTTAAAGGAATAATTTACCGGGGCGACTGGGTGGCTCAGTTGGCTGAGCGTCCGACTTCGGTTCAGGTCATGATCTCACGGCTCGTGAGTTCGAGCCCTGCGTCGGGCTCTGTGCTGATGGCTCAGAGCCTGGAGCCTGCTTCCGATTCTGTCTCCCTCCCTCTCTGTCCCTCCCCTGCTCACGCTCGCGCTCTCTCTCTCTCTCAAAATCAATAAACATTAAATTTTTTAAGAAGTTAAAAAATAAAGGAATAATTTATAAAAAACTATATATACCCTCCTTCTCCTTTTTTCCTCCTGTTTTGTGAATTGATGTTTTTTCCAGGCCTTAAATGAATTTCTCTATTAGAGCAGGGTAGAACTATATCAACACTATATGGGACCTGGATGAGTGCTCTGATTCACAAACAGCTTGAATAGCTTCCCTGTAGATCCTAGATCTCCTTTTCTATTTTTTTTTTAGTTGTTTTTAAAATTTTTTAAATGTTTATTTTTGAGAGAACAGAGGATGATGGGGGGCAGGAGGGACAGAGAGAGGGAGACACAGAATCTGAAACAGGCTCCAGGCTCTGAGCTGTCAGCACAGAGCCCGATGCAGGGCTCGAACTCACGAGCCGTGAGATCATGATCTCAGCGGAAGTCGGACACTTAACCAACTGAGCCACCCAGGCACCCCTCCTTTTTTATTTTTTAAAGTTTATTTATTTTGAGAGCGAGAACATGCGAACAGGAGGAGCAGAGAGAGGGAGAATCCCAAGCAGGCTCCACACTGTCAGCGCAGAACCCAATGTGGGGCTTGAACTCATGAACTGCGAGATCGTGTCCTGAGCTGAAATCGAGTCGGATGCTTAGCCAACTGAGCGCGGGCCCCCCCACCCCACCCTGCCACACACACACACACACTGCCCAGGCACCCCCTGGATCTCCTTTATGTACCTAAATTGCAGGCTTGGGGTTTATGACCAAGGAGAGATTCTGAGCCCCGACCTGCTTCAGTTACTCGTATCCATTTCTCTGAGTTTCTTTGTATGATTTTAAGCCAAATAAAAACAGTTTTGGATTACACACTCATTATTGTCCCATTATCACCTTTCCTTCTGTTTCTACCCCATTCCATAGGTAGCCGGGAGTTAAGTGCATACATAAATCCTTGGTGATAAAAGTAGTTTTTAGAAGCTGAAATCTCCTGGAATTTGAATTATATATAATTCCCAATTAAATGACACAAGTTGTAATTGGTTTGGTTGGTAGTGGGTAAGAAAACCCTAACCATGAGACCATTTAAAATCTGGCTGGATTTGGAGCAAAGGCCCTGAGACTGTAGCCTTTTTGTTGCAGATAAAGACCACCGTGATGGATGTAGAATTTCCACTAATAAAGTCAGAACTGGAAGCAATCGATGTCAAGTTATTGACTGCTGAAACAACGCTGTTCTGGAACGGGGAAGGTACTGAGGCCATGTTTGTCTCACTGGGAGGGTGACCAGCAGATCAATGGCGGTGGGACGGGGTTGGGGGGATGTCCTCCCTGTCCAGCGTCTGTCCTATGACACTTGCAAATGGCTGCTTCTGCCTCCTGGTTGGGTGGGTCCACTTTGACTCCAGTGGGGTTATGTTAAAGGCCATCGGAGAGTTCCACCTGCTTGCCCTGTCCCAAAGAGCCCATTTGTGTCACTTACAAATGGAATCAGGCAAAGACCCCTCTGGGGAACACCAAGGGTCCCAAAGTTTTCACAGTGGGCTTGTGGGGCCTGGGGCTTTTTGGTGGTTTCCTGGGCAGGTGTTGGAGAAGCAGAAAGAAGTGTACTCAGGAAATCCCTTCTTCCCACCACGGGAGCAGGCAGAAGCCTTCCCCCCTGATGTCCCTCCCCTCTGGACCCACCTCTGGGTGGCCACCACCGCCAAGGCTGTCTCCTTTATCAAGGCCTGCAACTTGCCCTGGGCCATTTTTTGGCCATATCCTGTCTCCACTGTCTCAGTTAGAAGGTGGGACCGTCCACCTCCCTGCAGCCGGGGTTGGCCTGGACTTTCCGTGCAGAGAAGATACACTGCTTCTCACTGTGGCCCAAGGACGCACCTCTTTCCAGCCGCTGTGGCCCAGAACGCTGAGACCTGTCACCATGCTCATGTGTCTCCAGTGCCCTGCTGGTGGTTGGAGGGGCAGGGGCGCGAGGGGTCCCCTCGGGGGGTGGGGGCCCGAGAACTGATGACCCACCTATTTGGGGATAGGGAAGTCCTACTTCCGAACAGACGCTGTGTGCATCATCTGTCAGCATTGCGTTTGGAGAACTCTGGATGAGCAGCGGGCACGTTTTCCAAGCGCTGTCTGGCAGTGATGAGCGCTAAAGCCTGCCCAAGACTTTTCACTGTTCTGAATTGTTCATTTCGTTATATTCCTTGATGTTTATATTCTAGGTGTGTTAGAGTATATCCAAGACTTGCGAGAAATTCTACATAACTTGCAGAACAGGATGCAAAAAGCCAAGCAAAATATAGATGGAATTTCTCAGGCCATGAAGGTGAGTAAGCAGCAAGGTATTATAGAGCAGGGCTTAACCAGAAGCCCAGGAGAGGGTCCTGGGGAAAAGGCACCCGCGGAGATGCTCACAGAGAGTCCCAAAGGCAGCAGGAACTTGTTGTGTGAGGCTCTGGACTGCACAACGATGTCAAGGTGGTCCCAAGGCAGAGAAGTCCCAGGCCAGGGTGCAGAATTCAATTCTGTTCCGTTCTGTTGAGCTCGGCAAGAGTGCTTGTAGGGTCCTCTCTCTGCCGGGAAGGCACCGGGAACAGGGGGCAGGAAGGTACCCTGAGACTCAGCTCCACTCAGGGAGGCACCGAGCTGACTTTCACTCAAGCCCAATCCAGGAAACTGGGGGCGAATTCCTTCACTAGCCTCCCCACGGTCCGTCATCAAGGCCCTAACGTGCAGAGAGACCTCTGCAGTGACACATCCAAAGGGGAGCTTGAACTGCCCTGCCTCGTTAATTTACAGTCTACTACATGACTCCATTTTTTTTTAAGTTTATTTCTTTAAGTGATCTCTATGCTCAACGTGGGGCTCAAACCCATGACCCTGAGATTAAGAATCACGTGCTCCACTGACTGAGCCAACCAGGAGGCGCCCCACTCCATTTCATTTTTAAAACAATCATGTTTAAGCTCTATTTCTCCATCGATATATCAAGATTAAATAATCACATTCTGTTTTACTGCCCATTGTGCCCCCACCCATGGGACCTCAGATATTCTGCCACCTCCAGCCCCTTCCCTGCAAATGTCTGAGCTGGAAGATTTTCACGTTTCTGACTCCGGCCATCGTTTGGTTTTGAGTCTCCTTTGTCATGGTGTGAACTTTCTTTTCTTTTCTCTTTTTTCTTTTCTATGTTTATTTTTGAGAGGGAGGGAGGGAGGGGCTCACCAACACCCGCTTGGGTTTACTCCATAAACTGTAGACCGGGATCATTGCTCGGTTGTCGCTTGAGTGGAATATTTCTTCAGGTGGTTTCTGTGGGCAGGAAAGGTGCATTGATGACCTAGTGGGTCCTAGCTTGTCCAAAAATCTGTCTCTTGACCTCACCTGCAGCTGTCCTGTCCAGGTGAGCGATTTTTTTGATACGATCCTTTCCTTTCAACAGTCTAGAGACATCTGTGTATCAGCGAGCTCGCGCTGCCCTGACAAAGCCCACTGGCTGGGCGGCTTAAACAGCAGAAGTTCATTTCCTCACAGTCTGGGAGGCAGGACGTCCGGATAGGGTGCCATCGGGGTGGTTCTCCAGAGGCCTCTGTCCTGGGTTCCCAGGCGGCCGTCTCCTCCCCGTGTCTTCATGTGGTCGTCCCTCTGTGCATGTCTGTGTCCTGATCTCCCCTTGTTATAAGGACGTGAGTCACACTGGGCTCAGGCCCACCTAATGGCCCTATTTTGCCTTCACCAGCTCTTTAAAGACCCCTTTCTAGACACGTCCCACAATACCAAGGGGTCCGGGCTTCAGCCTGTGAATTTGGGGGACACAGTTCAGCTGTCGCAGTCCCTGTCTCCCAGGCCCACGTCAACAAGGCTGGCGATGGCGTGACTGTCCTGTGGGTGCCCCTGCTCTCTCTGTAGGCACATAAAGTTCATCACTGTCAGGGCTCAGAAACTCCCCCGCAGCACGTCTGGACAGGTGTCTCCTCTTGTTAACACTCCCCAGACTTGGTTAAGTGCTTCCTGTCCCAAAGAGGCTGAATCTTCTGTACCTGCTCAGTGTCTCACGGGTACCCCCTTCAGGAGTTCTGCCAGTCTCCATGTTCTCCACTGGGCACAGCAGAAATGCTGGTTCCCCTGGCTCTGAGCTTGCTGGGGTCAGGAGTGCGTTCTGACTGCGCCCTCTGTGTCAGAGCAGGAGGGGGGGTGGGGACATCGGCCTGGCTGCCGTAACACGACATCTCAGCCTCCAATAGCACACGTTCACTCGGTTCCGCTCTAGAAGCTGCAGGTCTAAGATCAGGGTGCCGTCAGCCGTAGTTGATGGCGAGGGCCCCTTTCCTGCCTCACATGGTGAGGACACAGTTTAGTCTCTCTGCCTTTTCCTATAAGGACACTAATCCCATCTTGGGGGCCCCACCCTTGTGACCTCATCTGGCTGGCCCTTCTCACCTCCCACATTAATCTCAGTTACAGGGGCAGCAGTCACCGGGCCCCTCGTGCTGGCCTCAGGGCCCTGCCCCCAGCCGTGTCCTCTACACATCCATTCAGAAGCTGCAGCCTGGCCGGAAGGGAGGGGGTGGATGGAGGGCCACCTCACTCAGGGTTTGGGTGCAGAAGCGGGGTCTGGCTCGCCCAGGCCCTCACACGGATTACTCCATCCGAAAATCAGCAACCCAAACAAGACAGTAAGTAGCATCTGACTCCCCGGCTGCGTGAGGAAACCAAGTAATTGGAAAAGAAAACAATTCAAATCAGTCTATTAGACCTGAAATAAATAATGCACAAAATAATAATAATAAGGCACATGTAATTCTCAAATACTGGGGAGAAGGGAGAGGCAGGTGAGCTAAACCTTGGTTGCTCACACTCGAGTCACAAGACGATCTAGACATGACTCAATCTGACACAGAGAGTCCCACAAACCATCTCAAGTGCTGGGGCAACCGAAGTTTCCAGTGGGGACCAGGATGGGGAGACAGGAAGACATGGGGCCAAGGGGGTGTGGGTTTTGTCCAGAAACTTTTCCCACTCAGTGTTTTGTTGCTGTGTGTATTGATGAGAATTTAAAATGAAAAAAAAAGGGGGCACCTGGGTGGTTCAGTCGGTTGGGCGTCCAACTTCCACTCAGGTCATGATCTCACAGCTCGTGGGTTCGAGCCCTGTGTCGGGCTCTGTGCTGACAGCTCAGAGCCTGGAGCCTGCTTTGGATTCCGTGTGCATGTGTGTGTGTATGTCTCTCTCTGCCCCTCCCCCGCTCACACTCTGTCTCTCTTGCTCTCAAAAATAAAATGTTTAAAAAAATTTTTTTAAAAAGATCTAACTATTGGATAATAGAGCAAAATCAGTATCGTAATTGCCGATGACAAGAATCCTTGTAGTAGAAGTCCCAATTATAGGAGGGTCAGACCCCCCTATCCCCGCTCCCCCCACCCAGCAGTAGGTCAGCTGTCCCCACAAGAGGGACTCCTCTCCCTGGGCCTGCTATTCGGAGCCATGGATGCTCTGCCCAGCTCTGACCACACACCCCTCACCACAGATGCCTGCCCCAGGGTGATTCCTCTTGGGCCTGGTCAGGCAGGTAGAGCCATCCAGTGGTCTCCCTGCACCCCCCACCCCCACCCCCACCCCCTGAGGCTCTGCCTGGCTTTTAGGCAAACCGTCTAAGCTCTCTGCTCAAGTGTCCTCAGGGGCCCCCAGGCCTCTCCGAGGGACAAGGACATTCGCATCAACGAGCAAGCAGCGAAGGCACAAGACCACAGGTGTTTTCCCCATATGTTTTCCTCACTCCCACCTGTGCCCTGCAGGACTGGTCGGCCAACCCGATGTTTGAGAGAAAGGACAATAAGAAGGAGGCCCTGTTGGACTTGGACGGAAGGATGGTCAATCTCAACAAGCGCTACATGGCGGTCAAGGACGCCGGTGTAAAGATTCAAGCCATGGTCATGGTAAGAACTCACCCAGAAGGGGCTTCGAGAGGCCACTCGCTTTCAGTAGAAGAGGGAGAGCCAGAGATGCCACAAAAATTACTTTAGTGGTCACGGAAGTTACTCTCTTTATTCCGAGAGTCTCACTTGCAGAAAGCAGACAGACTATGGTAAACGTACCCTCGGTTAACGAGTTTCTCTTGCTATGGGCCTGCCCTCCTCCGTGCTAAGGGGTCGGCACGCCCTACCCTGCACAAAAGTGGTATAGACAAGTGACGTCGTCGTACAAGGTCAGCAAATCTTGTTTCCCTGGGTTACGCTGCTTGAGGACAGGAACCGTGTGTCTCTGTTGTCCTTGGCGCTTTCCCGACATGAGCGCAAGGAGGAAACGAAACACGTAAACGCGGGTGAGGAATGTGGAACGTGTGTGCCTGGTGTCCCAGAGCCGACACGTTCCGACTGGGGGGATGTGAGAGCACTCACCTGCTGGGCTGCCCCGAGCGTAGGTTGTGCCTTGTTGCCAACAGCCTCAAGGGGCCGTGGGCCTCTGTCCTGGCCGGAGCACTCTGAGGGAGAAGGAGAAGCGGTAGCCTGGCGCCCCTGGAAGGTCTACCCAGGTTCCCGACGACACGGGGGTTCTCACACCTTCCTCACTGGCCGCCGTTTGATCCGGCTTGCGTTTTAGCTTGTTTCTGAGGCACGCGTGAGAGGTGGAGCTCCCCCAAAAAGAAGATTCTACCTTGAGCTCAAGATACTTTTGGGGTTGTTTTTGGGTTTTCTGATGCTTGGTACAAATCATGGATGTGGACTTCAGTGATGGATCACCACACCCAGACAGACCGCAGCACCACCACCCGCCCCCCCACCCACCGCCCCGCCAGGGAGGAGGGTATCTCATTGGCTATTCTCATGGTCAAGCCATTGTTTACAAGGCCAGTGGAGTTACTTGACTGGATCAGAAGATATTTTGTCTCGTTTCCAGACCCTCTTCCTTCTCCTTTGCCTTGGTGCCAGAAGCTCCCACTAAATTAAAATGTGTACCTGCAAACATATTACCTGGAAGCGTTGACCAGTTAACCTGTTAACGCTCTCAGATGTGTTGGAAATGGGCAAAGCAGAGAGAAATTTGTCTGGAGTGAGGGAAAGGTCCACAACACAATGGCACAGAAAGAGGACAGAGAGGAGGCAGCGCGCCGGGGAATAGGAACCTGGGAAAAGTGGAAGCCAGCAAGCTGAGGGGGCAAGGCTTTGTTGTCCCATTTGCCAGAGTCCTCGATGCACATAATAATCATCTGAACCATTTCTCTCTGCCTTAGGCTGAAGTTACTTAGGCCTGTGTCTTCTTTCCCCTATTAGAAGATAACTGCCCTGAGGGTGCAGACTGGGCCATATTCATCTTTGTTTACCCTATAGCTCTCAGCGTCTTACAGATTCATCCATCTGTTCATCCACCCATCCATCTATCCACCCATCCGTCTACCCATCTATCCATCCACCCACTCAACCAACCATCCATCCATCCATCCATCCATCCATCCATCCATCCATCCAACCACTCATCCATCTAGCCATCTAATCATCCATCCACCCATCCTCCCATCCACCTATCCGTCCACCCACTCATCCATTCATCCATCCATCCATCCATCCATCCATCCATCCATCTATCTATCCTCCCATCCACGCATCCAACCATTCATCCATCTAACCATCTAATCATCCATTCACCCATCCTCCCATCCACCTATCCGTCCACCCACTCATCCATCCATCCATCCATCCAAACAGCCATCCACTCATCATTCCACCCACCCATCCATCCATTCACCAGCTCCTGCTTTGTCCCAAGCACCCTGCCACAAGCTGAAGGTACAGTGGTGGAAAGGACAGTCAATCCATGAACTCATGTAGCTTGGTATTAAGGGGAGGTACAGACTAAACACAAATAAAATAATTCAGGGTTGTCATCTGTGCTATAGTAGGCACAAATAATGGATTGCTAGAGGGATTACAGGTAAGAGGCAGGAACAGAAGCCAAATCTGAGATGAATAGGGTGTGGTCAATGGGGGGGGTGGGGGGGGGGCTTTCCTTTGTGAGGAGGTAACATTTGGGCTGAAACCTAAAAGGTTAGAAGAAGGAAGGCTTGGCAAGAATGGGAAGCAGCCTGTGGGAAGGCTCTGACGTAGAAAAGAGCCCGGCACTTTCAAGAAGCTAAAAGCAACCCTGTGTGCCTGGAGTATGTGAACAGGGACAAGAGTAGCCCGGAGAGTCCCCTAGTGAGTTGGTTAAAGAAGGAGCAGGTGAATCCATGAAGCATCAGCCGACTATGTGGTTCTGTTCGCAGGAAAATGTTGAGCTGTTCAGAGCAGATACGACGAGCCAGTCCTGGAAAGACTACGTCAACTACATTGACGACATGGTCCTGGACGAATTTGACCATTTCATCCGCAAATCTCTGAATTACCTAATGGACAACATGGTCACGGATGTGAGTTATAAACATAAGCTACACATACATTTGTGCCGTACTTACGGTATTGTAACTGTAAAATAAGGTCTACTTTGCTATCTATAGTTTGCATAGACCAGGCTATCACATTACAAGTAAACAGACATTAAAACCTGCGTAGGGGGCACTCCTCACCCTGGACTCGAACCTGAAATTCCTGCATGCCAGGACCCTCTTCAGGCCCCAACACTCAGGACATCTGGTCACCATACATCGGCCAGGCCCTGCTTTGCTGCTAGGTGAGGGAAAGCAGGCACCGCTGCCCCCCTGGTCTTACGGATTGGGCAGGGTGTACCCTCCTGTCGGCAACATCAGCTACCAACCGACTCAACCCTCCGCGGGGCAGGCGGGAGTGTAAAGCAGGTTGGCAAAGAGGACGTGCTGGTTGATTTCATCCCGGAATGTTCTCCATCGTTTTCCCTGTGGGTCAGCCCTCCCCGAGCCATGTCTTTTTCATTACAGTAGTTCCCAAATGGTATTGAATATGCTGGTAGGGCAAGATCAAAGATCCCCCGGCCCACCCAGTGCACCCACTGGAAAGACAGTGGGAAGGACAGCGAGGCGCCCTCGTACCAGCTGCAGAGATGGATGGTTCATGCTTGAGCCCAGCACATACGTCTCAAAGGCCGGGTGTCACCAGACAATCACAGACCCAAAATTCTGTTGATGGATCGTCATCGTTACTACCGACTCTAAGGTTCACCAAGCAACCCACAGTGATGCAAAATGTCAGCAAGTTCTGTAATTTATAGTCACCATCAAAGCCATGACGATCCCCTGATGACAAAATGTCCTTCTCCAAAAGTCCCAGGGAGTCCCCATATTTGCACGTGGCCCAGCAGCAAGAGCAGAGCCCTGAGTCGGAGGCTTTAGAAAAGGCTGGTCATCTGAGTTGGTGGCAACTGACCTTTTGTGCCTGTTAGCAATTCACTTAAACACCAGTAGACGCCATCCATTGGTTGTATTGGGTTCTCAAGTCAATCGCCCACAGGGCCATCGTGGGACTGTGTTTAGAAGAACACTAGTAGCCATGGAGTGGATTTCATGGCCACCCGTGGGCCTTGGCCCATCCTGGGAGCATCGCTAGTGTGGGGCTAACCTCCATCGGGTCACCTTACAAATGAGGCCATCACCCATAGCCATGCAGCCTCGCAAGGGGGAACAGGAACAGACAGGGTTGCGGTGCACACGTGCTTTATGAACGGGAAGTCCAGTGGTTGGCTGTCCTTGCTGGGGCACAGCTGAGGCCGACCCACCTGGTGGCTGGTATTCCACAGCAGGTGTTTTAGTTGCTTCACTAATTGGCCACAAGCCAATTTTGCCATGAAAGATAAAAGAGGGACATTAAAAAGGTCCCCATGAAACATGACAAAACTAATCATATTAATAATTTCTTCTGGGGCGCCTGGGTGGCTCAGTCAGTTGAGCATCCGGCTTTGGCTCAGGTCATGATCTCATGGTCTGTGAGTTTGAGCCCCGCATCGGGCTCTGTGCTGATGGCTCGGAGCCTGGAGCCTGCTTTGGATTCTGTGTGTGTGTGTGTGTGTGTGTGTGTGTGTGTGTGTGTCTGTCTCTCTCTCTGCCCCTACCCCACTCATGCTTTGTCTCTCTCTCTCTCTCTCAAAAATAAAATCATTAAATAAATTAATTAATTAATTAATTAATTTCTTCCTTCATTTAAGAGAGGTATCCGTTTTCCAAATACTAGGGTGCAAATTGGTAACTGATGGTATTTGCCCCGTGAAAGCGTCTCCGCTGACGTGTCCCCTTGGCACGCCGTCACGTGTAGGTTGATAGGCACCTAGCATTCTGCAGGAAATATGGGAAATGCTGATGCCGTCGTGCGTCGTAACTGACGTGCTCTCAGTTTCTAGGAGAGTCGAGCGTGCAACCTGGCTTTACCCGGCCTTGTTTCGCACTCCCAGGAAGTTCACCACCGTGTTTTCCATCAAGCTGACACTCGCGGTTGACCTCCCCTGGCACCCACGGCGAGGGCTAGCCGAGGTTTATATCGTGTGATAAAAACGCAGACACCTCCGAGAACAAACCACCAACGGACTATTTTTTTTTTTTTTTTAATCTTTTATGGCAAAGCTGTTCGACCGTCAATGAGTTCTGTGGCGAAGGTGCTTCACCGCACAACTACCTAGAGCCAGGGGCCTCCAGAGACGGGAGGGCTGTGCTTTCTGGAGCGCAGCAAAGCCCGTCCTGCCCAGCTGGGACACCCCCCACCCCCAGCCCACCATGCACTGTGGGCCACTCACACTCACCGGCCACCACTCCCACGCTTCATGCGTTACTGACTTACTTAGTCCTCATAATAACCTCAAGAGATGGGGACAGTTGGCGTCTCTGTTCTACACAAGATTATCCTCATTTTGTTTTTGGGGAGCCTGGGAGGCCACGCAGCTGGTGAGCGACAGATACAGGCTTTGCAGTGAGGCGTTGGGGGGGTCCCCTGCTCCAGCCTGCTCTGGGCCCTGCAGCTCAAAGGGCCCGGGAAGGCGTGCTCCCCCAAGTGCTCCCGGCCGGCCCGGGTCAGCCCTGTGGTGCCCGGAGGGAACACTGGGACCTTGGGAGCGGTTCATCCGAGCTCGAGGTACTGAGCCCGGGACGATCTCTTCCAGGGGAGCGTGGCACCGCTGTTTGAGGTCCTCATGCAGCTGGACGAGGACGGGCTGGTCTTCAATCCGTCCCTGGAGTTGGGCCTCGACTATGGCTTCCTGATGCTGATTGAGGGCCTGATCAACGACATCTACACTGCAGCCAAGCTCATCCCCCGGCTAGCCAAGAACCGAATGAGCTACAAGGTCAGTCCGGGCCTCACCCGGCCCCACCTTCCTCCCCTGCAGAGGCTCCTACGGCTCCCCTGTTCCGGTCACCTCCCCGACGCGCCCCCACCCCACCAAGATGGCAAGAGTGTGCTCTTACCCCGCGGGCTGGTAGTTCGCTCCCTTCTGGAGGTTAACCCTGTGAGTCCCTCAGTGCTCGGGCATCTCGACCAACACGCTTCCCTGGCTCGCACATCCTCGGACCCTCGATGCATTAAACACCTAGAAACGACCCAGTCTGAGCAGATTCTCCAGACACAAAAAGGCATAGGAAGTTAGGCTCCCCCTGGAGGGAGGTCTGAGGACGTGTTTGTCAGAGTGTTGTCTGTATAACAGGGAAACCCCAACTGGAAAAGACCTAAATGCCCCCCAATAAGGGAGCTCTCCGGTAGATGCCAGTAGATTCGGGCCCATCCGCACAAGGACAGCCAGCTGAGTCCCAAACATGAGCCAGGGGTGGAAAGAGGCTGGTGACAGGTTGTTAAGTGCTCATCAAGTTGTGGCACAACGCGTAGAATACGATTTCATTCGTTGACACGAATGAAGTCTGTATTTCTGTGGATACACTCCGAACTGTTAAGAGTGCTTACCTCTGGAAACAGGATGGGGTTAAGGATGGGGGACGGTGAGGGGTCGGGGCGGGACAGGGGGTGCAAGGTTGTTTTTTATTTCATATACGTGAGCACCGCTTGAAGTTTGGTAATGGGCATGAATTCTTTGCAATAATAGATATTTACAACAAGAAACTCTGTACTGTTAGGGAGGAAGGTGTGTGTGCACACGTGCGTGTGTGTGTGCCTGTGTGTGAGCGTGTGTGCCCGTGCGCGCGTGCGGTGAGGTGGGTACACAGAGGAGATAACTGGCAAGGTCAAGGGCGGCTTCCCAGAGGAGCTGAGTGTGCACAGAGTCTTGAAGGGTGAGGAGGGGATTTCCAGGCCGACGGTATCGGGCAAAGAAAACGGCCTGAGGATTTCTGAGCCACAGAAAGGGGATGAGCCCGGCCCAAGTGCACACGGCAAGCTGTTCCAGAGCCCAGAACAGAGTCTGTCACCAGACGTCCGCTCAGGTATGGACGTGGGACCCCGTGAGCTCCGGAGTCTGGCAGGATGCAAGTCTGGAGCTCCTGCAGCCTCTGTGGGGCTCTGAGGGGATTCATTTGCTGAGGAAGCCACACGTGGAGGAGGACAGAGCAAAGTAAGACAAGGATCCTGCTGATCATGCCACACCCCAGGCCTTGAACCCCCCCCCCCCCACACACACACCGGTCTCATTCCTACCCGTGGGATCTTAGTTTACGGAGGTGACTGAGCGGCGATGTGGAGAGGCCGGTGCCATTGAGAGGAAAGTTAGTGCTGCTCACAGTTCCCATAGAAACGGGAGGCCTGGCGGGCCCCGCGGGGTGGCAGGGATCCAAGCAGGTGCAGTCGGGAGGCAGAAGCAGGAATGAGGAGGATAGCCCAGGCCAGAGACTTCCGTGGGGTTTCTGCAGGAGAGGCAAGGCTGGTGAGGGAAAGAGCTCAGAACTGGCCAGTTTGCACTGACGTCAGTGACTCTGAGGCCCAGGGGTCACCTCGGTTACCTGGTACCTGACCCTGGGGCACTTAGGATAGGAGGAGCGTTGGCTTGGGATAAAGGAGGTGGTGGGGGCGGGGGGAGGGGGGTGTCTAGACCCAGGGCTGGATGGTTTGCATATGAAGGGTGTGCTGTCTGCTCCTGAGCCCTTAGTCGCTCAGAGTTGGCTAGTCCCCAGGAGGGTGGTGTCTCCCCAGCCAGCAAGGTTTTTTAAGACGTCAGTGAATCTTGGGGCACCTGGGCGGCTCAGTCAGTTAAGCGTCCGACTTCAGCTCAGGTCATGATCTCACCATTTGTGGGTTCGTCCCCCGCGTCAGACTCTGTGCTGACAGTTTGGAGCCTGGAACCCGCTTTGGATTCTGTGTCTCCCTCTCTCTCTACCCCTCCCCGGCTCATTTTCTGTCTCTGTCTCAAAAATAAATATTCAAAAAGTTTTTTAGAAGATGTCAGTGAATCTTAAGATACGAAAATACAAACCATAATTAACACACACCCTCCACCTTGAGATTCTCCAGGTCCGTGGGTCCGTGAATTCTCCTGCTGCTTAAACCAACTCGGGTTGGGTTTTCTGTCGCTTGAAACGCAAAAGATTCTGTCCAGAACAGGCCTCCCCTGGTCCCCGCTCTAGCCATCGTGGTGGACTCCTTTTAGTTCCTCAGACGGCCGCGTCCGTCCACCACAGGGCCTTTGCTTGTGCCTCGCTGTTTCTCTTGCTTTTTGCCCCCCCGCCCCCCATCCAGCAGGGGCCAGAACAACGGTCACTTCCGCAGGGAGCGTTCCCCCCACCTCCTCCCTGGTGAACGTTAGGGCGAGTCTCAGGGTCTGGGATTCTTTGGTGAACGTCTGACCCCGCCCCTGGACCCTCCGTGCGAGCCCTGTCTAGATCCCCCGTGCCCACCCCCTCGTGTGGCACACAGCAGGTGCACGGCCCGGATGAATCAGTGTGTGAGTCACCCTGGGGTCCGCCAGACAAAAGTCACGTTCGACATGATCTCCTCACGGGCCAACACGGCAAGTGGGCAGATTTCTGTTTCCCACCTTGAGAGGTTAGCAACGCTCCCGCCGGAGGGGAGCTTCCTTGCAGGGCGGAGAGATGACCTCCACGCCGTGACCCCCGGCAAAACGGCTCACAGGTCCGCTTGTCTCCTGCCCCCTCCCAGGCAGACCTCGAGGACATGTCGGACCTCATAGAGATGAGGGAGGAGTTGTCCAACCTGGTCCTCAGCGCCATGAAGGAGGCCGAGGAGTACCAGGACTCCTTCGAGAGGTACTCCTACCTGTGGATGGACGACCCCCAGGAGTTCATGAAGAACTTCCTCATCTACGGGCGGGCGGCCACCCTGGACGATTTGGACACCCGGGCCGAGGAGGCCCTCCCCAAGACGCCGCCCAGCCTCGCCCAGTTCCAACAGCAGGTGCGCGTGAGCCTCGCCCCCTCACGGGATCACCCCCACCCCAGGGAGGGAGGTCACTGGGCTCCATTCAAACCTCCGGTGAAAGGTTTCAAAATGCGGGTTTTATTATTATTCGGGTCTGGTGACTCCAGCCGAGCAGGAGATGATCGCCATGGAAAAGAGTCTGTGACTCACTGGCTCCAGGAGGAGGGAGCAGGCCCCGCCCCTCAGGGCCATGGGGGCAGCACTGGGGTCGGTCCGGAGGCAGAGGGACAGAGCGGAAGGCGTGATTCACAGCCTGGAAGGAATATTCGAGAGAGGCAGGGCAAGGGGACCTAGGATCAGCTAGTGGGAATCATGTCAGTGGATTCTGCGGGGTAGGGCTGGTGCCTCGTTGTGGGGACCAGGCCCTGGGGTGCTGAGGACAGGGGAATGTCGGCCCCGAGGGCGAAGAGGGTGGTTGGGGAGTGGGTTCTGGGTTGGTTTGTATAAGAAAGACGCTCCCTGGGGAGAGGCCTTCTCTGGGAATTTGCCAGCCTTGGGAGGGACCGTCCCACCAGGCTCAGCAAGGCTGCAGGTGCCAGAGCAGAAAGACAGAACGTGAGAAAAACCGTTACTATGCAAACCTCCACCTGTTGCCCACGCGCGCGGTGACGGGGAGTCGCCCGTGAGCAGCAGTGACCCGCCCCCAGGGGAGACGCGCACCAGGGCCGATGCCGCCGCACGGGGTGGGGGCGGCTGGTGGAGCGTGAGAGCCCCGAGAATGGAGCGCCGCACGAAGAGGGCCAAGTGTAGGTGTCCCGAGCCTGCCCTGACCGCATTCACCTGTTGGCTTCTGGCCTGTCCTGCAGAGGCCGTGCTGGCCTTGCCCGATGGCGTCCCTTTCCAACGGGTTGCCTGAGCTGGGGACGGGCCACTGGGCTGTGGGGAACCCAGGGCTGCCGGGACGGGAAGCCGTGCCCCGCAGGGGGGTGGGGGCCGCCCGCCTGCTGTGCTGCCTCCCACGGCCGCCCGACTGAGCCGTGGCCCCGCTTTCCAGATCGATTCCTACGAGAAGCTGTACGAGGAGGTGTCCAAGTGTGAGAACACCAAGGTGTTCAACGGCTGGCTGCAGTGCGACTGCCGCCCCTTCAAGCAGGCTCTGCTCAACATCATCAAGCGCTGGGGTTTCATGTTCAAGCGTCACCTGAGCGAACACGTCGTCAACAGGTGGGCGCCGGGACCCCGCAGCCCATCCCCCGCCACCCTGCAGAGGGCCGCGTCCCTGGAGAGCCGGGCAGACAGGCTTCCATGGTGCGGGTGGGCGCTCCTCCGGGCCACGGGGCGGCTGGAGGTCAGCCTTAGAGGCCAGTGGGCCCCCAGCAAGAGGTGGGGGTGGGGGTCCCAGCGGAAAGGCGTCACCGGCTGTGAAGGGACACCCTGTGCTTCGTTCGACACCTGTTTATTGAGCACGCATGGTCTGCAGCCTGGAGGGTGGGGCAGAGCAGGCTGAAGTGTCACCAGGGGACCGGCCCCATGAGACCAGAGGCGGCAGTCAGGGCCTTGAGGGCACGGTGCCGGGAGGGAGTACGGGTGGGCTGAGCTCTGCCCAGGAGGCCAGTCTGAGCGGGGCTGGTAAGGCATAGGGTGAGGGTCAAGGTGGTGTCGGGGGGCGGACAGGAGCCCTCCCTTGCTCAGCACGGCCCCGCAGCACAACGGGGAGCCCTCGCGGCTGGCTGCCGCCTCCGATGGGCCTCACCCTCCCCGTGGAGGGGGGCGCCTGTCACCGGGCCCTCTCGTTCAACAGCCTGGCTGACCTAGAGGCCTTCATGAAAGTTGCCAGGATGGGCTTGACAAAGCCCCTCAAGGAGGGGGATTATGACGGTCTCGTGGAGGTGATGGGGCATCTGATGAAGGTCAAGGAGAGGCAGGTGGCCACCGACAACATGTTTGAGCCCCTGAAGCAAACCATCGAGCTGCTCAAGACCTACGGGGAGGAGATGCCGGAGGAGACGCATGTGAAGCTGCAGGTAGACAGTGGCCAGGTGCCGCGCCGTGCAGGGAAGAGGGGAGGAGGGCGTCCAGGGAAGAGGGGAGGGAGGCCGCCCAGTGCTGGGCAGGGTGGGGGGAGGAGGGTGTGCAGGGAAGAGGGGAGGAGGGCGTCCAGGGAAGAGGGGAGGGAGGCCGCCCAGTGCTGGGCAGGGTGGGGGGAGGAGGGTGTGCAGGGAAGAGGGGAGGAGGGCGTCCAGGGAAGAGGGGAGGGAGGCCGCCCACTGCTGGGGGCCTTGCAGTGGGGGTGCAGGCTGTCTGAACAGGGACAAGGCCTCACGCGGGGCCTGCACGATAAACCTCCCCTCTGGATTCAGGAACCCCGTGGAATGTCCCCACAGAGGAAGGGACACTGAGGCGGCCTCCAGGGTGGGGCCAGTGGGGCCTCCCTTTAACTGTTGGATTAAAAATGCCCCTGTACCCCACACCTGCCCCCGAGGACGGGTCCGCCCCGGGTGCAGGGGACAGTGGACGGAGAGCGGGGTCGGCGGAGGCCCCGCAGAGGTGAGGGGCAGGGCCGTGAGGCCGAGGCAGGGCCGGCTCCCTCCTGGAGGGACACGGGGGCGGCTGCTCTGGGAACCGCCCAGCCCGGAAGGCCCCGGGTCAGCCCGGCTCTCCGCGTGGCAGGGCAGGGGGGAGGGGGGAGGGCCTCAGCATCTTACGATCAGAAGTCCGATATTTGCTCAGGGGTGGAGAACTTTGAAAATACAAAAAGCCATCTGATTGTTAAAGCCGTGCTTAAACTAGCAAGATTCTAGAAATGGGGAGAAGGTTAGTGGTTGCCCACAGACGGGCTGGGGGCAGATACAGAGACCATGCAGGACGAGTTCTTCCCGGCAAAGGACAGTTCCGTGTCTGTGCGCTGAGGATGTGGTCACAGGGACCTAGACGTGGGTTCAGGTCGCTTAGGACGACACACGCTCCCGCACAAATCACGTGCACACTCGTGCGCTGATGCAATCGGGTTAACGCAGGGTGAAAGCGGACAAGGTCTGCCACCTGGTTCCCGGAAACGCGCCGATGCTGGTTTCCTGGGGTGGGGGGGTCGCACCGCGGCCGTTTGAGGTGCCAGCCCCGGGGGGGAGGCACACAGGACTCTCTACTGCTTTGGCGATTCCCCGTGAGTCCGTAACGCTTCGCGATAGAAAGTGTCTTGAAACAACGGAAAAAGGAACGGCCCCCGGGCTCGATCTGCCGCAGGAGCTGCCCGAGCAGTGGACAAACACCAAGAAGCTGGCCATCCAGGTGAAGCAGAACGTGGCACCCCTCCAGGCCAACGAGGTCAACATCCTGAGACGGAAGTGCCAGCAGTTTGAGGTGGTGCCATCCCGGCGGGGGGGCCGGGCCCACACCCTCCACGTGGCCGGGCTGGGGAGGGTGACGCGGCTGCTCCTCCCTTAGCTCAAGCAGCACGAGTTCAGAGAGAAGTTCCGGCAAGAAGCGCCGTTCACCTTCACGGACCCCGACCCCTACAAGTCCCTGAATAAGGTACGTTGGTCGAGGCCCCGGTGCCTCTCGGCCGTTCCTCAGGCTGTCACTCGTGGGCGTCCAGGGACGCGGCCCCGAGGGGCCTGGCCTCGGGGCTGTGCGTGTGCGCAGGTGTCCCCACGGACCCCAAGTCCTGTGCCCGAGCCTCTCACCACGTCCCCCTCCGTCTCCACTGTTTCATCCGTGGCCGGCGTCCAACGTGCAAATTCCACGGGGCTGGGCCTGACAACCCACTCGGGCTCGGGTCCCGCGGGGGAGCGTGTGGGGCACTCAGGACTTAGCGCAAGAGACCCCAAGTGCGTGTGACCTTCAGGGTCACCCGTGCGTGCCCTCCCCCAGCCTCTGCTCTTCCCACGCAGCTTCGGGGCTGCCATTCCCCAAGATGGTCCCCAAGATGGTCCCCGTTCTACAGGGTCACGTCCCCGAGCCCAGTGGGAGGCACACAGCGTCTCCTGGAGCCTGAGGGACCTGGGCTGATTCTGCAGGGGGATCCTGCGTGAGCTTGTCTAGTAACCGGGTGTGTGCGTGCGAAAGGCCTCTTGGAGCCACCCGCCCGCACACACGGGGAGCCCACCTTCACACCCGCGCAGACAACGCGCGTACTCGACACGGAAGCACCCACTCTCGCTCTCCTGGTTTGGGGTGACTCTTGCCTTCCTCCTCTTGCCTAGGCTTCCATCATATTTAAAGCAATCAGGCATTACCTACGTAATGCTTAATGAGGTAAAAAAAAAATAAAATAGAGCGTGAAAATTAGGAAAGCCTGGAAGTCTCAGGAAGTTCGCATAGAGTCCGTTCACTTCTTGAGCCTAAACCGCCTTCCCCGCACGATCAGAAGCAGCGGGCGTCTGAAGGCAGGAGGGGAGGGTAGCGACCGTTGCCCCATGGTCGGCGCGTGGGGCTGGGACGCAGCAGGGTGCTGGCGGCGACCGCGAGAAGGTGCCCCGGGACGTGGCGGAGGGCGAGAGGGAGGCCAGCACTGAGCGCCAACGGTGCTGTTGACCCCCTCCCTCACCGCCCCCCCCCCCCCAGCAACAAAAGAGCATCGTGTCCATGGAGAGTATCATGGACTCCCTGTGCAAGTCCGGGAGCCTGTTCGAAGTCACGGTCCCAGACTATAAGCAGCTCAAAGCTTGTCACAAGGAGGTCCGCCTGCTGAAGGAGCTCTGGGACATGATCGTCATGGTGAGGCGGATGGCAGGCACCAGGTGTGGACGGGGCAGGCCAGCGCCACGGGGACTCGAGGACGGGGCGGCGGGGGGGACGGGTGGCTCTGCACCGGCTGCAGCCCAGCACCCGGATGTCAGGGGGAGGGGGCTGTGCACCCCCACCGCACCCCAGCGCCCAGACGAGGTGCTCCCGCTATCCTTCTGCCGCTCGGATGCGACAGCGTGGCCGACGCAGGCACCCCCTCTTGAAGGGTAGCGCCCGAGCGCCTGGGGGCTCCTGCCGCCTCTCCTCCCAGCTCCCCCGTTGGCAGAGACGCGTGAGCCTTCTCTCTCATTCTCGGGATCGAACTTGAGAATCTTTGTCAAATCCTCCTCCCCTGCGAGAGGGAAAACCATCACGCCTTTATACGGAGCCGAATCTTCTCCGCGAGCTAATCTGGGGGAGAACTGCTCTCCCGGCGTGACGCAGGGCTCCCGTACGGAAGCCCCCTCTGTCTCCTCGTTTATTTCCTCTGTCAGGATGACAGAGTTCGATGTTGAAGATGACCGCCCTGAGCCCACGCAGTGCTTACACAGGGGGAGGCGTCTCTGGAGTCACAGGCTCTCTCACGACCGCTCCTAACGAGAGCGGACGCATACTTACTTTCCACACTTAGCTGAACTCGAGTCTCTTGCGTCGGAAGGCCATCCCAGAAGGCAGCGGTAAAGCCAGAGAGGACGGGTGGCCGCACTTCCCCTCGACAAACACCGCTCAGCACAGACTAGAGCCTACGTTGCCCGGGAGGGAACAGTAAGCGTTTACAGCCAGAGTATTTCAGGGACAGTTCTCCAGACCGAACTGGCCAGGACGCTTCTAGGAAAACAGGATAGAGAATAAGCTTAAACCTGCCAGAAAGAGCCACTGATGTGATTGAGGTTTGCCTCTGAGCATAGCTTCCAGGCAGGTTTCTTGTAAACACCCCACCTCTGTCTCCTTTGGTAACAAGTACTCTTGTCCCGCCCGGGCCTCCCTGCCTCAATAATCTCTTGCCAGTAATCTCGTCCCTTCGATCCCAGCTACGCATCCGTTTTCAGCCCATCCCAGACCCAGAAGATCTGTGGTCTTCTGTCTTCACTGTTGGTAGGGTTTTTCCCGGGGGAACATTCTGTGTCTTCCGGTTTCTTCTAACACGTTGTCACCAGTCAGTATAAGCCAGGTTACTCTGCACTGACAAACAGCCCTGAAAGACAGCTCTGTGTTGTTAACAGCAAAAGCGTATTTCTCTTCCGTGCCGAATCCACGCGCTGGTTCCAAGCAGCCCTGGGGCGGCTCAGAGATCCGGGCTAGGTAGCCACACGCGTGTCCGTGATTGCCAAGGCGACAGAACTCGGAGTTGAGCACTGGCCGTGAAGTGCCTCTGCCCCCAAGTGCCAGGCATCACTCACGTTTTCCTGGTCGAAGCACGTCGGGTGGTCCTGTTAAGTAGAGGCGCCTTTGGGTTAAGAGTCCGACTTCGGCTCAGGTCTTGATCTCGTGGTCCGTGAGTTCGAGCCCCGCGTCGGGCTCTGTGCTGACGGCTCGGAGCCCGGAGCCTGCTTCGGATTCTGTGTCTCCCTCTCTCTCTCTCCCTTTCCCCCCGCTTGCCCTCTGTCTCTTGTTCTCTCAAAAATAAACAAACATTAAAAAAAAAAAAAAACTATAAAAACAGTAGAGCGATAGCGCCCACCATAGGACACTGCCCAGATCTGTCTTAACTGCCGACTTCTAAGTTGTATCTGTACAACTCGTCTCCCCGCCCCGGCCCCCGCCACCCTTGTATCTGTCCACCTGACCACCCTCGCTGTTCCCCGGGGGGCCACGGCAGGAAGGTAACCCGGCCGTCTTCCCGAACCTTCAGTGAGCTGTCCCCCCCCCAGGTGAACACCAGCATCGACCACTGGAAGACCACCAAGTGGAAAAATATTAACGTCGAACAGATGGACACAGACTGTAAGAAGTTTGCCAAGGACGTGAGGTCCCTGGACAAGGAGATAAAAGCTTGGGACGCCTTCGTGGGGCTGGACAACATGGTGAAGAACACCATCACGTCCCTGCGTGCCGTCAGCGAGCTGCAGAACCCCGCCATCCGGGACCGTCACTGGCACCAGCTCATGCAGGCCACCCAGGTAGTGCGCTCGGCGGCCTGCCGGCCTCGCCGCGGGACGGGCCGGCCCGACGCGGGCGAAGCCGGGCGTGGGCAAGGCCGGCTTCGGGCACTTGTGACCTGGACCGGTCACATGGGGTGGGGGGGCGGGGCTCTGCGCGCAGAGGGCCCCCGTGCTGCGTGCAGCGCTCTGCTGTGGCCGTCTGGGAATTCCTAATAATTTTTTAACAAAGGGCCCCATCGTTTTCATTTTGCACCGGGCCCCGCGAATCCGGCAGTCGGTTTCGGTTGTAAGTTGACTGTCCACAGGGTTCCGGAAGTTCGGCTCCGATGAACAGCAATCCTGGCTTCCCCGTGCACCCCGGGACCACAGAGCCCTAGCGTCCTAATTTTCCCAGGGGTGTCCCCTAGTTGGAGGGCTGTTATTGGCATCGACAGCCGCAGGAGGCAGATAGGAACAGTTCCCACCGCCTGGAAGCATTGAACAAAACTATATTGGACAGCTACTCTGCAGAGGCCCCACAGCGGTGCCCAGGATAGAGAGAGAGAGAGAGAGAGGGCGGGGGGGGGGGGGAATACACAGCCTCTGTTCTCAGGGAAGCGAGAGGAGGATAGCACGAGCCATCATATTCGGGATCCCAGAGTGGGATTTTCAGCAGCGATTCTGAGTTTAGAGGAGGCATCCTCTCCGAGGGCAGGGAAGGACAGAAAAGGCTTTGGGAGCAGGTGGGGTGTGGCTTGAGCCTTGGGAGAAAGTCACACAAGACAACCAGAAAGGCTGTCTGGGGTACTTGGGTGCTGAGACCACAGCTTTTCCAGGCCACTGGCCAGCAGCTTCATATGCCCACCCAGGCGCCCCGGGAGAGATCCCTGGCCGGCGATCAACAGACAACTAAGACGCCCCAGCCGGGGACTTAGTGAAACCCCGGCAGCTATTTTCCCAAATGTGATCGGGAGACGCTCCGTTCTATCAATGGGTTAAGCCAGTTTCCAGAGGGGGCTCAGAAGCGGTGTCGGGAAATGTCCGTGTGACGGCGAGAACGAAGGAGAGGGCGTGTGGAAGGGGTTTGAGGACTGCGTGGCACAATGCCAGCACCTGGTTCTGTCACTAGAGCGACAGCGCCCGAGACTCAGCTCTGCCTGCTACGAAAACAATGGCGAGTAACGTCAATAGCATTGATCCCTGAGCAGGTGCGTTAGCGCCCTGGGGCTCCTACAGCAAAGAACCACACACTGGGGGCTTCCAACCACAGAAACGTGTTCTTTCGTGGCTCTGTGGCCGGAAGTCTGAAATCAGGGTGTGGGCAGGGGTCCCTCCCTCTGAAGGCTCCTGGGGACAGTCCTTCGCTGCCTCTTCCAGCTTGTGGTGGCCCCAGGCGTTCCTTGGCTCGTGGCTGCCTCCCGCGTCCCACCAATCTCCGTGTCTGTGACCACATGGCTTTCTTCTGCATTTCAAAGCCCTCTCCTCTCCTCTCCTCTCCTCTCCTCTCCCCTCCCCTCCCCTCCCCTCCCCTCCCCTCCCCTCCCCTCCCCTCCCCTCCCCTCCCCTCCTCTCTTATAAGGACGCCTGGGTTTAGGTGCCACACAGATAATCCAGGATGATCTCATCTCAAGAGCCACTCACCCATGTCACGCAGCCCGTCAACAGTGGCACAGAGCTCCCGCTCGCTCCCCCCCTGCAGCCCGGATTACTTGCTCACCTGCCTCTCTCCACAAGGCACAGAGATGTCTGTCCCGTGCTAAATAAAGGACCTGATGCGGAACGTGCCTCTCCCCCCACCCCACCCCCCAGGTGAAATTCGAAATGTCAGATGAGACCACCCTGGCCGATTTACTACAGTTAAACCTCCACAAATACGAGGACGAGGTCCGGAACATCGTTGACAAGGCTGTGAAAGAGTCGGGGATGGAAAAGGTATTTTTGTTTTGTTTTGTTTTGTCAAAAGCAACGTTGTTCATATGGGATGATGCTCAACCTGACCCACCAGCCCACCGCCTACAAGCATGGGGTCCAGTGGCCACTTAACACAAAAACGAAAGCTTGGTGGGCTTTCTCTTAACCGACGCCCCCCCAGATACTTCCAGAATTTATTACTGAGGAAAGGATCCCCTCCACCCCACTCCTCCACCCCGGCTGTACTTGGGTCTCCTGTGCGCAATGGTGACACTTTTTTTTTTTAATGTTTTATTGATTTGTGAGAGAGACAGAGCGCGAGTGGGGGAGGGGCAGAGAGAGAGGGAGACACAGAATCGGAAGCAGGCTCCAGGCTCTGAGCCATCAGCACAGAGCCCGATGCGGGGCTCGAACCCACGAACCGTGAGATCGTGACCTGAGCCGAAGTCGGACGCTTAACCGACGGAGCCACCCAGGCGCCCCAACGATGGTAGCACATTTAAAACTGCCCCGAGCTCTCTCCTCTCATGGAGCACCCTTGTTTGTGGCTTTGGAGGAGAGGTGGAAGGAGGCAAGACAGGAGGGCTGGCCACCGGCTGGCTGGGGCGGTCCCGGGACACAGGGACACTGGGGAGGATTCCCTCTGCGGTTCAAACCTGTCTCCTCACCTGCTTGGCGAGCGTGAGTGGTCACGTTTTGGCTTTCTTTGAGCCGTAATTCACATGCCGTCGCACTCACCCATGTAACGCGTACGACTCAGTGGCTTTTGTCTCTCCATAGATGTGGGCAAGCATCACGTGGTAGAATTATTCCACGTTGGGACGTTTCCGTCAACTCAAAAAGAAAGCCACGCCCTCTAGAAATCCCCCCACCTTCCCGTACATCCCTGTCCCTCGTCTAAGCCACCACGAACCCACCGTCCCTATGGATTCGCCCATCCCGCCGTCCCGTATGAACGGGGTCACGCAACGTACAGCCTTTTCCGTCTGGCTGCTTTCACATGGCGTGATGTCGTCAAGGTCCACCCGTGTGGGAGCGTATGTCCGAACTTCATTCCTTTTTGTGGCCCAACGGCCTGCCGATGACCTGTTCGTCTCGCCTGTCTGTTCGTCTGTTGACGGACAGACGTTGGGTTGTTTCCCCCTCTTGGCGGCTGTCAGTGTTGCTGGCGTGAACGTGTCGGTCTTCTCAAAGCAGGGCTTCGTCCCGTGTTCCACAGAACTCCGGGTCCTCCTCGGCCCCTCCTGCCAGCCGCTGAGGGAGCCCGTTTCTGTGTCCCCTGGAAGGTTCTGAAAGCCCTGGACAGCACCTGGTCCACCATGGAGTTTGAGCACGAGCCGCACCCGCGCACGGGCACCATGATGCTGAAGTCGGATGAGGTGCTGGTGGAGACACTGGAGGACAACCAGGTCCAGCTGCAGAACCTGATGATGTCCAAGTACCTGTCCCACTTCCTGAAGGAGGTGACGAGCTGGCAGCAGAAGCTGTCCACGGCGGACTCCGTCATCTCCATCTGGTTTGAGGTCCAGAGAACCTGGAGCCACCTGGAGAGCATCTTCATCGGCTCAGAAGACATCCGCGCCCAGCTGCCAGAGGACTCCAGGCGCTTCGACGGCATTGACATGCAGTTCAAGGCGAGCACAGCCTTCTCCCTCCTCCCGGGCTTTTGCGGGAAGGGCTCTGCGGACAAAACGCGGCTACTGACGCCCTGCGGGGCGGGGGGGTCCCGTCTCTTCCCAGGCCCTGATGGAGGAGGCGGTGAAAACGCCCAACGTGGTCGAGGCCACCAACAAACCCGGCCTCTACGACAAGCTCGAGAATCTGAAGAAGAGGTGGGTCCCCACGCCTGTCCGGGTGAGAGGCGTCCCGGCTGCAGGGACCTGAGCCATCAGCCCGCGCCCCGCCCCCTCCCCGGGCCAGGACAGAGCAAACTCCCCTTCCTGGGGGCTCGTGCTCCCGGCCACAGGGTGCCACGCCGGCCACGCAGCGTGTGTCCGGCCTCAGAGGAACGCCCGCGGCGTGTCCGGTCGGAAGGTCTGAATGAAACGGGCTGCGAGCCGGGCGTCTCCGGGGCTGTCAGCCCAGCGCGGACGGGCTGGGCTGGGCTGGGCTGGAGGCGGCCTTCCCAGGACTGGGCCTCAACAGCCCCCTTTCCTGCCCCCTCCTAGCCTGGCCGTGTGCGAAAAGGCCTTGGCGGAATATTTAGAGACCAAAAGACTGGCTTTCCCGAGGTTCTACTTTGTCTCCTCGGCTGACCTCCTGGACATTCTCTCCAACGGAAACAACCCCGTGGAGGTAGGCGGGCCCCGGGCGGCCCCGTGCTCGTCCCCTCGGCAGCCCTGGCTGGGGTGGAGGCGGGTGGGTGCACGTCACCTCCACAAGGCCGTCCGCGCCAGAAACTGCCGGGGGCCCGGCCATGACCGCTTCACTGGACGCGTCTCAGATCCTGTCCCATACCTCCCGTGCCTCGTTTTCCTCATCTGGAAGACGGGTTGGAGGCCCGGGGCTTGGTGAGCCGCTCCTTCTCAGAGACCCGCCCGCTGGCTGGTCCTAACAGACCCCAGGCCCCGAGAGCCAGGAGGAGAAGTCTCCTTGAGGCGCTGCTAAAGAGAAAAGGGGTAACTAACTAAGCAGGTGGGGGAAACGACTATATTTTACTATATTTTCCTTGAATCGTAAAGTCACGGGACGCACAAGCAGGTCTGCGCGGGGTGGCCCAGGGACACGGCCTTGTCAAGGAAACGGAATCTTCCGGAACAGACCTTTGTCTCTCAGTGACGGCTCCCGCCTCAGAGCCCTCCGCTGTGCCCTTGGTTGGTCACACGTGTTTGGTCATCACCGATCAGAGGAGGGGGAGAGAAGCAGGCCGCGTGCCCCTCCCCCCCCGCCCAGTCCCTGGTTCACCTGACCCAGTGTCTGCCCTGTCCCGCCCCAGGTGGGCCGTCACCTGGCCAAGCTCTTCGACAGCCTGTGCAAGCTGGAGTTCCGCCTCGATGACGACAGGAAGCCTCTCAAAGTTGGCCTGGGCATGCACAGCAAGGAAGACGAGTACGTTCACTTTGACCAAGAGTGTGACCTCTCGGGGCAGGTGAGCGCCGCGGGCACGTCCGCGCTGGAGGGACAGCGGGGACCTCTGGCGGGGGGTGTCGGCACGGCCGCCAGCCCGTGACGGTCCTTCTCTCGAATAAAAGCTCCACCAGCTTCCTTACAGCATTTCCAGCAACGCCTCGTCTGCACAGCCTGAAGCGTATCTTGCGAGCTAACAGCCAGAAGAGGAGGGGTGGGGAGGGGAGGTTTCCGACACAGTCCAGCTGTTCGAGGGCTTGTGGGGGGACCGCCTGGGGGGGCCCCGAACAGTCAGCTTTAGGGCTTTGACTGACCAGAGGGCTCTCCTCACCTCGGGCGGCCCGTTCCCTTCTCTAGCCTCCCTGAGAGGCCACCTCCTGCCGACAGAAACTTCCGGCAGCCCCTTGTCCGCCCCCACCCCCCACCCCCCACCCCCCACCCCCATCTCATTGCCCAACTCAGCAACCAAACGGGATTTTGACATCATCCTAAACGAAATGTAGCTCAGAGACGAATTCGCTGGGGGAGGAAAGAGGAAGATCTCAGGGGCGCCTGGGGGCTCAGTCGGTTAAGCATCCGACTTTGGCTCAGGTCTGATCTCACCGTTGGTGGGTTCGAGCCCCGTGTCGGGCTCTGTGCTGACAGCTCGGAGCCTGGAGCCTGTTTCAGATTCTGTGTCTCCCTCTCTCTCTGACCCTCCCCACTCGTGTTTTCTCTCTCTCTCTGTCTCAAAAATAAATGTTAAAAAAAAAAAAAAAAGGAAAAATCTCAGGACAAGGTTGGCAGGGCTGGGGCAAGAGCCAGTCACGGAGGCGTGTTCAGACCCGCTTCCCCCGGTTAGCTCCTTACAGACACAGTTGGCCTGCACCGTCTTTAGTCTAAACGAAAAACCAACCTGATTGTCCTGTTTCCACCCCACCCCCCACCCCACCCCCCACCCCACCCCCGCCAGCAATGACTACTTGAGGGCTTGTATTTCCAAATACAAAGAAGGCCCGTCTGCAAGTTTGTCTCACGGGACCACCTTGGACCCTGACACAAGGCACCTGAGGAGCAGCCAGAACATGCCGGGGACCCGAGAGGACAGATGCCATGTCTCCCAACATCAGTAGCACCCCACGGGCCCAGACGTAGCCAGTCTTCTAGAATTTTCTCTGGATCCCCTCCCCTGTCTGCCTGGAGATCACATGCACGCTTAAACACCCAGCCCAGTGCGACAAGTCTCCGGGAGGTGGGGGGTGGGGGGGCACCACTGGGCTTCCCAAGTGTATTTTGTTAAGCGGGTCATTCTTCCTGCTCTGCAAAAACCTAGACTTTCCTACCCCTGGGGTGACGACCACTGGTATTTTTTTTTTTTTTTTTTTTAATGACAAAGCGAGTCTTTGGAGCTAGCTGAGCTCAGGGCCCGTCAGGTTAGTGTGGCTCCCGTCCCCAGGTGGAAGTCTGGCTGAACCGAGTGCTTGACCGAATGCGCGCCACGCTCCGACACGAAATTCCAGAAGCCGTGGTGACGTACGAGGAAAAGCCGAGGGAGCAGTGGATCTTTGATTACCCAGCCCAGGTCTGAGGCTCGGGGGGGGGGGGGGGGGGGGGGTGGCTGTGTTCACCTGCCCCTCGGTCAGTCCAACCGGTAACGGCCTATCTGGCCGGCAGGGACTGTTTTATCAGAAGTGACGCTCACAGCGCGGGCGACGGGGGGGGGCCCGTCTGTTTTCAGATTGCGCTCACGTGCACGCAGATCTGGTGGGCCACCGAGGTGGGCCTGGCGTTCGCGAGGCTGGAGGAAGGCTATGAAAACGCCATCAAAGATTACAACAAAAAGCAGGTGCGTGGTCCCGCGGGTCCATCCGAAACACTGCCGAGAGATTTCCAGAGGCATCCGCTCTGCGGCTGTGGCCTTGCGGGATTGCCCTTTCCGTCGGTCGGCCCAAAATGCTCCAGTCTTGGCAACCCCCAGTGGTTCTGCCCAAAGGAAACCAACCGTTTTAGAAATACGTAACTTTAGGGGCGCCTGGGTGGCTCAGGGGGTTAAGTATCCGGCTCAGGTCATGATCTCACAGTTCGTGAGTTCGAGCCCCGCGTCAGGCTCTGTGCTGACAGCTCGGAGCCTGGAGTCTGCTTCCGATTCTGTGTCTCCCTCTGACTGCCCCCCGGCTCACTCCCTCACTCGCTCTCTCTCAAGAATAAATATACATTAAAAAAAAACTTATTAGAAACGGATAACTTTAATTTTTTGGTCTGGAAATCATCAAAGGCTACCGTGAGCCTTTTTTGAAAGATTCTTGGATCTTCTAGTAAACTTTGATGTTGGAAATATCAAAAAAAAAAAATTAATTGATTTAAAATCATTAAAAAAAATAAATAGATTCTTGGCTAGGGGTGCCCGGGTGGCTCCTTCGGTTGACCGTCTGACTCTTGCTGTCGACTCAGGTCGCGATCTCACGGTTTGTGGGATCAAGCCACACATGGGGATCTGTGCTGACAGCACAGAGCCTGCTTGGGATTCATTCATTCGTTCATTCATTCCTTCTCTCTCTCTCTCTCTCTCTCTCTCTCCCCCTCGTCCACAATAAATAAATAAATAAGCATTTTTTTTAAAGAAATTTCGAAACTAAAGGTAATTTTTTTTTACATGAGGAAAGCTACCCATAACCCCCACCACCTGTTGTGCCAACTGTCAACAACTTGTATGTACACTTCCGATCTTTTCACGTGCGTGTGATTGACTTGCACGGAAATAACACACACACTATCTGCAGGGCTTCAAAACCCCCCGCTTTTACTGAATACCCACCATCTCCCCGTGGCGCTAGATTTTTCTCGGGCTACGTCATTTTTAGAGCCTCCGCGGAATTCCATCAGGGGCTGCTCTGCTTACCCCGCCCCCCTCCCCCAACTTGGGGGATATGAAGAACTTTCTCTGCGCTCCCTGTTTGTAAGCAAAGGCGTGCCGGGCGTGCCTACCCTACCGTCCCCCCTGGCCGTGAGCTCCCAGGGGACCCACGTAGCCAGGCAGGGTGGGGGGGTGGGGGGAACGGTGCACGGGCAGCACGTGGGGTCCCAGCCGAGGTGCCTCTGCCCCTGCAGATCAGCCAGCTGAACGCACTCATCACCTTGCTCATTGGAACCCTCACTGCCGGCGACAGGATGAAAATCATGACCGTCTGTACCGTCGATGTGCACGCGCGGGACGTGGTCGCCAAGATGATCACGGCCAAGGCACGGGCGCTCGGGCAAGGGTCAGGTGTTCGGGGACCCCAGCCCCCCGTTGGTGCCTCTTCCTGGGGAGGCCACTCTATTCCTGGTGGCAGCCACACACACACCCCCCCCCCCCCCCCGCGCCACCCCTCCCAACCCCATCCCTCCCTGAGACTCACCCCTGGTGAGCAGTCAATCCGGGGGGAGGGGCTCGCTTGTCAGCAGGATTGGGCTGGGGGGGGGGGGGGGCGGGACCCTGCAGGAGGGACGGGGGGCCTTCCCGGGTCAGCTGTGGCTCCCACACTGCCCCCTCCTGCCGCCTCCCTGCAGGTGGAGAGCTCCCAGGCCTTCACCTGGCAGTCACAGCTCCGGCATCGCTGGGACGAGGACAAGAGACACTGCTTTGCCAACATCTGCGACGCCCAAATCCAGTACTCGTACGAGTACCTGGGCAACACGCCGAGGCTGGTCATCACCCCGCTCACGGACAGGTGAGGGCGCCGGCGCCCGTCGCTTCCCGAGCAACCGGGAAAGGAAACCGCCTGTTTTCTGCAGACCCTTCCCCGTGCTCTCTCGCGCTGTCAGACCCGAATGTCCCCCCCCCCCCCACCCCCGTGGCTGACAGAACCAGGCGCTTGGGAAGGGGAGGCCTGCGTTCGGACTCAGTCCTGCCGCCCAGTGGGGACACCCAGCCTCGGGCACCGTGTTCTGAACCCATCACTTCACTAGCCGTGCGGTCTTGGGGGACTGGCTTATCCTCTCTGGGGGCCTGCGGCGGTGGGGGGGGGGGGGGGTGCCATCTTACGAATGAGCTTGTGGAAGAAGGAGCGATTTAATAAGACGAAGCACTCCGACCAGCCAGGAGGTGCTCAGAGCGAGCCCTCCAAGATGGTGAGGTGACTGTCACTGGTTTACTCTGCCCTGCGGTGGGCACAGCGTCTGTGCCGCATCTGCCCCAGGACGGTGCTGGCTCCCGGGCCGCGTCTCGCGCGCTGGCCGGGCCGGTCCCTGTCCCTCCCTGGCGCCCAGCAGGTGCACCATGAGCACGACCAGCTGACCCTACGGTGAGAGGAGAGGGGGCAGCCGTGGGGTCGCCGCACTCGGGATGATCAGAGGTCCCTTACAGATGCTACATAACCTTGACCCAGTCCCTTCACCTGATCATGGGCGGAGCCCCTGCCGGCCCCGCCGGGACGGGAAAGACTGAGACCACCAAGGATCTGGGCAGGGCCCTGGGCACCATGGTGTACGTCTTCAACTGCTCCGAGCAAATGGATTATAAGGTGAGCTCCCAGGCCCGGAGGGGGCGGCCAGAGGCCCCCGTGGGGACCACGTACAGCACCCTCCACGCTCCAAGCGTGTTCTAGGCATCTGGACACTGCAGGCCGAACCGGGGGAGGAGAGGCCCCAGGTTCCCGGTCTGCAGAGTCTCTGCACCCAGCAGGCTCAGCAGCTGTGTCCCTGCTGGCCGTCTTGGCCCTCCCGGGAAGCTGGGGCCTCGTGGATGTGACTAACATGTCTGGAAGAGGCTCCTAGGGTCAGCACGCCCAGCCCCGAACGTCCTGACCCGCCCTAGGAGGGGACCTCCTCCCAGCCTCGGCTCTGAGCTTTCCCCCTGGTGGCTGGGGGCACCTGTGTCGTGGTTCATCCAGCCTGGGGCTTCCGGGTAAAAGCAAGTCCAGGCAGGCTTAGGAGGGGAGCCAGAGGCCAGGCCGGGCCCCACCAGGCCCTGGAGACTGTGCAGAATGGTGTCAGTTTTCTGAGGGCCCCGGGAGAGTGCATACCCTCTTGGAGGCCCCGTAGAGCAGCTTCCGACAGGAGGGCTGGGGGTGGGCCTGAGGCCGGGAGCCTGGGCCTGCGGGGGCCTCCAGTCCCTTCCCCACCCGCATGCGAGCCCCGGGGCCCGACCCTCCTGAGGTGGCACCAGCAACCTCACCAGCAAGGTCACGGTCCACGCCAGCCTCTGTAGTCCGGAGAAGTCAAACCTGAACCCAGACGCCCCAGAAGGAGCGTAACACTCCCTGGAGCCCTCGCAGAATCACTGAAGACTGCCGATCACCCAGCTGAGGACTGGGGTGCCAGAAGCATCTAGAAGAAACCGACACTCACGCCCCACCAGCCCCTCAGAGAGAAGCCCCCTCCCTTGTGCGCAAGAAGAACATTGCAAGGGCTGCACTTTACATGAATGCGCTTGTCTGAACTGTCCAGCTGGGGCAGGGGGTGGCAGGGCAGCCCCCACCCCAGGGAGATCACCGGGGCAGGATGGGCTCTCCCCGGCGGCCAGCTCCATGCGGGGGGCGCCGGCCCTCCGCCTGCCTACCTCTCCCCAGGGCTCCCTTCTCCTCTCTCCCCCTCTCTAGTCCTGCGGCAACATCTACAAGGGCCTGGCCCAGACGGGAGCCTGGGGCTGTTTCGACGAGTTCAACCGAATCTCGGTGGAAGTCTTGTCGGTGATCGCCGTGCAGGTAGGGCCCCGCGGGGCTTAGTGCGCCGTGCAGCGAGGGGTGCTGTGGCACAGAGACGGGCGGTCTCCCCCGGGGCTGTCCCTCGGGGGCCCGGGGTCCGGGCAGGCGCACGGAAGCGAAACCAGTGAGCATCGGAGAGAGCGGCGTGTACGTAACCGACCGCAGATGAGGGGCTGCAGCCGCACTTACTGCCCCACCCCCTAAGTCGGTCACTGCACCCCAGAATGTTTTCTGACTCGAATGGACCAGCAGGGACCGGCCCAGGGTGCTAGCTAGAGGCTTCGCATGGGGTTGGGGGGTGGGGGGGAGCCCTTCTGGAAGGGAGCCCTGCGCTGCGGGCCAGCCAGGGAGGAAAGGCCAGGACCGGGGGCGGGAACTTTGCTGGGAAGGCGGAGACTCTGAATTCAAGTCCGGGTGGTTGGAAGGTTTTAACCGCGATCGTGGGGCGCCCTCCAGTGGTGGCGCGCGGCCTCGCAGCTGCTCTGCCGGGGCGGAACGTCAAACCCGGCCAAGGACCCCTGAAGTTTAGAGTTCCCCCAGTGCCGGCTTTCTTAAAGACTGTCTGACACAGAGGTGGCTCTGATCAGTGCTCCCACGCGGCACTTCCAGGGCAGGAACGGGACACACGGAGCCGCTAGGAGGTGAACACCACTCAGCGATAGTGCGGAACCAACTCTGAGGCAGCTTCGCCCTTGGGAGACGGGCGGGGGGGGGGGGGGCGTCCCCGGCGTTCTGCTGGGTGACATCACGTTACACGCCGCACGACACCCTGGCGTTCTGCCGGGCGACGTCATATTACAAACTGCACGATCAGACACAGCATTCGTGAAATGGCAGGATTACAGCAATAGGGAGCCGGGGGCCAAGGAGAAGGTGGGGGCCGGGGGAAGTGGGGCTATGGCTATAGAAGGGCACGTGAGGGGTCCTCGTGGTGACGGCAATGTCCCTTGTCTCGACTGTCGGCGTCGGGGTCCTGCTTGTGATGCTGCACTGCTGCTGTGCCAGATGTTACCACTAGGGGGCGCCGGGTAGGTCACGCGGGGGCACCCGGGCATGTGCTCCCCATTGTTTCTGAAAACTGCACGTGAGTCTAGTGTCTCAAAATGAAGTTTCATTACAAGGAGAGAAAAGAGGGCCTGGGTGGCTCAGTCGGGTAGGCATCTGACTCTTGATTTCAGCTCAGGTCGTGATCCCAGGGTCACGAGATTGAGCTCTGAGCTGGGCTCTGCACTGGGCATGGAGCCTACTTAAGACTCTCTCTCTCCCCCTCTGCCCCTCCCCCCCTCAAAAAGATAGAGAGAGAGAGAGAGAGAGAGAGACCAGGAGCGTCCTCTGCAAACTCACAGCCATGCACTTTAACACAGATGGAGATCCAGCCCGAAGAAACTGGTCATTCCCACGCGGACGTGTCTGTGTGCTTGTTTAGGTAAAATGTGTCCAAGATGCAATTCGGGCCAAGAAGAAAACTTTCAATTTCCTGGGAGAGATGATAAGCCTCGTCCCCACCGTGGGCCTGTTCATCACCATGAACCCTGGCTACGCGGGACGCACCGAGTTGCCCGAGAACTTAAAAGCCTTGTTCAGGTGCGTGGGCAGAGGGGAAGCTAGCCCAGAGCAAGCTGGGAGCCAGGGGAGGCCGGGGACACGGGGCTCCCCAGTCGGGGAGGCAGGGGGTCTAGCAGGCAGGGCCCCCTCTAAAAGTAGACGGCGGTCTTCCCTCTCTGCCTTCCTGGGGGGCACGGGGCGCGTGCCCTTCGGTGGAAGGCAGGGTTCAGAGAAGAGTCCGTAGAACAGGTGTAGGGCCTGGCGACAGTCCGGGCGGAGGGCAGAGGGCGTAGGAGGAACCAGGGAGGTGGAGAGTGGAGGGGGGCTGCTGGGAGCCCACCCCCTCGGCCCCGAAACCCTGACGCTGCGGGCTGCCTGGCAGGTGAGGCGCGGGGCTGGCTGACCAACCATGGGGTGGCGGGAGGAAGACGGGAGAAGCCGGAGGCCCACCCCGCTGATCTCCCCCAGGCCCTGTGCCATGGTCGTCCCCGACTTCGAACTGATATGTGAGATCATGCTGGTGGCCGAGGGCTTCCTGGACGCCCGCCTGCTGGCCAGGAAGTTCATCACGCTCTACACCTTGTGCAGGGAGCTCCTGTCGAAGCAGGTGCAAGCTGACGGCATCTGGGGCCCGCAGGGCGGCTGGGGAGGGTGCCTTCCGGGCCGGTCTGGGGAAGCTGCCCGAGCCGGAAGGCACGCTCACGTCCGCCGCCCGTGCCTGCCCTCCCCAGGATCATTACGACTGGGGCCTGCGAGCCATCAAGTCCGTGCTGGTGGTGGCCGGCTCCCTGAAGAGGGGCGACCCCAGCCGGGCAGAGGACCAGGTGCTGATGAGGGCGCTGAGAGACTTCAACATCCCCAAGATCGTGACCGACGACCTGCCTGTGTTCATGGGGCTGATCGGGGACCTCTTCCCTGCCCTGGATGTGCCTCGCAAACGGGACCTGAATTTTGAAAAGGTAGGTCCTGGCGGGCCCTCGGGTCCAGCCAGGTGTGGGGGGGGGGGGGTGTCTCGCGCCGTCACCTCCATGGCAGGTGCGACGGTGGGGCACGCGGCTCCCTCTGCCACGAGAGGCCCCCTGGAGCCACGAACGGCCTTCCAGCCCTGGGGGGGGGGCCCCTCTTTCAATGCTGGGGGCCGGGTCTCCCAGGGGACCGGAGAGGGCTTCGGGCAGGTCTGTCCCCCGCAGGGGTGCTCGGGAGAATCACCGGCAGGGCGAGAACGAGCGAGCGAACACAGCCACGCCGGGGGCCTCCCTCACAGTACCCCCTGCCAGGCAGGAAGTCCCCCTCCCGCCAGGACCGCCTGGTCCCCGCGCCCAGCACCCCGCCCTGTGCGCGCCTCCCCAGATCATCAAGCAGAGCGTCGTGGAGCTCAAGCTGCAGGCGGAAGACAGCTTCGTGCTCAAGGTCGTACAGCTCGAGGAGCTCCTTCAAGTGCGGCACTCGGTGTTCGTCATCGGGAACGCGGGCAGCGGCAAATCCCAGGCACGCCGCCCCCCACCCTCCCCCCGCCCCCCGTGCAACCCTCGCAGGGCCTCGTCGCCTCCCCACACCCCTGGGGCAGCCGCAGCCCTTGTCCTGGGTCCTCCTCTCTTCCTGCTCCTTCCCCCTGGACACCAGCCACCTGGCCCTCTGTGGCCAGTGCCCCACCCCCACCCTCCTGTTCCCTCCTGCCCCCCTGTGCAAGCCCCCCACGTTCCTGTCCCCTCCTCCCCCCGTGTGAGCCCCCCCACATTCCTGTCCCCACCTGCCCCCCCTGCACCAGCTCCCCACGTTCCTGTCCCCACCTGCCCCCCCTGCACCAGCTCCCCACCCCCCTCCTGTCCCCTGCCCCCTGCCACTATCTGGGCATAGTGAGCAGCAGAGGGTGGCGGCCAATGTTACTAACATCGATAACATCGGAAGATTCGAAGCCAGCCAAGCGTTCAGCTGGACGCCCACAGGACGGACTCCCGTGCTATTAATTCAAAATCGTTTCCAAAGTAATAACACGGGGGACGCTCACAAGTTATTTTTAAAAAGGCAGAAACTGTATGAACCCAGTCTTCTAAAAGGAACATATACATATGTATGCATTTTTAATGTTTATTCATTTTTGAGGGACAGAGAGAGGGAGAGGGGAGGGGCAGAAAGAGGGGACAGAGGATCAGAAGAAGGCTCTGTGCTGACAGCCGACGTGGGGCTCGAACTCAGAAACCGCCAGATCGTGACCTGAGCCGAAGCCCGATGCGCAACCGGCTGAGCGCCCCCCCCCCGCCCCAGGCGCCCCACACGTATGCATGTTTATGTCTGTACGCACACACGCACACACACGCGCGTTCACGTGAACCACCGACAAATGTCCTTAAACACCCCTTTCTCTGGGTGGAGGGATGGCGGGGAGTTTTCTTCCACGAGCGGGGACGGCCTCCACGGTCAGGAAATCGCTGCGAGTTTTCCCGAGCTTCGCCCGGTCTCCGGGCACACGGTGCTCCGCTGTCCGCGGATGGGAGCGCCTGCGGTCCCCGTCCCCGGGTTACTTGCCTCGGCCACCGTTCGGGGGACGCAGGCTCACCCGAGTGTCGGCAAAGCACAACGGTCGCAGAGCAGGAATTCTGCCTGGGGTTCGCAGGAGGCCCCCGCAGCCCTGGTGGAGGGCACCTTCCTGGGTTCGGGTGCCGGAGTGGCCGGGCCCCCGAGCCCGGTGTCAACGCCCGTCCCCCCGCCCCCACGCCCCCAGGTCCTCAAGTCTCTCCACAAGACCTACCAGAACATGAAGAGGAAGCCGATCGCTGTGGACCTGGACCCCAAGGCAGTCACCTGTGACGAGCTCTTTGGGATCATCAACCCGGCCACCAGGGAATGGAAAGACGGTAGGAGGAGCCGGGTCCGGGCAGGCGGAGTGGAGGCGGGTCACCAGCAGGCGTCCCAGGGGCACCCGGGCCTGCTCACCCACCACGGCCCTGCTCACCCACCCCGGCCCAGCTCACCCACCCCGGCCCAGCTCACCCCGGCCCTGCTCACCCACCCTGGCCCAGCTCACCCCAGCCCTGCTCACCCACCCTGGCCCTGCTCACCCACCCCGGCCCTGCTCACCCTGGCCCTGGTCACCCACCCCGGCCCAACTCACCCCGGCCCTGCTCACCCACCCCGGCCCTGCTCGTGCACCCGGGCCCAGCTCACCCCGGCCCTGCTCACCCACCCCGGCCCTGCTCACCCACCCCGGCCCTGCTCACCCACCCCGGCCCTGCTCACCCACCCCAGCCCTGCTCACCCCGGCCCTGCTCACCCACCCCGGCCCAGCTCACCCCGGCCCTGCTCACCGACCCCGACCCAGCTCACCCCGGTCCTGCTCACCTCACCCACCCCGGCCCTGCTCACTCAGGCGGAGTGGAGGCAGGTCACCAGCAGGCGTCCCAGGGGCACCCGGGCCTGCTCACCCACCGCGGCCCTGCTCACCCACCCCGGCCCAGCTCACCCTGGCCCTGCTCACCCACCCTGGCCCAGCTCACCGCAGCCCTGCTCACCCACCCTGGCCCTGCTCACCCACTCTGGCCCTGCTCACCCACCCCGGCCCTGCTCACCCTGGCCCTGGTCACCCACCCCAGCCCAGCTCACCCCGGCCCTGCTCACCCACCCCGGCCCTGCTCACCCACCCTGGCCCTGCTCACCCACCCCAGCCCAGCTCACCCTGACCCTGCTCACCCACCCCAGCCAGGCTCATACTTGCCCTGCTCACCCACACCAGCCCTCCTCACACTTGCCCTGCTCACCCACACCTACCCTGCTCACATGAGCCCTGCTCACACTTGCCCTGCTCACCCACACCAGCCCTGCTCACGCCAGCCCTGCTCACCCTAGCCCTGCTCACCCAACCCAGCCCTAGTCACCCCACCAGCCCTGCTCAACCACCCCAGCCCTGCTCACACTTGCCCTGCTCACCCACCCCAGCCCTGCTCAGCCACACCAGCCCTGCTCACCCATCCCAGCCCAGCTCACCCCGGCCCTGTTCACCCACCCCGACCCTGCTCACCAACCCCGGGCCTGCTCATCCACCCCGGCCCTGCTCACCTACCCCAGCCCTAGTCACCCCCACCAGCCCTGCTCACCCACCCCAGCCCTGCTCACCCAGCCCTGCTCACCCACACCAGCCCTAGTCACCCATACCAGCCCTGCTCAACCACCCCAGCACTGCTCACCCACCCCAGCCCTGCTCACACTTGCCCTGCTCACCCACCCCAGCCCACCTTACCCCAGCTCTGCTCATCCACCCGGGCCCAGCTCATCCCGTCCCTGCTCACCCACCCCGGCCCAGCTCACCCCGGCCCTGCTCACCCACCCCGGCCTAGCTCACCCGGCCCTGCTCACCCACCCCGGCCCAGCTCACCCACCCCGGCCCAGCTCACCCACCCCGGCCCAGCTCACCCCGGCCCTGCTCACCCACCCCGGCCCTGCTCACCCACCCCGGCCCTGCTCACCCACCCCGGCCCTGCTCACCCCGGCCCTGCTCACCCACCCCGGCCCTGCTCACCCACCCCAGCCCAGCTTACCCCGGCCCTGCTCATCCACCTGGGCCCAGCTCACCCTCCCCAGCCCAGCTCACCCCGGCCCTGCTCACCCACCCCGGCCCTGCTCACCCACCCCGGCCCTGCTCACCCACCCCGGCCCTGCTCACCCACCCTGGCCCTGCTCACCCACCCCAGCCCAGCTCACCCACCCCAGCCCAGCTCACCCTGACCCTGCTCACCCATCCCAGCCCTGCTCACACTTGCCCTGCTCACCCACCCCAGCCCTGCTCACCAGTACCAACCCTGCTCATGCCAGTCCTGCTCAACCACAGCAGCCCTCCTCACCCTGGCCCTGCTCACCGACACCTACCTTGCTTACCCACACCAGCCCTGCTCACTCACCCCAGCCCTGCTCACGCCAGCCCTGCTCAACCACCCTAGCCCTGCTCACACTTGCCCTGCTCACCTACCCCAGCCCTGCTCACACTTGCCCTGCTCACCTACCCCAGCCCAGCTCACCCTGGTCCTGCTCACCCACCCTGGCCCTGCTCACCTACCCCGGCCCAGCTCACCCTGGCCCTGCTCACCCACACCTACCCTGCTTACCCACACCAGCCCTGCTCACGCCAGCCCTGCTCACCCACCCCAGCCCTGCTCACACTTGCCCTGCTCACCTACCCCAGCCCTGCTCACACTTGCCCTGCTCACCCACCCCAGCCCTGCTCACGCCAGCCCTGCTCACCCACCCCAGCCCTAGTCACCCCCACCAGCCCTGCTCAACCACCCTAGCCCTGCTCACCCACCCCAGCCCTGCTCACACTTGCCCTGCTCACCTACCCCAGCCCAGCTCACCCCGGCCCTGCTCACCCACCCTGGCCCTGCTCACCCACCCCGGGCCTGCTCACCCACCCCGGCTCTGCTCACCCACCCCGGCTCTGCTCACCCACCCCGGCTCTGCTCACCCACCCCAGCCCAGCTCACCCCGGCCCTGCTCACCCACCCCGGCCCTGCTCACCCACCCCGGCCCTGCTCACCCACCCCAGCCCAGCTCACCCTGGCCCTGCTCACCCACCCCGGCCCTGCTCACCCACCCCAGCCCAGCTCACCCCGGCCCTGCTTACCCACCCCGGCCCTGCTCACCCACCCTGACCCAACTCACTCCGGCCCTGCTCACCCACCCCGGCCCTGGTCAACCACCCCAGCCCTGCTCAGCCACCCCAGCCCAGCTCACCCCAGCCTTGCTCACCCACCCCGGCCCTGCTCACCCACCCCGGCCCTGCTCAACCACCCTAGCCCTGCTCACCCACCCCAGCCCTGCTCACACTTGCCCTGCTCACCTACCCCAGCCCTGCTCACACTTGCCCTGCTCACCTACCCCAGCCCAGCTCACCCTGGTCCTGCTCACCCACCCTGGCCCTGCTCACCTACCCCGGCCCAGCTCACCCTGGCCCTGCTCACCCACACCTACCCTGCTTACCCACACCAGCCCTGCTCACGCCAGCCCTGCTCACCCACCCCAGCCCTGCTCACACTTGCCCTGCTCACCTACCCCAGCCCTGCTCACACTTGCCCTGCTCACCCACCCCAGCCCTGCTCACGCCAGCCCTGCTCACCCACCCCAGCCCTAGTCACCCCCACCAGCCCTGCTCAACCACCCTAGCCCTGCTCACCCACCCCAGCCCTGCTCACACTTGCCCTGCTCACCCACCCCAGCCCTGCTCACACTTGCCCTGCTCACCCACCCCAGCCCTGCTCATGCCAGCCCTGCTCACCCACCCCAGCCCTAGTCACCCCCACCAGCCCTGCTCAACCACCCTAGCCCTGCTCACCCACCCCAGCCCTGCTCACACTTGCCCTGCTCACCTACCCCAGCCCAGCTCACCCCGGCCCTGCTCACCCACCCCGGCCTTGCTCACCCACCCTGGGCCTGCTCACCCACCCCGGCTCTGCTCAACCACCCTAGCCCTGCTCACCCACCCCAGCCCTGCTCACACTTGCCCTGCTCACCTACCCCAGCCCAGCTCACCCTGGCCCTGCTCACCCACCCCGGCCCTGCTCACCCACCCTGGGCCTGCTCACCCACCCCGGCTCTGCTCACCCACCCCGGCTCTGCTCACCCACCCCGGCTCTGCTCACCCACCCCAGCCCAGCTCACCCCGGCCCTGCTCACCCACCCCGGCCCTGCTCACCCACCCCGGCCCTGCTCACCCATCCCGGCCCAGCTCACCCCGGCCCTGCTCACCCACCCCGGCCCTGCTCACCCACCCCAGCCCTGCTCACCCATCCCGGCCCAGCTCACCCCGGCCCTGCTCACCCATCCCCGCCCTGCTCATCCACCCCAGCTCACCCACCCCAACCCTGCTCACACTTGCCCTGCTCACCCACCCCAGCCCTGCTCACCCCAGCCCTGCTCACCCACACCAGCCCTGCTCACCCACCCTGGCCCTGCTCATTCACAGGCCTTTTCTCCACCATAATGCGGGACCTGGCCAACATCACTCATGATGGCCCCAAGTGGATCGTCCTGGATGGGGACATAGACCCTATGTGGATCGAATCTCTCAACACCGTCATGGATGACAACAAGGTTCAAGGGGCTCCTGGATTCTAGAGCTAACCCTCAAAGCCTGGCGATGGCCCGGAGGGGGGCAGGGGGCTCACGGGAAGCACGTCACCACCCGCTGCACACGATGGACAGAACCTTCCGTAGACTGGCCCTGGGGAGGGAGACGGAACCTTCCGTAGGCTGGCCCTGGGGAGTGAGACGGAACCTTCCGTAGGCTGGCCCTGGGGAGCGAGGGTCTGTCTGGAACGGCAGCAGCATGGGTGAAGGGCACAGATACGGAAAACTTTCTTGCCTAAATGGCACGTGACATAACGTGGCAGGACATCTAACATCTTGGAAGACAGAAACAGAATTCAGAATGATCTAGAAACAGCGGAAGACGACGATTCTTACTTGGGTGGAACAGGGAACACAAGAACTCCGGGGGGGGGGGGGGGCACGCTTTCCCAAAGCAAATGTGGTATCACACTGATGCCCTACGCGGTGCTCACTTCGGGAAGCCTCCCGTGTTGTCTGGGGGTGGGACAGGTGTCAGGGACATCTAGGGAAGCTGGCTGGTGACGAGCACAGGTGCACGGGCCCTCTTTGTTCTGAGACACCCCCGTGTGACAAACCATCAGGACAATGGCACGTCGGCCGCTGAAAACCCACAGGCCTGACCCCCTTCCCAGGTCCTCACGCTGGCCAGTAACGAGCGAATCCCCCTGAACCGCACCATGAGGCTGGTGTTTGAGATCAGCCACCTGAGGACGGCCACCCCGGCCACCGTCTCCAGAGCCGGGATTCTGTACATCAACCCCGCAGACCTGGGGTGGAACCCGTGAGTTGGGTTTTCGCTTTTCCGTTCCAAACTGGCAGAGAAAGGCGAGGCTGGCGGCGTTTCCAAGTCGCCTGTGAGGGCGTGCGGGCATTCATTCGACAAATACCGCACGCAGGGCCTCCCCCGGGCCCCGGGGCACGGCAGCGGAAGGACCAGCGACAGCCGTGTGAACACGAGGTGTGGTGACGGGGACTAGCCCACGGCACCGTGCGCCGGGAACCCTGCGGGGAAGTGTTCCCAAGAGGAAGGCGCAGTTTGGGCTGAAACCTGGCGGGAGAGGGAGTTTTCCAGGCGGACAGAAACTGCAGGGAGCTCGCCAGGCGAGAACCAGCCTTGACGGGAACGTGGCGGGGCGGGGTGGCTAGAGTGGGAGGTTCCGGGGTCCGGGTGGCGGTCGGGAGTCCGTGGACGGAGCGTCAAGCCTGAAGATGCTCTTGGCAGGAAGGAGCTGATACTGGACCAGCCTGCGGGGCCCACACGGGGGCCCTTTCTGGGGTGAAGAGGGCCGGCCACGCCAGGGGATGATGGGTGACCACTGGGGGCAGGGAGGAAGGGACAATGTGAGAAATGCTCAAAATCTTAAGAAATGGAAGATCTGGCATTGATTCGGGGGCCCGAACCCAAAATCAGAGTGTTGGAGGGTCTGGTTCCACCCAGAGGCCCCCAGGGAGCCAGCGCCCCAGGCCTTTCTCCTGGCTGCTGGTGGCTCCGGGCCACCCGTGGCGACCCTTGGCTCGTGGATGCATCACCCGATCTCTGCGTCCACATCCACATGGCCACCTTTCTGTCTCTCGTGGTCTCCCTTCAGTCCCCTTTTCTTGTAGGGACAGTCATGGGATTGGGGCCCGCCCTCATTTCGGGATCCTAACCTTGACTACGTCTGCAAAGACCCTTTTCCAAATAAGGTCACATTTATGGGTCCTGGTGGACATGTGTTTTGGGAGCCACTACACCACATGTGAGAGTTTCCAGGGTGGGAAGACGAGGCAACAGGAGGGAGGCGGAGGGTTCGGGGGCACCGGAAGGGGGTGGGGGGTAGGAAGGAGAGAGCCAAAAGGAAGCCTTGTGCCAGGAGTGGTTCTCGAGGCCCCCGGAGGAAGGAGCAAGCCGGTGAGCGGCTGTTTGGGGACGAGGAGGGGGGAAGTGAAGAGGGCAGGGGGCCAACACGCGCCCCCCATCCCTCCCACGGGGACAGCAGTGACTTGAGGCCGGGAGACCGCAGAGCACATCCCAGAGCAGGAAGGGGAGCGAGGTTTCCCCCTGGGAGCCGGGCGGGGGCTTACCACGCTTTGCCCGCGGACACAGATCGTGGAAAGGATCGCTCTGTCATTCTGGACAACCCAGGGTGCAGTGGGGCAGACGTTTTAGCTGCCGGTCCTCCGTTCTGTTGGAGGCACGGTAAGAATCAGAGCCTGTCCTCGGGGCTGCGGATGCCAGGCTAGCCGTGTCTGGTGACGTGAGCCCCCCGCTTCTGCCCCATCCTGGAAATGATGCGCTCGCTGACCCACCAGGGGGCCGGACGCTGTTTATGCTTTAGGCAGGGCACTTAGCGCTCACGGCAGGCCAGGCTCCCTTCTGCGGGCTCTAAAAATATCCGCCCAGGCAGTCCTCACTCCCACTCAGAAGTGAAAAACCTGGGAGCCCGACATGTTGAGTAACTCGCCCAAGCTGCTGCTGGCCGAAGTCGATTCAGGCCCAGGCAGCAGGCTCCAGAGTCTGTACCCTCGCCCTTGGGGTGGCCCGCTTCTCAACAACCCACGCCAGCAGCGGGTGGACACCAGACAGTCCAACACGGGTCCTCAGTGGTTGCCTATTGCGTTAGTTTGGACGCCTCTGTAGAACGTGACAAATTCATCTCAAACTAGCTAAAGCAAAAAAAAAAAAAAAAAAAAAAAAAGGTTGGCTCAATTCAGCAAGCGGTGCTTCAGGCACGGCTGGATCCAGGAACTCAGATGATCTAATGAGAGGCGCCTGTTCCTCTCTCTTCCTCTCCTTCCCTTCCTATCCCCCTCCCCCTTTCCACACAGACGATGTGAAATCTTTCTCCTCCCCTATGTCCAGCTCTGCCCCCATCAGTATTGGCTTCATTTGGGGTAGGAAAGATGGCTCCCAGTCGTTCTAGGCTACAGGACCCCCTATGGCTAGAATGCCAGAGGCAGAGCGCGCCCCCACGGCCCCGCCGCCCCCGTCAGACCCTCTCAAGGTCGGCGTCCGGCCGCATCACCAGGCAGGAGCGCCAGAGTCACTCAGAGGCGCCAGGGATGTTCACCAAGGGGAGGGACGCCACGCGGGCCCGCCACGGTGGCCCCACCACCCGGTGCCCCCCGTCTCCCCCAGGGTAGTGAGTAGCTGGATTGAGAGGCGCAAGGTGCAGTCAGAAAAGGCCAACCTCATGATCCTCTTTGACAAGTACCTGCCCACGTGCTTGGACAAGTTGCGTTTTGGGTTTAAGAAGATCACGCCCATACCGGAGGTCACGGTCATCCAGACCATCCTGTACCTGCTGGAGTGCCTCCTCACAGAGAAGAGCGTGCCGCCCGACTCCCCCAAGGAGCTGTACGAGCTCTACTTTGTGTTTGCCTGTTTCTGGGCCTTCGGGGGGGCCATGTTCCAGGACCAGGTGAGCGGCCACCCCCCCCTCGGGGAGCCAGCCGTCCAGGCGGGGCCTCTGGGCGTCCCTAGCCGGGCCCTCGGCTCCGATTTGCTCTTCAACAGCTTGTGGACTATCGAGTCGAGTTCAGCAAATGGTGGGTCAACGAGTTCAAGACGATCAAGTTCCCCTCGCAGGGAACCATCTTCGACTACTACGTAGATCCCGACACGAAAAAGTTCCTGCCGTGGACAGAGAAAGTGCCCTCCTTTGAGCTGGACCCCGACGTCCCGCTGCAGGTGCCCGCCCCGGGGTGGTGACAGTTGGGGAGCGGGACTCAGCGCCCCGTCTCACACCTCTTGACGGGTCACCGAACACACGCGATTTTCAACAGTAAACCCGGGGACTTGGCAAACCGTTGGGTCTGCAGGTTCGCCGGGAGGTGGAAATCAGAGGTGCAGGACGTCTGAGGGTCACGACTCCCCCCCCCCCCCCACCCCCACCCCGTCCCGGCCCAGGCCTCTCTGGTGCACACCACAGAAACCACGCGTATTCGCTACTTCATGGATCTGCTCATGGAGAAGTCGTGGCCGGTGATGCTGGTGGGGAACGCAGGCACGGGCAAGTCGGTGCTGATGGGGGACAAGCTGGAGAGCCTCAACACCGACGACTACCTCGTGCAGGCCGTGCCCTTCAACTTCTACACGACCTCAGCCATGTTGCAGGGTGGGGCCGGGGCCAGAGCGGGGGTGCGGGGGTACGGGGTGGGGCCGGAGCCAGGAGCAGGGGTGCAGGGGCGTGGGGTGGGGCCGGGGGGCAGGCTAGGGTGCAGGGTGGGGCCGGAGCCAGGAGCAGGGGTGCGTGGGTGTGGGGTGGGGCCGGGGCCAGGAGCAGGGGTGCAGGGGTATAGGGTGAGGCTGGGGGCAGGAACAAGGGTGCAAGGTGAGGCTGAGGCCAGTCTGGGGTGCAGAGTGAGGCTAAGGCCAGGAGCCAGGGGTACAGGATGGGGCTGGGGCCAGGAACGGGACTACAGGTGGGACCAGGGGCAGGAACATGGGTGCAAGATGAGGCCAGGGCCAGGCTGAGGTGTAGGGTGAGGCCAGGGGTATGCCAGGGTACAGGGTGGGGCTGGGGCCAGGAGAAGGGGTGCAGGGTGAGGCCAGGAAAAGGGGCATAATAGGGGGCCAGGTTGAGGTACAAAGTGGGACGGGGCCAGGTGCAGGGGTGAGGGGTGGGGCCAGGGGCTAGGGTGCGGGGCGGGGCTGGGACCAGGAGAAGAGGTGAGGCCAGGGAGAGGGGTGCATGCAGTAGAGGGCCAAGTTGAGATACAAAGTGGGACAGGAGCAGGGGTGCAGGGGTGCAGGGTGGGGCTGGGACCAGGAGAAGGGGTGAGGCCAGGGAAAGGGGTACAGTAGAGGGCCAGGTTGAGGTGCAGAGTGGGACTGGGGGCAGGAGCAGGGGCATAGCGGGGGGGCTCAATGACCACAATGGGTCCTCACTGCCCTGTCTGGACGCCCCCAGTCACGCTCATCCCAGTGGCTGGCCCCTTACCGCCACAGTCCCCATTATCCCTTTTCACTGAAGACCAGGGACTGGCCAGGGTCCCCTTCTCCGGCCACGCCCCCTCCACTGGCCTCTGTCCTCAGAGGAGGGGGGATGGGAGTAGTCGCCAGGACCCCTCGTCCCAGAGCTCCTGGGCAGATGCCACCGGGAGCTCCTGCCACAGCCAGTCTGAGGTGGCCCCAAGGTTGTCCAGGCGCAAGGCTCCTGCCGCCTGCTCCTTGGATCCTTGATGCCCAAGTCTCCCGGCTTTGCTCCTGGGGGTGATGGAGTCGAAGCTCACCCATCCTCAGGGCCCCCTCCAGGGCCACTGCCCAGGCCACACCACCTGGTGCTGGGGACCAGGGGCCCCGTAGGACCTCCCACCAGGATGTAGCAGGCATGGTGGCAGCCGGCTGGCTCCCTTCTCCAGGGGTTCTGGAGAAGCCGCTGGAGAAGAAATCCGGGAGGAACTACGGTCCGCCAGGCACCAAGAAGCTGATCTACTTCATCGACGACATGAACATGCCCGAGGTGGACAAGTACGGGACCGTGGCGCCCCACACGCTCATCCGACAGCACATGGACCACGGGCACTGGTAAGCGGGCGGTGGGGCGGGGGCTGCGGGGAGGGTCCAGGACCGGGATGCAGACCGGGCCAGAGGAGTGCACCTCCTGCGAGGCTCGGGACAGCCCGGCCTCCCTCCGCCCCTGGCTCACGCGGGCCCCCGTTCACAAGACACCCACGGTAACGGCACAAGCACCACCCGGCATTAGCAGAACGGGGACGAGGACTCGCAGAGGCTGACAGCGGATCGGTATCCGGAGCGTGCCAGGAATTCCTGAAAACCAACAACAAGCAATGACTCCCAGCGGAGAAAAACGCATAAGGGGGGGGGGTGCGCGGGGAACCCCAACAGGTAAGAGGCACGTGAAAAATGCAAACTTTCGGCTCATCCGAGTCCCTGCAAGTTTCGTCAGGGAAACGGCCAGCCTATCTGAGAATCGTCGTCGTCATTATCGTTCATGATTAGAACGACCCGGGCCGGGCACACCTGCCCTGTGTCGGGTCTCCGTGCGTTAGCACATTTAGTCCCCGTGTTGGCGCAGGGCACGGGGCGCTGGGCCGCCTTGCCTGGGTGGTGGTGGGGGGGGGGGGCCGATGCTGCTGGACGGCAGAGCTGGGGCGGAAGCTCGTGCCTGCGCGCTAAGCCACTCCGCCGCCTCTCGTTTCCAGATTTTCCTTGAGGACAGGAAGTGAAATCGGCCCGTTCACATATAAGCGACACTCATGGGGGGTTTTGGTCACCACGCGCGAGAGATGATGGCGGGCGGGGTGGGGGCCGGTGGCACGACTTTGGGGGGGTCTCCCTCGCGCAGGTACGACAGACAGAAGCTGACACTGAAGGACATCCACAACTGTCAGTACGTGGCTTGCATGAACCCCACCTCCGGATCCTTCACCATCGACCCCAGGCTCCAGGTGGGCAGAAGCCAAACTCCGCTCGTCCCGCCGCCATGGGGTTGAGGTCTCAGAACAAGCACATCCCGTACAGTATTCGGGACACGCTTACTCATCAGGACAATTGTTTGTTATTTACCTGAAACTCAGATTTATCTATTATTTTTTTTAAGTTTTTTTTTTTTTAAATGTTTGTTTATTTTTGAGTCAGGGAGAGACAGAGCGTGAACGGGGGAGGGTCAGAGAGAGAGGGAGACACAGAATGGGAAGCAGCCTCCAGGCTCTGAGCAGTCAGCCCAGAGCCCGACGCGGGGCTCGAACTCACGGACCGCGAGATCGTGACCTGAGCCGAAGTCGGACGCTGAACCGACTGAGCCCCCCAGGCGCCCCTCTGAAACTCAGATTTAGCAGGATCTCCCATACTAACATCTGCAACCCCATCCAGGCAGAACCTCGCTTCTAAAGGATCTAAGCGGATCCTTACGATTTCGTGGGATCTGAAGGATCTGAGCGGATCCTTATGATTTCGTGGGATCTTACCACATACGAGGCCCAAGGAGGGAGACCGTCCGTTCCGACCATGCCCGCGAGACACTAGGTGACGGGGGCAGAGCCTGCGCCCCCAGGCAGGCAGGAACCCCGGGCCACCAGCTGGTCCCCCCGGGGCCACCTGACGGGGATCTGTGGTTGTTCCCGGCAGCGCCATTTTTGTGTGTTTGCCGTGAGCTTTCCGGGCCAGGAGGCCCTCACCACCATCTACAACACGATCCTGGCCCAGCACCTGGCCTTTCGCTCGGTCCCCATGGTGGTTCAGAAGATGAGCACCCAGCTGGTGACCTCGGCCCTGGGTAAGCTGACGGCTCATCCCCTCCCCTCCTGTCAGTAAAACCTGCTGCTTCACGGGGCTGATGGCTTCTTCGCAGTCTCCCCTGGAAGATATTTTATTTCTACTTTTAAAATCAATATTTTTAAACGATGCTATGTTGCAGCAGGAGGTATGATGAAATCCAGTGGCTTGAGGGGAGGGCGGGGGGTGGGGGGGCGGGGGTAGGAAATTCAAGTGTACAAGGAGTGATTTACACATCAGTAGGGCAGCAAACCTCCCTCTTCGGCCGTGCAGAACTTACTCAAGTTGTCGCCACCTCGTAGTCCATTTGCTTTCGAAGCTGTACCTTAAGCTCTGCCCTTCCTGAGGCCGTTAAGAGCACCTAAGAATCGATGTATCTTTTTCCGGTAACAGCCCTGCATCAGAAAGTCACTGCAATGTTTCTTCCCACGGCCATTAAATTTCATTATGTCTTCAACCTGAGGGACCTCTCCAGTATTTTCCAGGTACTACTCCCTTAGCCCTCTTCTGGCCAAGTCCCTGACCCGTGGGTGCTCTCCTCCTGTGCTGCTCTCAGGAGAGAAAGCAAAGCGACCTATGGACTGATGACAGCAATGATGATGGGGCTGCGTGTGTCACTACCCTGTTGTTTTGCTTGCCTGGTTCCATCTCCCCCTAGAAGTGTGGACCCCATGCAAGCAGGGCCTATCTGGGCTGTGATCCCGGAGCCCCAGAGGGGGTCTGGAACGTGCTAGACTCTCCGTAAGAACCTGTCGGACGTGCCCGGGGCACTCGGTCGCCAAATGGCTGAGCCAGGACCGGACACAGGCAGGCTTGCGGCGGATCCCCGGCCCGTAACTGCCCGCCCTGTGGCCCTCGAGAGTCTGGTTCCCCCTCGTGGCCAGACTCGTCTGTCCCTTCTCCGCCAGCCACCCCGTTAGAGAACGAAGGCATCGGCCCTGTCGTGGGAGGAGGATTCCCCCACATCTCCGCCCGCGACACAGCCTCCGGGAAGCACATGGCCTCGGCCATCCGTGCCTTGGCAGATCACCGCCTGGGAAAGTGACCACTCTCTCGCGTCGGCTACGTACGGCACCTGGCTGGCCTCCGTAGTGCAGCTGACGATGCTGACCGTCCCGTGCCTGGGGCAGGGGCTCTTATTCTCCACAGCGGAGATCCTGAGGGTACCGCTCGACCTAGTCCGCCTCTGGCTGCATGAGGCCGAGAGGGTGTATGGCGACAAGATGGTGGACGGGAAAGACCAGGACATGCTGCGCAGAGTCACGATGGCTTCCACCAAGAAATTCTTTGACGTAAGTCAAGCCACCAAGTCCCTCTGATGAGCCCCGACAGGCCCTAGGAGGGCAGAGTGCCTGGGGCCCGCCGATAAGGCGAGCCCTCTCGGAAGGGCCCCGACGCGAGGGTGCGAAGGACCGCGCCGGGTCCCCAGAAGTGACTCGGTCACGCGAGTGTGTGTCTGGGGGAAGGACTGACGCTTCAGTAGGTCGGGATGTGATGAGCTCCCTCCGTCCGCTTGGCGTAGAGAAAGGCCTGCTTGGCTCATGGCGCTCTACTCGTACGTCCTAGGCTTTCTTGGAAGATTCTTTTCTTTCTCCTGACGTGATGGGAGATGGGACCGTCCTACCGGGGAGGTTTTTGCCCGCTGGTTTGCAGGGCCCCAGCAGCAGCGGTTTGGGCCCATGAAGACTCGGCCCGGCGTCCCGGGGCCGCTGCGGCAAGCAGCGTGATGCGTTGAGCTGCGTGCCCACGATGGACCGCGGAAGTGTCTTACCTCTTATTCCTAGGATCTCGGCGAAGAGCTTCTCTTCGCCAAGCCAAATATCTTCTGCCACTTCTCTCACGGGATCGGCGAGCCCAGATACTTCGCGGTAACCAACGTGGCCCATCTACACAAGCTCCTGGTGGACGTCCTCGACAGTTACAACGAAGTCAACGCGGTCATGAACTTGGTGAGGGGCGTGCGCCGTGCTGACAGCACAGGCGAGGGGCCGGGACCCCGCTTTCCCCGTCCCGCCTCGCCGGGAACCACGGCGGTGCCCTGGGGTGGCGTGACTCTTGGCAAAGGCCGCCTGGACCCGCCCCCCCCACCCAGGAGGGTCTGGGCCGTGGACGGAGCCGCATCCGCGCGCCCCGGGATGCCAAGAAGCCTCTCGGTTCTCGGCAGGTGCTGTTCGAAGACGCGGTGGCTCACGTCTGCAAAATCAACCGCATCTTGGAGTCGCCCCGTGGGAACGCCCTGCTGGTGGGCGTGGGAGGCAGCGGGAAACAGAGCCTCTCGCGCCTGGCCGCCTACATCAGCGCGCTGGACGTGTTCCAGATCAGCCTCAGGAAGGGCTATGGGATCCCAGACCTCAAGGTGAGACGTGGCTTTCTGACGAGCCGCCCCTGCGGAAGGGGAGGAGGCGGGGGGCAGGGAAACTCTGACCACGCGCCGGTCCGAAAAGAGGCCCCCGGGACACAGAAAGTGAATGTCCCTGCAGGGTCCTCGTCGGAGGGAGTAAGGGCCGGGACACGTGCTTCCACCAGTGCCCGTGCCCCTGTGGCCCAGGGGAGAGGCCGTGCGGGTCCCTGTCCCCGCCGGGCTGGAGTCTGTAGGGTCAGCCCAGCAGCAGCGGGACCCGGTTCTTGCCCCTGGTCGCCGAGTTGTTCTTGTCGTTCCCGGGTCCCCAGAGTAAATAATTCCGGGCGGTTACTCGGTATCTGACTACGAACTTGGATCCTGCCAGGCCGCTTTTTGAATTAATCAAATAAACATTAGTGTCAACAGGTCTCCCATCACCAAGACGTGCTGCGGAGGCTTTTCATTGATTTCTTTTTCCCGAAAGTTTGCTCTGGCCGGGGAACTGTGCTCATCAGACATGAGTGGCCCAGAGCAAATCGGCGTCCTGCTTCAGATTAGAACTGAAACTGATTCGACCGCATTACAGGGGGCGCATCTCTCTCTGCGTTGGTGCCGGGGGGCCGCTTCTGCAGGCCGGACCCAGCGGGGACCCTCCCCACTGCACGGGGCCCTGAGGACCCTGAGGGTCGTTGGTGGGCAGCTTTAGCGGGGTGACCTGGAGCCCTGCCGGGGCACAGCACCCTGGGATGCTCTGCGGGAGGAGGTGGTCCGCTGGCAGAGACCCTTGGAACAACAGTGGGGACGGGGTGCTAATTCTCAGCCCTGCCGGCTCTGCCAGGGGGGCTCTGCCAGGGACCACAACCTCTGGACAAGCATGTGGCTTCTGTCCTTGGCATTGTCCCCAGGGGATTCTACTCTTTCCAGCAAAGGACTAGCCGATGTATTTTTAGGTCCTTGCGTTAAGGGAAAGGTCTTCCTACGGGGGCTACACCGCCTCCTGGACTGGACCGGCTCGCAGCTTAGCCGGTCAAGTTAGTTCACTCTGATTTCCCGGGTGCACTTGACGGCATTTAGGACCCTCGCCTCTGAGCTGTATCATCTCACTGGGTTTTCTCTGCTGAAAAGTTTCTAATCTATCAACCAAGTTATACTGGTTTATTTCTTTTTTGTAATGTTTACTTATTTTTGAGAGAGAAAGAGAGAGAGAGACAGAGTGTGAGCAGAGGAGGGGCAGAGAGAGAGGGAGACACAGAATCGGAAGCAGGCTCCAGGTTCTGAGCCATCAGCACAGAGCCCAATGCAGGGCTTGAACTCATGACCCGTGAGATCATGACCTGAGCCGAAGTCGGACACTTAACCGAATGAGCCACCCAGGCGCCCCACATACTGGTTTATTTTTACGATTGCATCCCAGTGTCTGTCGCCGTGTGGATTTTGTCCCTGGCACTTCACTTTAGGGCCAGTTGTGAGTGTTGAGTCTGAACAGCGTTCTTACAGGCGATCTGAGGACTGTGCCCTCAACACCCACTGCGAGCCGGCTGGTGCTAACCGTCCGCTATCACTTATTGAGCAGCTGCTGTGTGTTCAGAAGTAAAGAAGGAGACAAAGTGGGCTGACGGGGCTTGTGTTGTGCCGTTAGTGATGTGATGTCGTTACACGGTCTGCACCATAAGCTGTGGACGCCCGCTGGAGGTTAGAGGCAGGAAAGGGGTCAGGAACTGTCCCCGAGGGACACTGTGGAGAATCCTGGACGTGGTCCCCAGGAAACGAGATGCCATCAAGTGTTTGAGCAGAGAGAACCAAGACCTGGGAAGGTCCCAGAACAAAATGGAGGGCGGTTTGAGGACCACAGAGAGTGCCGCGGGGTGAGCGGTGGGGAGGTGCAGAAAAGCCTTGTGCCCCACAGGGGCTGGGACCGGGCCGTGTAGGGAGCGGGAAGGGAGAGACCTGAGGGGCAGTCTAGGGGTGCCCCCACCCGCCAGGGCTCTGCCTGCACAGGAGGGAGTAGGGGGGCAGGGCCTCGCTGGGCTCCCCACTCTCCGGGCCCCAGCGCTGCCCTGTTTGTATTCCTGTGGGATGCTCCCCCAAAGCCTGAGTCGTAGCCCGGAGAGGAGGGACGCACCTGATGGGGAACCCCGGAAGTTGAGTCAGGGCCCAGCTATCATGGTCTGATGATAATAAGCAGCTTAGGGGGCCTCCCAGCCAGAGATGGGAGCGTGTGCTCCCCTCCACCAACGCCAACCCCTAGACTCCCCCTGGACGCGGGTGATCACTGACCTCCTTGTCAACGAGGGGCGAGTGGGGAAGGGACCCGTAGGCACCCGAGCTTTGGGAGCTGACTGTGACGTCTGCACCCGGAGCGGCGCCCAGCAGGGTGGTGCCCTCCGCTAGGCCGCAAATGAGGCCGGGGCAGATCTGGGCTGGGGGCCCGGGGGGCAGCCGGGAGGAACCTACGTGATGCCGCTCCGCATACATGGGCATCTGAGGAATTTGAGGGAGAGGAAGGACGTGCTGGGGGGCTGGGAAGTGCTGGGAGGTGGGAGGCGGGGACCCCAGGACGGGACCAGCAGCCTAAGAGGGTGGGAGTGAGGGACGGGCAAGAGAGAACACGCAGGGCCGAGGCCGCACGAGGGCAGGTGTGGCCGCCAGGGTCAGAGGGGTGAAGCTTTGAGACGGCGGGGCAGAGCCAAGGCGGGGCAGGACAGGGACGCGCCAGAGGAGGGACAGCCCCGCGGGCTCTCCTGGGGACACCGAGGAGAGAGCCGGCCGGCCGAGCAGCGGAGCACCTGTGGGCTGATGGGAAGGAGCCACAGACCCAGACGTGGCGGGAGGGGGAGCAGCTGGGTCAGGAGGAGCCCCTTATCCCCATTCCTAGGCCTTCAGTCTTTCCAGAAACTTCCACCCTGACCTGGACAGCCGTACAGTTAGCTTTGCGCGCCTCAGCCAGTCGGGCCAGACTTGGAATCTGAATTTGGGGAACCTTTAGAGCTTTGCACCCAGTGGCTCCCACCTGCAGGAAGAAAGGGCCCTCCGCGGCATCCTGCCGACCCCACCCCCGCCCCAGAAGCTCCCTTCCCACTCACAGACCCGCTGCCCTCCGCCACCTCCCTTGGGGTGACAGCCGGGCCGTGCACGCTCAGGCCTCTGGATTTAGACACATCTCCAACCACAGGCTCAGTGGGGCAGCAAGACGAGGAGAGCCTTCCTCCTAGCTCTGAGGCTCCTCCAGCCTGCACCCCTGCCCCTGCCCCTGCCCGAACCCCACCGGTGTGGCCCTCCTCTTCTAGCTCAGGACCTCCCCTCGTTTTCGTGCTAAGTTGTCAAACACGTGGAACTTAGGGCTTGCTTTCCACCGCCGTCCCCTCCAGCTAAGGACCTTGGTAATGTTTCTGTCCGGACAGAGACGCCAGGGAGGCTGGCCGCTGCCGGAGGGCAGCACTGAGCCACACGGGATGCCTCCAACTGGCCCGTTTTAAAGCCTTTGAAACGATTACACGGGCCCATCGGTCTCAGAGAAAAATTAGACATTACACGTAGTAGGTCATCAAACCCTGCAAATTCGCATTAGTACCTGGACGACAGACGTTTCGAACGGACATTTACATCTGTCGCGTGTAAGGGGGCACATTCTTCGAGAAACGGAAGGTATTCATACCGTTCTGACACGTGCGTTTTTTCTTTCTCCTTTTTACTAGTCTCCTTCACGGATGCTTCCAGAATGAGCATAGTCGTTTCGTGTGGCTGTTTCTTTAAATCCTAGTAGGGACGGGACAGGCGTTTCGCTCCGTGTAGGGATTGCTCTGAGCTGTGTCCTCCTGGCACTGAGCTCCAGACCTGAGCCCGCGGTGCATTTACTGAGGACCTCCTTTGGGATCTCTATTTGAGGGCTCCCCCCCCTTTATCTTTTCTCGGTAGTAAACTGTGCGCACAACACAAAATTTACCGTTGTCACCATACAGGTCAGTGGCATTGAGCACACCCACACTGGTTTATAACCACCACCCCCCGTCTCCGTCTTCCCAAACTGAAACACGAAGTCCCCACCCCTGGCGCCCACCCCGCTACGTTCTGTCTGTATGAACCTGACCACCCCAGGGGCCTCCTGCCAGTGGAATCCTACAGTATTTGTCGTTTGCGGACGGGAGTCGCGTCCCCCAGGCACATCCGGGTTGCAGCAGGTGTCAGGATGTCTTTCCTGCCGAAGCCTCAATAATCCATCATATGGAGAGGCCACCTTTGTCCGTTTGTTGGCCGACGGACACCTGGGTTGCTTCTGCCCGCGTGGGCGCTGCGAGCATGGCTTCCCGCCCAAGGTTTTGGGTCCCCTTCTACAGACCCCGCACGTTGCTCACAAAGCTGATCCCCGGTTGTCCCCTCCCGGGTGGTTGTGGGGGACGCCTCCAAGCAAACGTCCCCGTGACCGACCCTCGGCGTGTTCTCCTTGCGTCCAGGTTGACCTGGGTGCACAGTACATAAAGTCAGCTGTGAAGAATGTCCCCTCGGTGTTCCTGATGACAGACTCCCAGGTGGCCGAAGAGCAGTTTCTGGTGCTGATCAACGACCTGCTGGCCTCGGGGGAGATACCGGGGCTGTTTACGGACGACGAGTTGGAGAACATCATCTCCTCTATGCGACCCCAAGTGAAGTCCGTCGGCATGAACGACACTCGGGAAACATGCTGGAAGTTCTTCATTGACAAAGTGCGCAGGCAGCTTAAGGTGGGAGCTCGCGTCTTTGCAGCATCCCGGGGGGCCCGGCACGGGGCTCAGGTCCTTTCCTCCGTGCGGAGTCGGGTGGGGGGTGGAGGGGCTGCTCCCCCTTCGCACGAGGAAGGCCCGTCGGAGAGGACGGTGGGGCTGCGCGGTGGACGTGAGCCGACGGAGGTGTCTCGTGGCCAAGAGAAGCGTTTTCTACCCCATGACACACGGGTGTAAATAGATGAGGAAGTAGGCCTTGACCTTCAACGTTCTTTCTTAGGGAAACTGGGCTGAACTACCCCACTGGACTGAGGGCACTTTGGGTCCTTTTCTCCCTTCTGTCAGCATCCAGAAGGGGCAGCTGCCCCCCTGACCCAGATGGTGCTGCCCTCTGGGAGGGTTCAGCCCAGTAGCTCTTCTAGAACCTGCTGGGTTACACAGTCTGACCAGTAGACATTGTTTGGGGGCTGAAGGAGCCCCTGATGGATGCTCCCCGTGCCCGGCCCGGCTTTTCTCCGGTCGAACGGCCACTTCCAATGAGCCAGGCCAGGATCCCCGTGGAAGGAGAACGAGGAGGGGCCCGCAGGGCTGAGGCTTTTCCCGGTCCAGCCAAAGGGACCCCAGGGCCTGTTTGCATAGCACCTATGAACAGCTGGGGTCCCAGAGAGTCCCGGACTGCCTGGGGATTAGCCATCTTCTCGGAGGCCTGGAGGAGGCCGGCCCTGTCCTTGGGCCTTATCTGCCCGGCCTGGATGCTCATTCCCCACTCTGTCCTTCATCCGGCCTTTCTCTCCCCCACTTTGCGGCGGCCGTGACAGAGGGCCTTACCTGCACACTTCTCCATCCCTCACGAGAGGCGTGCAGTGGAGCATTTATCGGTTGTGACGCAAACCCGGAACCCCGGGTGCTCTCTGCGGACACCCGAAACGGACGACACAGAGAGCTTTCCTTCCGAAGGAACTTTCTGCCGGACTGGCAGGCTCTGGCCTCAGCAGCACCGTGACCAATGAGCTGCCCCTCTGTGTCCCGCCTCTAGGTGATCCTGTGTTTCTCTCCTGTGGGCTCCGTCCTGCGTGTGCGGGCAAGAAAATTCCCCGCCATTGTCAACTGCACGGCCATCAGCTGGTTCCACGAGTGGCCAGAAGATGCCCTGGTGTCCGTGAGTGCACGCTTCCTCGAGGAAACAGAGGGCATTCAGGTGAGTCACTGGGCACGGCCCCCTCTGCCGCCCCCTGTACTGGGGCTCACAGAGCCGGGAGGGTCTGCCGCGTGGGACAGGGGGACCCCACGCACTCTGCCTCCAGGCAAGTAAGGACTCGCCTTGGTGCAAAATTTAAGAGAAGGGAGGGAGTAACTTTAAGCAGTCAAGATCGGTGATGTCTTAATGTGGTTCTTTTAACCATGCAAATTAATGCCGAATAATTCACAATGAACGAATATCAAAATTGATCAAAATCGCAAACGATGATAAGTTTCTGGTTGTTTTTCACGTCCTGCATTGCTGTGCCCCCAGACTCTCGTTTCTGCCAGCTTGGAGTACCCTCCCCTGAGGCCACGGCCCCACGGGGCTGGGGCAGGAGGGTTGACACTGGGGTACAAACAGACTGAGCAGATCAGGCTTTAAACGTAGTGCCTGATCAGGGCTGCCTGGGGAGCCCGTGTTTACTTGGTAAGCATGCACAGAGGCCCACACTTACTCTGGTCTCGGGCTCCGGCACAGCCCTGCCCAGGGCTGCCCCCTCCCCTGTGCCCTGGCCCTTCTCCTCTACAGGCCAGGACGGCTGAGATGGGGAAGTCAGTCTGCTTGTCTTTTGCAGGCCGTTTCTTTCATCGAAAGACGGTGCCCACGTTCACTGTTTGAGCTAACTGCTGGCCTAGAAATGGCCATTAAACCCTGACCCAGCCAGCGGGGGAAATGAGGAGCCCTAGGATAAGTCACACTTGGTTATCATGTTTTGTTTTATTTTGGACACATATTCAGTTACTAAGTACTGAACCTGAAGTTAACCGTGGGCCTGGTGGGAAAGGTGGGTAAAATCTCCTGCTGGTCATTGCTAGAGCACCTACTCTGGGATGGGCCCTTCCCACACTTTGCTCGGGGCACAGATGTGGGGTTTCCAGCCCCCCCCCCCCAAGATCGGGGAAAGGCCCCCACGGCTGGCACCAGCGAGGGCCACAGGGCAGATGCTGAAGCAGCATGTGTCAGGGGGAACACGTTTCCAAATTACCTTGAATCACGGCTGGCATGGCTTGGACAATTCCTGGGACCAGGCGCCCAGGCAGATGGGGTGGACCCAGACGGTGGTGGCTGTGACCCTGCCGTGGGAAGCAGGACCCAGCGTAGGACCCTTCGCACAATAAATGCCTACTGGATGGCCCAGGTCACTCAAACATACCGTCGGGCCCTGCGCTCTCCCAGGCATGGGCGGACGTGAATCAGAGAGGTGGTCACGGGAGTCAAGCCATGCTGCGTCCCTGGCACTGAGCCAGACCCCTGCTGGTACAATGTCACCAAGCGCCCACGACGGCCTGCACAGGCATTGCTGTCTTGACGGCCCCCACTCCTCCCGGGGCTCCTCCAGGGCCCCCACCGGAGTGGGGTCGCTCCCGCCAGGGGACAGGGAACCAACGGCCCATCTTGCCTTTGCAGGGAGATGTCAAGGCTTCCATCAGTCTCTTCATAGCCTACGTGCACACCACGGTCAACGAGATGTCCAGGCTGTACCTGGCCACCGAGAGGCGTTACAACTACACCACCCCCAAAACCTTCCTGGAGCAGATCAAGCTTTACCAGAACCTGCTGGCCAGGAAGAGAATGGAGCTGGTGGCCAAGATCGAGAGGCTGGAGAACGGCCTGATGAAACTGCAGAGCACAGCGTCCCAGGTAGGGAAGAACCTTCCCCCGAGTCGGAGGAACGGGATTCCGGCCTTAGAGAAACGTCCGTTCTCATGCCAGAAAGGACACGTGGGTTCTAATATTAAAAACAAAAACAAAAACAAAAACGGGTTCAAAATGCTTTCGCAGTGCTGACGTTACGTTGGGTGCTTCGCGAATCCCCGGGCGGGATTCGTGCGTCCAGTCTGGCGCGTCCGTGACGTGGCCGTTCCAGGATGCCCTGCACTGAGGCCACCCTGTCACTTACTGCCTCCCCGCACCCCCTCCCGCTCTGTGTCGTGGCCCCGGGGCCCAAGCTCACCCGTCTCTTGGCGTCTCCTCCCCGAGGTGGATGACTTAAAAGCCAAGCTGGCGATTCAGGAGGCTGAGCTCAAGCAGAAAAACGAGAATGCCGACAAGCTGATCCAGGTGGTGGGTGTGGAAACCGAGAAGGTCAGCAAAGAGAAAGCCATTGCGGACGAGGAGGAGGCCAAGGTGGAGGTCATCAACAAGGTGTGCGGACACGCGGGGCCTCCGTGGGCTGTGGCTCACGGCTACGCCAGGCCAGGCCTCCCCTGAGTGGTCAGTATCTCCCATGGGCCCAGGCAAAGGCCGGGAGGGCTCCCAGACCTGCAGGAAGCCCCCTGAGGGGGCATCTCTCCCAGCTCAGAGGAGGGCCGTCTCCTCTTGGAGCCGTGCCGTCTGTCCCCAGGCCACCTTGGTGGCATTTCCAGGAGCTGGTAAGAGACGCAGGTTCTCGGGCCCCGGCCCAGCTCTGCTGAATCAGGTCTGCATTTTAACAAGATGCCAGGGACCTGTGAGCACATTAAGGTTTGAGAAGCGCCCCGCCCTTGGATGGGGGCCCTGGTCCTCAGACCCTGTGCCAGGAGCTCCCCAGAGGTGCCGAGGTCACTGGGCCGGGTGGGGTGGCAGGAGCTGCAGAACCACAACCCTCTGAGGCTCAGGGTGGTCAGCAACGTGCCCGGGGTCTCAAAACTAGGGAGTGGCAGTCAGGACCCACATCCACACCCCAAACTCTGTGACCTGCCCGTCTGATACCACGTGTGGCTCTTAATGACCAACCCCGGGGTCAGGGGTGCTCCCCGGGGAGGAAGCCCCGGGTGGTGCCCCCGGGTTAGCCCGCCCAGGCAGCACCTTCACCCCAAGAGACCTGGGCCACGAGGAGCCCCCGCCACTGGCTCTGAGGCCTTACTGTCTCTTAGTGCCAGTGTGTGATTTCTCCAAATTGGAACAGTTCGGAGGTCTGGCTCGCCCTCCCCGTAAGGAAGTGAGAACGTGTTCATGCACCTGTGCGTTCGCTCCTCGGATCGGGAAGAACCCCTCCGAGTCTCTGGGTGCCGAGCACAGAGACCAGTAGCCGCGTGGTGTCCATCACGAAGGAGCCAGTAGGGGCTGGGGGCTTTGCTGGGTGCAGAGGACAAGGACAGAAAGGAGAGGGTCTCTCTGCAAGGCACCCCGTGGAGAGTGCATCCTGCCCCTGACTTTAAGAACAACGTGGGGCACGACCACAGGAACGGGCGTGGAAGGCTGGCTGGGCAGGCTGACCCGGGGATAGCACCCGGGCCTTCCTCCCCGGAGCACCCTCGCGGGGGCCGTTTCTGGATGCAGGGGCTGGAGAGGGACGGGTGCCGGACATTAACCGCTGTCGGTCCCGGAAGCGGGGGCCATTCCAGAACCCCAAGTCCGCCACCCCCATGGCTCATTCCAACCTGTTGAGGGGCAGGGGCAGAGGGGCGGAGAGGAGAAAGGCGGGCTCCAGGCGGTGACCAGTGACCTCCCGGGCATGAAGGGGAGCACGGGGCACAGCACCCTCCTCACTTCCGTCCGTGCTCTCGCTGCTGCCCAGGGCTACCCACACACACCCACACCCACACACACACTCTCACACGCAGCCCCCACCAATCCCTGCGCTGATCTTTCCCGCGTGGCTTCCTTCCAGAATGTCACAGAGAAACAAAAGGCATGTGAAACGGACCTGGCCAAGGCGGAGCCGGCCCTGCTGGCCGCGCAGGAAGCTCTCGACACGCTGAATAAGGTGCGGGAAGGGAAGGAGCAAGAAACGGACCGGCCAGAGGGGAGGAGAAAGCCGTGGTGTGCGTGTGCAAGCGGCCGCAGGCTTGTGGAAGCTTCCCAGGGTGGTCCCAGGGCCTGCGGGCCCCTTTCAGGTGCTCCCCATCTGTCATCTTCAGAACAACCTGACCGAGCTGAAGTCCTTCGGGTCACCCCCGGACGCCGTGGTCAACGTCACGGCCGCCGTCATGATCCTGACCGCGCCGGGGGGCAAGATCCCCAAGGACAAGAGCTGGAAAGCGGCCAAAATCATGATGGGCAAAGTGGACACGTTCCTGGACTCCTTGAAGAAGTTTGACAAGGAGCACATCCCCGAGGCCTGCCTGAAGGCGTTTAAGTGAGTCAGGCTCGGCCGCACCGCCCAGCTCAGCACAGTGGTGCCAGGGTCCCCCGGGTCCCCTCCCGCCCGCCCCGGCCAGAGACCTGTTCCCAGGGGAAGGCTGTGCCGGCCGGGGTGGGGCAGGGCCTCAGGCTGTGTGCAGCAAGGTGGGCCCCCAGAGCTGGCGGGGGGCGGCCTGGGGAAACGTGGCCGCACCCGGGTCCTGGGGCACCTCAGCACCCTCTTCCTTCCCCACCGGAAGGAGTCAGCGCAGGCGGAAAGGCCCGTGGCTCAAAAGCCACAACAGCGCACAGGAGGGTCTAACAACCCGTCACACAGCCCACAGGACCAGGAGAAACACCACCAGGGCCCCTAGAGGCGAGAGCAGTTGCACACACACATACGCACGCACACACGCGTGCCGTGTGCATCCGCTGACTCGGGCCCCGTCGTGCGTGTTTTCTGCTTCCCGCTGTTGTCACCGTAAATGCGCCACACCTGGAGGGGCAGACCCGGCGGGCTGGCCCGTGTTGCTGAGGGGCGGGCGGGGGGAGCAAAACAAATGCCGCCAAGGGGCCTCCACCACCGGGAGGCGGACGCGCGCTCAGCCTCCTCGCTGGCGCCCGTTCCCCCATGGTCGAGACGCCTGTGTGTGTGCAGAGATCGCGGGGCTCCTGGTGCTGACCGGAGAACACGTTTTCTTCCCGGTTCATCGGGCTCTCTAACCGCCGGACGGCCTTGGCGGCAGGCAGAGTGTAACTTCCCTAACTGGTCCCAAACCGCGGAAGATTCAGGCCGTCTCCGTTCTGCCAGCTCCCCGACGGCCGCGGCCCCCGACGGGTGTCTAAACACCTACACCTGTCGCAACGTCAACCTAGAGGAAACAGGAAGTAAACCGAGGGCGGGGATGGCCGGCTGTACTCCCGGCGGACGTCCAAATTGCTCGTCGGTTCTATTTTGAATTAACCCATTCGAGAGCCTTTCTGCAGGGAGTTCAGTCTGTTACGCTTAATGACGTCACTGTCGCTTTTTAAAATACTGGTTTCGGGGTGCCTGGGTGGCTCAGTCGGTTAAGCGTCCAACTTTGGCTCAGGTCAGGATCTCGCGGTCTGTGAGTTCGAGCCCTGCGTTGGGCTCTGTGCTGACGGCTCAGAGCCTGGAGCCTGCTTCGGATTCTGTCTCCCTCTCTCTCTCTGCCCCTCCCCTGCTCACGCTCTGTCTCTCTCTCTCAAAAAAATAAATGTTAAAATTAAAAAAAAAAAAAATACTGGTTTCCAGAAGGGCCTAAAGTGCCTCTGTGCCCCCTCACACCCCAAGCCACTTCTGGGGCCAGACTTCAGTGTTTCACTTTTTTCTTCTTCTTGAAGACCCTTCCCCACCACCACCCCCCCCCCAAAAAAAACCCGATTCACCGTGCTCCCCGGTAATTGCCTGTGCTCCGCGGTCAGCGGCCAGCTGAGGGCCGGAGGGACAGATGCAGGGGAGGCCTGAGGCCTGCAGAGCCCACACCTGCTCCCCCTCCAGGCCCTACCAAGGCAACCCGACCTTCGACCCCGAGTTCATCCGCTCCAAGTCCACGGCCGCCGCGGGCCTGTGCTCCTGGTGCATCAACATCGTGCGCTTCTACGAGGTGTATTGTGACGTGGCCCCCAAGAGGCAGGCCCTGGAGGAGGCGAATGCCGAGCTGGCGGAGGCGCAGGAGAAGCTGTCACGGATCAAAAACAAGATTGCGGTGAGCGCGGGTCCACACCGGCACCTGCAGCCCCGGGGGGCGGGGCGGGGCGGGGCGGGGCGGCGGCGGGAGCACCGGAGCCAGTCACGCTGCCCATCACTACCCCACAGAGGAGGGGTGGGCGCGGCGGCCGCCAGGTACTCAGACCACGAATAACCCCCGCAGCCGCAGGGACCAGATGCCCGCACTCCTCGCTCCTCGGGCCCAGCCGGCACGGGAGGCCCCGCTCGGCGCTCAGTGCTCACGGCCCCGCTGCGCTCGCTCCCGAGGATGCTGGGACGCCCAGCACGGCCCCACTTGAGGGCCTCTCCGTCTGTTTTCCCAGGAACTCAATGCCAACCTGAGCAACCTAACGTCGGCCTTTGAAAAGGCGACAGCGGAGAAGATCAAGTGCCAGCAAGAGGCAGATGCCACCAACAGGGTGATCTCGCTGGCCAACAGGTAGCTCTCTCGGCCCCGCGGGTGCCCCTCCTGTTTTCAGGTGCCCTGAAGGGTAGGGTGGCTTTTGGAGGGGGAGGAACAGCCCCAGGTGCAGGCAGCAATGTCCCCGCTTGTGCTAAGTCATGAGGACAGACCCCCTGGCGGACTACTGGCCAGTGTCCCCACCTCCCGGAGCCGGTAGCCCTCCACGACGCACCCCTACGCATCCCGTGACCTCGGGCAGGGGGGGAGCCCCGCATAACCCAGACCTACCCAACCTGCGTGGGATGCGGCGTCCACACACCCCACCCCACCCCCACCCCCAGGGCAGATCCCCCTTGCTCCCATTCTTACCGCCCGTGGTGTGGGCACCGGCTTCCAGGGCTTCCAGGGCTTCCAGAGCAGGGCTGTCCAAAGGGACTGGGGCCACACCCATCATTTTGTGTGTTCTAGTCGCCACCTTAGCAGAGGACAGAGAGGAAATGGACTTCAACAATGCATTTTACAGAACCCCAAATTTGATCATGCCAACGTGTGATCAGTTGTGATCACATGTGATCATTAAGAATGACCGGTGAGACCACTGATGCACGTTCGCCCCCGGGCCCTTGAAACCCACACACACGCGTCAATTCAGACCGGCCACACGGGTGTGGGCTGGCCACATGTGCCGGCGGCTGCCCCCGTAGACAGCAAGGCTTCAGGGCTTTGTCTTTGGATTTCCGAAAGCGACGCCCAGAGCCTGGTGCAGAGCTGCCGGAGGGGTCGGTCCTAGTGCATGGCTTCTGGTGGTATTTTCTCTGCCCCGGAGGGGGCCGGCAGCCCACTGTAGCTGTGGTCGGTGAGACACGGGGACCCCGGGAGACCCCCAGGCTGCACGGCCCTAGCCTCCAGCAGGGTGCAGACTGGACCACGCCTGCCAAAAAAATCAAAGCGCCTCCCTGGGAGGCAAGGGCCCCTCGGGTGATGCTAAGGACGGGCCTCGGTGGGCCTGCGCTTTCAACAAATATTTCAATGCTCTCAGGCTTGTGGGGTCACACCTAGGGTCAGGGACCAGTTCTCAGGCCGGTGGCCCGTGACACATGATGCGTCCCCTGCAGTCCCTGCTCCACGTGGGCCAGCTGCCCTCTGGATGCCACACTGGCCCGTGCCCGCCGTGGCCACTCCACCTCTACCAGGACCTGTCACTTGCCAAGCCCGTGCTCGGCGGTGACCGGGCTGCAGCTTTATAGCGCGTGGGTGAAACATTCAAATAACGCAGCGGAGCAATGACATCAACGCAGAACTCGGTCCCCACGTGCCTCCAGAAAGCATTAGTTTTGCTTCCCTGAAGCGGTCCTTCCCCCAAACGCCCCCCAACGCATTTCCACTGCCGAAGCTCCGAGCCAAGGAAGGATAGGAAACGCCCAAGCCTCACGGCATTAGAGGCGGAGGCTGCCTTCCGGTCTTTCCCTTGGCCCCCACTGACCTCGTGTTTCCATTCAGGCTGGTAGGGGGATTGGCATCGGAAAACATCCGCTGGGCTGAGTCGGTGAAGAACTTCAAAAGCCAGGGGGTCACCCTGTGCGGGGACGTCCTGCTGATTTCCGCCTTCGTCTCCTACATGGGCTACTTCACCAAGAAATACCGCAACGAGCTGATGGAGAGATTTTGGATCCCTTATATCAATAAGTTAAATGTAAGAGGTTGGGTTGCGTTCATGGCTCAGGAAACTTGGGGAGGCCCCTGGCAGGGCAGACCCAGCCAAATGCCACACTCACGGACGCTCTGGCCATTGCGGGTTTCAACTGTGGCCCAGAGACTCCTGGGTGACTCAGCTGGTTGAGCATCTGACTCTTGATTTCAGCCGCAGGTCATGATCCCAGGGTCGTGGGACTGAGCCCCCCGTGTCAGGCTCTGCCACGAGCGTGGAGCCTGCCCGGGACTCTCTCTCTCGCTCTCTGCCCCTGCCGGCTTACACGTGCACCTGCCGGTGCCCTCGCTCTAAAATAAACAAATTGTGGCCCAGCGTGCTGCTGCCCTTCTTGGCGGGTTCCCAGGGGCTCTGTCAGCCGCTTGGCTGTCTTCCAGACGACACGGCTCGTCCGTGGTCTAACCACAGACCTACCGTGTCACTTGGAGAGCCGTTTCCCGCGGGGCAGTAAGGCCACACCACCTCTTCTGAGAACCAGTGCTCCCCCCTGGCAGGTCCCCATCCCGATCACGGAAGGTCTGGACCCCTTGAGCCTACTGACCGATGACGCGGACGTGGCCACTTGGAACAACCAGGGTCTCCCCAGTGACCGCATGTCCACTGAGAATGCCACCATCCTGTGCAACACAGAGCGCTGGCCCCTCATCGTGGACGCCCAGCTTCAAGGAATCAAGTGGATCAAAAACAAATACGGCCGCGAACTGAAAGCCATCCGCCTGGGACAGAAGAGGTGCGCGATGGCGGCAGGCAGGAGCCGGGGGGGGGGGGGGGGGGCGGGGGCGGGGCGGGCTCTAAGCGTAGCCACCGGCCGCTGGGCCCCTGTGTGTGGAAAGTCACCCGGGGTGTTTCGTCCTTGTTAAACGGATGGGTGATCTTGAAATACAGATGCTGGCCTGCAGGTGGATTTGTTTTCCCACATTTGGCCTTGGGGAACAGCGGCGAGCGTGAAGAACCAAACTCGGGGCTCTCCTCTCTTCCCCCCAGTACCCGCCGCAGCTGCGGGCAGGAAGCGTTCGCCTGGGCTCCAGCCCGGGCTGCGTCCCGCCCGGCCGTGTGCTGGCCGAGGGGCTTCCGGCTGGTCATTTTCTCATTTGTTATCTCTAGCGGGGCTGGCTTCCTTGCTACAGATGGTCACTAAGGCCACCCCTTGCGCCTTCCTGGAGCACTGGGGACATGGAGCCACACACAGAAGTGAGAACAGAGCTGTGCTCCCATAGGCCCGGAGGGGAGCGCCCCTCGGGGAAGGCGGGTCGCAGAGGGCATGCACTGCCGGCCCCTCGGCCGCTCGTCTTTAGGTGCCTTCTTGCTCTGACAGCTGTCCCTGGGGCACCCAGCGGTGCCGTCACTGAGCCCCCGCATTAAATGCCCCCCGTGTCGTCCCGCAGCTACCTGGACATCATCGAGCAGGCCATTTCCAAAGGGCACACCTTGCTCATCGAGAACATTGGCGAAACCGTGGACCCCGTGCTGGACCCGCTGCTGGGCAGGAATACCATTAAAAAGGGAAAGTGAGTTCCGGGTTCCATCCGTGCCGACGCCCTCAGTGGCCAGGTGCGGCCTCTGCCTGGAGAAAGCGTGGGGAATCCTGCCTTCCTGGTGGGCAGCCGGGTCAACAAAGTGCCGGTCCCCAGGGAGAGACTGGCAGGTGCAGGACAGCATCCCGGCCAGGAACACGGACACCAACACCTGCCAGAGACCCCCTGCCAGCAGCGGTCCTCGGTGGCCACACTTCTTCCATTTTTACTCATCATACAAACCATGAGCCTACAGTAGCTTTTTTTTTTTAAATTCAGGTGAAATCTACCTGGCATAAAATTAGCCATTTTATTTTTATTTTATATTTATTTATTTTATTTTATTTTACTCTATTTTATTTTTTTAATCTTTATCTTTGAGAGCGAGAGAGATGGAGTGCCAGTGGGGCAGGAACAGGGAGAGGGAGACACAGAATCCGAAGCAGGCTCCGGGCTCTGAGCTGTCAGCACAGAGCCCGACGCGGGGCTCGAACCCACGGACCGTGAGATCGTGACCTGAGCCAAAGTCGGATGCTTATCTGACTGAACCACCCAGGCGCCCCCCGAATTAGCCATTTTAAAGTGAACGATTCAGTGGCACTGAGTGCGTTCACAGTGTTTTGCAAGCATCACCCCTGTCTGGTTCCAGAACACTTGCGTCCCTCCAGATGGAGACCCCGTACTCACGAAGCGGTCACTCCCTATTCCCCCCCACCGGCCAGGCCAGGCCCTGGTGCCCACCACTGTGCCCTCCAGCTCCGTGGATTTCACATAAAGGGAGTCCTGCGGCGTGGCTCTTTTGGGTCTGGCCGCTTTCCCTGAGCTGTGTCTTTAAGGCTCGTCTGTTCAGTAGTGTGTCAGGACCTCATCGTTCTTACTGCCGAGTAACCGTCCGCAGTGTGGCTGTGCCTCATTCGGTTCCTCCATTCACTGGTTGATGCAATGAGCTAGTATTACTTTTCTAATATAAAAAATATTAGGGGTGCCTGGGTGGCTCAGTCGGTGTTTCTCTCTCTCTCTCTCTCAAAAATAAACATTAAAAAAATTTTAATTAAGTCAACTTTGAAAATGTAAACGTCAAAGGTGTTAGGGGCCACCCTTCAATGCAGGGGTGCGTGCAGAAGCCCAGAACAGAGGTAACAAACAAATATGCTGATGTCCTAGCCTCTGAAAAGAGCTTGGTATGAGTGGTGATACCCGAGAGTTGAAGTTAGAAGCCTCCAAAGCAGTGAGCTCAACCAGAAAGGAGGGGAACAGAGAGAAGAGGTCCCCCCACAGTGGATCAGCAGACCAGGTTCTGGCCCTGGCTGTTCTCAGACTCCCCCCACCCCCGAGGGAGCTTCCAGAACGTAATGATGTTCTGAATTGGGACGTCAGCGTCCTTCTGGTGTTCGTGGCTCTGGGGTGGGGCCCAGGGAGAGTAGTTCTGGGCCAGCTCCCGGGTGAGTACAAAGTGTCGCTAGAGTTGACCAAGCCCCGCGATCCCCGCTATAAAGATCGGCACAAACCAGCCGGAGAGAGAGCAGGTGCACCTTCTAGAAGGTCCTGACCACAGGCCAGAGAGAAAGACTGGAACAAGCAGAGACACAGCCCTTTCCTGGTGACCCGAGGAGGGTTGGTGGTGGCAGCGGGGCCCGGGGCAAGGGGGCCGCCAGGCTGCCATGGGAGGTGGTCTCTGCGGGTGATACCGCAGCTCTAACCTGCCTCCCCTAACGGCCAGGTTCATTAAGATCGGCGACAAGGAGGTGGAGTATCACCCCAAGTTCCGCCTCATCCTGCACACCAAGTACTTCAACCCGCACTACAAGCCCGAGGTGCAAGCCCAGTGCACCCTCATCAACTTCCTGGTCACCAGGGACGGGCTCGAGGACCAACTCCTGGCTGCCGTGGTGGCCAAGGAGCGCCCGGATCTCGAGCAGCTGAAGGTACCGGGGCCTGACGTCAGCCCCACGTGGCTCGGGGCGGGCTGTTCAGTCACAGCGAGGTTCCCTGACCCAGCAGCGGCCGCCCCAAAGCATCCCAGCCTGTCGCACCGATGGCATTAGGTGCACCAGAACGAGCCGCTCTTCCTCCCCGGCGGCCTCCCAAACCGAATTCCAGACCAGACGACTAATTCACTGACGGCAGAGGAGCCTCAGCGGTGCCCAGACGGCCCCATGCGCCAAACCGCTGCCCCACCAGCATGGCCTTTGCGGCCGGCCCCTGTGCGTGGTCAGAGAGGGCTCAGAGCGGTCCCAGGCCCTGCTCCCTGGCCACACACGGCTGCCCAGGACAGGCTCAGGCTTCTCCCGTCCGTGCTGGGGCCTCAGCTGAGCGGTGGGGGCAGCGCCGGCCGCTGCCTGAGCCCGCCCCCCAGCCCCGCGGTCTGTCCCTCCTGCAGGCCAACCTCACCAAGTCTCAAAATGAATTCAAGATTGTTCTGAAAGAGCTGGAAGATTCCCTGCTGGCCCGTCTGTCGGCGGCGTCGGGGAACTTCCTGGGGGACACAGCCTTAGTGGAGAATCTGGAGACCACCAAGCACACAGCCAGTGAGATTGAGGAGAAGGTGAGCGCGCACGGCCGCCTCCGTGGGGGGCCGCCTCCCCTGGTCACTGAAAAGAGAAGCCACCGTCCCACGCGTGCCCCGGGGCCCGAGGCAGGGAGCAGCATGCCAGCTGCCGGCCGAGGGTCCCCCCAGGCAGGGGACAGACCCACTGCCCTCTGGCGCTATCCACCTGCTTGTCCCACTCGAGCCCCATTTTTTTTTTTTGAGGTACAAGAGGCAAAAATCACAGAGGCTAAAATCAACGAGGCCAGAGAGAACTACCGGCCAGCCGCAGAGAGGGCGTCCCTGCTGTACTTCATCCTCAACGACCTCAACAAGATCAACCCCATCTATCAGTTCTCGCTCAAGGTGTGGCTGCGGCCAGGCTCCGGGGCGGGGGGCCTGGAGTCCACAGAACCCCCAGCCGTCAGGACAGTCGGGGTCCAGGCTGCAGACAGGGGTGGGAAGAGGGAGCCGGGGCACGGGATCTGTTCCAGGCCGGCACCCCGGGGAGGGGCTCCTCTCCCGGTGCCCCAGACCCCCACCCGCCGCGGAAGTAAACTGGAGCCCCCACAGGAAGCATGGGGTGGCCTCCAGCCCCATGAGCCTGTATGCACCCCTTCCCCAGGCCTTCAACATGGTGTTCGAGAAAGCCATCCAGAAGACCGCCCCGGCCGAGGAGGTCAAGCAGCGAGTGATCAACCTGACGGACGAGATCACCTACTCTGTCTACATGTACACGGCCCGCGGGCTCTTCGAACGGGACAAACTCATCTTCCTGGCCCAGGTGGCCTTCCAGGCAAGTCTGGCCTCCCTTCTCGAAGTGTGGTCCGCAATGCAGATTCCCGGGTGATGGCGTTCGTTGGAGTCATCGAACGATGCTGGGCGACCTGCTTGGGGTTCTGTTGACACGGGGCACGGTTGTAAGGTGGCAACCACTGGAGGGGAGGTCCGTTAAAGAGAATTCTACAAAGACCCATCACTCTCACCGCATTTACGTTAATGCCGAGCGAGCAGTCCTGTGCCAGCGGGCGGTTAACCACCGTGGACGCCGAACGCTCTCTCTTAAGGAAATAAAGATACTGACGGATAAATAGTTCTCCTGTTCATACAGACAGACCCGCTGAAATTGACCAAACAGCCATTAAATTGATTGTTCCATTAAATCGATCAAACAGCCCCTCCACCCTCTGGTTCACGGTCTCGTGGGTGTGGCAGAAAACACGAATTTCTAGATAGCTTCTGGAAGTTTGCTTCCCTTCCAAACTCAAACTACGAGTCAGGGTCCAGGTCGAAGAGGTTTTCCTTCACCTGCATGAGTTCCTGAGCGGCAGGCCCGGCGTGCGCTTTCTCCCCGCCGAGGGGGCAGCAGGATACTTGATGCGCGCCCTAAATTTCCAAAGGAGTTTCTCTTCTGACCAAGAGACAGAAAGAAAAAGAGAGAGAGGGTCTGACTCGGGTGAAACTCTGCTCCGTGGCGTCGGAGAGGAGCTGCGCGGCCGTCCGTCCGTGGCGCTGCGGTGACCGCGGCCCCACCTCCCCGGCCAGATGGACAGAGTGGGCCGAGCCTCCTCTCAAGGGCCGAGACCCGGCCTGCTGGGCGCCCACAGAGCTGGTGGGCACGCGTGACAAGGCGACACGGACTAGGACCCAGAAAATTCCCCGTCCCGAAACGTATGTGTATACGTACCGGAGATGTACGTGTCCCAAAGAACTGACTTGTATACGAACACAGCAGCTCTGCTGATAATCGCCACGAGGTGGATGTGGCCCAAACGTCCATCAGAGGATGAGTGGATAAACCACACGTGGTCTCTCCACACGACGGAACATCATTTGGCTACAACGTGGGTGAACCTGGAGGACAGAGTTGAGAGAAGCTGACGGGAGCGGGCCACATCTGCAGAATTCCACTGCACGGGCAGATCCAGACAGAGCATAGACCCTGGGGTCACCAGTGGCCCCGGCTGGGGGGGGGGGGGGGGGTGCTGTGCACAGAGTCAGGGGTTCCCTTTGAGAAGAAGAGAAAGCTCTGCTTCTAGATAGAGGTGATACGATTTTACGAAAATTTTACGCTTTAATAGGAGTAAGGCGGTACATTTTGTGTCCTGTGTGTTTTACCACAATTTAAAAAATCAACAAGTCGAGGTGAAAAGAAAGTCTTGCCCGGACCCAGAGGGCAGGACAGGCCAGGGGTGTGAGCTCCTCGGCCTGCCCTGGGTCTGTCTGTACGTCTGTGACCGAGGTCCCAGGTGCTCCTGCCAGGGGCTGGCGGCCACCCTGCCCTGCTGTTGTGGGGTGACGTCTGAGCGGCCCCCGTGTCCCCCCAGGTCTTGTCCATGAAGAAAGAGCTGAACCCGGCAGAGCTGGATTTCCTCCTGCGGTTCCCTTTCAAGGCCGGGGTCCTGTCGCCGGTGGACTTCCTGCAGCACCAGGGATGGGGCGGCATCAAGGTGGGCTGCGGGCCCCAGCACTGCGTCCCCTCTCTGCCGCCCAGCCCCTGGGGCTCACGCTGGGGACGTTTACAAGGCGGACATTCAGCGAAACGGGGCGGGGGGCGGACCCCGGAGGAGGGGCCGGGGTGCAGAGGGCTACCTGCCGGCTCGCAGGAAACTCTACTTTCCTGTCTGAACCCGGCGGTCCTTACGACCCGCACACAGCCCTGCCTGCACCCCGCAGGCTGAGCCACGGGCGGGGCGGCCCCTCCACCACCAACCCCTACCTCCCGTTCTGGCTGAGTGCAAAGGGCCAAGGAAGCTCCTCCGATTCCGGGCACACGCACTCAGGGGCCCCGGGGGGTCTCCGTTCCCCTGCGGTGGGAGCGGCCCCAGTCCCACAGGCCTCTGGGGGGCGGAGGCCGGCCCCGGGTCATGCGCTCCGTGGTTCTATCCGGGGCCCACAGTGGAGCCAGCGGCTCCTTTTAGGGCCGAGCCAGGCGGCCCACCCTCCGCCAGCCCCCGGGGAGCTGAAAGGCCATCTGCCCCCAGGCCCTGTCGGAGATGGATGAGTTCAAGAACCTGGACGGCGACATCGAAGGGTCCGCCAAGCGGTGGAAGAAGCTGGTGGAGTCAGAAGCCCCGGAGAAGGAGATCTTCCCCAAGGAGTGGAAGAACAAAACTGCGCTGCAAAAGCTGTGCGTGCTGAGATGCCTGCGGCCGGACCGCATGACCTATGCTGTCAGGTGGGCGTGGCGCCCGGCTTGGGGGAGGAGCTGCCTGTGGCCCCACCCTGTGGGGGGGGGGGAGGGACGGGGACCCCGCCCACTGGCGCTCCGCCCCCTCCTCCTGCCAGCCTGAGGCACAAGTGATGAGGAAATAGGACACCCCACCTGAGCCGTCAAGATTCTTCAAAGTGTGGGCGTTAATGGCTCTGGGACCACACAGAGTCCTTTTAAGATGCAGTGGGAACAGTGGCACAGCCATCAGCACCCCAGGACTTTGATGCCCTCACTGGCTAAATTGAAGCTCAATCTTTTCCTCAGTTTTGGCTCCTTTGCAGAGAGAACTGTTCCAATTTCGTGAATAATTTCTCTGCCCCCGAAACATCTGCACGATTGGAAAACTAATCACCATGGCCTTTCGGCAAGCCATCCCGTTCACGCCCCTGCTGGGACTGTCCTCTCGCAGAAAGGCTCCAGGAGTCACAACGTCACAGAACACCTGCACCGATCCCCCACGGGTGACTCCTGAGATGTCCCATCCACCCTCCCCTGGAGCGGAGAGGACTTCCCTCCTGCCCACCAGGGCGACCAGGGAGGACGGAGATGCCACCAGAAGGAGGGAGGACAGAGCAGACAAGGAACCAAGCTCAGTGTCTGTTCTCCGACATGACACATTATGGTGTCTTTGCCGTTTGTTTGTCCTAGCAGAGCCCAAAAGCAGCCAGATTCCCCAAACGGTGCCTGCGTCCCTAACAGAACTCCCCTCCAACCAAAGCAGCGGCCGGACTCTGCCACTGGCTGTTCACAGACATTTCTGTTTTGCTGTTTGCTGGGGGCTCACGGGCAGGGCAGGAAGGGGCCAGACAGAAACAAGAAATCCCCGTCACGTGCTGGAAGAAGTTAGAACAAAGTCTGGGAAAGGTCAGGGTGAAGGACGCACACCCGGCCAGCACAGCGGGCACAAAGCCCCCTGGGGGAGCTGGGCATATTCGGGTGTCCCCGCCGGCTGCCTCCAGAGCACTGTGGTGAGTCACCACCTGCGCTCACTCTCCAACATGGCACGATATGGTGTCACGAAGGAAGGAACTCGGACCCCATGAGCGTCTGCACCTTGCAGGGGCCTGGGCGGCCCCAAACACCAGGTGAACCCAAATCCCGCTGTGACGTTTCTGTAGTGTCCCTGGGTCTAGAGAAGCAGTGCAGCTTAAAAGCAAGGGAATTCAAATCCACAGCGAAAAACAGCAGCACTCATCGAGGGCATACTGTGTGCCAGGCACCATTCAAAGCATGAGCTCACTCGGGGGGCCCCCCCCGTGGCCCGAGGCTCACTGGCCCAGAGAGGGCGGCACCTGGGGGTGGGGGTGCCGGCAAACATCGCTCCCAACAAAGGCCCTGGTTTGCAGCAGTTTCTGTGATGTGGCTTCTCCACTGTGGCTGTCGCGGCTGGGAGCGGGCTCCCGCAATCCTCTGCCAAGGACTCGGCGCCCAGAGTGGCGGAGCCCATCAGGAACCAGTGTGCACCGTTCATCGTTAATTCACCAGCAGAGAATGACCACGTGGCCTGGCCACATCATTAGTAACCGTGATTTAGTGACATTCCTGCCTACGTTCCAGAAGTCCTTCCTGGACAAGGATCCTAGCATCCACATTCCCAGCCAGTTCCAAAGGCCGGAATCGAGGACAACTGGAGGCCTTCGGAAGGCGTGTCCCCGCCCCCCCCCCCCCCCCCGTCCCTCCTGGCCAGGGGCCAGCGTCAGTTTGGGAAACTGCACAGAAGCCAGCGAAGGCCAGAGCAGGGGGTGAACACTGTAAAAGTGTCCCTGGAAAGTCCTGAGCCTCCGAGGTTCCCCACGGAGTCAGAGGGAAGGAGTCGGAGGGCGTGGGGTGGCCTCCAAGTGAGCAGGCCACCAAGAGGCCACCTGACGGTCCTCCAAGATGAGGACAGAGCATCCAGATGGCCGGCTGCTTGAGAGCGAGCACCTCCTCTCCCACTGTTCTTTCGGACTGACTTGCTTCTTCTAAAGACACTGAATCCTAGCATTTTAGCTCCTGTGACTCATTGAGAATACAGTAAGCTCAGCCGTCGGTGATGCAGGGATGCAGGGAGAGGGGCAGAGCGAGATCCAAAGGTCACCCCAAAGAACACTAGATCTCCCATGAGAGGGACCTCGATGGACCCCAGACTTCTGAGGGTCAAGAAAGACAGTTTGGGACTTGGAACAAAGAAGTGCTTTTGTGAAGAGAGGTATTGATGTACATTCCTTTTTTTTTTTTTTTCCCCCTGTGATTTTTCTGATGAACCGTGTTTTGTGGTCCTTGAAGTTCACCAAAATGGCTACGACGTGAACATCCTTCCTCCTCAACCCCTGGTCGGGGGACCGCCAGGACACAGAGCCCCATCTGTGTTCTCCTTCTTGCCACCCTTGCTGGAGCAGAGAACTTGACCCGACCCCTTCCTTGGGGGCACAGAGGGCTCTAAGGACCCAGGGGCCTCCTGGCACCAGGGCGTGCTCACCTGCGATGTCCTGGGTTGTGGCCCCACTGGGGCTTGTGTCCCCACCCCACACCCAGGTGACCTAGGAGCCTCTGAAAATGGGCCGTGTGACACGGCCTCACCTGCTCGCATGCAGGCCTCTCCAGGGAAGTGTGCCCTGCAGGGCCGGGCAGAGACAGGGGGTGCCAGCACCTGCTCCCCCTCCACACCCTCTCCCTGCAACGAGGAAAGCCCCCGCAAGGACTGCCTTCCAGCCGGGGACATCCTCTGCCTTAGAAAGCCTACTAAGAAATGGCCCTTCCCCCTGGGGTCACAGCCCACCCTGTCCCCCTCTGCCTTCGGGGCTGACCAGTGCGTCTCCCTCAGGAACTTCGTGGAAGAGAAGATGGGCAGCAAATTTGTGGAGGGCCGGAGCGTTGAGTTTTCCAAGTCCTACGAGGAGAGCAGCCCCTCCACGCCGATATTCTTCATCCTTTCCCCAGGCGTCGACCCCCTGAAAGATGTGGAAGCCCTGGGTGAGTGTGGCCGGCTGGGGGCGGGGGGGGGGGGGTGTCACAGAAGGGGGCGGCCACCTCATTGGTTGTCAGCAAATGCCCATCAAAACCGCGGTGAGGTCTCATAGCTTCTGTCAAAGACCCAGAAAGTGATGGGCATCAGAGGGACACAGAGAAACAGGAGCCCTCGGCGTGGCTGGCGGGCCGTGAGAAGGCTCAGCCGCCGTGGAGCGCGGGCCGATGCTTCCTCAGCGGTTGTACACGCAATCGCCACGTGACCCAGGGATTCCACGGCCGGGACGCGCCCCGAGCGTGAAAACAGGTGTCCGAGCAGGTACTTCGTAGGGCTGTTGGCTCAGCCAAAAGGCAGATACAACCCAGCGTCCCTCGACTACTGAATGGTTAATCCCAACGTGGTAAATCCATTCAACGGGCTGGCGCTCAGCCGCAAAAAGCAATAAAGTGCCAAGTGGTAAATCCATTCAACGGGCTAAAGTGCCAACACGCGCAACCCGCAAGGAGCTAGAAAACACTGCACCGGTTGGAATCCAGGCCAGACCCAGAGGCCCCATTTATGTGGTTCTGGTTATCTGAAACATCCGGGATAGGTAAATCCGTAGCGACAGACCGCTGATGTGGCAGCGGCGGGGGGAGCGGGGAGCGGTGGAGGGAGAGGAAGGGGAGGGGCGGGGCATCATTCGGGGTGATGAAAACGTCCTGGAACCGGATGGATGGTTGCACAACATCGTGACTATTAAATGTCACCAGACTGTACGCTTTAAGGTGGTTCTTAAATGGGTAAATTTGACGTTCTGTGTGTTTTACCACAACACGAAACCGAGCAGGAAGCGTGTGGAATTCTCAGCTGGGTCGCAGAGCCTCAACCTTCGTCAGAGGCCCCCCATGCATTTCCTCTCCTTTAGGGAAGAAACTGGGATTCACCATAGACAACGGGAAACTGCACAACGTGTCCCTGGGGCAGGGACAAGAGGTGGTGGCCGAGAATGCTCTGGATATGGCGGCAGAGATGGGACACTGGGTCATTCTGCAGGTACGGAGGCGCCCCTCTGGTGCAGGGGCTCCCCACCCTGAGGCGGCCGCGGGGACAGGCCCGAAGCCTCGAAAGAAAGCCGGTCATGGGGTTCGCGCCCACAACCGTGGGAGGGGGCAGGCGGCTCCCAGGACGCTGGGGTTGGGCCCGAGGACCCCTAAAGAGATGCTGTTCACAAAACACCCGAGTGGCCAACAGCACCCCTCCTCCTCCTCATTTGGGGGAAGCGATAGTGGCCGGGGGACACTCTGTCCACACTGTGGGTAAACCCGGCTGGGCCCAGCAGCCTCTCCACCCCCTCTCCTGCACCTCAACCAGCACCTCTAGGCCTGCCCAGCTCCCACAGACCCCAGCGTGTGCTGACCTCAGTCTGCAGGGCCAGCCTGGTCCCACGTGGAGACCCCAGCTTTGGGCCATTCCTTTTTACCCGAACCTCTCAGGGGAGGGGTGGGGACCGTAGCGTCCGGCCTTGTGCCGGCGGGGGTGCGGGGGTGGGGGCGGCCGGGAAGGACTCACCGTGGGGCTGGGGGTCTTGAATTAACGGAGCACCAGAACGGACTCCCAGGCCTCAGCCGTGTAGCGGACATTCCCCAGCGCGCCCAGGGGAAGGGTGGACGGCGGGCACCACCCCCTGCCAGGGAACGCGGTCGCGGCGGAGAGGGGCGCGTGGGCGCTGAGCCCCAGTCTCGGCCGCAGAACGTCCACCTCGTGGCGCGGTGGCTGAGCACACTGGACAAGAAGGTGGAGCGATACAGCACGGGCAGCCACGAGGACTACCGCGTGTTCATCAGCGCCGAGCCCGCCCCCAGCCCCGAGTCCCACATCATCCCCCAGGGCATCTTGGAGAACGCCATCAAGATCACCAACGAGCCGCCCACGGGCATGCACGCCAATCTGCACAAGGCTCTGGACCTCTTCACTCAGGTGAGGCGCTTCCCTCTGGTGCGTCCCCGGCCCCCATGCAGCCCCAGCCCCTGGCCCCCACTGTGGGGGGAACTGTGGGGACGCCTCCGCACAGGTCCTCGGTGCAGCACGCCATGCCACAGCGCACACCCGCACCTTGCACCACAAAATCAACACGTTCGTGCAAAACTGAGTCGAATGGGCGATGCGTTCAAATTACGGCTGTAAAAACCAGAAATGCGTATGTTTAACCACTTTCGCGACCTGCGAGTCAGTGCAGGTAAATGCAGTGTGGGTCACCTCAGGAAGGGGCCCTGCTCCTGGCGGTTTGCTCGGGGCTGCCGTGCCCCCCCCCACCCCCGGGCCCTCCTCTGGCTCGAGAGGCAGCAGAAGAGAACGGCCGGGCCCTCACTGGCTCTGGCTGCCGGGCTGCTCACTTCCTGCCCCACCCCCCCACGTCCCATCCCCACGGGGACTCCACCTGCTTCGGTGGGGCTCCTCCCTCCTCGAGAGTCCCTGCACGACCGGACCCCTTCCACGAGCCCCTAGCATATCCCCTGATCTTCTGTTCCGCACCAGAACTTTCTGGGTGCGCACACTTGATCTCCCCAGTGGGGTCTGAAACCTTTTTTAAGGAAGACAAGACACCCCACACCGTCTGATAACACCTACAGAGATCTCGTTGTGGAGCACATTGTGCCGAGAACGCACAGCGAGCCCCCGTTCCTGGAGAGTCTGGGCTAGTGTTCACATGCACATGATGGGGAGCGCTGGCCGCCTCCGAGGACGGTCCCTCTCATTAAAGGAATCCAGAAATGTCCTGAGTTTGGGAATGTTTTATTTAGGAAGCAGTTTAATCCAACTTAAAATCAATACTTAGGTGATAGAACTGCATTTCTGAACGACAGAAGCACAAGAAATCATGCTCCCCTCCAGCCCTCGTGGACCAGGGCCTCAGGTGGCCGGTCCCCGCCCGCCCTGCCCCTCCCGCCCCCAGCAAGCTGCTAGCAGAGGCAGGACTCGGGTCCCAGCCTAGGTGCCTGTGCCCCCCCCCCGCCCCCCCGCAGGACACCCTGGAGATGTGCACCAAGGAGATCGAGTTCAAGTGCATCCTATTCGCCCTGTGCTATTTCCACGCCGTGGTGGCCGAGAGGCGCAAGTTCGGGGCCCAGGGCTGGAACAGGTCGTACCCCTTCAACAATGGGGACCTCACCATCTCCATCAACGTGCTGTACAACTACCTCGAGGCCAACACCAAGGTAAGGGCGAGCCTGGTGCCCAGCGGGTTTCTCTGCCCTCCCACCCTTCCCGCCTCATGCTCAGGACGCATCACGTAGAGCTCATTAGTCAAAGGAAACCTGCCCCGTGACCCCACCGGGCTGATAGGACGGTTGTTACCCAGGCCCTGGCCACCACCCCTGCAGCACCTGTCAGCTGTCGGGCAATTTTCCCACTTGTTAGCACACTGCACGGGGACAGGTATTTTTGGGGACCTGCCCAGAAATCCCTGGGCGGGAAGAGTGGATGAGGGACCTCCCCGGGGTACAGTGTCTGGAGACAGAACCCAGGTTTAAAGGGAGAGCCAGAAAAATCCCCCTGGATAACAAGAGCGCTGCTTCTGTTCTCCTGAAAACGGAAGTAAATGTGTGCAGTGATCTGCAAGGGGCCTCGGAGGACCGGGCGTGGCCGGCCGCCCCCCATTCCCGGTCCCTCTCGGAGTCTGGCTCAGAGAGCCTGGCGCTGACACGGGAGTGCTGGGACCCCCAGGAGAGGCAGACGCCTGCGTACCCCATACGCCTTGGCTCCCCCGAATCAGCAGAGACAGGACTGAGGCGTGGCGCAGGGGTGGGCAGCAGCGGGGGGGTGGGGGGCCAGATGGCGGGACCAGGCAGCACCCCTCCCAAAGCCCTGGGGACAAGGTCGCAAGTGAAGCCCGGCTCTGCCCCTGACCAAGCACCCGGCCTCAAGCTTTAGGGGTTAAGCAAGGGAAGAGCCCCCGGCTGGCTTAAGGGCACATCTTGGGCCGCCCACCCGGGAGGCAGGAGGGGCCAGCAGTCGGCTCTCCAGGGGGAGGGCGAGGCCCTCTCCACCCGTAGTTTGGGAAGGCTAGAGTCAGAGCTGAACGCTGGCAGCCGCCTTCCAGCACTCGTGAACAAGCACACGCTGGGAACAGCCACGACGAAAAGTCACCGCCATCTCTGCACTTCGGTTAGAGAAGTCTCCTGGGGAGATGCGCGTGGGAGGGACAGTCTCGCTCGAGTTTTTTTAAAGACGTTTATTCAGACTCTTCACCCCATCGTACGCACGTACAGAAGCCAAGGTGGGTAGGAAACTGCTCGAGGACGCGTGCCCAGCGGACAGCAGTGAAGGACACAGGAATGCGCATCCCGCCGAGCCAAGTGCACCAGGCTGGGGGTGGCGGGACCCCTCCTCTGTCGTTAGGTAACACCTGTGATGATGTCCACGTCCCACGCTTGTATCCCCCCGCCCCCAACTCCGAGCAGTCGCTCGGGAGAGGCCGGGCACCGTCTCCGACGTGCACTCCAGGACTCCCACCGGCACCGTCCCTGCTTATTGGTCCCACGGCCCCCACCCCACGGGGACATACAGGAGGCAGCTCGTGGGGCCAGGGGCCTCCCAGAACAAACAGACTGTCCCCAAAGCAAACAGGCAAAACGCAGAAATACGCAGCTCAGCACATTCCCAAGATAACCGGGCAGAGCACAAATTTTCAGGCACAAAATGACAATTTAGAGCATGTGAATATTTTGAGTAAAAGGAGACCAAATCCATCAACCGTTCAATCAGCAAGCTCTTAACCGTGGCAGGAGGCAGCTGCGGACCGACCGCCAGTCCAAACTGCGGGTGGGACGTGAGCTGTACTGAGTACTCTTGGGGCAGGTGAGAGAACAGAAAACACCTCATTAATTCATCGTCCCCATGCCGGTTACTGCTGCTGGAACAGGCCTCTTACGTGGGCGCTGGCAAATCTGAAACTTTGCGTGTGGCTGCCATCTGGGGCTCCCGTGCCTGGCCCCGGGCTTTCAGATCCCCCCTAACCTGGGCTACAAGGATCCCCCTCGGGCGGCGCTGTGTGTGCAAGGAACAGCGATGTGCTGGCACCTGGAAGCCGGAGCTCACCTGCTGGCTTCCCGGAGGAGGCGGCATTTGAGCTGGCTTCGGAAGTCGGGCGTCGCCTTGGTGAGTGCTGGTGGAAAGGAGCGTTCCGGGCTGAGCATAAGGTCAGACGCCCCAGGTTGGGCAGGTGAGCTCCCCTGCTGAAGCTCCCGGTGCTGCAAAGCCCCGCGGGGCACACGCAGCACGAGGGGCGACGAGCCGGGAAACGGCGCCAGGCAAGCCCAGCGGGACGGCAAGAAAGACCCACTGGACGGACACACTGCACAGACCGACTGGCCAACAGAAACGGCACCCGAGCGTCCACACCCCCAGTCAGCACAGAATTAAACCGCTCTGGTCAGGAGTCACGGGTGGCTGCACGTTTCCCAGCAGGGGGTCACAAGGGTGGCCCGAGCGAGGGCACAAGTTGGGGCTGCAGGGCAGGCCTCGGAGCGGGACGTCCTGGGACGCAGAGGCCAGGCTGCGGGCAGAGGGGAGCCGCTGGGCAGCCCTTGCCAGAGAAGGCGGGATCCCGCCAAGGAGGGGCGAGCCTCCGGGTGAGACACCGCCGGGGCGGGGCGGTGGGGGGGAGGGGAGGGGAGGCCTGGTAACCCTGCGGAGCAGCGGACAGGGCGGCGACGGGGTGACAGGAGGAGCTGGCCCTCACCTCACACTGATGGCCGACTGTCAGTTCTTACCAACCCCAACGGGGCAGGGGGTACTTCTCCTCACCGCCTCCGTCCTTCCTAAGGTGCCCTGGGACGACCTACGCTACTTGTTTGGAGAAATCATGTACGGCGGCCACATCACGGACGACTGGGACCGCCGGCTCTGCAGGACGTACCTGGCGGAGTACGTCCGGGCAGAGATGCTGGAGGGCGAGACCCTGCTGGCCCCGGGCTTTCAGATCCCCCCCAACCTGGACTACAAGGTGAGGGGGGCCCTCTCTCGGGGACACAAGCTCACCCTGTGGCGCAACAGCAGCAAAGGGCAATGCTGTCCTGGCCGGCTCCGGGGGGCCAGCCTGGCATCACAGACAGAGTATCAGTGATTGAGCAAGAAGGCCGGGACGGCTTGAAACACAGCCTCTGGGGAGGGGGCGTGGAGGCTTCGTTCATGTGGCTGGGGTGGGGGTGTTAGAGAACCAGTGGGGTTGGTACAGAGGGCAAGGCATGGGCGTAACGTTCTGGTCAGAAATGCTTCGTCAACGGCGGACACAGGTTCCTTGGCAGCCCTGTTCACCGACCACCCCTCTGCAGGGTTACCACGAGTACATCAATGAGAACCTGCCCCCTGAGAGTCCCTACCTGTACGGCCTGCACCCCAATGCAGAGATCGGCTTTCTGACAGTCACCTCAGAGAAACTGTTCCGCACGGTCCTGGAAATGCAGCCCAAAGAGACCGACTCAGGAGCAGGCACCGGAGTATCTCGGGAGGAGAAGGCAGGAGTCTCAACACGGCGCCCAGCGGCAGAGAAGGGGCGGGGCCCAAAATCTGGGGTCAGAAAGTGCGTCCCCAGAAAGCGGGCTGGGGCTGCGAGCCGGCTGACAGGCCCCAGTGGGGCCAGTCCCTGGGCGGCCTCCCCCCCTCATCCTCTAACGTGGCTGAACTGGCCCATGAGCGGCGACGGGGGAGCTCACCAGTCTGGACGCCTAACAGTCCCTCCCCATGAGCTCAGAAGACCACGGTGGGCTCGCCCCAGTAACGCAACCCAAAGTAAGACCTCTCCCTGCACTCCCCCTTGCCTTCTCGTGTGCAATCGGCACGTTTACGCTGCTTAGGAAATCCTGGACAGGTTCTAGTAACGGGCAGCTAAGTAGGGGGCTTCCCAGTAAATAGACCGAATTCTGGATCGCAAGACCCTCGATGCTGTGAGGCCTCAGGACCCTTTTCTTGGTGTGATGACTGACACCACACATCTCCCGACCGCAGTGGGGTACGTGACCCCGTGCGGGCCACTCCTGGACAGGGTGTGACCACACGGTCCCCAGAGACCGCCTACACGGCAGACACGGTCAGATGACCTGACATTCGGGAATGTCCGAAGGCACCAGGCTAGGGCGGTCTGCTGCCCCCGTGGCCAGAGTCCCATGGTGTTGACAATGGGACCCAAATAGTCAAAGCCTGTCGGCCAACATCCCCTCTTCTCGTCAGATGTGTGGCTGCACCTCTGTGACCCTGCTGTTCAGACACACACCCCCCTCCCCAGCGCCCTTTGCTCCAGGGGTCCTAGCCATGTGCGTGCAACGCAGGCTCCCCGACCTGGACGCCGGGGGTGGGCCGGCGGGTGCGTGCAGTGACGGGGCTTGTCGGGGACTGACCTCTAGGTGAAGGCCGTGCTGGAGGAGATCCTGGAGAAGGTCCCGGAGACGTTCAACATGGCCGAGATCATGGCGAAGTCAGCCGAGAAGACCCCGTACGTGGTGGTCGCCTTCCAGGAGTGCGAGAGGATGAACATCCTTACCAACGAGATGCGCCGCTCACTGAAGGAATTGAACCTGGGGCTAAAGGTAAAACACACGGGTCAGCCGGGACCCAGGGACGCGACTTCGGAGGCAGGCTGGTGCCGCAAGCTGACTCACCTCGCGAGGCAGCTGCGGGACGCGGGGGCGGGGGCGGGGACCGGCCCTGGGCGCTAGCGAAGTACGGTCTCCTCTTGGTTCCCTGGTCCTGAGTTGCAGGCCTGCCAGGCCAGGGTGGCGCACACCGGGGCTCCGTGCCAAACTGCTTTCTCTCGAGGGCCCCTGGTACGGCGGTGGGGGGGGTGGTCGGGGGGGGGGGGGGGGCGGGGCAGGGGAGACAAGGTGTGTGACTGGCCTGGTCTGCGTGCCTACCAGCGCCCTGTCCGTTTGTCCCTTAGGGGGAGCTGACCATCACGACCGACATGGAGGACCTGTCCATGGCTCTGTTCTATGACACTGTGCCCGACACGTGGGTGGCCCGGGCCTACCCCTCCATGATGGGCCTGGCGGCCTGGTTTGCCGACCTGCTACTCCGAATCAGGGTAAGGACCGTCTCCGCGAGTCACAGCAGGCCCGGCCCGCCCCACCCCAGGCCTCCGGGACTGTGGCTGAGAGAGGGGTGGGAAGGGGCGGCCGTGGGCCCCGCCAGAGGCCCCCGCTGGCCTGGCCCGTGTCACAGCAGGGCTGGACGGGCCCGGCCCACGCCACACAGACGCCTGACAGTGCAGGCGCTTCCTGAAGCAGGGAGGAAACAGCGGGTCCGAGGCGGGGGCAGCTTCCATAGACCGACACAGCCCTTTCCACCACAGCCCAAAGACCCAGGGGGAACCCGTCAGGGAGCCGGCTCATCAAAGCCTCCTTCAGGCCCCCAAGTTGTCCTCAAAGGTTGAGCCCCCCCCCCCCCCAACGCCCCTCTTCCCGTTCCATTTTAACCGGAGTCGGCGGGTACCGCTGTGGCACAGGAAGGAGGCCGGGCCTCACTGACCCATCTGCGTGGCTCGGGAAGGTCCGGGAGTCACCCCGATGGCGTACTCCCACCAGGAGCTCGAGGCCTGGACGACGGACTTCGCCCTGCCCACCACCGTGTGGCTGGCCGGCTTCTTCAACCCACAGTCCTTCCTCACGGCCATCATGCAGTCCATGGCCAGGAAGAACGAGTGGCCCCTGGACAAGATGTGTCTGTCCGTGGAAGTGACCAAGAAGAACCGGGAGGACATGACGGCCCCGCCCCGAGAGGGCGCTTACGTGTACGGGCTCTTCATGGAAGGTAAGGGGGATGCCGCTCCTGCTGGGCTGGAGGAGAGGCAGTGGCTGGAGGGGCGGGTGGGAGAGGTGTGCAGGGGCGGGTGGGCCCGAGGCCCGGCGCCGGCCGGGGTTGGTGGCACGGCTCTGACGGCACGCTCAGACGACAGTCTGGAGCCCGGTTCCGCTTTGCCAAAAGCGGCGTGAGCACCTGTTTCAAGGCAGCGTGGGGCGTGGCCCCCACAGGACAGCGAGAAGCAGGCAGCCCCGGGGCAGCCAGATGTCTGGGGGCGCCAGCCACCCCGTCCTGCACCCGCTGAGGCCGCCGGGCAGCCCCGTCCCTCAGACCCGTGGAGCTGAGTGGCAGCTACCGCACCACAGACCTCCGGCCCACGCAGCGACTCACGTCGCCCCCTCACCTAGGGGGTGCAGGGCTTGGCCAGCAAGGGCTCGGGGCTCCCCGGTCCCCATATCAGAGACAAGCACAGCAAGAGTCGCTCTACATGTTTATTTTGGAATTACAGACAGGAAATACAAACACCATTAACAGGGTGAGTAGAAACAGAGCAGTCTGGTTAAAGGCAAATGAAAGTTCCGTGTGCACATACATGTAATCACGTGCACTGTGCGTGCACACGTAGGCTAGACGCTACATATGAAGGGCATCGGGGAACGTTAATCTCCCGTAACATTCAGCTGGAGGTACGATTTCCTGCCACCGAAATTAAGAAGGCTGACGGGTAGGTTCTGGAAACACCACAAATGTAAACGGGTGGCCCCGAGAGCTTTAGGCTGAGCTGTCCCTCAGAGGCACGTGGCGGGGTCCCGGGGGACACCGCGTGTACCGCATCCCATCCCGGGCCTCCGCTCACGGCTCCGCTACCAGCCACCCCTGTGCCAGTCCAGCCCCGGCACCCCGCCGGCCCCCGGTGTGGCTCACGGCCAGCACACCACACGGCGCCCGGGCACGACCCCACGGGCCCCCCTGACCTCGCTGCGCTGTCCTGCAGGAGCTCGCTGGGACACCCAGACCGGAGTCATCGCCGAAGCAAGGCTGAAGGAGCTGACGCCAGCCATGCCCGTCGTCTTCATCAAGGCCATTCCTGTGGACCGCATGGAGACCAAGAACATGTATGAGTGTCCTGTGTACAAAACACGCATCCGCGGCCCCACCTACGTGTGGACCTTTAACCTCAAAACCAAAGAGAAGGCGGCCAAGTGGATCCTGGCGGCCGTGGCCCTGCTCTTACAGGTCTAGCCTGGCTGGCTGGCTGGCTGCCTGCCTGGGGCCTGCAGCAGGCCCCCTGCTTCCCCGGGGCCAGATCCGAACCCCGACTTCAAACGGACAACAGAAGCTCAATCTTGCAACGGCCACTGATTTTTATCGAAACTGCAGGTTGCTTTTTGTTCTAACTAACCCAGGCACTTTAGAACCACGGAAACGTGGCCTAGCCAGAGGGAGGGGGCAGCGTGGAAGAGTGGGGCACGGGCTGGATTAAAACAGCAAAGTCACTTAGCTGTGCTTGTCTGATTCACGGGGGCCGGCCTGCAGCTCAGCACCGGGCAGCCACCAGGGGCCTGGCACGGGCTTGGGGGTGAGGCCCCAACCCCCAGATCCCGACCTGCCGGAGGGCCGTCGGGTTTGTCTTCTCCCACAAGCGGCACACAGGCTTTGGGGGCGGCGGTCACGCCCTCTGGCCTGAGGCTACACGCACACCACCCGCCAGTGAGGGGACAGGGTGTTCCCTCCCAGGAGCTGCCACCCCCACACAGTCCCCTTCTCCCGGAGACACGGAACCTCTCTGGGTTATGACAAAGCCCCTCCCGTCGCCGGAGTCTGGAGACCTGCCACTCCAGAGGCCACTTCTCCCTCAGGCGGAGCTGCACCTGCCCGCTTTCTAAACCGTGGGAACAGAACATACCAAACATGGACGCCGGGCTCCCCCTCGGAGGGCCGAGTCCTCAGAAGTCACTCACGTGTCATTTCCACAATAGCGGAGTCCACGGGTCCCTTCTTGGCGGACTCGGCACTTCCTTTCCTCCTGCCCTGGGGTCCCCTCCTCCCCGGGGGGGATTCGGCCTCCACCGCCTAACTGCGAGCCGGGGCCGGGGAATCCTGGCTTCCAGACAAGTGAGGCCCCCCCCACCCCCGCGGTGAACCGCGATCCAGGGGACGCTCACGGCAGAGGACGCTCATGGCAGCGGACGCGGGAAGGCCGATATCCCCGTCCCTTAAGACAAGCCCTCAGCCTGTGTTTCAGGCCTTTGAACTTGTCCAGGGAGACAGGACTAAGAACCGTCCCCCCAGGCACACAGCCTGCTGCACACGGCGGGGGTGGCCGGGCTGGAACGACCCAGCTGACACCACAGGCCCGGACCTTCCGTGGCTGTTCCAGCTATGTGAGCGGGCTGCCCTTTGGGGCTGGCTGGGGTAGCGGCACAGACAGGACGGAGTGAGGAGCCAGAAAACCGGGGCCACGGGGAAGGCAGCCAGGCGGGCCGGCAGACCCCAGAGAAGATGGTCTCCGGGGAAGCCCACAGGCCAGCGCTCAGGCTCAAATGCGGAGCAAAGGGAGCCCTCTGGGAGTATCTGGCTTTAGGCCAGGTCCCATCTGATCCTGAAGTTTCGTGGAAACTTTTTTCCAAGCATTCTCACCAGAGCCACAGGAGCGGAGACCCCCAGAAGACCTAACTCAGAGGGCGACAATTCACAACGGCCCTGGGGCCCGGGAGCTCACAGAAGAGGGAAAACTGCCCATCAAATCCTCCCGCGGGGACTGAGGGTCCAACCCCTTTAGGGCCGCCCCTCAAAGCAGGCAGGACTCTGGGCCACCGGACCAGGCTGCCGGGCAGCCACTCTCCTGACCAGGAGGGGTCGCTGCTGCCCTTCGTGTCGGAGACAGAGGGCCAGGGAACCAGAGGGGGCGCCGGAGGGCCAGAAAGCCGGCCACTTCTCAGACTAGAGAGAAAACTAGTGGCCACCAGGCAACTCATTTTTAATCCCCGGTAATAATCCCCAAATGGGAAGGTTTTCCAATTTGCCTTTAGAGCCTGAAATAAAACAGCAATTTATTCCACACGTATTGTGGGTAGCCAACAAAATTATCTCCCAACTTTCCAAGAGATGATTCACCTTTGGGTTGCAATCTGGTGCCGGGGTGGGGGGGACAGGCTAGAAGCCCGCCCTGCGTCTGAAGGTGCCAGCCTACAGCGCCCCCCTCTGCACCAAGCCCCCACCTCCTAGGGGACCGGAGGGGCTGGCGGAGAGTGCAGGGCTGGGGGGGCCCAGAGCCGTCTTGAGGGAATTAACAGAGACAAAGGGAGCAGCTGAGTGTGGAGGGCACAGGCTCGATTGCTCAAGCCAGGCTGTGGCACAATGTTTACTCTGGTCCCACAGAATCTGCAGGAATGTGAACGCTGTTTACCGAAAGCCTCTCTCCAAACAGAAACCCAGCGCCCTGGCACATTCTTTTGGCTTCTCTAGTCTAATTGTCCCACAGGACAATTTAATAACTAGTATGAAGGCAAACAGTGTTAACTGATGTGCCCCCGCCCCAAAGCAGCAGAGCCACGGCCCCGACCCGATTCCCAAACACGACTCCCACCCACTGAAGCCTGCACGTCTGCCCGCCCTGGGGAGGGGGAGGGGGAGAGGGGAGGGGAGAAGGGCTGCAGATGCTCTCGGTCTAAGACGAGGCGCCAGAGCGCCCCGTGCACACAGCCAGAGTGTAGATGAGGCCGGCCTTCCAGAACCCACGAAGGTGACCGCCAGCACCAGCAAAGGAGACACATAAAGGTGCTTCTGGGGCAACACGCAGCGGTGGAAAGCAATCTGTCCCCCCGCAAAGGATGGGCCGCCAGACCCTGGGGCTGAAAGGCCTTCTCTCAGGAAGGCCTCTCTGTGCAAAAGGTTCAAGCACCTGGAGATGAAGCGATTGGGCAGCAAGGTTTTGCAATCTGCTCCTGAAGACAAGTGGGGGCGGGGGCGGGACCTTGGCCTTTGACAAATCTACGCAACAGGATGTGAGTTTCAAAGATGCCCCGCTGTGAGGTGTTTAGAGCAGATCCAATAAAAAGGGGGTTCATTCATTTGCAAAGAGAAAAACCTGAGGGGAACCCACAGATGAAAGGAGGCTTGGCTGACGGTCGCCGCACAAGTGTGGACCTTAACTGGAACTTCAAACACATGGAAAAACCTTAATGAAATAAAAATACTTCCAAGATGACTGCAACTGTGAACACCTTCAGGGTATCTGATGACACTAAGGGATTCCAGCTAATGTCTCAGGTGCCACACTGGTGTCATGTTTGGGGGGGGGGGGGTTGTTTTTTTAATAAGAGACACAACATCTAGGAGGAAGGGAATGGCAATATACGTGCATTCTTTAGGAACATGGGCCAGTACGTAAATATCAAAAAACAAAACCAGATAAAAGAGTTAAAAGTGGCTGCGGGGGAGGGGGAGGAGGAGGGGGAGGGGAGCGCAAGAGGGCAGGAAACAGCTGCAGTCTGTCAGTTTTCTAGCCGTGCTTTCTAAATCTGTGTATTATGTGAATAAAATCAAAAGTAATTAAGATAGAGGAAAAACGGAATGATGAAGTTAAATGCGAGGTGGTCTTAATGGCAGAAATGTGGCTCCAGCACCCAAGGGAGCCGCTGCCGCCCGAGCCCCACTCCCCCTTCCCTGCACCCCCACACCCGGGGCCGGTCCCATCTGGGGCGTCTGGGGGCGAGGGCAGGCTCCCTCGGGAGAGGCCCCCCCCCTCTACCGGCAGCTGCACCCGCCAGGCCCCCCGCCTGGCCTCCCCGCAGCCCCGCTCGCGGCCGCCTGAGGACACAGCCCACGGCTCCGGGCGCCAAGCGGCAGCCTCCGTCCCTAGATCCCTAGTGGCAGGCTCCTCCTGAGTGGGCACGGCGTGTCCGGTCTCCGAGCGCCCCTCCCGCTGCCGTCGCCCCGGCCCCGCTCCGTGCCGCCCAGGCCGCCTCACCTACGTCCGGGCTTCGAAAACCTGGATGGCGACCATGGTGACCCGAGAGACGGAGCCCTCGGGCCCCCCGCGAGGGGTCCTGGGAACACCCCCCCCCCAGGCCGAGGCGGAAGCCACCAGCCCCCCACCCCCCCACCCCCGTGGCCTCGCCAGGCAGCACCTGTCCGTCCTCAGAAGAAGTTCTTGATCAGCGGGGTCACCATCTTTACCCACAGCTTCACCTGCCGACTCGGCTGCTCGAAGGTGGCAGACGATACCACGCCTGAGCACAGGTAGAGCTGCTCCTGCTCCTGAGGAAGACGAACAAACCATCAGGGCCTCCCGCGGCGCGGGACGGACGACGCGACATGTGGAGCCCCCCCGGGGGCGGGAGGGGGACGCTGGCCCGTGGGCCACCCCTTCCCTGGCAAACAAGCCCGGGAGCCCCGGCTTCTATGCTTTCGGAACGCACGGGTGTATGGAACAGGCGACACGGAGGGAAGTACAGCCGGTAGGAAAAATACTTGCAAGTGACCCCACTAAACGAGGTCACTAAATGAGGTAGAGCAACTCGCAGGCACGATTTTTAATTTTAACTTTTTAGGACTTTTTAATTTTTTTTAACGTTTATATTAATGTTTGAGACAGAAACAGAGCGCTGAGCGGGGGAGGGGCGGGGGAGACACAGAATCCGAAGCGGGCTCCAGGCTCCGAGCGGTCAGCACAGAGCCCGACGCGGGGCTCGAACTCCTCAACCGCGAGATCGTGACCTGAGCCGAAGTCGGACGCTCCAGCGACTGAGCCACCCAGGCGCCCCTCAAAGACACGAGTTTTAAACGGGACGGTTTTTCTTTTCTCAAGTCAGCAAAAAGTGGCTTTGTGATATCGTGACCCTGTGCCGACAAGAGGTCGAGGAGACAGGCGATCTAGTGCAACAGGTACGAAAGCCTTAGGAAGCTCTGCTTGCAAGAATTTATGCCAAGAAAGGGGTCCCTGAGTGACTCAATCAATGAAGCGTCCCACTCTTGATTCCAGCTCAGGTCACGATCTCACAGTTCGTGAGACTGCGCCCTACATCGGGCTCTGCGCAGACGGTGCGGAGCCTGCTTGGGATTCTCTCCCTCCCTCTCTCTCTGTGCCTCGCACACTCGCTCTGTCTCTCTCTCAAAATAAACGTTTGTTTTTTTTTTTAAAAAGAATTTATCCCAAGAAAATAACTATGCACTCAAGATTTTTGTATGCTGATTATCTGTCACAGCAACATTTATGAATAGGGGAAAAACTGGAAACCACCTAAATGTCCAACACCAACTAGTCAAATATAATAAACCCCCAAGACAAACCAGCATTCACCACGATATAATCGTGTTCTAGAAGAACGACACAGAATAGAATCCTAATGTCATTAACAAGAAACAAGCTATGCCTCTCACAGGCACAAAAAATGAGAGGGAATCCTCAGAATGACTTCCATGGACGGAGGAGGAGGTGTCTTCTAAGTTTTCTTCACGTCCACGATGAATGTTTACTTTATATTTAAAAACAAATTAAAAAACAAAGAAGCCTTCTCTTAAGCTGTGCTTAGAATCTTTGAGAGGAAGCTTTTTTTTTTTTTTTTTTTTAAAAACAATACACCCTCCAAGTCCTGTGTTCCCATTAATAAGGTATTTGAAGAAGCAGCGGGAAAGTGACCCTGACTGCTTCCACCACTCAGGGCTGAGAGAGCGATCCCTCTCTGGACCTTGCATCACTCCGTCTAGAAGACACCAACTTCACCAGCTTCATCATAAGGACCGACTATCCCGCAACATCATAAGGACTGGACCGACCGGCCTCGAAGGCCCCGCCCACTGTAGCAGCAGGGGGCACCAGAGGGAGCTCGAGGAGGGCACAGCCCATGGTGCCAGGGAGCTCAAGCTCCCTTCCCGGGGGCAGCGACGCCCCAGCGAGAGCAGGGCAGAGGACACCTCACCCTCCAGAACACGAGGAAGCTCTGGGAAGTGTCCACGTGGAGGGCTGCGCAGACCCGGGGCCCCAAGTGCATTTCTCCTGCATGGTTTTCAGGCTCACGGCCTTCGCCACACGGGGCAGGGCACGGGCGGCACGACTACGCCGGGTGGGCTCTTCTAGGACAGCTCTCACCCTCGGGCCTCCTAACGGCAGCAGCGAGGGCCCCAGTCTCCAGCTGGACGTGCCTGCCAGAGCCGCCTGCTGCCCGGAGGGCCGGTGTGCAGATGTCTCCACAGACCCAGCTTTGTGTGTTCAGATGGATGCTCAGCCAAGAGTTCAAGTAAATTACCAGAAACACTTAAGTTTCCTCATAGACCCCACAACGGGGCTGGAGAAGGAAGTCAGCTGATCAAGGTCACAATGCTGTTCAAGGGAGTCTTTCTTGGGTCACAAGTGGTAAACCGTGTTCTCTGAACAAAACCAGGAAGCTTTCGGTTTTTATCGTGCGTACTAAGTCAAGGGAGGGACTTCGGATTCTGATAAAAATACCTCTCTATTCCCAAGGCCCAGCGTGCTACAAATAGGACCCTTCCCAGTATCCCAAGGAGAGCGGGGACATGGGCAGCCGGGGTTTTCGGGACTTTCTGGGCTGTGGGGCCACTGTATGGCTGGGCAGCCCCAGGATCAGGCACTATACGGGCCACCTGGCAGGGTGGGGGAAGGGGGGCGAAGTCCCAGCATGCAGGCATACAGGTGGAACTGCCTAGAAATGAGTCTCTGCACTCCAAAGCCACAGAAATCAATGTGCCCCTGAGGAAGGGAAGAGCTAAGAGCTGCAACAACCCTCCCACAACCCAAAGCCCCTGGGATTCAGGTTTGGGAAGAAAAGGAAAATATCCCAAATATGTCATTTGGGGAAAGAGCTGCTGACCGCAACCCGCCCGGCTTTTCTCAAGATCCAGGATGTGGGTTCAATCCCCTTCCTTGGGCAGTGGTGAGGGGGGAGCGGCCAGTACCAGGACCCTGGGCACAGGCCTGGGGGACGCGCCCCCACAAATCAACCCAGATTGTGGAGAACTTGTCCCGGCCCGAGGCCAAGTTCACACCCACAACTCTGTGCTGACCTAGGGCGGAAGTTCACGCAAGTCCAGCAGACCCCGCCGGGGTGCGGCCCTGCCCCTCTCACACCAGTGGCCCCGACTGGAGCTTCAGCTCTGAGGCTTCCTCATTTTCTGGAAGCCTCACGGTAGCAAGAAACCTGCTGAGCAGATCGGATTCCGCACCGGCCACCCAGAACACAGCCACCGCCACTTCCTCTCGCCCCTGGTCGCAAAGGCCTTCCCGGCACCAAGGCCCCACTGGCCGCTGACAGGATTCCCAGATGGCAGAAGGCAGGTCCCAGGGAACAAGGCAGTTACCGTTTCCTTGTCCAGCAACAAAGGCTCCAACCGTTTCGCAACACTAATTCCCAAACACTGGAGAATAAAAGCTTAACAAAGTCAATAGCCGAAGCTTCTGAGGTCTGGCCTACAGCAGCGTTATCTGTATTCCTATGACTCAGGAGGGAAGCTGGCACCTTCCATGGAAAGGCTTTGCTGTAAAGGTCACAAATTCACGAGCCCACAGCACCGCCCTGGTCTCCCGCACAGGCACAGCGCTGGCGCTCTCCAAAGTCCAGCAGCACTGCCACAGGCAGGCACAGAGTCCCACGAGAGCACCAGGGAATGCTCAGGAACTTTCTGTTTTCCTCTGAATGTAAAATGAAATATTACACCACAGAAGGAGGGCCAAGACAGCTGCTGACTCTTTGGGAACCACCCTGCGACCTGCCCCGGTGAGGAAACCAGGTTCTCCCCACTGCTGCTTCGGGCCCGAGCCGGCCGGCAGCACGGGGCCCAGGGTCTCCAACCCCAGCTCAGGACAAAGGGCTGCTCTCCCCCTTCCAAGTGGGTCTTCCAAGGGAAGCAGGAGGATCCTCGATGGGCCACCTGTTCCCGATGGCCAGCATACCCCGTGCCGAACCACCAGAGCACGCCCCACCCCCCATGCTCAGGACAACGCTGGCCTCTCGTCGCGGACAGAGGAACAGAAGCCCTGTCCCGGCTGCGAGCACGAGGAAAATAGCACAATGGTTCCAAGACGCCGAAAGTCCCCGAGGAAAAGGGGGCCTGTTCTGCCAATCGCCATCCCCCTGCCAGGGGGAGGGAGCTGAGGCAGCCAAGGGTTTCTGCTGGGTCCCACACATCGCCCACCTCCAGACTCTGCAAACACACCACGAGGGAACCCCGCTGCTGGCTGGCACACTTCCAGACCCTCCCCATCACCTCCTGCGCCTTCAATCCCAAGCCAGAGCACTACCAAAGGAAACCACCGGGGAGGGAGACGGAACCCAGGTGATCGGTGCACAGGGACGCTAGGGCATATGAACCTAGGAGCAGGGCTGTCCAAGCCCTGGCAATGACTCAGTTCTCCACGAAGCCCCTCTGCACTGGCACTCAGGGCTCCTTACGAGCTCTGCCTCTTCTCTGCGTCCCCTGGCAGAGACACTGACTCCCGGAGTACCCTTCCTGCCTGTGTGGCAAGCCTTCCTGCTGAGGCTGCTCGCCCGAGGCCCCGGGGCCGAGTGAGCCTGGCTCCTCCCCCTGGTGGCCCTTCACACCGACGTGCGTTCTTACAAGAGGCTGGGGACCACAAGGGATTCCTAATCTGCGACCATGTCCCAGTGAGAAAACAATGCTCTCCTCCCGCACTGAAAGGATCCCCCCGGGGCTGTGGGGTAGGGGCCCCTCTGGGGAGCGGCCACATCTCAGGGCGGCCCCGCAGCAGGTTTCTCTCGGGACCGCCACCAGCAGACTGGGAGGACTCGCTTCTTTCTCACGCGGGAGGCGATGGCGGAGACGGCTCTCGGGGGACCCGGTGAGGTGAGCAGGGCCGAGCACCCAGCTACCCACCCCTCGCCCCAGGAAATCCCACTCGTCCCAACCAACCTGGTGAAGCTGCTGCTGCAGGGCCCGGCTCTCCGTCACTATGGCGATCTGGGCCTCCAGGTCCCGGTGAACTGACCTGTACCCAAAATTAGGAGAGCCAATCAACGTGAGGCAGGGCAGGCTGCTCCCTGCCAGGTACAGCCAGAGGCCTGCAGGGAAAAGGAAACGTGCAGACAGGAAATGAGCATCTGCTGAGAGCCTCTCCATGCTTCGCTTCGTTCAACCTAAGGGAAAAGCAGCCCTGCCGGGAAGGAGCGGTCGGGCAGGACGTGCTCTCCGCCCGGGCGCTGTCAGGAGGGCAAGGACCCCCGGCGTTCCCAGGAGGCCGCCTCCTCCTCTCTTGCCCAAGCACGGCGAGAAGTGGGCTCTCCAGGGAACCCCGAGGCCGCTGCTCAGGTTCCGCTCTCACGGCCCCGTGCGGCAGCCCCTCCCGGAGACCTCAGGGCCCCTAGGCCCCCCTCCGAACTGCCTCAGCCACATCTTGGCCACTGAGACGCGGAACCCACCCTGGCCAGAGGCTCCACGGTCCCGCCACGAGCACTGAGGGGACGAAGTAAGTGCACCAGAGTCCAGTCCGTACCTGCTTCTCGGGAAAGACACCCCCCCTGTGCTAAGAAGGTGGACGAGGGAATGGTGGCTCATCCACCCAAGCCTGCAGGCGCGGGGCTGTCCCACGCGTGTGACAGAGGCTCTTGGTAAGCACAGGTTACTCCGTTCTGCACCCCTTCCCACCTAGGGACACGCGATTCTCCGACTCAGGCTGCCGACACACCACGCCCAAAGGGACACCAGAAGTGAGTGCCTGCTGGGGACCCGGGGACATCCAACCAGACAGGCAAAGCCCACGAGAGGCCAGCAGAGGAGAGAGCCCAAGAGGCGCCGTAAGCTTCCGTCCCACCCCAGAGAACACTGCTCCCCCTATCTTGCCAGGAGATGAGCCAGCCGACGGCACAGCCAGAGAAAAGGCCGGGCACAGGACGAGGCGATGGGGGGTACAGGGTCCTGCCTCGTCAGACAACAGGCAGGTCTTCCGCTGTGTCCTCCCATCCCGAGTCCCAAGGCCTGCCTGGACGGCCCAGTGCCCATCACAACTACTTCTGAAAAGACTGTCCCAAACCTGACCTCCCCGGGACATCTACTGCCCTAGACTTCCTTCCTCCTACGCGACCCCAGACCTGGGTCTGGCCCCCGTCTTTTCCTGCACGTTACACCCAGGACGCTCAGCCCAGAAAACCCAGCCCAACATCCGGTGCCCAAGTTGGCCGCGGCTCCCCCGCAGGGTTCCCCTGCTCAGGGCCAGCCTCCTCACACCCTCCCACCGCCGCTGGTCCCTCCTCTGCCAACACGGCCCTTTCAAAGGGCCCACGGGCGCGCATGACCATCGTGAGCGAATCAACGACGTGTACTACACGCCAAGGAGCCTAAAATAGAAGGCCATTTCCTAATTCTCACTCAGAGCAAGAGCATTTCCAAGAATATCTTGGGTAAGAGATGACGGTGCTCTGCTGCCTGTTCCTGTAATGTGCTCGACCCTCCCCCCGGCCCCCCCACACACAGGGGCCACATCAAAGCTGCTCGCCTGCCTGTATCACTCAGGCAACTGCACCGTCCCATGGGGCCACTGCCGCACAGGCAACCACTCGGCTCCCCTTATCTCGTGTCAAGAGACCACGGGGTGGGCCAGATGCCCAGCGAGGTCCACTGGAATGGCTGTGCCTCGGCCACTGCAGTTCTGGCTCTCTGCCTACGCCAGGCTCCGCCTCCCCTGCCCCTCCTCTCCACGCAGCCTGGAGCTGGGGGGACAGGGCCAGGGACAGAGGAAAGGCCGCCTGCCATTGCTGTTCCAACTCTTGTGATGGGCTCAGAAAGACTGAAAGGCACCGGGACTGCTGAGTGCCACCCATCCAGCTGGCTCTCCCAAGCCCACTCTGATGGGACAGGGCCAGTGAGCGGTAGGGAGGCCCGACCCCAGCTAAGGCTGATGTGAACCAGGCCATCCTGAGTGTGTCCATCCAAGGCTCCTGGACTGCAGGGCCCGGCGGGGAAGGCCGACAGGACCCGGTCCTGTGTGTACTTTTTATTCCTGAAATCTGCCTAAACGTAGACGGCTTCCTCCTGAGGCAACCTAGGGGCCAGCCATGGGAGGTGGGCGGCCCATCCCCGGCCCCCTCCGACAGCTCCTCGTGCCCGCCACCGCTCCCCAGCCTGCTTTCACTACCGGCCCCTGAAGAGCTTCCGTAGACCCGTTTTTCCTAATCGCCAACCCCGAAAGCTCTCTTGTTCTCTGATGAAGGGGCGCACGCAGCCTGTGACCGCCCCACCACCTTCCTCTGTAGGCCCACGTGGACCAGCATAAAGACCACAGATGGCAAGGCCCCGCTGTACCCGTGCCCCAGGGGCTCAGGACGCAGCCCCAGGAACAGCCAGCCCCTCTGGGTGCAAAGCTCCACAAGGCGGATGTCTAACCCCTGGGCCAGGCCCCCAGGACAGTGGGAAACTTTCATTCGGGCAGGAGCTACAGCGGGTGCATCCCTGCTCCGGGCCTGAGCGGGGGAGGGGCGGGGGCTCAGGGCACTTCCCAGCAGGGCCATGAGCCTGTTATCAAGGCCGGGGCCTGACCTTTGTGCTAAACACCAATCACTCTACGACCTACCACACTCTGCAGCCGAAGGGACCACACTGACAGCACAGAGGGGACTGGCTGGGGACGGTCATCAGGCCCTGAGAGAGCATCCTGGGGGGGGGGGGGGGGGGGGGACACGCAGATGACTGGACTGAGACCCAAGGCTACTGCTGGCTCTAGGCTCTAGAAGGAGAACCCCTACTCCCCCCACCCCCACCGCCCCTGGGGCCACCTCTGCTGCTCTGCCTGCACCTCCAGTCCCTTCAGCACGCGGTCCCAGCATCGTGCCACAGAGTAAACCTGGTGACTTGATGGCTCCCACGGTGCTCACTCACCGAGCCTCTGGGCCTTCCTGATGGGCCCCGGCCACCTGCCAGCCTCACCGCCCCCCACGGCCACCCCCCTCACTCCTCATGCCTCTCGAGGTCTCGGGGCTTCACATTCCTGCTCCCTCTGCCCGGACCCTTGGGCCGGGGACTGCGTTCAGTGTCCCGTCCACAGAGAGGCCTTCACGACACCCCCATTTAACAGATCTGTTCCCTCCCCTTGCTCTGGTCTTCTCCATAACCCTCTCCACCACTGGACATTGTATCTGAATAGAGTCATCGGCCCATTATTTGTTTCCTATTAAACCAGACATCCTGAGAGGACAGGGGCTTTGTCTTGTCCCCAGTGACTTATTCCCAACCTCAAATGCTGCCTGGCACACAGCAGACACTCAATAAATATTTGTTTAAACAAATGAGGCCGAAAGTGCATCTTCTGACACATGATGATGAAGTACAAAAAGCTCTGAGTTCTAAAGCAAGAGCTCAGGAACGCTTCTGAGTATCACTCCAAGGAAACATTTTTTTTTAATCTTTTTTTTTACATTTATTTATTTTTGAGAAACAGAGTGAGACAAAGCGTGAGCGGGGCAGGGGCAGAGAGAGAAGGAGACACAGAACCTGAAGCAGGCTCCAGGCTCTGAGCAAGCGGTCAGCACAGAGCCCGACGCGGGGCTCGAACCCACGAACCGTGAGATCGTGACCTGAGCCGAACTCGGACGCTCAACCGACTGAGCCACCCAGGCGCCCCAAAAAATTTGAACTTATACACCCCTCCTTCATCTCTGCCACAATATTTGGCAATAAATTTCAGAGGCTCTCAGACCCGTATAAAAATAACAGGGAACAGGAGACATCACAGCCTTGCGCTCAGAGGAATAAGCACCCGCCTGTTACACTCCGGGCCACAAAGAGGCTGTCTGCCCTGGTGTGCACCTGCCGGCGCCCAGGTGAGACACACGTGCCCTGAGCACACAGGGCGCGGCTGCCCGGCCTGCTCTGCAAGCTCACCTTTGGGCACTAGGCCAACCGGCAGCCTGTCGGGAAAGCAGTAAAAATAGTGACAATTCTCACAATCATTAACAGATTCCTCTGTCAGCAGGAGCCAGAAATCTCTTAATCCCACGGCCCTGCCCCGCCCTAGCCACACACCATGCTCTCAGTGCTAGGATACCACACCCAGATGAAATCGAAGGCGACACCTCAAAACTCATTTTCTGATCCTGCCCCTGAAATGTCCTCCGGCGTGGACGTGGCCCCTGCCCGACGGGGCTGCGGCAAGGCCGGGGAAGCCGCGTGCCTCTTGCTCCAGCCAGAAGCCCCACAATGGGACAGCAGATCAGGCCACTCCCCTGCTGGAAGCGGGAGAGGTGAGAAGCAGGCCACACACACACACACACACACACACACACACACGGCACCCTCACTCAGGCACCCCTGGGGCTGCTGCCTCTCCAAGACCTCAAGAGGTTAGCTTGTTGGCACGGCACGTGGCCCATCCGGTGCTGACGACCGCCGAGAAGGCCACTCTGCACCCGGCCCCTGTACCCCACTCTCCACCAGGATCGGGTTCCAAAGGGGAACCCCTGTAGCAGCCGAGGTGTCCTTCGGTAGGTGGGTGGAGAAATAAACTGTGGTCCGTCCAGACAACGAATGTTACTTAGCACTAAATGCCAAGAGCTGTGAAGCCACGAAAAGACGTGGGGTTTAAGAACCTTAAACGCACCTCACTAAGTGAAAGAAGCCAGTCTGAAAAAGCCACGGGCTGTGTGATTCCAACTGTATGACATTCTGGAAAAGGTGAAAACATGGAAACAGTGAAAGGACCAGCGGCTGCCAGGGTCTGGGGGGAAATGGGAGGGACGGACAGGAAGCACGGAGGGTGTTTAGGGCAGTGAAACCCTCCGTATGATACAGTGACAATGGGCACATGTCCTCCTCCGTGGGAACTCATGAATGCACAAGATGAGCCTCAATATACAGCGTGGACTCTGGGTGATAGCACGTGTCGACGTCAGCTGATCGGTGAGAATGACTGTGCCTTTCTGGTGCCGGATGCTGACGGGAGGGGGGAGGCTGCGCGTAGGGGGAGGGGGGCGGGGTGTGCCTTCCTCTCAATTTTGCTCTGAACCCAAACCGCTCTAAAAAAAAAAAATTAAGTCTCCTGGAAGTAAATACATGAAATAAGAATGCAAATTGTCACTTAAAAGGGAAAAAATAATTCCTTAAGCCGTGAAGGGCCACGCTGGGCACTAACGCCCACGCAGTAAACCGGAGCGGGTATGGAAAGAAGAAACGTGGCTGGACGCCCGGCGTCTCTTCAGGTGAGCCACAGGCAGCACTCGTGGTGTATCCTGCTCGCGGAACCTCGCCCAGGCTTCCAGACTCCAAGTCTGGGGCCTCCCCAGCAGATCACACGCACACAGGGGCCTCCTCAGCATTCCGAATGGGCGGCCTTTGCAAAACCCCGAAGGACACTAGACAAACCACGTGGCAAAACTCTCTGGGGTACGTGCCTTCGGACAGCGGAAGGTTTCTCTGGTACTTTGAGGCAATGTGAAAATGGGGTAGAAGGGCACCCGGGGGCTCAGTCGGTCGAGCGGCCGACTCTCGATTTCAGCTCAGGTCGTGATCCCGGGCTCGTGAGACCCAGCCCTGGGTCGGGCTCCTCAGTGAGCACGGAACCTGCTGGGGATTCTGGCTCTCTCTCCCTCTGCCCCTCCCCTGCACACTCTCTCCCTCTCTCCAAAATAAAAAAATAAAAATAGATAAATAGATAAAACACAGTAAAAAAATGTTTTAAGCAATCTATGCTCCAGTCTGCTATGGGATCGGCCGAGCGTGCCAGTGAAACACGCCTCTACTCAGGAGCCCACCGACCAGAACAAGTGCCGTTTCCACAGCTCCCTTGCTCCCTCTCTCCAATGACGCCTCTGAACCACCGCGTGACATCCTCACACTCGATAGGCAGGAGAAGGCTGGAGGACGCCCCCCCAGCCCTTGGAACTCCCTGCCATTCCCTGGCACCTGCTGACCGGTACGGTCACTTCCACGAGAGGATGCCACCTCCCCCCCCCACCCCGGCCCGTTAGCTTCCTGCGGGCAGGGACCACGCAGACTGTTCCTGCATCGTCACACTCACGAGGCCACCGGTAGGTTCAACGCAGAGCCCCTCCCTGCCCGACTCCTAGGGGGCGCGGCGCTGTTGGACCCACAAGGATATGCACGCGGCGAACGTGGGGTCCAGCTCCCTCTCCTCACCGAGGGCTTCTGGGAGCATGAGGAGTCGAGATCAGCCAGGCCCGTCCTGCGGGGGCCTGGATCAGCCCATCGGGGTACCGGCTACTCAGCCATCGACAGAACGAACAGACGCTCCACTTGTCCCCGGGCACAGGCCTGGCCGAGAGTAGACAGCAAACCCAGCCCTCTCCCCCACCCACACACCTGGGCTGCCTGCTCCTCTCGGAGGCCGCTTCGGGGAGAGTGAGCATCCAGGGATGAGCCAGAAAAGGGGGCTGACTTAGGACCCCCGGCCAGTACCAATCACAGTCACAGGAGAGGACCCTGGGCTCTCCAGCACGGAGGGATCTCTGACCCCTGGCTCCTCCTCACGGGCCCATCCCCCATTCTGTTTCTCACACACGTGCCCTGGGATCCCCGCCTTCCCCACTAACCCAGTGCTCCCAGGAGTGCAGGGCCCCACCCGAGGCGGGGGGGCGGGGGGGGGGGCGGGGAGGAACATGCCAGTCCGGGAAAAGGCGAGACGCACTGGAAAAGCCAGTTGGGTGTTTCTGTTTCAACGGTAACCGGGGAGTCGCTGCACGTTTATCAGCACGGCTTCAGGGAAATAACCCCCAGCCCGGTCACAACTGTCAGGCCAGGCTGAGCTGGGAGCCCTGAATGCCAAGGGACCTCCTCGCTGATCTCACCACGGGACAGACCGGGAGCGGGCGCCGTCTAGGCGGACCCCACACAGCTCCCCAGGTACTCGCGTCCTCTCGGAAAAACAAAGCTTCTCCCGCCGTCCAGCTGTCCGTCTTCGATACCCCACACCGAGGCACCGTTGTTATTCTCGGAAGTAACGAAACCAACCCTGAGATACTTCCCACACCCTCGCTGGCTTAGCCCCACCTGTGCGGCTCAGCCCACCAGCGCCAGCACTCGGGGACAGTTCACTTCCACACCCAGGGCCTCCGAGCAGGAAGCGGGAACCACCCTCGAGGCCAGAAGCTTCACCCTTCTGAGCTGTGACAGTGATTCTTGAGACATCAGAAACTGGAGAGGTTTTTTTTTTTTTGAATGCCATATTGGATTCGTCCCCGAGAGAGCTGGATGCAGGTCTAGGGCAACCTGGGCGTCAGTATTTATCAAGTACCCACGGGTGAAGAGCACCGACGTAACAGAAAAAGAGTCCCACCCAATGATCCCCAAGGGACCTCAAATCTAAACAACACAGACAAGCGGCCGTGGCTGTCTGCAGCCCGGACTCCCAGTCCGGGACCAGAGGTCAAGGTACCGCCGTCCGCTCCCTCCTCGACCAGCCCTTGCGCAAGACTCCAGGGCCAGCACGAGAGCACAAGGGGCCTCCGGACCACCAAAGAGAAGCCAGAAAAGCCACGTCCGTCACTCGTGGCCGGGGGCTCTCTGCGCCAGTCACTCTTCCTTCAAACACAGGACTATGACCCGTGGAGCATGGGAAGGAGTGACTACACGTGAGGCAGGTGCCCTCGAGGCATCAAGCAGCAGCGGGGACCATCCCTCCGCGAAGCACACGGTTTTAAACCCGTTTATCCCCGTCTCAGACCACATTCCTGGGATTACGGCACGTGTGGGCTGCCCCGGCAATGCACACCCATGCCTGCGGGGGACCATAACCCACACACGGTTCGGACCACGGACCACGGCCCACGTGGGGGCAGCGCTGTGTGGCTAAAAACGGAAAGGACGGGGCCTCGATCTTCACAGCTATGAAAAAAAGAGGAAGATTCACACGAGGAAAACGAACCGCGGTGGCGAGGCAAAGACTGAAAACCGGGCTGTTTAATGCCAAATAAACAACGCCTCACGAACCCTCCGTCCCCGAGGAGGGCACGGCCAACGCGGGAAAACTCCGATGACCAAGAGAAGGCGACATCACGCACCTCTTCACCCATCTGAGAAGTTGCGTGTACGCTCTCTAAAAGAGCCGCCCCAGCCACGGGAGGTTTTAACTTCCGGGCGCAAAGAGGGAGAAACCGGCGCAACCGAAACGCGCTCAGATACGAGGCTGCGGCACGGGCGCCCCGGCGGCTGGGAGCCCAGGACAGGAGGGCCGAGCGCTGGCGAACGGGCGAGCCCCGCCGCCGCCGCGTACCTTTGGCGTGGAACGTCCAGCCCCTCCGCCAGTACTCCTGCAGCCGCACCCGCTCCTGCTGCCCCAGGCTGCACACCTCGCCGTAGAACTGCCGCTCGATGTGCACGTAGGCGGCCGGGATGGCACCCGCCACCCCCTTGGCCCCGAAGAAGCCGTTCACCTCCGGGGAGGCCAGCAGGATCTGGTACTCGGCCCGCGTGCCCAAGACCAGGTCCATGTAGGCCTGGGTCAGGTTGAAGTAGCCAGTGGTGAGGTAGACCTTGGTGCCTCGCTCGGCCTCCGTCAGCAGGGTCTCGGTGACGATCTCGTCAATCTGGATCTCAAAGGGCTTCATCTGGATCAGGGGGTAAATCCAGGTGTCGGGGGCCGGCCTCCGGTCACCAGCAGCTGCCGCGTCCTCCTGGGTCAAGAGGGAGTCGCCGTGGAAGGTCTGGGCGTGCAGCACTTGCTGGCGGGCCTTGGCCGAGTTGATCACATCCATAACCCTCTTGTTGGCCGCCCTGCAGTATGCGGCCCGGTCACCTGCAGGGACACAGGGAGGGAGGAAAGCGGAGGCTCTGGACTCCTGCCTGGCACGGGGACGCGGCACGAGACAGGCAAGCGCAGATGCCCCAACTGACCATCTAGCGACACGCTCCCGCGGAGCGCAGGCAGCAGGCCGCAAGCAAGGCTCCCCCGTGGACAGAAACGTCCAAGGAGAGCCCACACAGAGCCTGCGCCAGGGGACGTAGAAGGCCTCTGTCAGTTCCACGTACTCGAAGTTCAAAAACAGACCAGACTACTTGAGGGGGACAGAAACGAGGGGAGCGGGACCTTGGGACGCGGTGCCTGGGAAGGGCCTGTGACGCACACGCTCCCGACCCGCACGCCGGGGGCTGGCGCTCAGCATGCAGGCTGCACCTGAGCGAGAGCGTTTAACAAAGGCGCGTGTGGGTGTGCGAACCACAGAGCGTGGGCACAACTGCGGGCCGAGCGAGCTCCACACGGTGGGAGCGGGGCCCTTGAGGTACAGTGTGGGGACAGACAGGCTCGGGGCCCCGCGTGTCTACACGAGACACTGGTGGCGAGCGGCCGTCTGGACACACCGGACAGACGAGAGATGACCATAAAGGCTATCGGAAGGCGAACGCTAACGAGTCAGCATCCGACCTGAGCAGTCGGGGTAAGACCACAAGCCCAGCAGGAGCAGGGAGAGAATGAAGCGCGGAAGGGAACAGAACAGGACACTGAGTGTCAGTGCTGTGCAAAGCCGGCCCTCTGGGGAGATGAGGCGACAGCAGGCCCCAGGCAACACTGAGCCAAGCGCCCGAGAGGAACGGACCAGGACGGCCGTCCCGGTCCTTATTTGCTCCCATGCCTGAGCGCCTTTGGGGGTGGGCTCCGGGACAAGAAGGGGTGCTCTGCGCAAACCGTGTCACGGTGACAGCAGCACCCACACGGGAGGAGGTGCCACCCACCACAGGAGGTCTCAGGCTGTCCTTCTGAGTGTCGTGAGTGTCCCCCGCATCCCTCCGAGCCACTGTGGTCCCCAGAGCACATCTGTGCAGGCCCGGCCGCCCCCACCTGCCCCGTTGCGTGTTGACTCATCCTTCCCAGAACGCGGGGCCCTCTTCTCTGCATATTCATGCCTGGCCTGTAAAGTCAGACCAGGGGTCAGCCGATGTTTCCTGTATGGGCCAGATAGCTGAGTATTTCAGGCTCTGTGAGCCAAAGGGCAAAACTGAGGATAACACGTAGGTATTCGTATGACAAGAGAGAAAACAAATTTCCACAATTTTTTTTTATTGATGAAAATGGAAAATACCATAGTAATAACCGAGCGTCCAGGCCGGCAGCAGGCAGGGCAGGCACCCGGCTCACAGACTAGCGCCCTGGACAGGGGCTCTTGTCCTTATACGGTCAGGGCTTACCCCTCCCCACGCTGCTGACACTGTTGCAAATTCAGCAGCAGGCCTTCCCAAAGGCCACCAGGAAGCCACAGGAATCACAGGAATGCAAATGCCCCCAGAACGCTAGCTGCCAGGGTTTGCCTGTCTCCAGGGAGCAGAGCTGAGGGCTCTCCCATTTCACTTTCCAGGCAGGAGGCCACAGGCCTCCGCGGAGCTGAGAGCCACAGAGCCTCTCGCTCCCCGCTGGGGAACTGGCCCTGGGGAGGGCTGCTTCCTGTAAGCGCAGGCCAGACCCCTGGTCCCCTCCCCCAGGCACCGGCTGAAGCCCGCCCTCCCGCCTTCCCTGGACCCACAGAGCAGCACCGATGGCCCGTGAGTCACCTCTGGCGGCAGAGACACAAGCAGAACGAGGCTCTGCCACCCAAGGGTCGCCAGCCCGCAGCCAGGCCGCCAGAGGCGTGCTCGCCACAGCCCGCGGCCCCGCCCGCCAGCTCAGGAGGGCAGCGGAGCCCAGGACCCTACCTTTGTAAGGATGCACCATCCCTTCCACCACCTGCACCGTGTCATCGCCCTGCAACTGCAGGGACACGTCCCCCACCGCATCCACCAGCTCCGTGAAGAAGTCCGCGATCTCGGGGCAGTCCTGCAAGAACACGTAGCGGTCCTGGCGGTTGGTGAAGTAGGAGTCGCTCAGGTTCGCGCTGCAGGGAGGAAAGAAGCAGCTGAGGACTCGGGCAGGACCGCGGCGGGTCCCGGGGAACCAGCAGGGACGGGGCAGTGACAAACACGGACGAGGACCCCACGGCAGAGACCGAGTTACCAGCAGCTCCCCTGAGCGTGAGGTGACACAAAGGAGGGAGCCGCAGAGCCCCGCCCCTCAGAGTCAACAATCAGCTGAGAGGAGAACGCCACTTATAAAGCCAACTACCCCACAGGGCTCGTCACCAACGCCCGGGCTTTAGAATCAGAAGATGTGGACCCGCCATTCCGGCTTGTTCTTCCTATGTCACTGGTCTAGTCTCCCGTGGATACAGCGAGGAGAGCACGACGCGGGTCTCCGCGGGGGTCACAGCGACAGCACACACAGGGCGCAGGGCGGGGCCTGGCAGCCACCAAGCGCTCTGCAAGCCGCGGCTCCCTCCTGACGGCCCTTGGCGGGCCTCCCGCTGCCACAGCAGACGCGCTGCCGCGGAAGACACTGACACGGTGTGACGACTAGACCAGAAACGTACGACCACGTTCTCGGAGGCTTACGAAGATGGGTCTTCCCTTCTCTGTGTTCTGCAAACCTCTGCCCTGGACGATATCAAGGGGAGGTCCCGGACGGAAGGCAGCAAACTAACCCACTCAAGATGACGTTGTTGTCAAAGAGGTACACCTTAATGTGCTGCAGGCCGATAGTCTCATTGAAGCGCTCGGGGATCAGGAGCCGGAGAAGCCCACGGAGGTTAGGCGTGTGGAAGAGGGAGACGCGAACCTGCTCTGGAAATCTCTGCAGCAGCGGGAGCAGCATCGTACGTGAGTTCTTCCTACCTAAACACGTGGGCAAGCGGAAGGACGAGGACGGGGATTCACACCAGGAAAAACACCCCGCCTGCCGGGGGGAACCACCTACCACCCGTCACAATCGGCCAGAACCCCTGGTGCCATCGCGAGCCCGAGGGGCTCAGACCGAATTCAGCTCTGGACACCACCAAGTCTCAGACCAAGACTGGAGCGGTCGGTGCAGCAGACCTGCCATTTGGGCACCCAGCACCCATTTACCCCACCCCACCCCACCCCCGCCCCGGGAACTGTACCCAAGTCCCTCCCAGGGGTACCACCCGCTCCACTCTCGGCATATCTACTCGGCGTAAAGAGGGCTCCACCCACCCTGAACCCTCACCCCAGCTCCACAGGAGGGCACCCGGGCCCAGGCGGGGCCGGTCAGCGTGAGACAAGGACAAGATGTCACGGCCAGATGGGCCTGGGGCCGCCAAGGGCCACCGCGTGGAGCCTGAGAATAAAGCCAGCCCAAAGGAAGGAGGGCCAGCAGATGGGCCCTGGTGAACACCCAACCCCCCAAATCAACCTGCCCAGAGCAGGTCAGTCACGGGAGTCAAAAACAGTCTCTTTTTTGCCTAAGTTGTTTTTCCTTGGGCTTCCAGTCACTTGCTACGGAAGGAATGCTGATACTCTGGGCTGTCTTCAAACAGCCTTGCCTCTGCCCGGGACGGGGGAGACGAGAGCATAACTCGTGAAACACGCTCCAAAAGAGGCAAACTCGGGGCAGGGAACGTGTCAGACCTACCTCTTGAGCCCCGTGTAAAGTCCAAGAGAATGGACACCTTGAGGTCTGAAGGAAACTTTGCTTGGAGTGACTTTTCTAGAGTGCTTTCCAGGCAATCTACCTACCGAGGAGAGAACCCAAAAGAACAAAAGTATAAGATCCAAAAAGATGATCATGTATTAAAAAAAGGATCTACTTTCCAGGTAACGCGCGCCCCCTCCCCGCTGCGCCCAGTCCTCTCGGAACACACACACACACACACACACACACACGCACACGCACACGTGCCCCGAGTGCTCAAGAGTCCGTACCACAGAGACCAGTAATAGTAACCAGGCGACGCCACCTGGCACCCTTCTCCAGCCGGGCCTTAAGAAAGAGAGGGTCTGTGGGTCAGAGACGCGTTGCCCAAGCAGTCTGGACCTTGCCACTCTTGGAAAGGCTAAGAAAGACACCAGTGCTCGCACATTTCAACGGACAATCCCCACCGACACACAGCAAACAGTGCCTACACGCGGAGAGCACTTGGTAAATATTTGCTGAGCCGATGAATCCAACACACAACCTGCCCGCTGGCCACTCTCCATGAGCTGGACGTGACAGTCTTCTCCCAGAAGAACAAACAGGCTCCCCAAGCCTGCTGCTAAAAGCATGTCCTGAAGGCAGAGGGAGGCCTCCCTCTCAGAGCGGGAGAGGACAGAGTGCTTCTGACCCGGCGTCCCTCGTCCTCTGCCCCCCATCCCCGGCATTCTTCCCCAGCCCCTAGCTGTGCGTCTCTGGACAGCGATGAACAAGAAAACGCTGTGGGCACCAGGCCCGTCTCACCGCGTCAGAGCGCAAGGCGTCCTGAAATGAGGATAACAGAACCCCCTCACGCGCGCTCACGTGAAGTCAGCCCACACGCCGTGCCCGCGCACCACACCCCGCGCCGCGTGAACCAGTGGGTTCCGCTCCTTCCCATCTGGCCCACCTCACCGTGGGCGACGGCAGGTCCGGGTGGAACGAGGCTGACCACAGCCCAGGCGCCTGACCCCACCCCGACCTGCACTCCACTCATTTGTCTAGGACGGGGTCAGAAAATCTTTTCTGTAAAGGGCCAGGGAGTAAATACTCTGCGTCTGGTGGGCCGGATGGTCCCTGTCACAACCACCCAGCTCTGCAGTCCTGGCAAGAGAACAGCCACAGACAACACGTTTGTGAGCGAGCATGGCCGTGTTCCAACAAAGCTTTGTTTATGGACACGGGAATCTGAATTTCACACATTTTTCCTGTGTCACAGATAGCCTCCTCCTTTTCATTTTTCCTCCAATCATTCGAAAACACAAAAACCATTCTTAACCCACAGGCCATACAAAAACAGGCGGCGGGCCAGATGTGGCCTGCTGAGCCCTGGACTGGCAGACACGAGCAGCCCAGGAAGCCCTGTGCAGGGTGAGGAGGACACGTGAGCAAGGAGGAGCCCTCCCCGCACCCCTCACTGGCCCTCCTAACACACCAGACAACCGGCAGCTGGCGGGGAGGCTTGACCCCAACTTCCCAGGGCCGTGTGGCCGGTGGGGGGGGAGGGGTGTCAGAGCGAATCTGCTGCCGTGGGGACCACCCGACCTCAAACCTTACCAGTTCCTGTTCCAGAGGACCCGTCCCCAGGTAGAGAGACGCCATCACGACCCGTCTCTTCGCCACTTTTATCTGGCCCTGAAAGAGGAAAAACAGTTGCCGATCATTCCCAACAGCCCACTGAGAAAACGTACAAGCCTCCAGGCTGAGCTCGCTCACGCCTTACAGTGAGCTACCAAGTAAGGCCCCACGACCCTAATTTAAAATACTCCCCCCGAGGGGCACCTGGGTGGCGCAGTCGGTTAAGCGTCCGACTTCAGCCAGGTCACGATCTCGCGGTCCGTGAGTTCGAGCCCCGTGTCAGGCTCTGGGCTGATGGCTCAGAGCCTGGAGCCTGTTTCTGATTCTGTGTCTCCCTCTCTCTCTGCCCCTCCCCCGTTCATGCCCTGTCTCTCTCTGTCCAAAAATAAATAAAAAACGTTGAAAAAAAAAATTTATTAAAAAAATAAATAAATAAAATACTCCCCCCGAAAGTAACACACGGCCCAACTGCACGAGCCACGACGCAGCCATCGAAAGAACGAGGGAGGTCTGTGCCGTGACCTGACAGGGCACCCGCAACATACCGCTGAGATGAAAGCAACTTGCTCCCCCACCTACTGCCCCCCCACCCCCCGCACACCATGCTGACACAGGGGCTTCACGACCACCGAGAGCGGTCCCTGCGGGCCGAGCAGGAGGGCAGCGTGGGTGCCAACCTGCATGCCCCCTCTGCACCTGCATGGTTGACTTTTATAACGAGCAGGTACGAATTTCCTCTGCGGTGCGGACAGCTCCCTAGGGACGAAGACAGACCAGACCGGCATTCAAAGATGACTGTGACCTCAGTCCTCTCCCTAGACCTGCTCCAGCCCGGGGAACAATGACCTGACCCCCTCTGGAGTTCAAAGCACCCTGCCCCAGAGAGGGGTGGCGAGGGCAGAAAGGTCGGCGGCATTCCAACAGTCAGGCTCCGTCAGGCTCTCGAAGGCGACGGGAGGGCCAGGCCTCTGGGGAGGCGGCAGGCGGGAAGAGAGAAGCAGGAGGCAGGGCACGTGTCTGCTTCCCCACCAAAGAGGGACGCGGCCCCCCCAGCCCCCCGGCCCGCACAGGAGGGCCGCCCTGACTCCAGGAGCAGGCGAACACACCGGCAAGAGGCCTGCAGACAAGGAAAGCACGGAGAATTTTCCCAGCTCGCCACCCCCTCTGTCTCTGTTTTGTTATTTATGAAGCGCTCCCGCGGGGACCGCGGGGACACAGACCAACAACTCGGGTACAGGCACCCCGGCTCAGGCAGCAGACCGCCTGCGGGTGCCGCCGCCAGGCCCGTGGGAGCAGCCTCGGCTGTAACGAGGGCTCGGGGCCAGGCAGACGGCAGGCTGCACTCCCCAGTCAGGGAACAAGGCCACTCTGTGGGCCCTGGGAAGAGATACATCCCACTCTGCACCACCCGTGCGGGGAGAACTGCCCTCGACTCCACCCAGAAGGCAGGACAGAAGGGCCTCCTCCCGGCCTGCCGGGCCAAGCCCCGGGGCCCTTCCTGTCCTCCGCGGCCCTGCCCAGGCAGGTGCGCAGCCTGGGGATCGCCACACGGAGACGCAGCCAGTCATTCACCCAGAGGAGACTAGAACACGAAAACCTGCCTCTGCAAAACCGGTTTCTTCAAGCCAAACACAGAACCAAGTAGGAGCAAAAGGCAAACGGCCTGACATCAGTTCTAGCCAAAAAGGACGCCCGGGACAGAGGAGCAGTGCAGGGGAGAGGTGGGGAGAGCCTGTACACAGACAGGGAAACACGCACGCACGCAGAATGCATTCTGGAACGAGCCAGTCAGAAATTAAACTAAGCGGCGCTCCGCAGCACAGCAGGGCCAAAGGAGAAGGGGCGAGTATTCAGGTCAACTGCAGATCGTTCCGTAGGAAAGTTAATCTCTACATACATTTCCTACGACCTCCCCCCTTTCTGCCTGTCTGACCTCGTCAGACCTTAACTCTAACATCATTGCTAATTTGAACCCAGAGAGTTCATGTTAATAAAAATTAATCGGCTTCAGGGGCGCCCGGGTGGCTCAGTCGGTTAAGCGTCCGACTTCGGCTCGGGTCACGATCTCGCGGTCCGTGAGTTCGAGCCCCGCGTCGGGCTCTGTGCTGACCGCTCAGAGCCTGGAGCCTGTTTCGGATCCTGTGTCTCCCTCTCTCTCTGACCCTCCCCCGTTCATGCTCTGTCTCTCTCTGTCTCAAAAATAAATAAACGTTTAAAAAAAAAATTTTTTTTTTTTTTTTTAATTAATCAGCTTCAAATGAATTATTCCAATTCGCAGCTGAACCTGGAGGACCTGGATGAGACCGGAAGACCTGGGCACTGAAGGCTCAAGCCGAGCCTGCCCGCCCCCCCCCCCCCCCCGCCCTGCAAAGGTTAGCCCCTCCCCCAGTACAGAAAAGGCACAAACTGTAGACAAAGTCACAGGAGAGAACAGGACTCATAAGGCCTAAAACCGGATGTCCAAATCTCCCAGTGGTCTCTAAACACCTCCTCACCGAACAAGAGAATTCCAGCCACTTCCTACACATCGAGTGTCATCCGTGGCTCGGCCGGGTCTTCGTTTCTAGGACGTTCTGTGTCCTGAAGACGTTTGCAGGGGCCTCCGTGCCATAACTAGAGTAAGGTTCCTTTCGTCTCAGACCCCGTCGGCAAGGACGCCCGCGCCCCCTCACGAACCTCCCTTCTGATGGAACCGAAGCAGGTCGGTCTGTCCGTCAGACTCGAAATCCAGGACCCACCCCTCACGCGCCCACACGCTCTGGGCTGCTCTACCTGAGACGCAAGCCACACGAGGCATGCGAGCGCCCGAGGACAGTGCCATTCAACCATCCGTGAGGCTGAAAACCTAACAGGGAGAAGGACCCACAGCAACAAGCAGAGTAGCCATCAGAAACTGCCACAGCGCGGGGCGCCCGGGGCGGTGGGGGGGGGGGGGGACTCAGAGAGTGAAGCGTCCGGCCCTTGATTTCGGCTCAGGTCATGATCCTGTGGTTTGTGAGTCAGGGCACCGCGTCAGGCTCTGTGTTAACAGTGCGGAGCCTGCTTGGGAGTCTCTCTCTCTCTCAAAATAAAAAAACTTAAAAAAAAAAAAAAAAAAAAAAAAAAGAAAAGAAAGGAAGAAACTTCCAGAACAGAAGACACTTCTGCTCAGGACACCCTCCCACCCCCAAGTCCCCAAGCCTCTAGCTCAGACGTCCCTCCTTCTCTCCTGCGGACCAACTTACCTTCATGAGCTCAAAAAATTCCGCCGGGGAGGAAAGCACCCTGACGTGCGAGCTGCAGACCCCAAACTCCGGGACCAGGTTCCGGATCCACTGGAACCTGTGCACACCCTCTGGACACAGGCAGCAAGGAGGGGAGGTGACCTGGGGGACCGTTGGGGACAGCAAAGGAGCCAACAGCAGCCATGGTGACCTGGTTAAAGAGACATGCAAAGGGTCATACTTCTCAAACACTCCCTTAGAAGTCTGTCCCAGCTACCGGGGGACAGGTGGAAATGGAGGGTTTTTGTGTTTTAACCGATTTCAGACTTTCTAGCCTAGTTCAGGTAAGCCCGAGGGCTTTTCCTTCAGCCCGTCTGAGCCGAGCAACTTAAGAAGTGCCAAGGCCTAGAGAGAAACCCCAAACTGGCAGCTGGGTCCAAACAACTCCAAATCGAGAGCGGCCACGAGTAAACTCACGGAAGCCACCGCGCGCGCTCGACATGGAGGCGCCCCGACAGACCCGCCTGCACAGAGCCACTGAAGGCCACCTGGAACGAAGGCAGGCCCGGGATGAGGGTGATCACCGCAACCCAGGCCGCCAGCTGTGTGGCTGCAGAGGCAAACAAGGCTTTTATTTAGGGCAGGACCTAGAAAAACAAAGTCTTCTCTTGAATACTCAGCTGTGGAGAGAAGAGCTGGAGCAGGAAGAGCCTGGAGGAGGGGGGCCACCTCGGCCGTGGCGACAATCGCCCCCCCTCGGCCCTGGGACACACCGTCCCCGGGGCTCACGCCACATAAAGCTGCGCCCCAGACCGGCTCTACTCCGCTGAGGCAGAGACGGTGGCGACCGAGGTCCTGCCCTCGCGCCCGCGGATCCGCAGGTCTGCCGCCCGCCCCGGCTGGCACCTCCGTGGGGACAGGGAGGGAGGGGCGATACACCCGGGGCCCCACGCGAGCACGGGCCGACTCTGAATCCCAGCGAGCAGCAGCAGGAAATCCCTGTGCCGTGCGTGACCTTCTACCGCAGCTCCGCGAGGGGCTCCGGGGAAGGGACGCTGCAACACCCCAAGGCCTGAGGAGCCACAGATTCCGGGAAGATGATTTCGTTCACTCGCCTCAGGCTAGAGCGCTGAATCTTCCCAGGGCCTGCGAACGTCCCTACACAGGCGCCAGATGGCCCACAGCTGTGCTTCCCAGAAAGCCCGTTGGTCTGTCCCGGCCGACTCATTGCCAAGAACGCTTTAGTCAGCGGGTGCAAGGTAGCGGTTCCCCGGATCCAGGCAAGCTGGGGACTGGCCTGGGGCCCCACGGTGCAGAGGGAGGAGAGCAGCTAGCCTTTCCCGCTGTCTGCGATGCAGTGGGGGGGGGGGGGGGGGGGGGGGTGACGACACTCGGGGCCACCGGCTCGCTAAGGTTCTCAGGTGATGAGCGGCAGCTGGCAAGCAAAAGGCCTAGACACGTAGACTAGCAGCTGCTGCCTCGATTTCCCAAACCGTAGGCCTTGTTCCTGCAGTGCTCAAAGACAGCTTCCAGAAGGAGAGGGAAAGACGCTCCAGTCCAATGGAAGACCACGAGATGCTGGGAAAGTCTGCGGGACAATCCATCCGAAGGCCCGAAGGGGGCCTAAAGTCTACCAGTCATTCAGTAAACATGGTCCATCCGAGGCGGAAAACCCCACAGCAGCAGCACCAGACCGACGTACCCCCAGTCTCACGGCACCTGTCATCTCTCAGACCAAAGAAAGGACCAGGGCGCCAGCCAACACCCCGGGCCACACCCCCCATCTGGGCCCAGAGACTGCAATCAGCTTCCCCAAAGGGAGATGCGGAAACACGTCCTCGGCACACGGCAACCCAGGAGGGGGCCAGCGCGGGCCCGGGGCCTCCATCCCGGTCATCACGCGAGCAGCCCCCTGGCCCGTGAGAGGCGCAGGGGAAGAGCTGCCCGGCCCCGGGCTGCCACGAGCCCAGCGGCCTCACAAGCTGACACGCCTGAGATCCTCCAAGAACGACACAAGACACAGGCGCTGCCATTAATTAAAGGTCAAAACATACAGCACGTGGGCTTCGAGTGACCGGAAAGGGGAGCTCTCGGCGCCTGAGCCCCGGAGGCCTTACAACACCTGCCTTCAGACGGGCTCCCTGAGGGCTGCCCCGGGAGAGGGGAGGGGCGAGCAAACCTAAGGAGTGGGAACTGGCAAAAGCCACCGTGAGCGGGAAAACTGGTCTCGGAGGCCAGTCCCCATGACACACACGCCAAGGGGTCCAGCGTCGGCCCCGTCCTGCCCGGGAGAGGCCCAGGGCAGGCTCGGGCGGGCCAGGCTCAGGGCCCCGGGCTGCCCTGGGCAGGTCTCGTCCCTGCCAGGCAGCTTTCCCCGGGAATGTTCCACCAGGGCCTCCGTCCAAGATCTGTTGAGGGCTTTTTTATGTTGGCTTCCTGTTTAATCTGTGTACTGACAGGTTTATTTTTGCTAGAGAGGAGAAGGAGCTGAGAGGTGGCAGGGGCCCGGGGGGGGGGGGGGGGGGGGGAGACCCCGCCCTCAAGTGGCAATTTCGCACACCCAAAGTGGAAGGCACTTTGGAAAGGAGCAAAGCCTTCTACAAAGGGCCCCACGGTGCGGCACGGGCGTGGGGAGACCACGTGTGGCCAGGTGACGATCTAACCCGAAACGAAGGGCCCCGGCCAGGGCAGGCACAGCCAAGCCAGAGTCCGCTTGGGGGCCCACGCTGTTCCTTCACCTCAGCCAGAAGCCCATGGCGGGGCTGGTTCCCGCTTTCCACAGCCTAACTCCTGGGAATCTTCCCAGAAAAGGTTCCTTCCAGTGCCAGCAGCAACCCCACTGCACAGTAACCCCAGTCTCCAGGGGCGACCACCTGTGCGGGCAAGTCCCCGCACCCCAGGGAGGTTTACTAAGAAACCGCACGTCCCAGGTCGGGAACCGAAGCCCCGAGAGATCTGAGGAGCTGTGGTTGCTTTACCAAAAAAGCACAGCCATGTCGGTCACACACACACACACAATTTCCACATCGAGACCCGGACGCCCCTGAATCATCTCTCTGGTACCACCTAGCCCCGGTTTCTAGTTTCGAAGAGAGGAAGTGGGGAGAGGGGGTTGGGGACCCGATCACAGCTTCTGCTGACGACCCGGCCTCCCAAGGCAAGCCCCTTTACTCGGAATACCATGGAAGTTTGGAGAACAGGGCTAGGGCAAGCGGGTGCCAGAGGCAACAACAAACCTAGCGCACTCACACCCCCCCCCCCCCCCCAACGATTCTAAAAGTGGAACAAAGCAGCACGCCCTCCGAAGGGCAGGCTCCGGCCACCGCGGGATGGCAGGCCCGCAAAGGTTCAGCCCCGAGGCTTAAGGCTTCGGGCAGAGAATCTGCAGAGTCCCGCACTGGGGAGTTGGCTGGGTGTTAGGGCTCAGGACCCCTGACGTGGGGCCCTTCCTCCCCCTGGGTGAGGGGGGTGAGGGGAAGGCTTCAGGGTGACTCCAGGAGGACACAGTAAGTATGAAGGGAGGGGAGCCGTGGGGGGGGGGGGGGGGGGGGCGCGGGGAGCGAAGTCTCTTCTCACCATCTCTAAGAGGAACCCACATCTGAACCGCCTTGACCGAGGAGGCTCTTTTCCCTGAGCCCCCAGACCGGCGGCCACCACTAAGTGAAAACAGTGGAAGCCCACCTGGCCCAAGGGGTGATCCCAGGTGGGACAGAGCGGCCCAGTGTCCACCGAGGCACGGGGAGGCGGGGGGACTGGAGTTCGTGACAGTCAGCCGCTCGGAAACGGCAGAAGAGCCACCGAGACACAACTGGACACCGCTCCTGACCCCGGGGGCCTCAGGGGAAAGAGGAAGTGTTTCTCCTTCTCGTGGGGAGACAGGAGTTGTCATTTCACCAAACATCCTGGAGCTGCAGGTGCTCCAGGGAAAAACACCGGCACACCTTGCATTTTTCCTCCGTCTGGATGCGCAACAGGGTGCCTGGAGGTCCAACCCCGCTCCCCCGTGGCCAGCGGCGAGAGGCCACCGAAGGCAGGCAAACACCAGAGGATCACACCCCGGTCTACACTTCCCATGTCCCCTCCACAGCCTCTCCGCCTCGGAGGACAGGGGTCTGCCTCCCAGGGGCTGCGGAAGGTCACCCGCCCCAGCGGGAACCAAACAAGCGGGCCGCCCTCTCAGGGGTCTTCTCAAAAGGGGGCATCCCGGGCTCTGAACAAAGAAAACAGCGATGCTACAGGACTGTCCTCAGACACTAACCACAAATCCTCCACGGACAGCACAGGAGCCCTACCCCCTGTCCCGTACCGCACTCGGGATACTAACTAAGTGGCCCCCACCGTGGGCTCGGCCATGCTCCGAAGGTCCGTGGGCTCTTCTGGAACTGTAAGATAAGATTCGTGGTACAAGCTCTGTGGCTTGGATCCCATCCAAATCTGTACAAAATGACGAAAAAATGAAGTTTTTAAGAGAAACCAAGCTCGGTGGACTGCAATGTTTTCAGAAACTACTTTTTAAGAAAAACCCACCCTCCCCCCAGTCATGCACACTGAAACGTCAAAAAGTGAGCTAATGAGAAAAGAGCAACAGTCATAGCACTTCCTGAGAAAAGCTCTCAAGAAACTACATGAAGGCACCGTACTTCCTGCGTCCCCGGCAGCAGGCGGCCCTTCCTGACTAGCGCAAGACCCGAGCCCGAGAAAGGGAAGTGAGTGTGAATTCCCGTAGGTTACAAAAGACCAACGGCCCTCTGCACTCCCACCACAAGTCCAGCATGAGAGGCTGCGGCTGCCAGCACTTGGCTACGTGCTGACCAGCTAGAGGACCGTCCTCTGGACTTGCCCAAAAGGAAGTCGCTCACATCCAGGGGCCAGAAATCCCACAGAACCCACAAGATGGTGTGGTCGGTCGGTGAGAGCACCAGACACAGCACAAGTGCCTGTCGAGAACCAATCACACATTCAACTAATCCAAAGGCTGGGACAGGCCTGACTTCCCAGCAGCCTCGAAAAGAACTCGTTTACGTGAATCAGATCACATGTTCACAAGTGGACGATCTATCCAAACGCTTTAATCCAGGCTCCCCGCTAACTCTCTAGGGGCACATAGCTGACTGACCCAGCCTAATGCACGTCCCCAGCCGCAGTGTGCTGGGGGACAGTCACGGTTAACGTGAACTCAACAAAGCTACAATTTAAAAGTCTGTCCGCTAATGCCCTGCAGGATCAAGTTTGAATTATTTGGGGGAAATTACGCTCTAAGTATCCCCCTCCCACCCATTCTATTACTGTAAATAAACCAAGAGCAGGCTCTACTAAACCCTAACAAGTAAGGAGCATTACAGAGTTTAAAGAAAAACTGATTTCTGGAAATCTGGTGGTCCCTCAGAGTAGAAGACACTACCAAGCTGAACCGGAGGGTGCTGACCTGCCATTACAACTGAAGACAATCTAACTGAAAGGACAGCCTTCTGGGGGCGCCTGGGCGGCTCAGTCGGTTGGGCATGCAACTTCAGCTCAGGTCATGATCTCACGGTTCGTGGGTTCGAGCCCCAGGTCGGGCTCTGTGCTGACAGCTCTGAGCCTGGAGCCTGCTTCGGACTCTGTGTCTCCCTCTCTCTCTCTCTCTGCCCCTCCCTCGCTTGGTGCTCTGTCTCTGTCTCTGTCTCTCTCTCTGTCTCAAAAATGTTAAAAAAAAATTAAGGAAGGAAGGAAGAAAGAAAGAGAGAGAGAAAGAAAAGAAAAAGAACAAACGAACAGCCTTCTGGGTCTCTGTTTCCCTCTAACTCACGTTCGGAGCCCCCTCACCGCTCCTCATACTCACACCTACCCACACACCTAGAAGAGAGAAAACAGGACTTAAGTCTCAAAAACAAAGCCCTTTCTGCACATATAGCTCAAACTGAAAATCATTTGTTTGGTGTTTTTTTAGAGAAGGAGGCCACAAAGAAAATATTTCCTCGCATGGCAGGCAAGCTCAAGGTTAGGAACCAGCGCCCCCCTGACACATTTCCCACTGAGGTTCATCTACTCCAAATAACAAGTCGATTCTGTGCAGCCTGATGACTCCAAAGTATCTGGTGTCGGCTGCCCCTCCTGAGCTCCGGATCTGTCAGAACACCTCCACCTGGACGTGCCTGGATACTAGTGGGCCTGCCCCGAGGTCACCTTATCATCACCCCCACACCCAGTCCCCTTTCTTACCCCCTGTTTGGGTGAAGCGTGCCTCCATTCACGCAGTCACCCAAGTCAAACACACGACCCACCCCCCAGGCACTCCCCCTGCGCCTCCCCCAGCAGAGCGGATTCTACCTCCCACTCCCCACCGCCTCAGGCCCAGACCACTCTGAAAGGAAGCTACAAGAAATCTCAGAGCTTGCCTCCCTGGGTCTCAGCCCAGAGGATGTTTGTTCCTAGCTCCTCTCTCCACCTCCCTTCCCTACTCAGCGCCCCCGGTCAGCTCCTGGAAATGACTTGAGAACTGCCTTCCGCCTCTGCTGCTACAATCAGCAGCCCACATCATTCAGGATCCTTCCCTGAACACCACCAGCTCCCCCTTCTCTCCCTAGCCTGCTCCTATGCTCCAAAACGCAGCTCTGAGATCACAGCCACCAGGAAGCCTTCTGTGACCTCCCGGTGTGCCCCTTAGGTGCAGCCGTGACCTTCTACCTTACTCTACTATTTCTTCTGTTATGGGTCTGAGCATCTTGAAGGTGGGGCTGTGTCTTTACCTGTCTTCCTAGGCATCTACGCACAGCAGAGCAGCGCCCTACACACGCATGCTGAATAAACGAATGAACCCAACAGTCCAAAGCGATAATGAGTCAGACGCCTGCTCAAGAGAAAAACGGTATTTCTAGATCACTAATTGGAAGTAATTTTAAGTAGCATTCTCTGTCACTATGGCTGTCTCTGTAACTAACAAGGAAACCACTGCAAGGAAAGAACCCTCCTTTCCCCCCCACCCCCCCCCCCACGTGTTAGCCACGAGGATTCACCAGGCACTCCGACCGTTGAGTCAGACTGGCAGAGCCAAAATCTGAAAAAGTCTAAGCTCATGACTACACAGAACTATTATCAATGAATCAACGACCAGAGTTACAAGAAACCACATCATTCGGGGAATGAGGCGTTGCGAGGTACAACCGTATGATTGGAGGAGAAACGAAAGTCAGCAGCCAATAGAGGATGAGTGGCCACACAAGACCAGAGAAACCCCAACACCAAGGCCACAAAGAGTCCGGGAAAATCTGCAAACCCGTAAGGCAGTAAGGCAAGAAGGAAAAAAAAAGGGTCAGAAAGCTACAGTGTTGTCACAACGCTGGTCGCAGCACTTATCGGCAGTCAGTCCTGGTAGCATTTTTCCCCTAAGGATTATAAAACACAAATTTCAGACACGTGTGTGTCTTTGGTGTAAGTGAGTTTCTGGTTTAACTGTTGACCCAGAGATACAACTCCCTCTCTCCGCTTAATCAAAAAGAAATACGGTGCCACACCTACTGCCTCCATTTACCAAAAGGACTTCGGGAAGTCAGTTTACTGACTCGCCCCACTGCCACCCTCTCCGCCCCCTCCACACACACACACACAAATCACTCAAGAGAAATGTCTTTTTCAGAAGAATTTGTTCATAGTCAATTCCAATGCTAAACAGCAATTAACAACGAAGTGTTCTTCCTAGAGTTTAAACATATACAGGGAAATTACAAAACTGCCTGAACACCTCATCTTTGAGGAGAGCACATTTCGTGAATCTTTAACCAAATTTCCCAGTGGTTTGATGCCGAGATGTGGAAGTCATCTGACTTCACTACCCACTGCAATGGCCGGGTCTTGGCCAAACACCAAGTACAGAAAACGCTGAGGCCACCTCTGCCCTGCCCCCGCCGGTTTCGCTGATATGAAACTTAAAGCCATTCTGATCAGCAAGCTTCTAAGGGCTCAATATAGCCCTGATGCTATCACCTAAAAGTTACCCTGAATCAAACTCGATTGTTTACTGAAAATCATCCACCGTAACCCAGGATGAAGCAGGCTGCTTCCCATACCTAGAAACAGCACGCATGACTGGACCACAGATCTGTGCACGGAAAGTCAGGAGGTCTCATCCTCACCCAAGTAACACAGATAAAATCTAAGACAACGCAAACGCTACTAAGGCATTTACGTCTAAGATCTTTTTCTTTTTTTTTTTTTTGTTTTCTCTTAAAGGATCAAAGGGGGCGCCTGGGTGGCTCAGTGGGTTGAGCCTACTGACTTCGGCTCAGGTCATGATCTCGTGGTTCGTGAGTTTGAGCCCCACGTCGGGCTCTGTGTGGACAGCTCGGAGCCTGGAGCCTGCTTCGGATCCTGTGTCTCCCTCTCTCTCTGCCCCTCCCCGGCTCATGCTCTGTCTCTCTCTCTCTCTCTCTGTCAAAAATAAATAAACATTAAAAAAAAAAAATTTAAAGGATCAAGGGTAAGACTTGAGTGTCTCTGATAAGAAAACCATTTGCACACAAGAAATCTTTTTTTTTTTTCTTTTTACATTAGCACTAACAGCAGGCCTCTTAGGTCAGCATGTTCTAAGCAAATGTTGACTCTGAAAGCCCACTGCCTGAACAAACCGCTTCAAAGCCTCCCTCGCCATTTACATAAGTCACTTCAGTACTTTTCCAGAACACGGGCCCTTTGAAAAGTGGGGGGGGGGGGGGGGGGGGGGCGAGTGGTTCCTCTTCCCTGGCCTTAGAGTCACTGACTCAGGATTGCTTCACCGCCCTCTCGGGCAGGATGTGAGAAGCGCTGCACGAACACAATCCCGGCTGAGCTGATTCACTCCGGCCGAGCCACCCCGCGGCCAGGACCACGTAAGGAAAAGACCCCCTCCGAACCCAAGCGGTGTCTCTCGCCACCGGACCCCGCCACGCCAGCCGCCGGGGCCCGGGGCGCCCGAGCTCGGCCCTCCCGCGTGAGCGCGCACTCCCGGCGCGGAGGGAGGCAGGGCTGCGGCCGCGACCCCGCCACGGCCGGCCCGGCCGCCTCTCACCTCCTGCGCCGGCGGTCCCGGTTCCTGCCCAGGCGGTCGGACAGGCGCCCCAGGAGCGCGGCCAGCCCGGGGCGGCCGGGCAGCAGGCCCAGCAGTCGCCTCCAGAGCACCGGCCCCGCCGCCGCCGCTGCCGCCGCCGCCATGGAGACTCGGCGCTTCCGCTTCCGGCGCGCAAGAACTTTATTGACAGCGGCGCTCGCGGACAAGTGGCGGCGGGGGCGGGGCGGGCGCAGGTGTGCAGGCGGCGCGCGGGGCGCAGGCGCAGACGCCGCGGGAGCGTCCCGCGCGCCCGAGTCGCCTGGCCTCGCGAAGTCCCGGCCGTGCCCGACGCCGGGGCTCCCGAGCAGGTGCGGCGGGCAGGCCCGGGGAACGTGCGGCTCTGCGAGCCGAGGGCCGCGTCCGTGGAACCGGGAGCACCTTCTCTAGCCGATCTTCGAAAAGAAGATGTGGCAATGTCCTGAGGGGCAGGGGAGATGGCTCTGACCCGAAACGTGGGGTTCCTCGGCCGACCCACGTGGACTGGGACTTGGGAACCGGAAGAGCCGTAGGAGGTGGCCACATCGTCCTTGTCCCGGGGTGGGGGTGTTGTGGACACACGGGATGCAAAACATTCCGAACTCCGCTTCCACCCAGGTATCCCACGGAAGTCAGTTACGCGTTCCCTGCAAGAATGTTCGTCTCAGCATTGTTCATGATACCAAAAATGTGGAAGCAATCAACAGTGGGAGAGTTGGTGAAATAAATAATGGGATGGGGGGCGCCTGGGGGGCGCAGTCGGTTAAGCGTCCGACTTCAGCCAGGTCACGATCTTGCGGTCCGTGAGTTCGAGCCCCGCGTCAGGCTCTGGGCTGATGGCTCGGAGCCTGGAGCCTGTTTCCGATTCTGTGTCTCCCTCTCTCTCTGCCCCTCCCCCGTTCATGCTCTGTCTCTCTCTGTCCCAAAAATAAATAAAAAACGTTGAAAAAAAAAATTAAAAAAAAAAAAATAATAATAATAATGGGATGGGACATCGCTGCGTGGGAAGACCGCGCGCAGCCGTAAAGAATTACGTCCTAGAAGAATCTTGAGTGACACAAGTGGAAAATCCAGATTTTAGTAGTATGGAGCTTATCTCGTTGGGAAAATTAAAAATTGGAGAGCGCATCGTGTGCAGACACACTGAAAGTAAATACACAAAACCGCTAACACTGTTTATGTGGGGCTATTCAAGAGTTTCCAACTTGTTTACGACCAACGAGCGTTTCAGATTGTTTCAAGCTTTCCTTTACGTTTAGAGAGCTTTACAAAAACAAGGTGGACTCTGATTCACCTCTTCCGAGTTAGAAGTGGTGAATCATCAAATTTCCTAATTTCCAGTAACTAGGATGAGACCATCCATTGCATGATTCCACTTTTGCACAGGGCCTAGGACAAGGGGTAGTTGTAGGGTCAAGTGGCTGAATGCCTGCACCATGATGTTCCATGGTGACCACAGGAGCATTCTACCCATCCAGAAGAGAGCTGGCAGCTTCTTTTTGCATGTGGCGGTGGTGCTTTGCCGGGTGAGGTATTGAGTGAGACAGACAACCATAGTACTGTCCCGTTGGCGATTTCCCATCTAAAATAAATTGTCGTTAATACGGTCGTATTACAGCATGGTAAGTTACACCAGTAAGTTTTTACGTATAAACAGCAGGCAATGACCCAGTGCCTTCTGAAGCCACCCACCTAGAGCCTCTGTCCTTCGTGGCTAGTTTGAAACTGTCAGAGCTGCTACCAGAATGAGGCAACCACGACCTTGCCCTAGGACGTGCACATTTAGAAGTTGCAAAAATTTTAAATAATGGTTTTCAGGGATTGAGCAATTTTTTTTAATGGTTGCATTTACACGATGACAAGACAAACACTTTCCACCAGGAGAGACGTCGGCTGGTTAGCGAGCACAGGTAAAGGAGATAAGTCACTCTCAAGTGACGCAGGTGGCCCAGAGAAGAGGCCTGGGAGTACCCCAAGCTGCTTGGAGGGCCAGCGGGCTAGGCTGCTGCAGGGCTCTCCACTCACACCTTGATGACCCTGGGCCAGAAGGCATGTGCCCTCTGAGACCCCTGATGGCTCCAAAGCCCATCTGCTGAGGCCCCCCTCACCCTCCTGCCTTCACCCACTGCTTTCTGGCCAGTCGCACCGGCTCCTTCCCGAACAGGAGGTGCCAGGGTTACAATGACAAGAGCTGATGAGACTGATGACAGATATCAGGTCTTCCCAAACGGAAAAGGAAACGCATTCACTGGAAGGAGAGTTGACGTCAGGGAGGGGTGGGCTGCGGCCCCTGATAGCAAGGCTGCTGTCCCGGGCAGGAAACATCAGGAAATCCTGAGCCAAGGGCCCATGCCTCACTGTGATTCACACACGAACCGAAAATCGGGCCAACGCAAGCGGAAGGCCCCTCCTCCCCAGACTGCTTCGGGCGCAAGGGTCTCTTTCAGCCACAGGGCACTTAGCAAATTCCAGAAGGAGGAAGAGGTGGTCCAGCCCACGTCCCTCCGGCTAGGAGAAACTCTCCTGTCGGTTTGTCCGGTTTGTCCCGTAGGCGGGGGCTATCAGCTGCTTCTGAGGAGGGCACGCTTGGTTCCAGGAGAATGGAGCTTAGGTGCTGGGGGGATGAAGCCAGCTGGGGACCACTGCATTCTTTCATTCCGTCGTGCCCGGCCTCACCGGCCCGTCTCTTCTCAATCCCTCAACACCCTCCCTCCCCCCACCCCACCCCCACGCTGCCACCTCAGGATCTCTGCTTAGTTGTTCTGTCCACTCATGAGCACGTCCTCCCAGCTCCTCTCATCTCCCCCCTCCCCGGAGCCCTGTGCTCCCCCTGGAAACACTTCCTGGCCCCCTTTACGTTCTGCCTATTACATGCTGTGATCCAATCGTATTTATTGGTTTATTATTTCGTGGGTGCATGCATATCGGAGTACAGTTGACACAGGATGTTACCTGAGTCTCAGGGGCACGACATCGGGATTCGACTTCTCTGTACCTTATGCCCTGCTCACCACAGGTACAAATACACCCGTCTGTCACCCTACAACACTGTGACAATACCAGCGGCTATGTTCCCTATGCTGTACCTTTCACGCCCGTGACTCATGCATTCCAGAACCAGAAGCCCCTATCTCCCTCTCCCCTTCACCCATTTTGCCCATCTCCCCCTTCCCCACCCCCCCAGCATGTGAGCCCATAAGACCTTATGTGCTCCTAGCACCCCCAGTGGGACCTGGCAACAGAGACAGGCTGAGCTATGACCCAGTCCTTCATGCCCTCTCCTTCCAAACTGAGACCTGACTCCAGCCCTCCGGGCTTCTGTTCCCCCAGAGCAGGGGTCGGCCAACGTTTCCCTCGAGGGCCCTTTACCCTCTTGGAGCCGGGTGGCCTCACGGGCAACTACCCAACCGGGTACAAAAGCAGCCGCAACCCATACGAACCCGTGCAGCCGGACTTCCAATAAAACTTTATTTACAAAAACAGTCTGCCAGCCTGTGTGCCACGGTCTGCCAATTCTGCTTCAGAACAGGTCTTTTCCCACGGCCGTAGCCGAGGTACCAGGCATGGAGCCCTGCCAGGCCTGCGGGGCCCTAAAAGTGTTTGAGATGAGGTCTCTCTAGCACCAGGGGCCTCATCTGCCAAGCACTGAAGCTGAAAACAGCAACCTACAGGGTGGGGGAGCGCGGGGAGCCGGTCAAGGTTCTTGTACTTATCATTTAAACTTTTCGGGGTCGAAAACTCTTGTCATCTGCGAAACAAAACGCCGCCTGTCCCTCAATGTGATCCATGCCTCCCTGCCGCAGAGAGGCCCAGGATAACCTGGCATTTCATCAACAAGAAGCCCAGGCCCAAATTTCTGGACATGCCTCCTGGGCAGAGCGCGCCGGTTTGTTTCTCCGTGTCGCTGGTGAGAGATAAATGCAGCTCTCGGTTTCAGGGGAATCTCAGCCTCTTGTGGCGTGGCAGGCAGCCAGCGCCACCCCGGCAAGGACCTGCCGGCCTCCTCCTGATGGAGCAGTCCAGCGCGTGGGGAAACACTGCGGCCCATGGCCAGTTCTGTCCCAGGGAATCCCTGGCTCTCTGGGTCCTGCTTGGGGAGCCGAGGCGAGCTGCTGGGGGCTCCTTGGCAGAAGCCCATCCTGACATGGCCCTGCTTTTCTCCCCACCTGGCCCCCACGGTCAATTGAAGCAAGAGGCTAAGCGTGCCCTGGGCCTCGCTCGAGAACCCCAGCTCAGGATGAGTCTTGCCTAAGAAGAGGCCACATCCACCGAGCAGGTGGGACTCCCAGGACCAGGCTTGATTTATTTCCAGTCTCTTGGAATTTAGGGAAGAGACTCAAAGAAAGTCACCCTTCTTGCCCTTTAGCCTAGAAAGGGGAGGTGGGAAGACGGAGGCCAGGTGGGGTGGCTGCCTCAGTGCCTGGGGCTCCTGGCGGGGAGGGGAGGGAAGAGGAGAGGCCAGTCTTGGGGGTGGGCCTATGCTGAGCTGGAGAGCCCATCTCCCATCTAAGGGGCCAGTGGAGACCTGCCAAGTGGAGACCCACTGCCGCCAGACGACCCGTTTTTTCCAAAGAAAGCCCCAAAGTCAGATGTGAATGTGAAATTTCCAGATTTGTAAATGTCGTCTCAAACATATATATATATATATATATATATATATATATATATATATATATATATGTTTTTAATTCCCTGAAGTCTAACCAGTGCCTCTACGGGTCATGCTCAGCCCATGGTTCACTACTCCACTCACATCTTCCGGTCTGTGAAACAATGTCCCAAGCACCACGGGAGAACAAGGTAAGAGTAGAAGGTGGTGAAAGACCACAGTTCGTCTGTTTGTAACGTTTGAATGTCGAACCCTGGGACTGTATTGCCTGTTTGTGAAACACATTTTGAGTCTCAGAGTTCCAAAAATCAGAGAATGTGTCTGACCCACCTCTCAGGGGTTGAAGGGGGAACAACATTCTCATCTTACCAGTTTGTAGCTGCCTCAGGTTGAGCCTGAAAGCAGGGATCGAAGGCCAAGGCCATTACGTTAGTAGGTGGGAGGGAGAGAGAGGCAGAGTGAGCTGTAAACTCAGCGGGGGGGGGGGGGGGGGGGCGTGGATCCCAGACACCCTGGCACTGGAGGTGTGCCGGTCCCCGGGCACCTACAGGCTGGGAAACGTGGGGAGGTCAGGTGACCCCTCCAGACCTCAGCTTCCCACCAGCCTGCGTGTGTCACTTCCTCAGGGAACCCCCTCGGCTGTTCCCCCCAATAGATTCAGTCTCCCCATAATATGCTCACTCAGCCCCCCAGGACTCTTCCTTTACAGGACTCATGGTGCATTCAAAATTAACTAGTCATGACATCAACTGTGGGAGAATCTTGACCTCCTGGAAAGAATCTAAATTTCCTGAGGTCCCAAACTGATAACTTCTGGGCACGCCGCTCAATCTCTGATGCGCAGAACGCGCTCAACAATGATCTCTTATGAATGAATGAATGAATGAACGAACGACTTTGTGAAATAAGTCTTGCAGGAGCAGGAAGTGACTCCAGGTAGGTTTATCTACCCCAGAAATCTGGACTGCCGCTGGCATTTTGTTTACAAATACAGGGGGCTTATGAAATCCTGGGGAGGGGGCAGTGCCTGTAGCCTGGTGAAGAAACTCTGAATGACACAGCATGGGGCCAGATGAGAGCCAAGGGAGAAGTGGGAGGGAGGGGCTTAGGAGACCCACCTCAACATCATGCTTTAGAGCCTCACCTCTGTCCCTGATAGAGACCCCCACCTCCCACTCCTTCGGACACTCTTCTCTGCCCCCATGGCTGGTTCTAGACCTTGGGAGCCAGAGGGAGGGTGTATCGTTTCCCCTTTGAACTTGCCCACGAATTGGTGCCTGACAAAGTGCATGCCAGCGTGTGCTTCACAATGCGGGGACCCAAGGACCTTGCTAGTGGTGACACACACCTGGTTAGGGGACTCAAGGGGTCGCCGTGAAGATCTCACCACTGCGGGAAGCTTAATGCAGGGTGTGTGTGTGGGGGGGGGGGGGGGGGCTCAGTTCAGATGCTACACGCACACCCAGGTGAGGTGGTGAGCAGTCCCAAACCCAGGAACCCAATGGGTTAGGGGCTCCCAGCTGCCTCGCTCCAGGAGCCAGCCATCTGTAGGCAAGCTATTCCAGCCAGTGGTTCTCCACCAACCCTTGGCTCTCCAAGGCCATCTTGAGCCCAGGCAGAAACTCCTGGGTGCCAGCCTCACTCCCCACCCCCTGTCGCCAGGCTCTCCTTCTCCTGGGCACTGCCACTTTAGCTCTGGGCACCGGGCCAGGCCTCACTTGTGTTACAGCCCAGATGGTTCACCACGGCCTCTTCCCAGAACTGCCCGCTGCCCTGGTGTCTGTTCCTGAGCGCGGGCGCGGGCACAGCGGCTGCTCCAAGGCGAATGGAGACTCTTCCCATCCCAGCCCCGGACAGAGCAGGGTTTGTTGATTTGGGGTCAGGAGAGACAGCTGGCTGGAAGCTAACTGTCCCATTCTCTAGCCCCAACTCGGAACTTGGAACAGATGTAGATTCCTCATGGAGCGGTGGGAAGAAACTTCCCTTTTCCCCAACAGGCGCCCCACACGCTTCATACCCTCTGTGCCCTCCTAAAGTCCCCCCCACCCCACCCCCTACCCTCCCACCCCACCCCCTACCCTCCCACCACCCTTCGGTGGGTGGAAGGATGGGCCTCTGCCCCAGGACTCTGGCCCAGCCCAAGCCCCAGAGGGAACAAGGAATGTGAGAAAGCAGGGTGGGTGGGTTGGTGAAGTGTTTTCCTTCCCCTCCCTCCGCACTTTTTCTGGGAAATGCCAGAGGCCAGCTGGGTCTGGAATGTCAGGCTTGAAAGAACTCCTCCAGACATCAGAGCCACAAACCTTTTCATCAGCTCCCTTGCCCCTCCCTGCAGGAACAAAAGCCACAAACCATTGTCCCATTGTCCCAGCCGGCCTCCCCGCCCTGCCTCTGCAGGATGGTCGAAAGCAGCAAAGACAGAGATCAGGGTCCACCTGTGGTGAGGTCCCTGCACCTTCCCCCCCCCTGCACCCCCCACTCCGCCGCCTCCCCTCTCTCACCGCACTGGAAGGTCACGGGCGTCATAGCCCTGCCACCAGCAAGGCCGTCCGCCGGCACAGGCAGGGGCTGCCTCCAAGAGGGCACAAGACACAAGAGGCATCAGGGCTGGACTGCCCAGCGGAGGAGGGCCCTGGAAGAACCACACTGGGGCAGCAGGGGGCACAGCTCCCAAGAGGTCCGGGGAGACACAGGTCCCCCCGCATCGTCTCCAAATTGGCTGGAGAAAATGGGGGAGGGGGGCAAGAGAGGAGAGGCCTCATTGCTTCCTGCCCCGCTCTCTGAACTGCCAGCACGAGACTAGAAGCTCCAGAGGCAAGGACCCAGATCCTTTTCCCCACCATTGTAACCCCAGGCCTGGTCAACTAACGGGCATGCGATAAAGGCACAATCAATGCAGAGTAAGTAATATAAAGCCACTGGGCCGTCAACCCCAGCTGCCTTCTTGTGCCACAGAAAGCCCACCAGTCTTAGAGACAGAGGGAGGCCTGGTGTTGAGCAACTCTGTGGTCTGAGGCCAGTCTCCTAACCCATCTGGTGGCCAATGTTGCCTCCAAACAATGGCAACCTCAGAGCCTGCCCCCAGGCTGGCCCGAAGACAGAAAGATCATCCATGCAAGTATGGGACCTCCTGTTCCCCAGACCAGGCCATAGCTTCCCACGACCACCCCACAGGCGCCAGGGTTCCTATCTGCGAGGTTTGGGCCAAAGCTCATCCTCTGTCACTCCCCATGAGTAAGTGGAGCCCCACAGGCAGCTGAAACCGCTGTGTACTTCCCCTCCATCATGAATAAATCTGTATTATCTTTATGACCAAGCACCTTTGCCTGGAAATGGGATTCTGACTTCGTAGAAATTCTGCAAAGGGAGAGATTAGCAGGCAGGAGTCTCCTAAATCCCTCCAGCCAGGAAGATAGTGGGTGGGGCAGAGGGGCTGGACTTAGATGAGCTTTCCTCCGAGGCCCAACCCCCCTCCCCCCCCCACCGCTCCCCCCACCCTCCACAGGCAGGGAAAGTGAGAGCAGCACTGCCCTGGGTCCCCTGGGTCGCCCTGGATGGGCTCTAGTTTGGGTGGCTCTCTTGCCTGGAAGAGGGTCCCTGGGGATGTGCCCTGTATCCTGTATCGGCCCAGGGCCTCCTTCCCTGCTTTCCCAGCAGAGTTTGGGTAATCACTCCATCTACCCTTAGATTAGCAGGCCTGATAATCTCCATGCACATGGGGTTTCCACACCATCTATCCCATAGATGCCCCTGAGCCCTGCAGGAAGAAACCACTAGCTACTCTAGAAGTAAGCAGAGTAGGTGTTTCCTAAAAATGATGGAAAGCAGGAGTCAACACAATCTCTCATTAAAAATTCACCAAGGGGCGCCTGGGGTGGCTCAGTGGGTTAAGCATCAGACTCTTTTTTCCGCTCGGGTCATGATCTCCCTGTTCCCGAGGTTGAGCCCTGCGTTGGGCTCTGTGCTGACAGTGCACAGTCTACTTGAGATCCTCTCTCTCTCTGCCCCTCCCCTCCACCTCTCTAAATAAATAAACTTAAAAAAAAAAAGATTCAGGGGCGCCCGGTCGGCTCAGTCGGTTAAGCGTCTGACTCTTGATTTCAGCTCAGGTCATGATCTCATGGTTCGGGAGTTTGAGCCCCGCATTGGGCTGTGCGCTGACGTGCAGAGCCTGCTTGGGGTTCTTGCTCTCCCTTCTCTCTGTTCCTCCCCTGCTTGCGCTCTCTCTCTCTCTCAAAATAAATAAATAAACTTAAAAAAAAAAAAAAGGATTCATTGAGCACTTTCTATGTACCAGGTTTGAAAAAACCAGTCTCTTTCCTCCAGGTTCTCACTGGATGAGCAGTCGGGGCACGTTGGTCAACGTGGAAAGAGCTATCCTGGAAGTTTCACCTGAGTTTCTGCCAAGTCTTAAAGGAAAAGTAGAAACCAGCCAAGGTGTGGAAGGCAGTTCCACCCGGAAGGAAGTGAACATGCAAAGACCCAGGCCTGAGGAACGTTCTGGAGCACAGAGCCTTTGACACACACCCACTGAGAAGTTTTGGCGCCTCCCAAGGCATTGCAGACCCTGGAGATGCCAGAAAGCTAAGGGGCACCTTGGTAGTTGGCTCAACTCTTTGAAGACTGGCAACTTTGCAGACTGCATCTTGCATGGGAGATACATAGCTCTCCAAAGCATAAAGCCTTGCGGTCACGTCCACCCCCTGCCACCCAAGCTTCGGCAGTGCCTCCCTTCCCCAGACACCCCAGTGCTTTCAAAAGAATTATAGCCGGGGCGCCTGGGTGGCTCAGTCGGTTAAGCGTCCGACTTCGGCTCAGGTCACGATCTCACAGTTTGTGAGTCTGAGCCCCGCGTTGGGCTCTGCGCTGACAGCTCGGAGCCTGGAGCCTGCTTTGAAATCTGTGGGACCCCCTCTCTCTCTCTGCCCTCCCCCACTCACACTCTGTCTCTCTCTCAAAAATAAATAAACATCAAAACAAAACCCAATAAGGACACTGAGGCACGGCTGGCGAAGTAAGTTGCCAGAAGTCATACATGTACTCGATGGGGAAGCCTAGACAGCAGTTTAATCTCCAGAGTCAGTACGTAGGGAACGCAGCCCACCTTCCCACTGCAAGCCCTGACCTTCTCCAGCCCTGAGAGCCCCTTTCAGGACCCCCCTGAGCACGCCGCCCCTCCTCTCTTCTCTTCCAATCGGACCATGCTGTTGTTTCAGAGATAGGAGTTTTCCAACCAGACTTGAATTCCCAGAATTCCAGGGCTGTTTCATCCTCCTTATCTTCCCCCTTCAACATCTCCCCTCACCTAAAAAATGAACTGTCACAGTATCCTAGGGTCGTAATCACCCCTTTCTCCTGGCACCTCTCACTTGGGGGGGGGGAGGGGGGCATGTCTCTGCCTCGCCTGTCTCCCTGCAGGATTTACCCAGCACTCTCTCTTCCCAGCACTCTGCTCCGTGCCTGGCAAAAGCAGGCACTCAATGAAGGTTTGTGGACTGGATGAATGGACTTGACTTGTGTCAGACCGTTGTAATTTACAAAGCACTTTCTCATCCATTAACTCCAGGGTTATTCCTTGTGAGTCTTCCTCGCCCTTCACGGGCTCAGCACAGAAGTGTATGGTCATGGTGCAGCCTCCTCTTGTCCTTTTCCTGGACGAGAAAAAGAATGAACTGATTATAGAGAGGACGAGAATCCATTTCATTAGCCCACAAGCATCTCGAGGGCAAAGACCCAGTTTTATTCATCACTATATTTCAATACTTAGCACAATGCCTGGTACACAGAGCCCAATATTTGTGAAATGTGTTGGATAAATCAATCTCCCCCCCTCTGCAGAAGTGACCAGAAACAACAAGACTTCCTCCTTGGGGCGCCTGGCTGGCTCAGTCAAAGGCGCATGTGACTCTTGATCTCGGGGTTGTGAGTTCGAGTCCCACCTTGGGTGTAGAGATTACTTAAGTAAAAATGGAACTTGAAAAAAATAAATACATAAAAGACTTCCTCCTTACTACTGTCTGCTCCTAGAAGCTGAGGAAGAATGAGACTGAGATAGACACATTTCTAGCACACTCTGATGGGCAGAATCTCTTGTGAATCTCAGCTCTCTGATGGGGAAAAGGTTACTGTTCTTATTTTATGCATGGAAACTGAATCTCAGGGAGGCTGGGTGTCCTGCCCAAATCTCACTTAGTCCCCCCACATCTGTGAGGGGAAGAGGTGATGGCACAGACTGAAGACAGAATGGCAAAGGCAGTGAGGTGCCTGTCCGCTCCTGGAGAAGCAAAGGAACCAGGCCTTTGTTTCCTAGACTCCCAAGATGCCTGCTATTAGCATCTGTCCTTTCCTTTCTGACTCATAATCTTCGGTAGGGTGGCATCTGGGAAGAGGGCATGGCCCAAAGCCCGCATGTCCTGCGAGGTGAGGTTCTCAAGGGGCGCCTGGGTGGCTCAGTCGGTTAACCAAATGACTTGGGCTCAAGTCATGATCTCACCGTTTGGGAGTTCGAGCCCCGCATCGGGCTCTGTGCTGACAGCTTGGAGCCCGGAGCCTAGTTCAGATTCTGTGTCTCCCTCTGTCTCTGCCCCTCCTCTGCTCGTGCACTCTCAGGTGTCTCCAGCATCCCACTGCCCTTTTGGGGACAGATTGCAAACTTTTCCAACCTTCATAGAGCTGGCCCTGGTTAGCCCAAACCACCCACATTCATGCCAGCGTGACCAAGAGCAAATCCACGGTTCACCCCGATCACTCTGCACCCCTGAAGAGACATCAGACCCCCGCACCCAGAGGTAAAGGCGGGGTGGGGGCGTGGGGGGAGGGGGACACATTCTTGGCGGTGCTGGGCCATCTAGAAGTGCGCTGAACTCCTGAAAACTGTTTCCTGGAAACCCTCCCCTACTGGACTTTTATTCCCAGCTCTAATTCCAGACTGCGATGGGACTTCTCCTCGGTACCCCGGGAAGGTGCCTCGCCCTGGCTCCTGAGCCAGCACCCCCTCCATACACACGCATACACACACACAGCCCGCCCCCTCCGGTTTCCTTGCCGCTCCAAACTCCACTCCCGCTACGAGACCCCAGGGCGCCCTCTAGCGGACACCGGCGCGGGGTGGGGCCATTGCTCGCCCCGGGGCCCGTCCCGCCGCGGGAGAGCACCTGGCAGGGCCCACACCGCACCCCGAAAGTTGGGAGACCCAGATGTGTGAAAGCGGTTCTTGTTTGTTTGTGTCTGGTTTTCTGGTGGCGGGAGGCGGCGCTCATGTCAGCGTCGGCAGAGAGCCTGGCAGTGAGCCCAGGGACTGAGGCCCGACAGCTGCCACGCAGGCTGCGTCCCCTCCATCCCCGGGGCTCCGGGCTTCTCCTCCGGGACGTGCCCGCACGTCCCCCCGCCCCCACACCTCCCCACTTCGGCTCCCAGGTCCGGCCCCAGTTTCGCCGCCCGGCTTTGGGGTGTCCCCAGTCCCCTCGCGGCCGGCCCGGGCCTCCTGGGGCCGCGATCGGGACCTCCGGCGGGCCCGGGTGGGGGCGAGGGGGGTGTCCCCGCGAGGTCTGAGAAAAGGGGAAGGGGAGCCGGGAGCCTCTCCCGCTCGGCCTCCTGGAACTGCCCGCGCTCCCGGAGCGGGGGCCCCCGCCTCTGCCAGAAACCTGCCTTCTTAGAAGGGAGGGGGAAAGTGTGAATGAGAAGTTGGGGGCGGAGCGCGCGCGCAGGGCGGGGGGAGGGGCCGCTGCCAGGAACGCGCCGCCGGGGCTGGCGCCGCGCCCGCCGGCCGCCCGGGCCGCCTCGCGCCGCGCTTTGTCTGTGCGCGCGTCTCGGCCGGTCCCGGCCCCGCTCGCGGCCCGCCCTCGGCCGCCCGCGGCCCCTCCTTCGCCCTCCGCGCAGCCTTTCATTGCTGCGAGTAGTGACTAAACATTACAAGAAGGCCGGCCGCGCAGTTCCAGGAATCGGGGGGCGGGGCGCGGCGGCCGCGTATATACCCGCGAGCGCGGCCTCGGCGGCGGCTCCGACTCGCACTCCCGCGCCGCCGCCGCCGCCGCCGCCGCCGCCGCCAGCGCCGCCACTCCGGCCCAGCTCCCGCCGCGGCCCCTCGCCTCGTCCCTGCCGGCCGGCCCGGGGACGCGCAGGGGGCAGGGCGGGCGCCCCAGCGAAGCCCGAGAGACGCGCGCGCGGGGCCCTCGGTGGACTCCACGGCCGCCAACATCTGGGCGCAGCGCGGGCCACCGCTGGTCGCCGCGCGGCCGCCTCGCCTTGGGGACCGTAGGAGGCGCAGCCCCGAGGCCGGAGACTTCGTTTCGGGACCAGGTAGGAAGGAGGGGCGCGGCGTGGAGCGGGGCGGGAGGTTGGCGGGGCGGGGGGGAGGGGGTTGGTGGTGGTGGTGGTGGCGACTCGCTAGTCCCGGGAGCTTTTTCCCGGTTTCCCCTCCCCTTCCCGGGTCATTCCCGGCAGGGAGGGGACGAGGTAGGGGGCAGAGCGGATGGAAGCCGGAGATCCCAGGTTCCCGGAAGACCCAGGCTGGGCCCTCGGGCTTCTCAAGCCCCCTCCCTCCCCCCCGTGCCTCGGATTCCTCTCTCCGTCCCCGCCGCTCGGGGCCACCGGACTGAGCGGCGCCCAGAGCGTCCCGGGGGCCCTTCTCCCGCTCCCCTCCCCGGCCACGCTCCCGGAGACCCAACTTCCGCGCCCGAGGTTCCCCACTCGGCGTTCTCCCGGCGCGTGCCGGGGAAGGGGGCTGCCTGGGGCCACCCCGCGGGCGGGGGCGGGGGCTGGGCGGGCTCCGCGGGGTGCCTGGGCGCGGGGGGGGGGGGGGAGGGTGGGGTGGGTGGGAGAAGGGCTCAGGCGGGGGCCTCGGGGCAGGGGGCGGGGGCCCGGGCCGCCGGGAGGAGGCTGGGGGGCCGGGGCGGGCCGGGCGCGCCGGACGGTTCCGGGCACTCACGCGGCGCGCCCCTTCCTCCCCGCAGCCCCCCGGGATGCGGTAGCGGCCGCTGTGCGGAGGCCGCCGAGCAGCTGCAGCCGCCGCCGCCGCCGCGCAGATCCACGCTGGCTCCGTGCGCCATGGTCACCCACAGCAAGTTTCCCGCCGCCGGGATGAGCCGCCCCCTGGACACCAGCCTGCGCCTCAAGACCTTCAGTTCCAAGAGCGAGTACCAGCTGGTGGTGAACGCAGTGCGCAAGCTGCAGGAGAGCGGCTTCTACTGGAGCGCCGTGACGGGCGGCGAGGCGAACCTGCTGCTCAGCGCCGAGCCCGCCGGCACCTTCCTCATCCGCGACAGCTCGGACCAGCGCCACTTCTTCACGCTCAGCGTCAAGACCCAGTCGGGGACCAAGAACCTGCGCATCCAGTGCGAGGGGGGCAGCTTTTCGCTGCAGAGCGACCCCCGGAGCACGCAGCCGGTGCCCCGCTTCGACTGCGTGCTCAAGCTGGTGCACCACTACATGCCGCCCCCCGGCGCCCCCTCCTTGCCCCCTCCACCCGCCGAACCCTCCTCCGAGGTGCCGGAGCAGCCGCCGGCCCAGCCGCTGGCGGGGAGTCCCCCCAGGAGAGCCTATTACATCTACTCCGGGGGCGAGAAGATCCCTCTGGTGTTGAGCCGGCCCCTCTCCTCCAACGTGGCCACTCTCCAACATCTCTGTCGGAAGACCGTCAACGGCCACCTGGACTCCTATGAGAAAGTCACCCAGCTGCCTGGGCCCATTCGGGAATTCCTGGACCAGTACGATGCCCCTCTTTAAAGAGCAAAGGGCAGGGGTCGGGGCGAGGAGCCTGGGTCCCCTCTCCCCCGTGGCACATGGCACAAGCACAAGAATCCAGCCGTGAGAGTCCTGCAGCTCTGGGGGGAGCCAGGGGGGGTGGACAGGCCCCTCCCTTCCACCTCCCCACCCCCCCCTGCAGAATGGGGACGGCGGGACCTGGAATGTGTCTGAGGGAAGGGGGGGCGGCCACCTGAGCGCCCCGCCCCCACGCCAGCGTCTCCGGAGGAGCCCGCTGGCCCGGTAGGGACAGCGACGACGACAGCATTGGTCTCTTCTCCTCCTCTCCGCTTCCTCAACTCCCCCTGCATTTCCAAACAGGGGACACTGCAGGAGCGATGAACTAGTGAGAACTGCCGGGGAGTCTTCAAACTTTCCAACGGAACTTGTTTGCTCTTTGATTTGGTTTAAAACGTAGCTTTAAACCTGAACAGGTCTCCGGCCTGGAAGAGGGTGGAGGAGAGGGCGCCCCCAGGGGCCGCAGGGCTGCAGGCTGGCCTCGGAAATGGCTCCTCCCACCGTCCGCCCCAGGTGAGGAGGGCGGCTGCATGCTCCTCCCCCCGCCCCGGCTCTGGGGGTTAAGGTCAAGGGGTGACCTGAAGGGGGCTGTTCTGTCTCCCTCTCTGGGACAGCCACCAGGAACACAGGTCCCAGAGTCCATCGGGTGCCCCAGAGCCCTGGGCCCTTCCCTCGTTTTAAGGGGGGAGTGGCCTTCGGAGGGGGGGGGAGGCATGGGCTGGTCAGTTGTTCTGTACCCGGGGGTTGGGAGGAGGGTGGAAAAGATAGCCATCTCTGACCCCAGATCTCCGACACCGAGACGAGGGGTTCTACTTTGGGCCTCCTGTCTGGCTAGGAGATTTGCCTTAAATGCTCCCTGTCCCATGGATAGGGACTGGCACACAAGAAGCCACACACTCAGCCTATCCAGGCAGAGGCCAAGGGATCCTCGGAGGGCAAGCTGCTGGCCACTCAGCGTGGGGGGGGGGGGGGGGCGGGGAGCGGCAGGCGGAGACGGAGGGGGGCGGAGATCTACGCCTTCCAGCCAAGCCCTGGAAGAAGGCGAGCCCAGTTGGTATTGGCCAGTCACAGGTGCCTCAGGGTGCCTGGGCTTTGGCAGAGCTGAGCCACCAGGTCCCACAGCCCCCCCACCCCCCACCAGGCCCTGCACAGCCCTCACCTGGGGGTGGGGTGGGGGGAGGGCACAGGCAGGAAGTCATTGAGAGACTGGGGCCCCTGCCACCCCAGCTGCCAGCTGCTCCCTCTCTGCAATAGCACTGATCAGTGAAAACTTAACAGGAATGTAGCAGCGATGGAATTATCTGGAACTGTTCTTTTTGGGGAAAACTAAACAAACACAAAAGTTTTCTGTGTCAGGTATGGGGCTGGATGGGGCAGCTGTGTGTTGGGGTGGTTTTTTTTTTTTTTTTCCTGTTATTTTGTTTTTGTTTTTTAATAATGTTTACAATCTGCCTCAATCACTCTGTCTTTTATAAAGATTCCACCTCCAGTCCTCTCCCTTCCCCCACCCAGGCCTTCGAGGCTGTTAGGAGATGCTTGAAGAACTCAACAAAATACCAATCCAACTCAAACTTTGCACATATTTATATTTATATTCAAAAAAGAAACATTTCAGTAATTTATAATAAAGAGCACTATTTTTTAATGAAAACCGACTGGAGCCTTTTCCCCCCCGCCCCTGCTCTGGCTTGCTTTCTCTTTCACCCACACCCACGCGGCGTCCGAGGGGAGGGGAGGGGAGGGGAGGGCAGAGGAGAGGAGAGAGAGCCGCTGGGGTGCGCGCTCTGCCCCCTTGCTTCCCCGGGCGCTCCTCGGCTCACTCTGGAATCATCTTCACGTCACTGACAAGCTAAGGCAGCCACCTAGACTGTACCGAGAGGGGTAATTCCTGCTAGTCTGATTCAGATCTGACCAGAATATGCAAAGCAAGTTCGAAGGAAGAACTTCAAAGGGTTTGCAGGGAGTAAACTGAGCTGTGGTCAAAGCTTTTAGAGGCTCCAGGCTATTAGAAGCGCTCTGCTCCTTGGCTGGGAGGTGTTCCGAGAAAGCCCAGACTCCCGGGGTCACCGGGGGTCCTGGCTGTGACCCGCGACCTCAGCGCAGCCAGGTTCGTGGGAGGTGGGGGGAGGGGTGGGCCCTCCACTCCTGGGAGACCCGGGACCTGCGAAGGCGCACCCACACGCGCGACTCCCAATGACAGTACCCGTCTATTTGCCTATTTTTAGTCACTCCCACCCTCTGGGTACTTAGAGGCTATCTGGGTTAACCTTCCCAGCCCCACAGCGCAGGTGTTATCACCCCTGTATTCTCAGACACAACCGCGGGTTCCATGGGAGCTGGGGGGGCTTGCGCTGGTCACTTCTGAGGCCCAGAACAGGGCTCAGTCAATATTTGTTGACTGAGTGGGGCAGTCACTCGGGTTCACAGAGGTTAAGCAACGTGCCCAAGGACACACCACTTGGGAATGTGGGAAAGACACAGCGTTGGAAGCGTGAACTCTCTCCGCCTCCCGAAGCACTAAGTGTGTGCCCAGGGCTGCCCCTCAGTGCATCTCCCTGCAAAGCCAAGCGGTGCGGGCCCTGGCTCTGGGGTGTCAGCATTAGGGATGGCCCCCTCCCCGGTCCCTCTATAAGCTGCTCCGGGAATCAGCGTTCAAAAGGCAACTGAGAGTAAATAAACAAAGTCATTTTTCTTTCCCATCTCCTAGACTTTTGGGGGAAAATAATGTAATAAAGTGACAAGAAAGGGCCAGGCTTGAGACTCCTGAGTGGACAGAGCATGTAGGAACCAGTCCAGAGAGACCACCATTTCCCAGAACAGAGAATGCAGACCCAGGTAAGGTCACCTTCCCAGAGCACGAGGTCAGGCGAGGGGACCCAGTGAGGCCTGGCTCATCCCAGGAGGAGGGGAGCCTGGGAAACTCCTGGCAGGCTCTTCCCTGTTCAGGCGCTGTTTTGCCAGGGTGTCCAGTGTTGACGGGGGCACTAACCCAAGGGCTTGATCTTCTCTGGCCCAAGGGGAAGCTCCTCTCTCCGCCCTCCTTGGGAGGTTGAACTCAGAGGCAGGAAGCCCCCCCCCCCACCCTTTTCCTTTGATGCCCCCTCCCCCCACATCGTTCCTCCCACACTTTTTTCTGTCTCCCCATTATCAGACCACAGACTGGACCAACCTTCTGCTTTTGCAGACAAGCGAACGGAGTCCCAGAGAAGGAAAGCAATTTACTTAAACATTTGTTTTAATCTGTATTTATTTTTGAGAGAGAGAGACAGAGACAGAGCATGAGCAGGGGAAGAACAGAGAGAGAGGAAGACACAGAATCCGGAGCAGGCTCCAGGCTCTGAGCTGTCAGCACAGAGCCCAACGCGGGGCTGGAACCCATGAACCGTGAGATCATGACCTGAGCCCAAGTAGGCCGCTTAACCCACTGAGCCCCGCAGGCGCCCCTGGAAAGCAATTTACTTAAATTCACACAGCAAATGAGTGGCAACAGAGAGAATCTCTCCCTTCCATCATTCTGCTCCCCAGCGCTCCTTCCTGTTTTCCCTCCTCATCCTACCCTCTGCTGCATAAATCTTTCTGAACTTCACAGTCCTTTTGGGGACAGACCCCCCCACACACACACCCAGGACTTAAGGAGTGGGGGTGGGGGGCTCTGTCCTGACTGCCAGAGGAGGACTCCGCCTGGTTCCCAGATTTGCTAAGAAGCTTGAGCAGACACCCATGCCTCAGTGAGATTAAGACGAGCAAAGCTGGGGGTCCCTGGCCAACAGAAAGGGGAGAGGTTGCTGCCTCCAGGCCCTGTGTCCTATTACGCTGCTTCGGGCGTTGTAAGAATCCACCCCCCAAGAGGCCCTATCCTCTCTCCGGTGGTGCTGTTTTTTTTTTTTGGGGGGGGGGGCAGTCCTCCGGATGAGCCAGAGCCAGGAATGGGAAATCTAAGGCCTGCTCTGGGGGGAGGGAGCGAGGGAGGCCACAGACAGGGGAGCTGGAGCATAAGCCTGCACGTTGGGTCCTAGTCTAAGGAACGAGGAAGGAGGCTTGGGAGGGGGCACCGCCGGGGTACCAGGCAGAGAGACGGAGGGCGAGGGGAGTCACCGAGGGAGTCTGAGCAGAGACAGAAGTCTGCGGGGTGGGGGTCGACGTGCCCAGGGGCGGATCGGGAAGACCCAGGCCGAGGCTGGGAAGAGCCGGGCCCGGGGCGCACCTTCCAGCGCCGCGTCCCGCCCCCTCCCGTGCGGGCGGGCGCGCGCGTCGCTCCCAGGCCGGCCTCTGCCAGGAAGAGTCACTTCCCGGACGCCGCGGGAGCCCTGGCGGAGCTATGCGAAGAATGTCCGCGCTCAGCCGGGCGGGTGGCACCTCCCGGGCCCGCGCCACCGCCGCCGCCGCGCCCAGCCGAGCTCGCGCGCGGTGGGCAGGCCACGCCCCCGCCACGCCCCCGCCCCGCGGAGCGCGGTCGCCGTGACAACGGGATTACGGGCGCGCAGCGCTGTTTATTCTCAGCCGAGTGCCAGGAAATTCGACGGGGAGGCTGCCAGGCGCACCTCCCTGGGGTGGGGGGCGGGAGGGGGAGGAGAGAGGGTGGACCGGCGCGCCCGGGGCTCCTGCGGGAGGCAAGGAGTCCTTCGTCACTGGGGGGGAGGGATCACTGACCCCTCCGAGGGGAGCTGCTCAGAAAGCACTGGCTCCCCCCCACCTCGGCCAAGTTCTCTCCTCCCAGGGGAACCGAATGCCGAATCTCCCCTTCCGGCTGGCGAGTGCCCTCCCTCCGCCCCCCAGCGCACACTCTTTCTGTCCAGGGATCCCGTCCTTGGAGCCCCCCAGCCTCTGCCCCGGTCCCTCATTCACTCATTCATTCTTTCACTCCCCAAACATCTGTTGAACACATCCTGTGTGTCCGGGGACTGGGCGTAGAACAGGACAAGGCCCTGATTGTCCTGCTCTCCAGAGGCTTAGTGGGAGTGGCAGACAACGAACTAGTAAATATGTAAATAAATATAGCCGGCTACTAGTAGTGCAAAGATGCATCTTCAAGTCACATTTCCAGTAGGTGGCACATCCCCCGTCCTGTTTCTCCCTCTGGTAGGGTGACCAGCTAGCCCTGGTTTGCCCAGCACGGTTCCAGTTCAGCTCTGAAAGTCCAGCAAACCAGGCCAATTGATCACCCTACCCTCGGGTCGGAACACGCCCATTTCAGAGATGGGGAAACTGAGGCCTGAAACACAAGGGCAGCTCTTCCAGGGTCACGGGGTCAGGTAGAGAGCGCCAGAGCCAGAGGCCCTCCGGCTGAGAATCCCGGGCTCTTGCAGCCAAACACTCTTCACACACACCTCCCCCAAAAGTGCGGAAGCGCCTGCGGCCAGCCCCCCAGGGAGCAGACGAAATTGCTAGGTCACCGATTCCAACCCCAGCTCTTCTGAATCAGAAGGCCTGAGGGGAGTCCCGGAATCTGAATCCTCAACATCTCCCCAGGTGACTCTCTGACCACTTTCGTTGCTGCCTTCCGGGAAGACAAGCCCGGATCCTCCTCTCTTCCGGGGACAGGGAATTTCCTTCTTGAACCTTGACTAAGCCGATCTGGGAAATCAGCAGGGAGGGAAAGCCTGGGTTCACGGCCCGCGCCCCGGCAAGCGCAGGCAAGTGCAGCCCTTCCCTCTCCTGGGCTCCAGCTCCCAGCCCTGGGCCTGAGAACAGGGGGCCCCACAGGGAAAGAGTACGGTGTTCCTCCCCACCCCCCCCCGCCCCCCCCCCTCAAGGCTGAGCCCTCCCAGCTCTACTGTGCTGGGAACAGGCCAGGCATTTGTGAAATCCTTGGGTGAGCCTGACCCACTGTCATGAGGACGGCCTGTGGAAGCTGGTGCAGGGAGGGGGATGGGGGGCTGTTCCCAGAAGCGGGGAGAACTCTGGACTTCCCACTCCTGAGTGTTCTGCATTACAGCACAGCCTTAAGCAACAGCAGCGGCCTGGAAGGCTGCATGGCAGACAATCAGCAGCGGCTACAGGCCGTCTTCTGAAGCTAGGGTTCTGGATGCTAAAACTTCACGTAATCCTGGTGAAACCGTCACTGCTGCCATTCATTGCAATAATCAGGCCCAGCCTTAGGAGAAGGCTTGAAGCGCCAGACTTAGAGAAAAAGATAACAACCAGGAGACTAGCTTGTTAGGCACATTACGCAAGAAAATGTATTTCCTCTGTTACGCCTCCCTCCCCCGCAAATCTCCAATCTTCCTTTCCTATAGAAAACCTTATCTGGTATTTGCAATGTGCAGATGTTGCAAGGTAAAGGCATGAAATGCAAAAGCTGGTCCTCTAGGACGTCACTGTGCCTCACAACTGCAGGGGCGCTGTTCACAATATGAGCTTTGTGGATGGTGTCCCCTGAAGTTGTGTGATGGGGGGCTGCAGTGTTTCTGAAGTTTAGGGTACCCTTGCCTTAACAACACTCCAGGTGATCCCGGCGCAGGTAGGAACCCTCTTCTGGGCACCATGACCGGTGCTGGAGATCAGTGCTAAGAAGCATTCAGACATCAAGAGGCTTACAGTCTGAAAGGGGAACCAGAGGTGAAAACCAAGAAGTATCCTAAAAAGGAATGGGTGTAAAAATAAAATGTTATACAGCAGACAGCTGGCAGCCCTAGGAGGAAATGACCTACAGTGGTTTCCCAGAAGAGGTGACACTCGTGAGCTAAGGCAAAACAGCAGGTGTTCCCCGGGCAGGCAGGCGTGGGACAGAGGGGCATTCTAATGACCTGAAACAGGGAAATGGCCCGGAAAAGGGAAAAAACTTTTGGGAACTTCAAGAGGTTTGGTATGTCCCCATCGGGCACATCCACACCAGAGTCACCTCCTAAACATGCTGCTTTTATTACGCACATTCACTCGCACACACGCTCGCACGCACGGTCCATGGTTCATCCCAGTAGGATCCGCATTGGCATTGGTTCATTTGTCATCTTCTTCTAAATGGATAAGCCCCCCACACCCTGCACCCCACACTCCCTCCCCACCCCCCCCACCCCCGCTCACCTGTGAGCCGGTGTCGTGTCGTGTTGGGGTTATCCGGCCCTATGCCCGGGCTGCTCCGAGCTGTCAGCACAGCACAGAGCCGGGCGAGGGGTTCAGACCCACAAACCGTGAGATCATGACCTGAGCCGAAATCAAGAGTCGGATGCTCAACCCACTGAGCCACCCAGGTGCCCCAAAAGAAGAAATGTCTTTAAATAACGAGGTTTCAGAAGTCGTTGCAATAGTAAGTCACCCACAACTTTTACTTTGGGACGCAAACAGGCATCTTTTATTTTTAACACCTGATGTTTGCCTAAGTGGCACTTCTGCTCTTCTCAATGCGTCCTAATACGTGATGTCCTTCCACGTTCCCTCCGCGCCTCGGATGCAAGTGAGGCAGGTAAAGTGACATCTATTGCCTTTTCCAGATGAGCAAATTGAGGCGTAGAGGGGATCCAGACCTGCCTCAGATCACACAGATAACTGGTGATAGAAGCAGCCTCCCTTAGGACACCAGTCACTGGACTTCGGGTCCAGTGCCCTTTCCACGACTGCTAGCGTCTGCGTGTGAGAGCCCCCACCGCCCAGGACCTCCATCTACCAGCGGCTGCGAAGGCTCCCCAGGGGACTCAAATGGCAGCTGGGTCCACACCGGCCAGCTCAGCCCTGGGACAAGGTCCTGAGGCCGTCACTCTGTCTGTTGAGACCTTGGGTGGTTGCTAGGAGCATGAGACACCCCCCCCCCCCATCTCCCAGCAGGAGGGAGCCTCGGTGGGGGTGCCCAATGCACACAGAACTCCCAAGGAAATTCCAGCAAGACGTCTGGCCAACCCAACGTGCGGGATTTTGCTCGAAGCCTCAGAGAACCCCAATATTGCCCTGAACTCTGGTTTCCAGAAGGTGGGGAAAGAGATGAGATGGCTTCTACATAACTTTTTCCGTTCCGGAATCCCGTGAAAAGGAGGCTGGAGGGAGAGGAAACCAGCGCTGGGAAGGGGCAATTCTTCCCTGTGCTCTTCAGTGCTCCTTGGCTCCTGGAGAAAGTGGGCAAGGGGGTCTGGCCGGAAGGCTACCCAGAAGACACTTGGAGACCCACGGGCCTTGCCCGGTGGGGGGCGGGGCAGTCAGTGGCTGTGGCATGTTTCCCTACACCCTGGGGCTTCCCCGCTGGACTCCTCAGGCCATCACTCCGGGGTTTGGCCAGGAAACTCAGCAAGGACCCTGACCAGGCTACGGCCAGAGCCCTGGAGTGGAGGGAGGAGCCCAGGAGAAAAGCCCGGCCCGCCCGCAGGCGTGCTGCCAGACCTCTCCCGTCTAAGAGAAGGAGCTGAGAAGGTCAGCCAAGGGGCCCAGCTGCAGCGAGAGACCTTGTGCCCACAGCAGGCCGAGGACTGAGTTGGTCAGTCTCGAGCGCCGAAGGGGAGGGGCTTCAACCCAGGCAGAGTCCACAAGCCCTGGGGTCACCCGGCTGGGCTCTGTGGCCGGGAGGAGAGACATCTGGACAGGAGCCAACGAAAAGGGCCAGTAGAGGCTGCAGACCCCCCGGGGGACAGGTGGGGGAAGGTCGCACACACACGCGGCTCCCTCTGTCTGCAAATGCAGCACATTGTACTACCCCTCTGATGTGCACTGTGCATTCTCTTTCCATGGGCTGATGCCTGACAGCGAGTCGTCACCCCAGTCCTGGTCCCCCCGAGACAGCTAACCGGGAGGCGACTGACCAGGACTCCGGGCGGAATAGCTGGCGGAGGTCTGAGCTCTCCTCTGGGAGGAGAAAGCTGCTGGCCTGGCCCAGGATCCAAAGGTGTCCTCAGCCTGCGAGAAGGCAGGTTTCAAGCAACTGAATCAGCCTGCCCAGGACGTGGGCGGAGCTCTGCTCCCCGGTCTCAAGGGCCCTTCTGGCTAGTCTCTGGAGGGTTCTGTGGGGAACAGACCAGGACCGCATGAGAATGTTGTTGGCCTTGGCCTCCCCGTGGCCTGTGGAGTGAGAATAAGACAGGTTCGCGGTCCCAAGGCGCTCTCCTTGGACAAAGAGTACTCCCATCAGCGTCTTTTATTCATTTCACAAACACCTTCAAGTTTCCAGTGCGCCGAGCTCTGGTCTAAGCACTTGAAATATATGAACATTTAATTCTCCAGGAACTCTTATGGCTTAGGCCCTATTATTGTCCCCCGTTTTCCCGTGGGGGGAACGGGCAAATAGGGGGTGCCGTGACTTGTCCCAAATCACGCAGCTCGCCAGGAACAGAGCTGGGGTCCCTGACCAGGGTCAGCACCTGCGGATGCCACTGAGGCACTGCATACTGGCATGGGAGATGCCCCACCCCCCACTCCCGGACTGGTAGAGGGCAGAGCGCTGGCTGTCGGGCAGGGAAGCTGGGTGTGTGCCCCCTTCACTGCTTCCTGGAAAACGACCTTGGGCCAGCACCTAATGGCCTTGCCTGGGTTCCTCATCTCTCCGTGGGGGATCTCAACAAAGCCTGCTCTGGGAGTCCTGAGGTTGATACAGGACCAAGTCAAAGCTTTATTATTCCCAGCAGGGGCTCCCTGGGACCAGCAAGATCTCGAACGCCTTCGCCTTCCCGTTCACCCAACATCCAGCCCCACACACTCCTGCTCGCAGGGCCACCGGTTCCATGGTGGTTTCCTGTCCCCGCAGAGAGGAAGACACGGAGGGAGCACTTCTTCCCGTCTCCCCCTTGGTCTCTTCCAGCTTTCGCTTTGTGCGCCTGCTCTGTTTCCTTCTTGTTTTCCTCAGCTGCCCTCTGTTTGACATTCGGTGGTTGTCCAACTTTCCTAGAGTCGCCATATCAAAGGATCACACACTGGGAGGTTTAAAACAACACGTACGGACTTCCTTGTGGTTCTGGAGGTCACAAGTCCAAAATCAAGGTGTCCATGGGACTGCACTCCCTCTGAAGTCTCCGGGGCGGGGTGGGGGGGGGGGGCAAGCGCAAGTCTTCCTTGTGCTTCTCAGCTTCGGTGGCCGCCAGCAGGTCCTTGCCAATCCTTGGCCGGTGGATGCGTCACTCCAGTCCCTGCCTCTGTCTTCACGCGGCCTTCTTCTCTGTGTGTCTGTGTCCAACTCTCTTCTTATAGGGACACCAGCCATTGGATTAGGGCCCAAACTCATCCAGTATGACCTCATCGTAACTAATTACATCTGCAAAGACCCGATTTCCGAATTAGGTCACATGCACAAGGTCCACGTGGACATGAATTTTGGAGACGCCACTCAAGCCAGTTCTGGGGGGTTGGTTCTGCAGGATCTCAGACCAAGAACGTTTTTTTCTTTCCTTGAATCTTTCGGGAAGAGCCTGAGAAATGTGTCCTTCTCGGCTCTTGGGCATAGGGAGAAGCGGAATGTCCCTTTAGGCTCTGTTAAGGACACCTTGAGCAAAGGACAGCCTGGAAAGGCACCCAGGGATAGAGCCCAGTGGTTGGCCTGGCCAAGGGCTGCACGGCCAAGGGCAACGTCTCTCAGGGAGGGAGCACGCGTCTGGAGGCTGCCTGGCAAGGCCAAGTCCCCCACAGACATTGCCTCATTTAGCTGCAGAGATGTTCCTGCATTTCTCTGGTGAAGAGCTCCATCTCGGCGACCTCAGATGACCCCTCACACAAGAAAGAGCATCCTCTAGAAAGCTTATTCCGAGCCTCCATGGGCAAGAGACGGAGTGGGGGTAGAGCCACAGGGCCGGGCGTGGGAAGTCTGGCCAGCACCACAGTTCCTTGGCAATGTTACCCAGGGAAAAGTCAGGGGATGCCCGGCAGCCAGCTCTTTGCAAAGCCCGGGGTTCCTGACAGCGAGGGGGACACGGGCACACAGCAGCCTCCGTCCCTCAGATGTCCCCGTTGAATCCCAACCACCAGGCTGGGGCAGCTGGGGACGGGACGTGGGCTTTCCTCTGCATTTTCGCCACCTTCAGAGAGGAGGCGGGACGGGGGAAGCCTCCAGGTGCTCCCTGAGGGCTGAAGGCCAGGTCCTCAGGTCCCGCGAAGCCCTCCTCCACCAGGGCCCGCAGCCTGTTCTCTCTGCCCACGCGCCCTTCACCCGCAGCTAAGGACTCTGGGCCGACCTCTGGCTCTGCCAGGCTCTCTGGAGTACCCAGGGCTGACTTCTAGAACCTGGGGAAGGAAAGAGGGAGGATGCCAAGAAGGCACGAGGCTGTGCTCCTACCTGAACCACAGGAAGGGGACCGCCCTGCCTCAGCGCACCCACAGCTGCTCTCCCAGGGACAGGAAGTCAGCCGAGTGCCGAGCAAGCTGCTGGGGGGGGGGGGGGGGGGGGGAGGGGCTCAGGCACCTGGGCAGTCAGCTGGGCCATCTGCCCTCCTGGGCTGCGCTGGTTCCCACACCCCGGAGGCCAGACAGAGTAGGGATTAGGAGCCTAAATTTTCAGGGCGCCTGGGTGGCTCAGTCTGTTGAGCGTCCGACTTCGGCTCAGGTCGTGAGCTCACGGTTCGTCAGTTTGAGCCCCGCGTCGGGCTCTGTGCTGATGGCTCAGAGCCTGGAGCCTGCTTCGGATTCTGGGTCTTTCTCTCTCTCTGCCCCTCCCCCACTCTCGCTCTGTCTCTTTCTCAAATAAATAAGTAAATAAACATTTTTAAAAAATTTAAATAAAAACAAAAAAAAGAAGCCTAAATTTTCATCCCAATTCACTTTGGCTCCTCCCAGCTAGGAGACCTGGGCACGTCAATAAACCTGCTTCCCGTCTGTACAATGGGGATATTAATGTTCCCCGCTTCCTTCGGTCGGTCGTTGTGATAGCTCAGTACGTGAACACCCACATTGCTTAGTACACAGGGAGTGCTCTCTCAACACCCGGTGCTCTGATGCTCCAGACCAGGGGCCGAGCCCCTGGACAGACTTGATTTCTTACAAATAATCTGGCACTGCAGTAGCGGCCTGACCTGCTTAGGGGAGAGAGGGTGACCTTGCAGGCAGCCCCACCTGGTCTGCTGAGTCTCCCTGGGACACCAGTGACACCCTGCCTCCACTTGTTACACTGGGTGAGCTCTCCCTCCGCCAGGGCCCCTCTCTGGCTGGTCTGCCCAACCACAGGACAATCAGGCTTTCAGCCAGGCAGTTACAGTAAGTCAGGCCCGCCCTTCCTCACATGGGGTACCCAAGCCTGGGGCCAGAGCCTCTCGCTTCCCATAGAGGAGGGGAAGGGGGGGGATGGAGAGGCCCTTCCTTGCCAGGTGCACTGTTAACCCCCACCCCCAGAACATGCTGGTCTTTCCCAGTGATTTCCAGGGGCTGCCTTGTCCTGGCAACCACCAGGCCCAAGCTGCAAAGGGCAGCTGAAACAGCAAATGATGTTCAGAAAGAGGCTGACTCACTCCAGCCAGGCTGCGCCCTCCGTGAATACTGTTGGACCTCAGCCTGGGATTCCCGCAGGTTCGGACAACAAGTTGGACCATCCTCTTGTAGGAGGCACGTTCCAAGGTAACCCTGAGGGGGTGGGAGGAGAGGAAAGGGCCCTGGCAAGGGTGCTGATGCACCCCCAGCACCAGTTCCAGGCCGAGGGGGACAGGGCAGGGACACGGGAAGGCCTCGCTGATCCCAGGCCTGACTGAGGAGGCAGGGGGCGGGGAGGACAGAGGACCCCATTTATAGAGCAAGGGCACATTACATGATTATTCTATTTTAATCGTAACAACCCTGTAATGTAGATAGGAGTGATCGCTGCTTAACAGATGAGGAAACTGAGGCTGGGAGTCCGCGAGAGGAGGCTGGGTGAGGGGCGGCGCCTGCTGGAACAGGAAGGGACGCGCGCACAGAGCTCCGCCGGGGCTACCTGACCCCAGGGCTGCATGTGACGGCGAGGCGCGCATTTCGCAGGCCTGGCGGGAGGAGGGCGCAGACCCGGGTGGGGGGTGTCCCCGGAGACCGGCCCTGCCGCCCCTCCCTTTCCCTAACCCCCCCTCCCGCGCTCCCCCTGCCCTGCTCCCCGCCCCCCCGCCGGCCCCCAGGTCCGCGCCCACGGCAACCCCTCCTCCAGGCGCTGTGTGCAGGGGGAGGGACTGCACGGGCGCTCGGCCCGCGCTGCCGCCCGCCGCGCATTCCTCCGCCCTTCCATCGGCGCGGCCGGCCCCCGACGGGCTTCCCCGCAGGCTGTGAGGTCAGCGCCCCACCCCGCCGCCGCGGGGCCGGCCCCCTCCCCGGACGCAGGTCCCCGCGCGGGGATCCCGGCCCCCTCCCCGGTCTGCGCCCTCCGCCCACGCCCCTGCCCCACCTCCCCGGGCCCCGCGTCGGGGATCCTGGCCCTGCCCCACCTCCCCTGGTCCCGGCGCCTGCGCCCCGCCACGCGCCCCTGCCCCACCCGGATGTCCGCGCCCGGGATCCCGGCCTGCGCCCCTCCCCGGGTCCCCGCCGTCCCCCGGGTCCCCGCGTCCCGGCGCGTCCCGGAGCTGGGCGGCCCCTCGCGCCCTCCGGCCGCTGCCCGCGGGCCTCCGGGCCGAGCCCTATTTCGGGCGCTGGCGCTGCGGGCCCAGGCAGCCCTGCCCGGAAGGGAGGCTATTCTGGGCCGGGCCAGCCGAGCAGCTGTGGCCCCAGGGCTTCCCGGCAGGGTGCGCGCCCGGGACAGAGGGCACGCTAGGGCAGGGCTCTCCTCCCTCCCCACCTTCCTCCCAGGCCGCGCCCAGCTCCCTCCCCTTTTTGGCCAGACCCGGGTCCTCTCCTAGGCCAGGAACATTCTCTGGTGCCAGGTCACCGACAGAGTGTCCAGGGCCTGTGGCCACGGCGCACCCTCTTCCAGCGCCCCATGCTGCTGCCGCCGCCACCTACGCCTCTCCGGTCTCTGCGCCCACCTCTCGGTCGGGGTGATCTGCCTAGCACCCTGTGCTTGTACGGCATGGCCTCTGTCCCCATGCGTCCCATTTGCCTGCCCTTCTTGGCCGTAGCCCCTCACCCACGCGTCCACGTGGTTCAGCGTCAAACCCCCAGTGCCCCATACAGGATGGATCCCCCCAAATGGTCATTAAATGAAAGTTCTTACAGGGTCACGTTTGGTGTCACGGTCAGGACGCCGGACTCCAGTCCCTTGGGGGTCTTCTCACATTTTGCCCAGCAAAACCTTCTGATGACCACCTAGCTGCCCCCTGGGCCCCTTCCCCCACCAGAGGGAGTGGCCATTTCCACCGGTGGCCTTGGCTTGGTGGTCGAAGCCTCAGGCATCTGCACATGTGACCCGGGTCCCTTTGCGCTTGCTCTGACCTTAGGACCAATTGCTAGATTCCTCAGGGCCACGCTCTTCCCTCTGGGATAAAAACCAGGATAAAAATCTCTGTGGTCTATCCCACGTCATGGTCACAAGGAGACAAAGTATATGTAACCATCAGAACGCAAGCCACTGCGTTATCCACCCCAAATCCCGCTCTCCTGACCATAAGGTTTCCCAAAGAAGAGCGCGCGCGAGCCGGCTTGGGGGAGGAGAGAAGGGGGAAGCTGACATTTGTCCCTCTGCTCACTAGATGTTTACACGCTTCACCTCATGCGGCCCAGAGCCTCCAAACTTTAATGTCAGCACGAGCCACTCGGATCTTGTTAAAAAGCAGACTGCAATGCTTCAGGCCTCTGGCGGGGACTGAGATGTTGCATTTCCAGCCAGCCCCAGGTGGTGTCCCTCCCGCCAGCCCCCACGGCACCCGGGAGGGAGGGGGGATCTCCCGGACAGCCCCCCCTAGTGTTCCGATGACAAAGCTGAGGTTTAAGGAGATTAAATTGCTCGCTTAACGCAGCCAGGCCAGCACCTGGGCCCAGCCGGCCACAGAATGTCCCCCTCCCCTTGGGCCTCCGCTGCCGGGGTCCTCCAGATCCTCCGCCCTTGGCCCCCCGACTCCCTCCCCCGCTACAACTCTCACCCCTCAGCTTGCTTTCTTTTTCTTTTAAAGGGTCGCGCCAGGGGCGCCTGGGTGGCTCCGTCGGTTAGGCAGTTAAGCGACCGCCTTTGGCTCAGGTCATGATCTCACCGTTCTTGAGTTCGAGCCCCGCGTCGGACTCTGTGCGGACAGCCTGGAACCTGCTCTGGATTCTGTGTCTCCCCTCTCTCTCTGCCCCTCCCCCGCTCACACGCTGGCTCTCTCCCTCTCAAAAATAAGTATTTTTAAAAATGTTTAAAATAAAAAAATATTAAAATAAAAAATATTAAAATATTTAAAAAAAATTAAAGGGTCACACTAATACCTGTGAGTGGTGAAATGTGCTATATGTACTCTTATCCCCAATGAAAACAGTAAGTTCTATATGGATAAAAAATGAAACTTACTGCCCTACCCAACTCCCCTCAGCTCACCGCCCCCCACCCCCAGAAAAAGAAATAGGATCTCCAGGGGCGCCTGGGTGGCTCAGCCGGTTGGGCGTCTGACTTCAGGTCATGATCTCACAGTTGGCGGGTTCGAGCCCCACGTCGGGCTCTGTGCTGACAACCTAGAGCCTGGAGCCTGCTTCAGATTCTGCGTCTCCCTCTCTCTTTCTGCCCCTACCCCGCGCTCTCTGTGTCTCTCAAAAATAAATAAACCTTAAAAAAAAAAAAAAAAAAAAAGGAAATACAATCTCCAATTTACTACTGGTTCTTTAATTGAGGCCATATAGTTGGGTCAGCTCTGGTTAACGCTGTAGGATATGGGTAAAAGGTCAGGCAAGAAGCCACCAAACCAGGGATGGCAATCTGGTGAAAGAGAGAGAGAGAGAAGAAAGTGTGGTTCAAATATGGGCCCAGGAAGAGGCAGGAAACCACTTTCTACCCAGAGCCCTCTCCTTGCATCTATCGGGGCAAGCTGGAACAGGTGAGGGAAACCCAGGTCCGCCAACACCCTGGCTCCTGAATAACTAACAGCCACCCGGTGCTCTGATTCACTCGTCTATAGGTAGTTTACTTCCTGTCCGGGAGGCCTGAGCCTCCACCATCCTGTGTTGAAGGAAGGGTAATCAATTGGCGATTAATTAAAAGCGGAAGGAATGCGGATTCGCTCCATCAGAACTCAGCGGGGAAGGCGGTGTTTTTCCGAGGTGCCTCTACGCGCAGGCCGGGCTGCAGCGCCCGAAATGAAACGCTGTCCTGGTTTCCCGAATGGCATCTGACCAATCCTGGGGGGCTTGCAGGCGGGGGCGGCGGGGGTGGGTGGGGGGAGGCGCTGGGGCCAGAACGCCTGGGAACCCGGCCCACTGGGTGGGGTCCTGGTCCCACCGCCCCACTGATGGAGCCGTTAAGTGAGGCGTTAAGAGCGGGGCTGTGTTCCTTTCCTCCTTCTCGCTCCTGCTCACCGCGGCCCCACCGGGTGCCCCACCTCTATTCCTGAGTTCTGGGGCTGAAATGAGGCCAACAAGTTAGCTGCCTTTAAAGATGGACATTTTCTCAGACTGGGGAAACTGGGGAAAAACCACAGGTCTCCGAGAGGGAAGGAACGGGGCCCACGCGGGGCGTGGGGGAGGGGCAGAGGGACAGGGGAGGGGACTGGGAAATCTCACCGTGCCCACTTCTGCTTTGCAGAACCTCTCTCACCTCATAACTTCCCCTGAAGTGCCCACTGGCCATTTGCATAGGTCTCCTTGAAATTCTGGATAGGAGCGCCACCCTCTCCTCCCCCCAGCTCGGCCCTCCAGGGGGGTGGCTGGAACACCACTGGGGAACCAAAGGGTGGGGACAAGTGGCCGTGGGACGGCAGCGACTGCCCCGAACCTTCCCCTGGGCTGATTCACTCTTCTTCCAAGAGATGGGCCATTTTCCTAGAATGTTGCAACAGGGGTATGAGGGTTTTTCCAGAGATTTCCACTCTCCCGATGACCCAGCCCTGAGCCCCTCGAGTGGAACCCACGATGACTCCCGCTCTCCCACCACAAGGGCTGGGCATCTGCCCTCTGCCCTTGATGCCCCCATTTCTCGAGTTCTCAAGGGGCCCGAGCTCAAGTCTCCGGGGATGGATGCCTGGTACCTCCAGCTGGGCACACGGCAGGCTCTGGGGCGGGTTTTTCTTCCTTAATGCATATTTGTTTCATGGATGGGATGACTGGAGATTACTTACCCCTGATGAAGAAACCGGAAGGCAAGACAGTTTTAAAATTCTTTAAAAAAAAAAAAAAAATCCAGCCTGAGTGTTACCCCCTTCATTTTTATCGTCTCCTCCCTTTCCGTTCCAAACCCTAAACTCAGTCCTGAGAGTGAAGGACTTTGTGGGGGAAGCCGAGTCTCACTCCCCTCTCTTTCCCCCAGTCCCTGGGTTGAACCTCCATGGATTTTGTGATTTGGGATTCCACGGCCTTTCCCAGCCCCTCAAGGAGGTGAAGAAGGTGACGTTTGATCTCCAGGAAAGAAATGTCACTGTGGGCTCACTGTCCACCCAGGGCGACTCCCTGTGGGCTCAGCACGGCTGAGGAAAGAGACAATGGGGAGTGTCAGGTACTCTAGACTTTAGGGGATATTTTTTCAAAAAGTTCAGGGAATCCTGGCCCCAAAGAGCTATAGGTTCTAAGAGAGAAAATGGGTCAAGGAAAAATGATGGACTAGGGGAGAAAGTCAGGGCTGGGACAATCCAGGCACAGAAGGTCTCAGTGACAAGAGCAGTGGGTGGGTGCAGGAGATAAAGCCCTGGGGAACCTTCTAGGGAGCGGAGGTCTGATTTCAGAAGGAGCAGAGAAACGGGAGGGAGGGAGGGGGCGCTCTCAACCGGGACGGAGTGCAAAAGGACAGCTCTTAGGTAAGGAGACTAAATGGTGTCCAAGAGGAAGGACAACAAACTGCCTTTATTGAGTATCTGTTGTATACTGGTCCACCCCCCCAAGTCCGTCAAGTCCGCCAGAGCCCCACAGAGCAGGTGCTGTCACGCTCTTCCTACCAGAGAGCCCTCAAGATGGCCACGCACTTGCCCCTTCTCCAAAAGGCTCCCCAGGCCACAAAAACTACTTTCAGCTACTCCGGTCACACTCAGAAAGAAAGGGCAGGGCGGGATTGAGGGGAACTGAAATCCCATAGGGGAGGGGACAGCAAGAGGGGGAGGGAGGCTCTGAATCAACTCAAGTGTCAGCCCGGGGCTGCCATTGTGGGACAGGAGGGAGCTTGCGCCCCTGGCTGCCGAGCGGTGCCTTTTCTGTCAACCCCGAGATGGGGTGGGGGACAGGAAGATGGGCAAACCAGGCCCCTGTGGAACAGGAAGCAGATTCCAGAAACTGGAAACCAGCGAGGATGATGGTAATCACCAGCTAAACTCTGGAATGAATCATTAAACAAATTCATTTATTCATGCCCTTAGTCGACAAATATTTATGGAGTGTCTCTAAGTGCAAGCTACTGTGTTAGACACTGGGGGTGAACTCTTAAATTGGTGTGGACTGTTCCCGAAAGGACTTCGCAGCTACAAGCAAGGAGATGACAACATACAATTATCGTAACGGGAAATACTTTCAGCAGAGACATATGGATAAAACACGATGGGGACCCAAATCGCACTTCGAAAAGGCAGATCGTGGTAGCTGAACTCACTGCAGGGAAGGAGCCAGACGTGTTCATAATAGGCCTATATATGCCAGTGTTCAAAAGGCAAAGAAAAATTGGAATCTATTCACATGGGGTCTGTTGAACGGAATATGTCCTCACAGCACAACACTACACAGCCAATAAAAATTGTTTATGTAGCCGTACATCTGTTCATATGTGAAGATGTTCACAAAATACGAGTGAAAACAGACCACAAAAGACTATGTAGGTCTGACTGCATTTTTTAGTTTTTTTGGCCTATGCACTTCTAGATGTTTTTAGAAACTTGTAGAGGGGCGCCTGGGTGGCTCAGTTGGTTGAACGTCTGACTTTGGCTCAGGTCATGACCTCACGGATTGTGAGTTCGAGCCCCACATCGGGCTTTGTGCTGACAGCTCAGAGCCTGGAGCCTGCTTCTGATTCTGTGCCCCTCTCTCGCTCTGGCCTTCTCCCACTCATGCTCTCTCTGTCTCTCTCTCTAGAATAAATAAAACATTAAAAAAAAAAGATTAAAAAAAAAAAAAAGAAACTTGTAGAAATACATACCAAAGTGTTTGAAGTGCTCACTTGTCCTTGCAGAGTGGGATCTAGAATGCTCTAAAATTCTTTTTCATTGATCTCTATTTTGGAAATTTCATAAAATGAATACTACCCTTTTTCAAGGGTAGAAAGCAACTGATGAATATGCAACGCCCACTGGGAGGGAAGTCTCTGGCCCCGACCAAGTCCTGCTCAACATTTCCATCAATGACTCGAGTAGGGAGCCTGAAGGCATATAAAACAAAACTGGGGGGTCATCCAACTCATCTGGATGCAAAGTGATGACAGGGAGGACCATAGGTGGAAAGATCAGGACTAGGCATAGAGTCCTCAATGAGATGCCCCGGGGGCCCCAGAACTGGAGAGCCTAGGAAGAGAGACACAGAGGCGCAGGTTGACCGCACACGAGTTCCTGCTCAGGTGCCCCGAGACACCGGAAAGCTGCCACACCCCTGGTCCTTGTCAGGACGAAGTGGTCTTCAGTCCTCTGTGGCCCGAGAGAGAAGAAAGCGTGTGGACGATCACAGGGAGATGATGCCGCCCCCAGATCAAAGAACAAGGCAAGTTTCCAGGAGGCTGATTTCAACTCAATACAATGAAAGGGGAAAATGCCAGATCCTTAGACCCCGCCAGCTATCCAAGCCTCCCAAGAGCCCAAGCCATTGGCCACGCAGGACAGGGAGGGAGGCTGTGAGTCTGGCCGACCACTGGGAAGGCTGGGCCAGAGGACCTCAGGGTCCCCTTGCAACTCACTGGCGGCGTCTCCCCCAGCACTGTGTTTGCACCCAGGGAGTGCAAAGTGACCCCGACACACAGGGCCCTTGGGTGGGGGTGGCCCTGTGGCCCTGGGGAAGCCAGCACTGGCTGACTGCCCGTTGGAGGGTTGACAACAGCCGGATGACAACACAGAGGAGAGGAGGGGTCAAGGGAAGGAGGAAAAGAGGGAACAGAAAACAAACTCAAAAGAGAGAGGAACGAAGAGAAGGGTGGGAGAGGGAAAGTGGGGAAGAGATGTGGAGAGGCTGGTCATCCCTGGAGGTGGGAAGGGAGGGCAGGGTGGGCAGAGACCCAGTGGGGGTGGGGGGTTGGGGGTGGGAGGACGGGGTTTGCTGCAGAGGGCTGGTGCTGTGCCCGGAATCACCCGCTGTCCCACAGACACCGGTCCACCTGTGTGTCATGCCTGAGTGCCTCAGTGTCGGTGCTAGTGGCCTTCAGAGAACGAAGAAGCCGTGACCCCTCCCAACCCTCCCAGATTCACCCCGGAGCTGGGGCGACAAAGCACGAGTACATGAACAGTAAAGGAGAAAGCGCGGCCCGTCACAGGGCAGGATAAGGCAGGGTGGACTTGGGAGTCATGAAGACTGGAGTTCGAATCCAGACTTGGTGCTGTGTGGCCTCAGGCAAGGTCCTTAACCTCTCTGAGCCTCGGTTCCTTTCTCTGCTATGAGGATAAATGAGACCATGGATGCATATGGGTCCCCTCCCTGCCATAACGTGAGCACACCTTGACGTTGAAGGAAGCAACTCTGCCCTGCTTGAGAAGAAAAGGTGGAGGAGAAAAGGTGGAGAGGTCAGCGAGTCCTGTTGGGACGACTCAGTCTGGGCCTTGGTCGACCTTGGGGGAGCCGTGGAGTTTGACCCCTGTGTGTAGGCTGGAAGCGGCCAGGGCCCCAGGGACCCGGGCACCAGGGGCCGTCTGCGTGACTGCTGAGCACTGACAAGGCCCCCTGTGAGTGCACACAGCTGGGGGCAGCCGGCAGGGTCAGGGGCCTTGGCACGGCTCCTGCCTTTGCAGACAGTGGGGAATTCTGAAGGAGCGTCCGGCATTGTGCATATGTCCACAAGTGGCTGGAAAAGTCCGGAGGCTGTGGGCAGAGCTGGCACAGGGCACATTCAGCCAGTCTCCAGAGGGCGAGGCAGGGCCCTCTCCAGCCCAGCGTTCCAGCCCGAGTCCTCCGCAGCAGCCCTCCCCGGAATTATTACCGTGGGGGGCAGAGCCCCCTCTTTGGGGGCCGTCTCCGGCCCGGGGCCACAGCTGCTATCCCAGCCTCCGGGAGGGAGGGTACAGAGCCACCCCGTGACTCACTGTGCCCACTTCCTGCCACATAGAACCCTTGGCTGAGTCACCGGCCCCCCAAAGGGAAAGACTGGCCACAAGGCCGGAAAGCTGGAGCCCGATGGTGGCAGGAGTAGAGGGTGCCGGGCCCGCGGGGCCACCGCCACTGTCTCCCATGGCCACAGCCCGGAGTCTCCTCCAAGCAGCATCAAGCCACCGCCAGCAGGACTGACTGTCTGGTATTCCCCCCCCCCCCCCGCCCCCGTACCCTTCCAAACAAAAACAAGAAACCCCAACTTTTTGTTTTGAAATAATTTCAGGGTGGTAGAAAAGTTGCAAAAGTACTACAGACAATTCCCGTAGACCCTTCACCCGGACACCCCCCAAAGGAAACGGTCTGTGTTGCCATTTCTGTTCCTGCTTCGCTCCCCACTTTTTTAGGCCATCCGAGGCTAAGTTGCAGACACCGTGCCTCTTTCCCCCCTGAAACACTCCTGGGTGTGCGTCCCCCCCCCCAAAAAAGGGCTTTCTTACAGAATCACTGCACAGAGGCCTCCCCATCTCCTGGGGGTAGGGCCGGCCTGGGGCAACCGGGGGACATTCATCTGGCCAAACCTGGCCAAGGGCCAAGGGTCAGCACCCCAAGTTCTTCCCTCGTGCCGGGACTGGGGCGCCGAAGGAGCACTCTGCATCTGGGAGATCTGAGACTGAAATTCACCGCAGGGGTGAAACTATGAGGCACAGGGAGCTATACCCCTGTATAAATTCTCCCTACCTCCCTGCATCTGTCCTCATAGCCAGGCTCTTGGAAGACAGCCTGGGAGACAGCAATCAGACACATCACAGACTCGGGGACAGGCTGTCACCCAGGGTCCTGCACCCCGTGCTTGGGGTCCTAGCCCTGCAGTCACCTTGACATTCTTAATGGTTGTGTTTCTTCATTTGTGTTTTCTAAGTCAAGTCCAATGGGACAGTGGAGCCTAGCTCCCGTGTGGTCCGGTCCGTCCTTCCAAGGGTAGGTCCTTGGTCACGACTCTGCCCCCCACACCCCTACCCCACCCCCAGGCCTATAAGGCACAGGCCACCACGGCCCTGGGGAGCACAGCCCCCTGCCCTCATGAGCCAACCGAATGAGCACAGTTGTGATGTCCTCTTTGTTTCCGGACCCACTCCCCATGCCAAGCCCTGAGCCTTTAGCCAGCATTCCCTCCGGTGGATAGGCTGTGCTCCCCATTCTACAGATGAGAAAACCAAGTCTCAGAGAGGTTAGCTCACCCTGAGATCAGCCGGTACTTAACTGAGCTGGACTCAAAGCCCCTTCTTCCCGCACTGAAACCCAAGCCGTCACTCTTGGCCGCTGATGTGGTTGTTTATGGGGTCTGTCTTTTGATCATCTGGACACAGGGTAATTGACCCCCGGGTAGTTGATCTCATTCTGTGCACCCCAGCGGAACTGTGGACACAGAAAAAGCTGCCGCGCCTGGAGCTGGGATTTAGGTCGGTGACCTTATGGGAGCGATGTTGATGCTTAGGCCATGTGGGCCCAGGACAGGCTCTCCAAGGTGGCCGAGCCAGGGCTGGGCCTGGGCCTGGGCCAGTCCTGCCTTCTTGCCTGTGGTCCAATTCTCGTTTCCACCAGCCAGGGAAAGCAGGCCTGAGTCACTGGAGTCCCTGTCCCTGACTCTTCGCCCATACACCAGGCATTCCAGTCCCTGGCTCTTGGCAAAGCCCCGCTGACTTCTTAGCTCGCCCCACCCTCTTCCCTGAAATAAATCCGAGGTTCGAGCTGGGGAGGAGGCCACTCGACTCCAGCCCTTCGATCTGCCAACGGAGGACGTGGGGTTCGGGTGGGGGTCCTGACGGGGTGGGAGGCGTGGGTTTGTGTCCTCTTTGAGGCTCAGCCTTCTCCTGAATGGGGCTGGTGATGATAGTAACTCAGCAGAAGAGGCTTCTGGGAGGGACCTCCACCCAATGCACCCCCACGCACGCGCAGGGAAGATCACCTCCTCCCCCTCAGCAAGTCAGTTCGGTATTATTAGCATCCCCCACTTTCCAGAGGAGGAAACAGGCTCAGAGAGGTCAAATCACCTGTCTAGGGCAACCCCAGCGAGCCAAGCATAGCTGATGTCTAGTCCGCCAGGGCGACCGTGCAGAGCGGCCACCCTCCCCACCAGGGATGAAGGTCAGGTGACCCCCATCACCGCCTAGCCCCCAGCCCCCCAGCCCGGGGCTCCCGGAGCGGCCATTCCCCGCGGACCAACCAGCCCCAGAGGAGCAAGGAAACCGACCCCCTCCGGATAAACAAAGCACTTCCTCCCCGAAGCCCGGGCCCAGAAGGAGGAGGTAGTGCGCGCACAACTGTTTATAGAGACAGATGTTTGGGACGGAAAAAGAGAGACAGCCCTCTCCACCCCCATGGAGACTGAGGAAGTTTGCAACTTGGGCAGAGGCCACTGGAATTGAAAAAGGAGAAGGGGGAAGAAGGGAGGGAACCAGATCTGACCCGCTGAAAACGGTTTGACATTTTCAGATGCTGGTGCCTAACAAAGGGATGTTGCCGAGGCAACCGGGCCTGCGGGCACAGGGCTGCGGATCCCGGCGCGACCAGGGGCCGAGGCCAGCGGATAAATCCGTGCGCGCGGGCGGCAGGGCCGCGAATGAGCTGGCGGAGCAAATCAGCGAGCGCAGACATACCTAGGGGCCTCTCAGCCCCGGGGACCTCCCAGGGATCCCCGCAAAGCGGGGGAGGTTGTTCGCGGCCCGCTCCTCCCGCCCCTCCCCTCCCCTCCCCTTCTCTTCTCCTTCTTCCACTCCTATTTTCTTCCTTCTCTCCATCTTCCCCTCCCACCCTTCCTTGTTTCCTAGGTGTCCGATCTTGCCCACGCCCCCGGCCCGGAACCGTGTCCCCATCTTCTTGGTGGCAGGTGGCAGAGAGCTCTTGGCATGACTGATACCAGAGGGCTGCTTTTGCATGGAGTGAGGCCCCCAGGGGGCCCAGCATGGCCATATTGTCACTCTCTCGGGCTGGAGACCCTGGGCATTTCTGGCAGTGGTTACAGGGAAGAAGGGAGGAGAAGGGGAGAGAGCTTTGGGGCCTCTTTTCAGGGACCACATCTGCTTCCTTGGAATCTCTCTGCCTGGCTCCCAGCCCCTTGGTGTGCGCTCCCTCCCGGGAAGGGCCAGCCTGTCTCCCGGGGCTGGGCCCTGCTTCTTCGAGCTTCTGGGCTCTGGTGGTGATGTTGTCTTTGCCCTTCCCCTGTAGCTGTGACGCCCAGCGTGGGATCTACCCTGCGGCCACCTGCGCTGACCTGCCCCAAGCCCCGCCACCTCTCCCATCAGTGGAAACGAACTTTCTTCTCTTCCAGCTCAGCTGCATGGCCCTCTCTCTCCTTGCTTCCCTCCAGGGGATGGGAGAGGGGGTGGATGGGAGAACTTCCGATGAACTCTGGCCCAGACGATGAAAATTCCTGCAGCCAGGATGTTCTGTGGGAAAGAGTTGCAGGGGCTCTGGGGTCATGCCTGCAAGTCCAGCGGAGGGGGCCGGCACCTTCCCACCTCCGACCTCAGAACCCCCCACCCCTACCCCGGGATGCCCCATGATGGGAAGGGAGGCCACAGCTGGACCACATATTTTTCCAGCCTGGCCCGCCCAGGAGCGCACCCCAATTCCCAGGCTGACGCTGGGAGCGCAAAGGTGTCAGGGTAACTGTCCTCCTCTGACATATGGGGAGATTAACACTTGGCAGGAAGGACTGCTTTGGAGGCTGGGGCCAGGGAGGGGGGTGTCCACAGCTGGGGGCCAGGAGTACAGCTGTTACTGGCCTGTGTTATGTGAAGCAGAGACTCATCAGCTGGAAGGCTGGGGAGGGGCAGGCGGTGACTACAGAATCAGGGGTCCAGAGTCACTGGGTCCAGCCCTGAGGAGGCAGAATTGGAGCCCACAACTGAAGGACAAAGAACGCCACCCCTTGTTAGAGTGGGAACCTTTGGGAGGACAGAGGGTGATGAGAGCCTCTGTCAGCTCCCAGGATACCAGGGATGAAGGCCAGGTGGGCTCCCTGACCCCCAGCGCGGCCTAGCCACGTCTCCTGGAAGCCTCGCCCCCCGACAGAGACCTGGAACTGGGTGCTTGCTGTGCTGCCCGGCTCGCGGTCTGTGAGTTCGAGCCCCGCGTGGGGCTCTGTGCTGACAGCTCAGAGCCTGGAGCCTGCTTCGGATTCTGTGTCTCCCTCTCTCTCTGCCCCTCCCCCGCCTGTGCTCTGTCTCTCTCTGTCTATCAAAAAATAAATAAAATGTAAAAAAAAATACTTAAAGTTCTATGAGAACACAGCTGCACGCATTGGTTTGCAAACTGCACGCCCGTCCGTGGCTGCTTTCATGCTACAAAGGCAGAGACGCAAATACTTCTTATCTGGCCCTTTTCAGAAAAAAAAGTTTGCTCATTCCTAGCTGAGGGGAAGCAGGTTCAAAGGCCAAGGGGATGAGAGAGAGAGAATGGAACTTTCTGGGCCGTGGAAGAAGCCCACTGTGGCGGGAGCAGAGACACGGATAGCTAACAGGCTAGCCGGGGGTGGGAGGGAAGCGGCAGAGGTGACCCATTCACAAGCCCTGTGGTCCCCATCCAGGAGAGGACAGGAGCTGGGGGTGAGGGGGCGCTGGTCAGCTGCCACCGGCCAGATGCCACCTTGCAAGGCCTCCCAGGGAGGGGAGAGGAAAGGAAGGAGGGAGCCACCAGCTCCCTAGTCCCTATCACCGAGAAATAAGGAGCAGCCCATGCAGCTCCAGGAGGGCCTGGAAATCAGAACGTTCTTGATCCTTTCCAAGGAAACTGACAGAACTCTCCCCTCCCTTCTGCGGGGCTCAACCACGCCTCCCTTTCCCCCAAGGAACCAAGCCCGGGAGGTTACCAGGGGCTGTTGTCCTGATTCTAGAGGCACCCAGTGAGGCCTGAGGGGTGCTCCCTCCTCTCTCCGGCTCCTGCTCAGCCAAAGCGTGAGCAATACAGCGGATTGAGGCCATCCCAGGGGGCCTGGGGCAGGCACACATCTGGTGGGGGGGGGGGGGTGCTGAGGTCACAGCTGGGCCCCAAGGCCTTCTGGGAGGGAGAGGAGGCTGAGTCCGACGAGGCAGGAAAGCGTGGTCACAACTACCAAGAGGCTGGGACCACCTTTCCGGGGGAGACCCCTGTGCAATTCACCGGGCAAACCATGCCATCTAGCTGGAGGAAGGAGGTGCCCGCTGAGGTCCCAGTGCGTTTCAGGGCTGCCCCACCAGGAGGGCGCTGGGACCCGGCCTCCGCTGGTGCACCGAGGAGTGGTGGACCCCTGCGGGACCCTCCCAGATCTGCAAACCCCGGTCCTGTCTCCCCCCAAGAAGCCACCTCTGCACTTTTGTCTTTGCGATGTTCCCTCCCTAAGGACCAGCCCACTACGGTCCCGGCCTTGGCATGTGTGGGACCAAGTTAGAGGGACCCTAGAACCTCCCATCCTGGTCATGTCTGGATCCCCCCAAAGTTGAGGAGTATGGTGAGAGCGTGGGGGATCTCCACCCCCCCCCCCAATGCGAGCAGCCCGCTTTTTGTGTTGGGCGTCCCAGGACGGACAGACAGACAGACAGACGTGGAGAGAATGGAACTTTCTGGTGGCTTGTCCAGGTACGAAGGGAATGGGGTGCAGGCTGCAGGCGAAGTGAGCGTGGGTATGGGCGCGTGGAGGGAAATTCAGGTCTGTCCCTGCACCCGGGCTGCGGAGAACAGACGCCTCCGGGCGGGGGGCCGAGGGTGGGGGGCGGTGGGGGGGCTGGAGGCGGAGGTTCCTGCCACGGACCGAGCCTGCCGCCAAGCGTGACTTCACAGGCTCCCGCCCGCCCCCTTCCTCCTCCTCTGCACAGCTGCAGGGACGCAGGACCTGCGCCCTCAGGCCTCCTCCCCTGCCCCCACCCTCGCAGGCACCGGAGCCCCGCCCCCCCACCCCCCCACCCCACCCCCCCCAGGCCCCGGGAGCCCTCCAGCCGCGGCCCGAGGCTCCAGGCCTGGGGTCTCCGGTCTCCGGCCCGGCTCCTCTGGGCCCACAGCCTCAGGCTCCATCACCCAGAGCCCCACCCCCCGCCGTCCTTGGCTCTGGAACCCGGATGCTCAAGCCTCTGGACGTTGCCTTTACTCCTCAGCGGCTCTTCCAGCCAAGGTCCCCACCCCAGCCCCTTCCCACTCCTCCCCTCCCCTCCCCCGCTACTTCCTAGAGCCCCTCCCCTGCCTGCTCTAGTCACCTGACTGGGCGCCGGAGCCCAGCCCCACCCGGATTCCTCACCGCCCCCCACCCCCCCCAGCTCTGAAAATGCTGGAGGAGACCGAGCTCTTTGACAGCTCAGAGCTGCCCCTGCGCCGCAAATCCCCACCCAGTCCCAGCCACACACGCGGGCCGCCCCTCAGGCACCCAGCTCATAGAAACACGCGCACGGCACACTCGTGCAGCAGGCACTCGCGTGTACATATACGTGTGCACACGTGTGTGCAATGACGCGTGCGCCTGCACACCCACACGCACATGCCGTCTTGCACCCTTGAGCTGGCGTCACGCCCCGTGCTCCTTCCTCACAGGCTCCTTCCTGCCTCTCCAGTACCCACAGGGGCCGGTCCCTGCGACTTGGGACTTGTTAGCTCCCGAGGCTTCTTCCCAGAGTAGCAACCTGCCCCACCTCCTAGGACGGTGGTGATACCTTCCTGCTGCCCAGAACTGGCATCTGATGCTTCAGTCCATTTTTTTTTTTTTTTTTTTTTTTTACAGTCAAGCGTAAAACAAAACAAAAGCAGTCCCCCACTACTGTCCGAAATTGGTGAGTGATCGGCGGGGGAGGGGGAGATCCCCACCCGTGGGGGCTCGGCTTCGCTGGGAAAGGGACTTTCCTTAGAAGGAACCGAGGCGTCTTGTATCAGTTCTTAACGATTTGGGAAGGGAAACTGAAGAGCTCTTTACTGTAATTCGAGCAGCTAAATTATTCATCAGGAACAGCAGGCAGAGATTGGACAGTGACCGAGAGACAGGAGGCCCCAGCCCAGTCCGTGACCCAGGCGTGGGGACCGGCTCCCCCTGCTCCTGAGGGGCCAGGCTGGGTCAGAGGGGCCTGGGGAGAGAGTTGCCCTGGGGGTCCCCGCAGAGCTGGAAGAGCCTCATTCTGGCTGGGGGGGGCACTGCATCAGGGGGTTCTGGCCATGTAGGGAACTGTAGTAAGGGGGGGGGGGGTCCCTGGCCTTCAGGGACTTGTCTTGAGTCCTCAGGGGCTCACCTGCTCCAGCCAGGTGGACCCCAGGCCACAGCAGGCGGGCACTGCCCTGAAAGACCAGGGTTCAAGGTGCCTGGCTCCCCTATGCGGTCTCCCTCCTGCAGCCTAGAACCTTCCCCGCTGACCTCAGGCGGTTGGGGTGGGAAGGGGCCTGGCCAGAGTCCCATCCGCAGTTCAGACCTGGCCTCCCTGCTCCTCCAGGAGGCTCAGGGTGGGGAGGCAGGGAACAGGTGCACATGTGACATGCGAGCTCACTCCTCAAATGCAAATCACAGTCCAGCTCCGTGTCCCTTCACCTCCACTCTGGGCACAGGAAGGGACGTGTGGTGAGAAATCTCGCCCCGGCTCTCCTGCCCTGCCTGGTCAGCCCCCTCAGCCCAGGCCCTGTGCTCTGACCCAGAGGGCGCCCCAGACAGAGAGCTCAGAATGAAGTCGGCAGGCATTGTCCTTTCTTCCTTCCAGCTCTGTGGGTCCCGGGGGAGAGAGTGGCCAGAGGAGCAGGGGGAGGTGGGGATGAGCCCAGTGCCCGGTTGTGGTTGTTGGGCAACATCTCCCACGCAGGAGTCTCCTTGCCCTACAAGGAAGCCTTCTGGGGGGAGAGGGAAGGTTTTCTCTTCCTCCCGCCCACGGCACCTGGACCCGGTAGGTGCTCCGTGGATATGAAGGAAGGCAAATGATGGATGGATGGATGGTGGACATGGCGGGGGGGGGGGGGGGGGGAGGGGAGAGGCGGTGGGGGGAGGGAATGAAGAGGGGTAGGGAACGAGGGAGGGACCTGGAGTGTGGGTGAGGACTGAGACAGGACAAGTGAGGAGGGAGGGAGGGAGAAGTCAGGAGGGGCCAGAGGAAAAGTAAGAGAAGAAGTAAAACTGAGGGGGGCATCTAGTGGCAGAGAACTTGCTGAGATGGGGGTGAGAAGTAGGTTTGCGAGGGGGAGGAGGAGGAGGAGGAAGGCCCAGGAGGAGGAGGAGGAGGAGGGAGGCCCAGGAGGAGGAGGAGGAGGAGGGAGGCCCAGGAGGAGGAGGAGGGAGGCCCAGGAGGAGGAGGAGGAGGAGGGAGGCCCAGGAGGAGGAGGAGGAGGAGGGAGGCCCAGGAGGAGGAGGAGGAGGAGGGAGGCCCAGGAGGAGGAGGAGGAGGAGGAGGAGGAGGAGGGAGGCCCAGGAGGAGGAGGAGGAGGAGGAGGAGGGAGGCCCAGGAGGAGGAGGAGGAGGAGGAGGGAGGCCCAGGAGGAGGAGGAGGAGGAGGAGGGAGGCCCAGGCAGAGGAGGAGGAGGAGGAGGGAGGCCCAGGAGGAGGAGGAGGAGGAGGAGGAGGAGGGAGGCCCAGGCGGAGGAGGAGGAGGAGGAGGGAGGCCCAGGAGGAGGAGGAGGAGGAGGAGGGAGGCCCAGGCAGAGGAGGAGGAGGAGGAGGGAGGCCCAGGAGGAGGAGGAGGAGGAGGAAGGCCCAGGCAGAGGAGGAGGAGGAGGAGGGAGGCCCAGGCGGAGGAGGAGGAGGAGGAGGGAAGCCCAGGAGGAGGAGGAGGAGGAGGGAGGCCCAGGAGGAGGAGAAGGAGGAGGGAGGCTCAGGAGGAGGAGGAGGAGGAGGGAGGCCCAGGAGGAGGAGAAGGAGGAGGACGAGGGAGGCCCAGGAGGGGGAGGAGGAGGAGGAGGAGGAGGAGGAGGAGGAGAAGGAGGAGGAGGAGGGAGGCCCAGGAGGAGGGGGAGGAGGAGGAGGAGGAGGAGGAGGAGGAGGAGGGAGGCCCAGGAGGAGGAGAAGGAGGAGGGAGGCCCAGGAGGAGGAGGAGGAGGAGGGAGGCTCAGGAAGAAGAGGAGGAGGAGGGAGGCCCAGGAGGAGGAGGAGGAGGGAGGCCCAGGAGGAGGAGGAGGAGGGAGGCTCAGGAAGAAGAGGAGGAGGAGGGAAGCCCAGGAGGAGGAGGGAGGCCCAGGAGGAGGAGGAGGAGGAGGAGGAGGGAGGCCCAGGAGGAGGAGGAGGAGGAGGAGGAGGAGGGAGGCCCAGCAGGGGGAAGGGGGGGAGGAGGAGGAGGATCTAGGCTTTTGGAAAGTGGAGCCCTGGGGGCAGCACGTGCTGACTCACCCTCCTGCCTTCAATTTTCCCTGTTTCCTGGGGATTCTCATTTTATTTTCGGGAAAGCTGCCTGCTCCGTGACTAATTTGTTCTTAAACAAACCAAACCCAGGCGGTGGGGAGGCTAGGCGGGGCCTGAGTCACTCTCCCCGCCCAGGGGGACCACACCTCAGCTGTGGGCCCGGGCCTCCCCTCCAGCTCCTGGGGGCCCCACCCTCTGCCCTGGCCCCAAGGTGGCTCCGATGCTCCTCAGGGAGCCTGGGCTCCCTGAGCTGAGGGACCCCTGGCTGCCGAGCGAGCTCCCTGAGCCTCCGCTGCCTCGAACAGTGCCTGGCAGCCAGCCAGTGCTCAACGAACGTTCGTTGACCGACTGACTGATGACTGTCCCTCCCTCTTCTCTCCCACTCACCCCTGCTGGAACCCTTCCCATCCCACAGCCCTGCAGTTCTGTGACACATGCTTTCCTAGCAGTTACCTTCACCAGGACCACATCCGAAGCCAGACCCACTGATGAATGGACCTCTCTGAATCTGCATGACCATCACGGGACCCTGCCTGGGGGGGAGGGGGTGATACTCACCGCGCTGCCATTAGGGTGGCTCGGGGTCGTGTGCCCATCCGGGAGCACAGCCAGGTCGGGAAGCGGGCTGCAAACCAGGCACTCGACCCGGTCGACCAGGCAGGAGGGAGATGTCAGCTCCTCGATTTTCCAGACCAGAACCGAAGCTCAGAGAGAAGTGGGAACCCCGGGGGGTGGGAGAGCAGCTGTGGGCCTGGTGGGGGTGGGGAGGGAAGATGGACCAGAAGGGAAGGGGGAGGGGGAAGGGGGAGGTGTTTTCCCCAGCTCCAGGCGCAGACCGGTTGCCCCCACTCAACCCAGGTCTCCAAAGAGGGGCCAGTGCAAGACAAGCCAGCGGCACATTGAAGAAACTTTTTGCGATTCTCCTCCTTTATTTTTGCGACAGAGAGAGAGAGAGAGAGGGAGGGAGGGACACCGAGTGGGGGAGGGGCAGAGAGAGAGGGAGACACAGAATCCCAAGCAGGCTCCAGGCTCTGAGCCGTCAGCCCAGAGCCTGACGGGGCTCGAACTCACCGACCGTGAGATTATGACTGAGCCAAAGTCGGACGCTTAACCGACGGAGCCCCCCAGGCGCCCCGTCTCATGCTTTTAAAATGTCAACTTTTGTGGTTACATAAAATACACACCTATTAACAAAGCAACTGTGGTTTATAAATAACTAAACCGCCAGGCTCTGGAACACGCGAGGACACCGCCCCCCACCCCGTCGGCTGCATGCAGGGACTCCCGCAGGGCAGGTGCCGAGGAAACCTTCAGGTGTCCGAAGCGAAGGCGCCCCAGGCCTGGGGGTGTCGGGGCGGGAGGCCGCGAGGGACCGGGAAGGGGCGGCGGGTTCGCGTGGCAGCCGCCGACATCCCGCCCCACGACTTCCCCGCGGGTCCCCCCGGGAGGCCCCGTGCGCCCCGCGCCGCGCCCGGGGCGGGTGGCCAGCTCCGCGCTGCCGCCCGCGGCGAGGCCGCCGGCTGGGTCCCCAGCCTCTCCTGCCCCAGCGCGTTTCCAGGAAGCGGGGAGTCGAGCCGGCCCGACTTCCCGACAGCCGGCCGGGCGCGGAGAGCTGCTGCCCGGCCGCCGCCAAGGCTGCGTCTACACCAGCGATCAATGCGCGCGGGCTCCCCTCCGCCGAGCGCAGCGCCAGGGCGCGCAGGGCACCGTGCCCGCCCCTCGGCCGCACAGGGTCCTGGGCTCCCTTCCTCCCTCCCTTGGTGGACAGGTCACTTGGCCGGCCTGCCTGTCTGCGACTGGGAGCGACAGCCGCCGCCCCCACCCCCACCAGGGCTGTGAGGCGCCCTGGCCGGTGCCAGGAGCCCGGGACCCCGCCCGCGGACCCCTCGGCAGCCAGCGGGTCGCAGGCCCAGCCGGCAGGCCCGCCGACCCGAGGTTGGACCAGCCAGCTTCGCCAGCGCTCTGCTGGTCCCGCCCCACCTCTGCTTTTTAAAAAGGGGGTTCAGTGGATATTCCTGGGAAGGAACTCCCGAAAGAAGCCGCAGCAGGGGCTTTCCCAAACCCAGGGCTGCCCCCCCACCATGTGCCTCCCCCCTGCACAGGCTGGGAGTGAGGGGGCTGGGGGAGAGGAGGCCCCTGGACCTCTCGGCTCACCAGCCACCTGCTCCTGATTTGGGACAGGGCGACTGAGCCTTTGGGCGGGTGCAGGCATAGCACCCACCACGTGGGGAGGGGTCTGATGGAGGGCGCAGCCCCTTCCTGGGAACCTAACGCCGGAAAGACCTCTGGGTCTCATTAGGTGGCCTGTGTCGGCCCCCAGTTTCTGCCTCTTCCAGGGAAGCTGCAAAGAGGGGTTCTCATGGGGGGGGGCGGGGCGCCAGCGTCAGAATAGGAGCCCTAAGGGGGCTGCTTGCAGAAGCAGGGTTTCCTTCCCTCTGCTCCTCCCCTCTCCTTCCCCGGGGGCGGGGCGGGGGTGGGGGCCTGTTCCCGGGATGCGGAAGAGAGAGAAGGCTCTGGAGGAAACCCGGGTCTGAGCTTCCGCCACCAGCTCCCTCCCCCAGAGCCGCCTCAGACTCCCTGGCTCAGTGTCCAGCCTACCCCAGGGTGGCAGCGAGGCATGGGGGGGAGGCTGGGGCTGGGGAGTTTGGGGGTGTCTGGGATGGGATGGTGAATGTTGGTGCGGACCACGAATTCACCTCAGGGTGTCTGGAAAGGGCAGAGAGGGCTTGGGAGCCCCTTGACGTTGTTGGTGGCCGGACAGCGTTGGATTGAGGGAGGCCCGGGTCTCAGGCCCGGGGCGTGGTCTAGTTTTCTGAAGGGCTGTCCTGCTCCAAGGTCCGAGGAGGGTGATTCTTCGGCAGGAGGCTCCCCTGCCCTCCACGCCCCAGCCCCACCAGCCGTGTGTCCATTCCTGACCTCAGGTACCCTCCTGACCGGCTTTGCTGAGTCCCCAGCAGGGACAGTCTCCTGCTAAACCTGGAGACACCTTGAAGGGGCTGTGGGGTGGCGGAGGGGCGCCCCCCCACCCCGCCCCGGGCACCCATGAGCACAGGGGAGAAGCCCTCGAGTTGGACTTTGGCACCAGAAATCAATTCTTTTAGTTGAAATTTGAATTAATTTTAGATTCACGCGAGTTGTAAGAAATAATACAGAAAGATCTCCTGTAGGCTTTGCCTCAGCTTCCCGGGAGGGTGACATTTTTCAGAACTGAAGGACACCGTCGCAGCCCACGTACTGGCCTTCGTACAATCTTGTTCCGAGTCTTGCTTGTATATTTGGTTTCTATAATTCTATCACCGGGGCGCCCGGGTGGCTCAGTCCATTGAGCGTCTGACCTCGGCTCAGGTCATGATCTTGCAGTTCATCAGTTCGAGCCCCGCGTCGGGCTCTGTGCTGACAGCTCGGAGCCTGGAGCCCGCTTCGGATTCTGCGTCTCCCTCTCTCTGCCCCTCCCCTGCTCGTGCTCTCTGTCTCTCAAAAATAAATAAAAATTTTTTTTTTTTTACTTTTTTTTTTAACTTTTATTTATTTTTTTTTTGAGACAGAGAGAGACAAAGCATGAACGGGGGAGGGTCAGAGAGAGGGAGACAGAATCTGAAACAGGCTCCAGGCTCGAGCTGTCAGCACAGAGCCCGACGCGGGGCTCGAACTCACGGACCGCGAGATCATGACCTGGGCCGAAGTTGGACGCTTAACCGACTGAGCCACCCAGGCACCCCAAAAATAAATAAAAATGTTAAAAAGTTCTTTTAAAAAGGGTAACATTTCTCAGCAGATACTTCTCACATCTGAATTTTGAAACCTGTGGGCATATTACCTGTTCAAAGATACAGTGTTGGGGCGCCTGGGTGGCGCAGTCGGTTAAGCGTCCGACTTCAGCCAGGTCACGATCTCACGGTCCGTGAGTTCGAGCCCCGCGTCAGGCTCTGCGCTGATGGCTCGGAGCCTGGAGCCTGTTTCTGATTCTGTGTCTCCCTCTCTCTCTGCCCCTCCCCCGTTCATGCTCTGTCTCTCTCTGTCCCAAAAATAAATTTAAAAAAAAAAAAAAAAAAACTTGAAAAAAAAAAAAAGATACAGTGTTACCTAAACAGAGGCGAGCTGAGAGGAGTCCAGGGGTGCCCAGGACAGGGGGACAGGGCTGAGGAAGCTGGGGCTGACCCCTCCCTGGGCCTCGGTGTCTCCTCCCACTGAGGGAGTCAGGCAGCACGAATCCAGGCCTGCAGGACTGTGAACCACCCAGGTGAACGCCCAGAGCCCCAGCCTTCGCCCTGTCTGATGGGGACGGTGAGATACAGCCTTTCCTCCTGGCACCGCTTCGAGATTCAAGCCCTGAACACACCCCAAATGCTCCCCAAACGGTAACCCAGAAAACAGAAGCCTCCTGCCAGCCTGGGAGTCAGCGCCCCGGGGCACGGGGACAAGACCCAAGCAGGCTAGGGAGAGCCTGCCGGAGGGTGAAGCCAGCAGGGGAAGCAGAAAGCAGAGACGTTTCCAGGTGACGCTGCCTGTGAATCTGGATCCAACTGTGCCTGAGGCCTCGCTCTCCTCCTGTGTGTTCTCATCACATGAGCCAACCTCTGTCCCATGGCCTTGGGCCGCTTACCTTGGCTTTCCACGGTCCTGACTAGCAGTTATTAGCTGAGGGCACGGGGCCATTTTCCTTGGGGGTTCAGTTAACGGGGCGCACGGGGCTCAGGTGGTTAAGCGGCCGGCTCGGTTTGGGCTCAGGTCATGATCTCCCAGTTCGTGGGTTCGAACCCCACATTGGGCTCAGTGCTGATGGTGCAGGGCCCGCTCGCTCCCTCTCTCTCTCTCAAAATAAATAAATAACCTTAAAAAAAAAAAAAAGAAAATAGCAGCAACACCACCTGCTTACCAGGTGTCTGCTGCTGTCTATACAAGATATTGAACAGAAGTACCTAGTTAAGCGCGCAGGAAGCTACAAAGTAACACCTTGGTAGCAGGTGGCTCGGAGTCGCCTTAACCCCATGAATAGGCTCGACTGCTCCGACTCACCAGGAAAACCCTAAGGACTGACAACCAGCCTTAGCTGGACTGAGACCAGAACGCCCATGTCATGGGGGGCAGAGACCCTCTCCCTCTCCAGGGCCAGCACAGCTCAGCAGCATCTGTGGACACATCCTAAGGTGACCCCAGGGTGTCCCACCCTCTGTGATTCCCTCTTGGTGAGTGCAGTCCGGAGCTGGGACTGGGGTCTCAGGAACAGACCATGGAGAAGGGGACAGGATGTTACTCCACGGTTATAGTACGTCATGTAAGGCTCCCTCTTGGCAGACTGGAAGGAGAACGTCCCCCTGCTGGCTTGAGGAAGGGAGCGCCAGGGAGGGTCAGGGACTGGGGCCTCTAAACCTGAAGGTGGCCTCCAGCCTCCAGCCGGCAAAACCCCCAGGCCCTCGGTCACACGGCTGCAAAGAAATGAGTTCTGCCAATAACTGCCAAGAGCGCGGAAGCAGGCCTTCCTCGGCTGAGGCTTCAGAGGAGGACACAGCCCAGCCTCCGCCTAACTGCAACCCGGCTGAGCGGTCCCCAGACCTCTGACCTCATGCACCTGCGCGGTAACAGACGCGCGCGTGGTTTAAGCCACTGAACGTGCGGGAATCGGTCACACGGCGTGGAAAACAGGTGCTGCGTCCTGCTGGGGTCTGAGGCGTCAGAAGGAAGCGGCACCGGCAGGGACAAAAGGCCGAGACCCTCTTCTCACTGAGTTGGGTTGCACTTTCCGGGGCCCGTTGGTAACTTCAGCTGAGTTACGACGCGCCCCTGACTCGGTTCAATGTAGGATCGCTGGGGCCATCTTGGAGACCGGCCGCCACACACGGATGGCAGTGAGGACAGAGGCTGGTGGGGGCTTGGAGAGGACTACGGAAGGGAGAGTGGGACAGCTGGAAAGCGAGGAAATTCTCTGAGCATACTCCCAAGGCCCTCGGGTGTGGGGCTACCCCCAGCCCCCCTCCTTACGTGGCTCAGGGAATGAGCTGGGACAAGAAAATGAGTCTCGCTTCTCCAAACCGGGCCCCAGACCCCAGGGGTACCAGGGACCTGCAGGAAGGGGCAGGCCCCAGCTGCTTGCTCCCCTCTCTGAGCTTCTGCCTTGATGCAGGTGAGGCTTATCTGCTCCTTTAAGTTAGAGATCAGGGGGGCCTTTGGGGCGCAGGGCGGCTCAGTCGGTTAAGCGCCTACTTCAGCTCAGGTCACGATCTCGAAGTTCGTGAGTTCGAGCCCCGTGTCAGGCTCTGTGGCTGACAGCTCAGAGCTTGGAGCCTGCTTGGGATTCTGTGTCTCCCCCTCTCTCTACCCCTCCCCCAGTCACCCTCTGGGTGTCTCTCTCTCTCTCTCTCTCTCAAAAATAAACATTAAAATAATTTTAGAGGCCTGGGGAGGCCAGATAGAGACTGTATGCAGCTGTCGACCAGGCCCTTTACAGCATTCTCCCACTGAAACCTTGAATGACTCTCGCACGGGGTGCCGTCCACCCACGTCATCCAGATGAGGAAACTGAGGCTCGGAGGTCCCATGGCAAGTGGGGAAGAAGCCTTCTGATGCCTCAGGGGGTCGCGTCAAGGCTCCTGCACCCAGGGCTTCCTTCCCTGGCTGAGCAGGGAGCCAGGGGAGGAAAGAGGGAAGGAAATGATCCGGGAGGTCAGTGCCTGGCAGGGGGTGTAGGGCTGTGGCTGAGGGGGGCTGAGCCTGGAAGAGGGCTGGAAACCCTGCTCAAGCCGTCTGAGACCCCAGCTCTGACACCACCGGCCGGCTCGCTGGCTGCCAGCCCTCCCCCCATTGATCTGGGGAGTTCAGGCTCACGTCGCTGGCTGCACAGGCTTCCTGGAATCATCCTGCTGTCTCCTTTGGGGCTAGCCCAACCTGGCTGCAGTCGGGAGGCCCCCACGATGGGAGAAGGAGGCACCCCTAAAGCCAGCCGGGTTTAGATCTCCTCTGTCCGATGAAAGGCCCTGGGCTCTGGGTCCTGGAGAAGGTCCTTGTGGTCTGGTGGGAATGGCAGGGCCAGCTTTGAGCAGGCAAGAAAGCCTGTGGACCTAGAACTCCGACAGGAAGAACAAGATAAGCCCTGGGTCAGGCAGATCAGGTGGACTGAATGTGCCCCACGAGAGGATTCTGGAAGGGCAGATGGGGGGAGGTGCAGAGGTCAGAAAAAGCTGAGGAATCCCCTGCAAAGCCTGGGGGGGGGGGGCTGCTCCTGCCATTACGCCAAGCTCGCTGCCCCCCCTGGGTGCCACCTATGTGTCCTCGCCATGGCCCGGTGAGGGGCCTTATTCCCACTCCTCGCTTACCAGCAGTGACAGGTGGGGCCGCTTTTCCACTTCACTCCCTGGACCCAGGGGTTGCAGATCTAAAATCCCATCTGTAGGTTGACATCCGGGGGGACAGCGGCACGGTGCACCCCTCTGTGAGCCCCAGGCCCTTCACACTGGCCTGCATATCCTGGGATACTTGGGCAAGCTCAAGTCTATGACTCCTGGTCTCTGCAGTCTGTCACACACACACACACACACACACACACACACACACACGGGTTCCCGCACCCAGGTCACCTGACCTCTCAGAACCGCACAGGGAAGGGTGATCCTTGCTCCCCGAGAGCCCTGCTACCTTCATAGCATCCTGCCCACCCCACCCCCCTGCCACCCATCTCAACTGCTGTCCCCAACAACAGCTCAAGTGCCCCAAACATGGGCATGACGGCACCCAGGCTCAAGGCAGGCCACGGCTGGGACCTCTGCAGAGCCTGCCTGGAAATAGGAGGCCAAAGAATGCAGTGGGCAGCTTGGCAGAGGGACAGACGGAGCCACCGGGCTTCCAGTAACACGCTGGCCCTGCCCTGACCTCGCCCACCGGCTCAGGGACTCAGCCAATAGATGCCCGGTCCTGGGCTCCAGCCCCCAGCAGCGCCAGGCCCAACACAGCTGCTGGAGGGCCCTCCTGGTCACCACCCCTTGCCCCCGGCGACAGCACGACTGGAACGGGATCCCTGGCCTCTCAGGGTTCCAGCCGTGCCGGGAAGGGGGTATCTTTAGTTTCCCTTCCTGGAAGCCCACTGGCTCCAGTCCCACGTGGCCCAGCAGCCTCGCCTCCAAGCCCAGGCCACCTCCCCCTCCAGCAATAGCTCCCAAGGAGAGGAGCAGCCGCTGGAGAAAGGCCTGCCTGGCCAGTCCGTCCCCGGGGTTAGGACCCCATGCCCAGCTTGAACGGCCCAGCCAGGCCTCCTGGGTCCCCTCCTGAACCCTGCTCGCTCGGGGGTGTTGGCCCAAATACACCTCACCCACGCTCGAATCAGAGGACCTTCGATAACGTCAAGGCGAGTCCCTTGCCAGAGGAGGAGACCGAGGTCCAGAGAGAAGAGGGCAGTGGCATGGGGTCCCAGAGAGAGTGGCAACCAGGGCAGGACAAGACCCGCGGCTGTTCCTGACACACCAGAGTGTTTTCCCGGCACCAGGCTGCGAATCATGAAATGACCCGGGTGGGGGACTGCTCGATCGCACGACTTCCTGGGTGCAGGGACGGGCAAAGCCGTTGCAACGGTTTTGGGAAAAGCTGGAGTCCAGGAAACTGAAAGGCAGGAGGGCCGCTGGGAGCAGCTGGAGGAGAGGGGGCTTGAGTGCCCAGAGGGGAGAAAAAGGCCAGATGAGAAACAGCACCCACCTGTGGGGCCTCTCCCAGGAGGAGGGCCGGGGACAGGACAGGTGATAAGACACTGAGTCAGCAACGGGCCAGGAGAGGGCTGGCAGGATCTCAAGCTGCAGGGTGGCCCCGGGGCCTTGGGAACTGGGTGAGAGGGCAGTGAGCCCCTGACCCAGGAATGAAAGCAGTCAGGTCGGGCCTGATCTCGTTTCCTGGACACGAAGACACTCAGCATGGACTGTTCAACCGAGACTGGGTGGGGGGGAGGGGAAGACTGGAAAAGTCTGCTGTCTGTCTGCCCCCAGGGGCTCAGGGTTTGGGTCAGGGGAGAAGGCGGAGAGGGCAGGCAAGACGACAAACAAGTAACGACACAGAGACTTAAACCATAACGATATTCATTGTTTATATATAACAGAAAAATCCAGAGGTTAGGGGTTTCCAGAGCTGGTTGGCCCTTCAAGGATGTTGGCAAAGGGCCAGTTCCTTCTGCCCTTTCATGTCACCAGGTTAGGGCGACTAATTATCCTGTTGCCCAGGACTTTTCCAATTTTAGTGCTGGAAATCCTGCATCCCGGGAGTCACATCCAGACTTGTGGTCACCCCGGTATTGGAGATGGTGCTCCTCGTGGGCACAAAACGGCTGCCGCAGCTCCAAGCATCACACCCTTACAAGACAGGGCACTAAGCAAGAGGAAACGGGGTGCAAACAAAACAGATTTCTCTCTGAGCCTCCCAGAAGCCCTCAGAGACCCTCCCCTCCTGTTTCACTGATAGGCCTGGGTCGCATGGTCACCCCAGACCAATCACTGGCAAAAGAGTAGGGGGCTGGGATGACTGGTTTAGACCCACCACCATTCATCCCCTGGGGACCCTGGGGTCCCCAGGCAAAGCAGGGGCACAGATGTTCCCTTAGAGCTGAGGGCCAGCGTGGGGCTTCAGTGAGGCCTCGATGGCAGGAAGTGAGGGCCGTGGGGGGCCTGGAAGAGGGGGAGGATGCCAGCAGAAGAAACAGGGGGCATCCTGAGCTGAGCGTGTGCCCGGGAGGCCTGGGAGGCTGGAGCCCAGGGAGGGGGCTGGGAAGAGGGGCAGAGGCTCAGTCCCTCCAGGGCCTGGGAAGCCGTGGGAAGGCGTTTGGGTTATTTCCCAGCTTCTGCCTCTGTGGGGCCAAGACCCCGGGGAGTGAAGGGAGGAGCCCCAGGTGGAGGTGCCTCCTGCAGGGGAGAGGCAGAGGCGTGAGGAGGGGCCGCTTCTGGATCTGCTCTGAAGGCAGAGCTTTGTGTCTGGACCGATCTCGGGGTGCAGGAGGAAGGAGGGGGGCAGGACAAAGGCTCCGTTGGGGGCCTGGGTAGCTGGTTTGCCAGTTCCTGAGCCCAGAAGACTATGGGAGGAGGGTGAGGGCGCGGGATAGATCCGGGCATCAGGCTGGATGCGGACGGACGGACGGACCGACCAAAGGGCTGTGTGCGGCTGCTTTCGCCCTCACATCTGGGTCAGCCCCCTGGGCTCACACCCAGCGAGAGAAGCAGATTGCAGGGGCGGGGGTGGGGGGGTGGGGAGGGGGTTGCAAACCTTTTAGGCTGAGATGTAACATCCATCCAGGCAGATGCAGAAATCCTGGGGGTCCGGGGTCAGGACACAGAACGTTCCCAGCCTCCGCAAGGCCTCAAGCAACCCTTCCGAAGCTCTGCCGGACGTTGGGGCCTTTTCCGCTTTCGGAGGTTACGGACGGCGTAGCAGCGAACCTCCTAGCCCACGTCCTCCGATGAGCACACGAAGGGGTCCCGTGGCATTGCTGGGTCCTGGGCCGGGAGTCCGCTCAGCTCGGGCAGACACGCTGATGTGGGTACAAAGTGGCCACATCCCCGCGTGCCCCCACCAGCGATGCGTGAGACTGCCCGGACCTTTACGCTGAGGATTTTTTTTTTTTTAATTTTTTTTTTTTTAATGTTTATTTTTATTTTTGAGACAGAGACAGAGCATGAGCAGGGGAGGGTCAGAGAGAGAGGGAGACACAGAATCTGAAACAGGCTCCAGGCTCTGAGCTGTCGGCACAGAGCCCGACGCGGGGCTCGAACTCACGGACCGTGAGATCATGACCCGAGCCGAAGTCGGCCGCTTAACCGACCGAGCCACCCAGGCGCCCCATACGCTGAGGATTTAATTTGCCAGACTCTTTGCTGCGTTTGCAGGCCTCTCAGGTCTCCGTCCTCCTCCAGCTCAGGCACAGGGGACCTCAGCACCGCTCCCAAATGGCCACCAGGCCTCCCCAAAGGTTATTCCATCCGAGTAACCCAGGGCATTACCAGGTCAGCAGGGTAAAGTCAGGTCCCAGAGCCCCGGCCCTCCCTGGGGCGCTGCTGGATGGGTCCCTTTGTAGAAACTTTATAGAAATTCTGGAACTATCACCGTCACTAGCTCTGACTAGTGATAGAACCTAGAACCTAGCCGGAACCTGGAAGAAGCCCGCTTCAGGAAGCAGCGGGACGCAGCGGGAGCCAGGCACAGCCGGGCCAAAGACCGGCAGCCTCCAGGAGCTGGGGCCTGGACCGGGTACGGGGCGCCGCTGGCCAACAGGCGGGTGCTGATGGCCCCGAGATGACCGGCTGCCCGTCCCCAGTGCGCTTCGCTCTTGTGAAGAGATGTGGGGGTGACTCCGGGGACGGCCTATGGTCCCCACTCCTGGACAGACAACCAGTGGCACGGTCTGCCCCACCAGCCCCAGCAGCCATGGCAAGGCTCAGGGGCGCCATAGGGCACCCACCTGCTCCTGGACCGAGGGGAGCGGCCAGCCCCTCTCCCGCTCCCCCTGCACCTGAGCGGCTCAACCTGGCTGCCTCAAATACCCCACTGGATGTACGGCCAGAGATCTGAGGGTCTGTCGGGCAAGCCCCCGTCCCCCACGATCCTGCTCTCTTCCTGCCGTGAGCTCAGCCCGTGCCCCCAACCCACAACATCAAGACCTCCCTGCTCTCTTCATTCACAGCAGAACAAAAACCCAAACCCGTCTCCCCCTGAGCTGACCCCTCCGCAGCCTGCCCTGCATCAGCCCCTTCTCCCCTCTCCCCTGCGGGGCCATCTCCCGTCTCAGACGCGCCCCTCAGCCCGTCCTCGGTTCACGCAGCCAAAGGCCCACCGCCCCACCTGTGGTCTGCCCGGTCTGTGTCTTGGTCTCATGGGGGGGTCTCGGCGTGCTCACCCCTCCTCTCAGACCCGGCCACGCTCTCCCAGGGTTTGCCCCACACGGCGCGGTCCTCAGTGACACGAGCGGGGCGCCCTGCAGTTTAACTCTGACAACCGTCCACCTGGAGACGGATCCCACAGGGGAAGGGCTCCATCCCACGAGGCTGCCCCTCCCTTCAGCGGCAAGGAGGGGGTCCCCAGGGAACCCACCGCTTCTGTCTGACTTGGCTACACATCAGAGACTCCCGTGATGCCCTCCTCCTCGGATTCGAGTACCTGTTGGAGAAGCAGTTTATTGTACCATAGAGGAAACGCTCAAGGACACAGACGGCCGGCCGGGTGAGGAGACACAGAGGGCGAGGTCTGGGAGGCTCCCAAGCTCAAGAGCTTCGGTCCCCGTGGAGCTGGGCCCTTTCACTCTCCTGGCATGTAGATGTGTTCACCCAAACCCTGTACTTCGGGGGATTTTTACGGAGGCTTCCTCCCGTAGGCACCATCAGTCATCAGTCCGTTTCCAGCCCCTCCTCTCTCCTGGGAGGAAGGGGGCTGGGACCGAAGTTTCCAAGCCCCTACCACGGCTCGGGTCTTTCAGGCAGCCGGTCCCCATCCTGGAGCCCACCCCCCACCCAGAGTCACCCCGCTGGAACAAAAGACATTCCTATCACCCGGGAGATTCCAAGGGACCAAAGATCAAACCCTAGAACAAAATATGTTCCTAGAACTCTGATCGCTTAGGAAATTACAAAGGTTTTGGGGGCTTTGAGGCAGGAACCAGGGGCACAGACCAACACATATTTTCCTATTTCTTTACATGGGCCTCTCCTCTCCATTTCATTAAAAAAAAAAATTTTTATTTTTTTTATTAAAAAAAATTTTTTTAACGTTTTATTTATTTTTGAGACAGAGAGAGACAGAGCATGAACGGGGCAGGGGCAGAGAGAGAGGGAGACACAGAATCGGAAGCAGGCTCCAGGCTCTGAGCCGTCAGCACAGAGCCCGACGCGGGGCTCGAACTCATGGACCGCGAGATCGTGACCTGAGCTGAAGTCGGACGCTTAACCGACTGAGCCACCCAGGCGCCCCAAAAAAACATTTTTAATGCTTATTTATTTTTGAAAGAGAGAGAAAGAGAGAGTTCAAGAAGGGGAGGGGCAGAGAGAGAGGGAGACACAGAGTCCAAAGCAGGCTCCAGGCTCTGAGCTGTCGGCACAGAGCCCGACGCGGGGCTCGAACCCACGAACCGCGAGATCGCAACCTGCGCCCAATCGGACGCTTAACCGACTGAGTCCCCCAGGCGCCCCTCTCCTCTCCGTTTCAAACACCATGACAGCAGGGGTAGAGTCAGGAAGCAGTATTGTCTCTGTAAATGGTGGCAAAGTACGGCGTGTGGGCACGGGTCCACACTGCCGTGCTTTCTTGGGTTTCTTACAAGCTATTTACTCAGCCCAGGGTGAGCATCACCGCCCGGGAGAGCTAACACCTAAGATTATGTGTTGGCGGTGTTGGGCTGGGAGCCTGGCCAGGATCCACAAGCGGCCTTATTTCTGGGACATTCTCCCCATTTAATGAGCGGACCCCTTCCTGTGGGCGACCGTGCGGCACGTCAGCAGGGGCCAAGGCTTGCAGCCTAGATTGACACACACTTCACTCCCTGGAGACCCTGTGCCCCAGGGGACCTTTATGCTTCCGAGGCTCCAATGTCCCACATTCCCAGCTGTGTCTCAGCAGCGAGTGGCGAAGGGAAATACACTCTCCCTTTGGAGAGTCTGGGGGACTCTGCTTCCCTCTTTGCACCTCATGCCCCTGCCTGCCTCCTGGACCGCCAGTGGTGGTCATTCACTGAGCCCTGGAAGGCCTTCGTCCCTTGGGGCGCCCTGGGGACCGCTGATGTCCTCCCTGGAAACGTCATTACCTGTGGTTGTCTTGCCCCGACGAGGTGGCCCTGAGGGCCTGCTTAGGGTCACGCGGGACAAGCCCGTGTGATTTGGAGACCCTCTGGAAGAGGGTTCTGGAGAGATGCAGGATCGGGTGGGTGGCCCACAGCCAGGGTTCCGAGCTGGTGTCCCTGGGCAGGGACAGCAGAGGATTCCGAGGGTCGGCACTTCGTGCACGCTGGGTGTGGGAATAACAGACCCAAGACCGAGGGCAGAAAGGTCAGAAAAGTAACATGGCGGATGTGGGCTCAATATCAGTACTCTCCTGTGGCAGAATGTTCCAGAAATCGAGTGGGCTTCCTCACCCAGTACTGGGCCCCTGTGGCTGGGTGCTCCTCTCAGGAATGCAGACAACTTCTGCAGGGGTGCGGAGGTGCAGAGGGGAGGGGCGTTGATCAGCTCAGGTAACTGACTAGCCAGGGTTCCGGAAAGTCTCATCCTTCCAGAGGAGCAGCCAACGGGAGGCGCCCTCAAGCAGGCTCTCGGCACAGGGGCCCCGGAGCGGTTTCTGGGCCGCATGTCACCTGGGTGCAGATCTCACGGGGAAATGGGCCTCCTCTAAGCTTCACCTTGCCAAATTTGGCAGACCAGGAGGTGAATTCCCAAATCAGGGACAGCAAGCCAGTGTGAGGGACAAACCAGACCAGGCTTTGGTGAGGGGGAGACCAGGTGGGAAAGACCAGTCCCCGAGTCACCTCAGGTCACCTTTGGATGGTCTATACCCGGAGAGCCCACGGCACCTGGGGAAAGCCCTCGGGCCCAGGCGGACCTTGGAGAGGCCTCCGGCTAGGCTGGCCAGGGGACTACTTGTTCCCAGAACACCGCCTGCCCCAAAGGCCGTTCACCCCGGACGGTCAGGCCGGGCCAGGGGGCAGGTCCCCAGCCCAGGAGCCAGCGGCGAGGGGTGAGAGATGCCAGCGGAAAGGCCCTGTTTGTGCCTCCGCTCGCTCGGGCTGCCTGAGGCCCGAGGCCGTGGGTGCTCTGAGACGTGGGCCTGAAGGTGGGTGAGTGCACGGGGCCGGGACAGGGGCTTCGCCCCGAAGCGTGAGAGCTTCTCTTCCCAGCTCGTGCACACTCAGGCGGAGGGTCCCATATGTTGGCCTTGGAGGCTCCCCCCTACCCAGGGCGGATGCAGGGATACAGCAGAGGACCAGGAGAGCTGACTGGGCCGTAACTAGGGCAGGGCTCGGTGCCGAATGAAAATGCTGGGTCCCTGCTTCAGAAAGTACTGAGACTTCTCAGATGAGGACTGCCGAGCATTAAGCCCAGCGCGGGGTGCTTCTGAGCGTGGGGCACCTACGTGGGTCATATCCTCTGAAGCCAGCCCTGCGGCAGAGGGAGGAAGCGAAGAAAAGTCCGCGGTGAGGGGAGCAAGGATGTTATAATGGGCATCTTAGGTGCACACATGGTACATGCAAAGGCCCTGTGGCCACACGCCAAGGGCTATAGCGAGAGCCCCGGAGTCTACCTCCCTTTACATCCTGGGTCTCAGTTAAACCTCTAAATAACCCCATGAGATAGATGCCAACAGCCCCAGCTTAAAGAAGTGGGGTTCGGAGAAGTGGGGCGTCCTGCCCAAGGACACTCGGCTGGCAGACATTGGAATCCAAAGCCAGGCCCAAGGGCTATCTCAGACCACCCTGGCTGTGCCCTGACGTGGCTCCCCTCTCACTGCTATGGGGCCCAAATCCTGGCTCCCCCTCCATGGGTTCAAATCCCAGCTCTGGCCCTACTTAAAGCTTCGGCCAGTTACTCTCCGGCCTTCGGTTTCTTCCTCCGCAACATGGATATTGTGTTAATAGGCCTTCACCCTCTACAGGATTATTTCTCACAATATACACAGAATGCCGAGAACGGCACGGGACACGGAAAAGCCCCAGATACGTGTCCTCCATCAACGTCATCTTGGCTCTTACTTGCTGCCCTCCCTGCCCCAGTGCCACCCACCTCCCCACCCCGCCCCCGCCCCTCCGGTTCTAAGTCTTGCCCACCACCCAGGAAGCAGACCTTGTCCACCCGCAGGAAGCCAGGCCACCAGGCAGCGCGCACAGGACTCCACGGCCCACGGCCGCTGCGGCCCAGGTCACACACACACACACACACACACACACACACAATTTTCTCTGCTCACTCTCACCGTGCGGTGGGGCGGCTTTGGCCAAGTGGGAAGCCGGGCTGCGAAGGTCTCCCTCTAGTGGCCCCAGAAACAATGGCTGCTGCCAGGAGCCTGTTTCTGACCCCGCAGGAAGCAGTGGGGACCTTGCTCCTGGGCTGAGCGACAGCAGAATCCTGAGGGGCCCCCCACTCCCAGCCAGGCCCGGACACCTGCCTTCTGTTCATTCACATGTGAGCAGCGGGGACCGAGCTCTTGCCTGCGGCAGCCCAAGCCAGAGGCTCGAATCTCAGGGCAGGATGACAAGGTTGGGGATCTCAAGGCAGCGGGGTCCCAGGCTGGGAGGAGTAAAACTAGCCCCCCCCTCAGGTGCTGAGTGCCGCCCCAGGGCTCGGACCACTCACAGAGCTAGCAGAGGGGGCGGTGGGCACGGCGGGCAAGGGGTCCCGCAGCTCTCGATGTCCAGGCAGGAGAAGAGAAAGGCAGGAAGGTGCAGGAAAGGCCCAGAAGCAGGAAGCTGTGAGCAGGGTTTGGAACCCTGGGCGGTGGGGCTTTGCTGAAAGGTAGGGGCGTGGGGGCAGCGTAGAAAGAGAGCACGTTGGAGGGGTGAGCTACCACCACGTGGAGTGGGCGTGCGATGAACGGACGACGGCTTTGCCCCCGTTGTCTCACGAGAGTGCCCGTGGCCCTCCGCGATGACCGATTCCAAGGAACGGTTCCCCAGCCTGCGGCTCTGGACTCGGCGGGAAAGAAGCCAGAGAACCCGGATGATCACACGCAGTCCAGGGGCGCCTGGGTGGCTCAGCCGGCTAAGCACCTGACTCCAGCCCAGGTCACGATCCTGGGCTTTGTAGGTTCGAGCCCCGTGTCGGGCTCTGGGCGGCCAGCTCAGAGCCCGCTTCGGATTCTGTGTCTCCCTCTCTCTCTGTCCCTCCCCCGCTGGCTCTCTGTCTCCCCAAAATAAGTAAACGTTAAAAAAAAATGTTTTTTTCAAGAAAAAAGAAAAAAAAAAAAAAACAAGCAGTCCAGTTAATTCTGAGATCACGACCGGCCCCTTCCCGGGCTCCCTGTGGCATCATCTAATTGCCAGGGCAGGTTGCAGGCCGGGGACTCTGAGCTGGGTGGGGGGCGGGGGGGGTCTGGAGTGAGCCAGGCACCCCGGATTCCGGGTCGGGAGGTGCTGGTGCACTCCGAGATACAGCAGACTGCGGGGCAGGGGCCTCGGGGGGCACCCGAGGCTAGCGGAGTTGGGAGGGAACTATCCGACCTCCGTGAGTCCCGCGCTGTCCGGGCTCCTGGTCCCCCCTGGGAGACGAGGTAGTCTGTTCCCAGCCTGCTGGGAAAGCGCAGAAGTGAGGCCTCCCCCAGGGCTGGGAACCCACTTAACTGCCACGTGTCCCGTGTGGTTCGCTTCGCCTCTCTGAGGCCAGGTTTCCCCACAGCCAAATGGGACCGAGAAAGTCCACGGGTTCCTTGTGGCTTTCTCTTCTCTTCTCCTTCTTCTTCTTCTTCTTTTTTTTTTTTTAACTGTGGTAGAACACACATACTGTACCGCTTGCCATTTGAACCATTTTTGAGTGTTTCGATTCGGTAGCATTAAGCACATTCATGCTGTTGTGCAACCGTGACCGTCACCCGTTCCCAGAACTTCGGCATCTTCCCAAAGTCAGTCTCTGTCGCCATTAGACACCCACGCCCCCTCGCCCTTCCCCCAGCCCCTGGCGCCCTGTCTCTCGGAACGGGACCCCTCCAGACACCTCAGTGAGTGGACCCCTGCGGTATTTGGTATTTGCCCTTTCGACTGGCTTCTCTCGCTGAGCGCCTGGTCCTCGGGATTCATCCACACGTGTCGGGATTTCCATTCTCCTTAAGACCCAGCGATACTCCGTTGTGTGCATGGACCTCATGATGCCCCAGGGGCACCTGCTACCTGATTCCGTCCTCAGGGCTGGTTCCTCTCGGGTTTCCCGTCTTAACTCCCAACTGGCAACAGCAACAGACCGTAGTAAGAATGACGAATGACGGGGATGCTACTATAGTGGGTTGAATTGACCCTCCCCCCAAACAGGCCCACCCACAACCTAAGAAAGTGATCTCGTTTGAGAAAAGGGTCTACGGGGGATGCAATTCAGTTAAGGAGATTATCCTGGATTAGGATGCGCCCTAAATCCGATGACCGATGACCGGTGTCCTTATGAGGGACAGGGGAGATGACTGCCACGGAGGCACAGAGAGAGACCTGAGACCACAGAGTCAGGGCTTGGAGCAGCAGAGCTCCCAGCCAAGGAGTGCGTGGGCCACCAGATGCTGGAAGAGGCAGGAAGGATTCTCCCCTAGAGACTTCGGAGGGAGCACGGTCCTGCCCACACCATGGTTTCTGACTTCTGGCCTCCAAAACCGTGAGAGAATCAACTTCTGTTGGTGGTTTGTCCCCGCGGCCCCAGGAAAACAACACAAGGACCATCCGGAGAGAGGTCATTTTCTCTTCCCATTTCCCAGACTAGTAGGCTCTGACCAACTAGCTCCCCAGGCAGCTGAGTCCCAGTGACCTTGACTTCTGGGCTGGGCTCCTCACCAACCCGCCCCCCCCCCCCGCCCCAGCAGGGGAGCGGCGCAGAGAGCCCACTTTTTCCCAGAAGAGTGTTTGATGTGTTTTACAGGCATTCTGTTATTATGCTTATTATTTACGGTCAGCTTTAGGGACATAAACTTGCAGCTGAATTGTTGGGAGTAAATTTTATTTTCATGGCTCTCAAACACAAACAAACAAAAATAATCAGCCCATTAGTAGCTGAATATTGCCATAATTCTGTAGGATATAAATTTTACTGCCATCACGACTGTAAAATACCAAGAACCGGCTGCAGCAAGATTATTGGGAATAAATGTCACTGTGGGGCCCCAAACACAGACAACAATTCCACGCTGGCTGCAAAGGGGTCTCATACTCGTGAGTGAGGCAATCCTCAAGCATGACACTCGGGTAATATTCACAAGCTGTGTGGGGTTATTGGGAATCCAGTCTACCCCTTCTGGTAACACACCAATAAAACAGATGATTCCCTTTGTAGTTACATTTTCAATCAGCGGGCTGACCAGAATTTTTTTTTGCCACCGTAAACCTATAAAATGCAAAAAGAAGAAACCGTCTCAGCTCCGGGAAAGATGGATTGATAAAAACATACAGCTTGAATTGCAAGAAGTCTCTGGGATGGATGGGACTAGGGGTGTCAGATATGATACGAGAGGCTCCGTTATTTTGAATGTCTGATGAATAAGGAATAATTTTCAGGATAAGTATACCCCACCTGTAGCGTGGATATACTTATACTAAACGGATAGCATGGATAAACTCATACTATACTATGCTATATACTATACTAAACCACGCCCCCCCCCCGCCCCCTGCTTGGAGTGAGGAGAGGTGAGGGGTGCTTAGAGAGTGTTCACATAGCCTTGGCGTTGACTGTTCAGGTACAAAGGTGAAGGAGAAGAGAATAGGCGTGACTTCTTTGTTTTGTTTGGTGTTTTTTTGGTTTTTGGTTTTTTGGGGGCGATAGGGGATTTACGTGCGCATTTCGGTGAGGCCTCGGGGACTCTGGAGGGAAGTGGGGGGTATGCTAATTGCTGTTTTACGAACGGGGGAACTGAAGTAGCTGGGACAGAGTCACACAGCTGAATAGGAATCGGGGCCATGGGCAGAACCCGGTCCTTCCCCTTCCTCTGCGGGGCAAGGTCACAGAGCGGGCAAGGTCACAGAGTGCTTGCAAGGGTGCTTCTCTTAGCTCTGCAGAGTTGACTAGCTCAGGAGGCTACACCTCCAGTCCTTAAAAGCTTTGCAGAAAGCCCGGCTTAGAACCAGCCTCTGAGCCCCCCACCCGCACCCCTGGGGAAAATCAGCCCCCGGACTCTGAGAGCTAGGGCTTGCTTCGGCTCCAAAGCTGTACCATCGTGGGGGCGGGTGAGGGGTGCCTGGCTGGCTGGGTCAGCGGAGCACGCGACTCCTGATCTCGGGGTTGTGAATCAGAACCCCACCTTGGGTGTAGAGGTGACTTAAAAATAAAATCTTAGAAACAAAAAAAAAGTTGCACCGTTCTCTCGGATCGGCCTTGCTTCCCGAGCCTGTAGCAAAGGGACTTTTTTTTGGCTGTGAAGACATCCACCTTCCGAGGCAGCTCTGTTCCTCTGCCTTCCAACAGGAGGAAGTTGGCCGAGGGGAGCCCCAGGGACCCCTGGAGTAGCCTCCACCCCAAGGGGGCTCTCGGGATGAGCCCCCAGGCAACAGTTTAAACAGCCCTCTTCCCTGCTACTGCCCGACCTGGGGTTTTGGCAGAGTTTGGGCGGCGGCCGTGGGTGCCCACAGGCGCCCTGGAGACCCCTGGGGTCTGCTGAGCAGGGCCAAGAGCCCGGTGTCCCCTGGGACCTCCCACCCTTTCCACTTCCCATGTCAGGTGGTGCCCACAGGACACGCGGGTCTTCGTTTCTGCTTTTTGTTTTTTCTTAATGCAAATAAGGTGAAAATGTAATTGTGTTCCCCAAATACACGCAGAAGCAGCCGCTTCACGGCAGGCTTCAGGGGGCCGGGGGGGGGGGTCCCTGCATCTCCCGGCCACGTGGTCCCCAGCTCCGCCTCATGGGCTCCGGGGTGACCTGTGAGCCCAGCCGACCGCGGGGTGCCCACCAGGCCCTCCCCGCCTGCCTCTCACCTCGCCGGAGCCTCAGGCCCCCTCGCAGTTCCCAGAGCATCACCCAGGACCGTTGTCCCCCAGGTTTTCTTCGCGGCTCCCGCCTCGCTGCCTGGCTCCACTGCCTTCACGAGGACCATCTTTTGAATTCTGCGATCCACCCGCCCCTCGCCTCGTCCCCCTAACCCGGCTCGCCTCATTCCTTCAAACACACCGTCAACCTGACACCCCCTGTCCTGTCGTGTGGGTGTTTCCCTGCTGGACTGCGGGGAGGGGGGGGCCCAGAACAGCGCCCACTCTTGATGGGCACGGAGCAAAGAGTTGCTGCAAAACAAACAAACAGTGAATGAAGGAGGGAAGGAACCAATTTGCTTTGCAGTAGCGACCTCTGGACGTGGCGCCTGGACGTCACCCTTTATTCTGCAGCGCGGGGCCGTCATCGTTGACCCGTGCCCCCCTTTGCCTGTTCCTGTCTTCCCATCGGGATTAAGTCCTCTGAAAGCAGCATCCTCCTCGCAGAGCCGGTGGGCCGGAGACCTCGCGTGCAGTGGGTGCCCCGGGGTCCCTCCCGCTGCTGAAGGACAACAGGTTCTCCAACAGGGACAGGGCTTCTCACCTGGAGAGGGGGTGACCGCCTGCAGGGGGGGCGCTCATCTACATGTGTCTGCGCGATGCTCTGTGTAACCGCCTTTCCCAGCGGGAGTTCAGAGACCACAGTTTGCAGCCCTGCCCTCCCTTCTGGCTCCTGGAGCTTGGCACCCAGGGGAATCAGAGAAGGCCTTTCTTACATCACCCCCCGCCCCCCGCACCTGGGCAGGGGCAGGGTGGGTCCACAGCCAAGATGAGGGTGCTCACAGCAGCTCCTGGGGCTGGGCAAGGCTTGCAAGGCCAGCCAGAGGGCAAAGGGGCCACTCTGGGGCCCCTGGAGAAGCGGGAGAGCCTGGCCCCTGTCCCTGGCCACACTGGGCCTGGGAGAGTGGGCACAGAGGAGACTGGCCCCTGAGACCCCGCACGGCTGGCCCTGAAGCACAGAGGGCAGACGTCCGCCCTGGGGTGGGGGGTGCTCCTGGGGGACCATCTCCACCCCCCCCCCCGCCCCCACCAAGGCCGGTCTCCAGGAGGCCAGGTCGCAGGGTGGAGCTTCTGGCCACAGAGAGGGTGGTGATGGAGGCCCCAGATACCGGGCCTTCCTTCCTCTTTCTGGGAAAAGAGGGGGCCGCCCCGTAGGCCCTGGGAACCTGCCCAAAGTCCTCCACACCCCCCTCCCTGCACCTGAGTGACTGGGCAAGGGCAAAGAGCCCCAGATCCCAGGAAAGCTGGGGGAGGGGAAGGGAGGCAGGGAGGAAGTGTCCGTTCAGCCTCAGCCGGCAACCTCAGCCCTGCGCGCCCCCCCTTCCCCCCCCCCCCCCCCCCCCCCCCGCCGTGCCAGCTATAGAGTGAAGGTGAGCAGTGTCCCAGAAAGCGAAAGCTTTGGAGGAGATCCTGTCCACCTTCTCCGGGGAAATTCTGTCTCCCCTCATGCCTAGCAGGCCCTTGGAGGGAGGCCTCCTTGGGGGCCCCCCCCGCCCCACCCAAGGCGGGCGGGGAACACTTTTCCCCAGAGCCACCCGGCAGGTGTGGGGCTGCGGGCAGGCACCTGTTCGCTCCAAGCCTGGCTGGGAAGGTGTCTGGGTGGAGGCCGGGCTAGGGAAGGGGGGCATTGGGTGTCCCCCAAATCCTCGGCAGGGTGAACCAACCGGGGCAGGAGCCCCCGCCTGCGAGCGGCCCTGCTGTACCTGGACAGGTGTGCTGGCCCAGCTCTTCAGTTGGCAGAGGGCCAGCAGAGAGGAGTGGGGGTGGGGAGCAGGTGGGAGACAGCTGAGGGGAGGGGCTGGGCCCTGGAGGCAGAAGCTGGCACCCCACCCCATTCCGTCATTACCTCTGTCATTCCGGGAAGGGAGGAGGGCCTCCTGGGGTCTCAGCAGCGCTGCCTGCTGGTAAGTCCCTTCCCCAGTGGCCCCTCCACCTCCCACAGGCCCGCTGTGCCCTGCCCACCACCGGGGCCCCATTCCCAGCTCCTGCTACAGGTGGCCTCTGTGCCACAGGGGTGGGTGGGGTGGGCATCCACGCCCCACTGGCTCTGCCCTCTTCTGGGGGCCTCCTCCGTGCCCCGGTGCTAAGGGCCACGGGGGGGGGGAGAAACACAGACCCCTGTTGGGGGAGGGGGGCTGGGGCACGGGGCACTGAGCAGGCAGGAAATCTGTTTCCATCTGACCACAGATCTGAAGTCTCTGAGCACCTCAAGAAAGGTTCAATACCGTGCCCCGGGCGCTTGGGCCAGGCTGAGAAGCAGAGTTTTAACGGAAATCAGCTCAGCAGAGAGCAGGGGTACGGAGGCTTCCTTCTCAACCCTCCTTCCCCGGGGGGAAGGAAGCGCGTACGTTAGATGCCACAGCCCCCCTCTTGGCAACGAGCTCTCCTTTCCAAGTTGCCATCAGCCTCCAAACACCTCCTCCTGGGACAGAAGCGGGTCTCAGGCCCCTCCTCCCCCAGCCAGGTCTTGGGGTCCCCTCCCCACACCAGCTCCCGAAGTCGGGCTAGTGGAGAGGGCAGGCCGACCCCAGCAGGGACCCGGGGACCCGGCGGCCAGTTCTGGGCTCGGCTGTCCAGCTGTTGGAGCGAGTCCGGGCGTCCCCGCGGAAGGGTGTGCTGAGGTCGCTATAACAGACTGCCGCGAGCTGGGGGGCTTACAACAAGAGAAACTTATTCTGTCCCGGTTCTGGAGGCCAGGGATCCGAAGTGAAGGTGTGGGCGGGGCCGGGCTCCCTCCTTGCCCCTTCCAGCTCCTTCCAGCTCCTGGAGCACCAGTCTGTCCCTGCGCTTGTGGCCTTGTCCCTGAAAGTCTCCACCCTCACGTGGCTCCTCCTCTGGGTCTGTGCCTCAAATCTCCCCCTCTATTCTCTTACAGGGGACACCACTGGAGAGTCCCGGATGACTCCCGTGAGATCCTTAGCTTAATTACACCTGCAAAGACTCTGTTTCCAAACAAGGCCTCAGTCACAGGTTCTGGGGTTTAAGAGACGGTCATGGGGCGCCTGGCAGGGGGCTCAGTGGGTTAAGCGTCCAACTTCAGCTCAGGTCACAATCTCGCGGTTCGTGGGTTCGAGCCCCGCGTCGGGCTCTGGGCTGACGGCTCAGAGCCTGGAGCCCGCTTCGGATTCTGTGTCTCCCTCTCTCTCTGCCCCTCCCCTGCTCGTGCTCTGTCTCTGTCTATCTCAAAAATAAACATTAAAAAACTTTTTTTTTAGGGGCACCTGGGTGGCTCAGTCCGTTGGGCGTCCGACTTCAGCTCAGGTCATGATCTCACAGCTCGTGAGTCCGAGCCCCGCATCAGGCTCTGTGCCAACAACTCAGCCTGTTTCAGATTCTGTGTCTCCCTCTCTCCCTGCCCCTCCCCTGCTCATGCTCTGTCTCTCTCTGTCTCAAAAATAAATGAAAACATCAAAAAAAAAATTAAAAAAAAAAACAAAACTTTTTTTTTTAAAGAGGCGGTCCTATCTTTTGGAGGCCACCGTTCCCTCGGGGGTTCCCATGGTGGCCTTTTGGGATTCCCTCCACGCACGTGCCCGCAGGCTCCTTCCACCGTGCGCCCACCCGTCACACACTCAGCAGCAGGGTCTCGGCCTGGGGTCCGGCTGGTTCGTCCAGCAGGACGGAGCGGGGCTGGGTGCGGAGCGTTCAGCAGCTGGCACTGTTCCGGAGTCCACTCTGTCCTCTGGGCCCAGCCCTTCCAGCAGCAGGTGTGGCTCTGGGACGCAATTCCCAGCAGAGCCACCTCACAAGCTCCACCTTGAGCTGACAGGGCCGCCACCCGCCTGGGTCCCCGAAGGGAGGAGCGCTTTCCGCCACTGGGAGCACCCACCTGGGCCGTCACCTGAGAGAAGAGAAGTGAACTTCTCCACAAGCCACAGCACTGCTGGCTGATCCCTCATTTCAGCCCCTGAACCCGCCCTGACCAGGACTGGTGACAAGAAACAGAAGCCCATCTCAAACCGGCTTAGGTCAAAAGGAGATTGAAAGGCACATCAAAGCCACCGTGAGACAACAAACCACATCACACTCATCTTGATGACTATGATTTTTGTAATTTTTTTAATGTTTATTTCTGAGAGAGGAGAGAGAGGGAGAGCGCGAGCAGGGGAGGGGCAGAGAGAGAGGGAGACACAGAATGGGAAGCGGCCTCCAGGCTCTGAGCCGTCAGCCCAGAGCCCGACGCGGGGCTCGAACTCACGGACCGTGAGACCGTGACCTGAGCCGAAGTCAGACGCATCACCCAGTGAGCCCCCCAGGCGCCCCCCCCCATGATGACGATTATTTTAAAAATTAGGGGTGCCTGGGTGGCTCAGTCAGTTAAGTTTCTGACTCTTGATTTCGACTCAGGTCTCAGGGTTCATGGGATCGAGCCCCACGTCCGTCTGCACTGACAGCATGGAGCCTGCTTGGGATTCTCTCTCTGTCTCTCTCTGAGCCTTTCTCTCTCTCAAAATAAATAAACACACTTTATTTATAAACACACTTTATTTATTTTTATAATTTTTTAAAATGTTTACTTATTTTTGGAGATAGAGAGACAGAATGGGGAAGGGGCAGAGAGAGAGAGGGAGACACAGAATCCCAAGCAGGCTCCAGGCTCCGAGCTGTCGGCACAGAGCCCGACGCGGGGCTCGAACCCACAAAGCGCAGGGTCATGACCTGGGCCAAAGTCAGACACTCAACCGAGTGAGCCATCCAGGTGCCCCAAATAAATACACTTTAAAAATTGAACAATAAATACAAATTTAAAAGAGGGATTGAGTTCTCCATCCAGCCCCCTCACTCCCTTCTAACAGATTTATGCATCCATAGCCTTGATTTTGGGCTGTCTGTCCAGGCGGCTGTCACTGAACACCCACCAGAGACTGGGTGGCTTATAAACAGCAGGACGGTGTTTCTCGGTTTTGGAGGCTGGAAGTCCAAGATTGAGGTGCCATCAAGATCGGGTTTTGGGGAGACACAGACACTGGGGTCATGGCACCATGTGACTTGCTTTGACCAGGGATGTGCACTGAGTAGAGGCTGAAACGTGCTAGTACAACCAATGAGCTCCCTCGTACTGCTGAGATGGTCCGGAAGAAGCACACACCGGGGACACGATGGGTAGCCCGCTGGTCTAGCACTGCCTTCTATCTGACCCACACGCTGTCGGATGGAGAACGATCCTAAACCACTCTTCCCCTTGGCATCTTGCCTCCAAGCTTCCAAGATCCCTTAGACCCAGAGCATTCCGGACAGGGTTCCTCCTCTCCTCCTGGGCCACGTGCCGCCTGTCCCCGGGCCCTATGCGCCTAGCTTCAGCACCTCGAGGAAGGCCAGCTTCTCTTCCCCAGCTGCCAAAGCCCTTGATGAGGTGGCCCCAGGCTTCCACCGGAACCGCCAGGTGGAGGGCAGGGAGGGGCAGCCCCCAGAGGCCAGGAGGAGCAGGAGGCAGGAGACAGCACTACAGACAACACCGCAAAGCGGAGTCTGGTAGATGTGGGTTCACGCCTCAGCACCAACATTCACCAACTTGGTGACTTGGGATAGTTGCCTAAGTAAGTCAGCTGTGCAAATGTTCCGTCTTCTGGGACTGCCCGGATGTACCAGAGTCCACGGCACGTAGTAAATGTTCAAGAAAAACAAACGGCGATGCGGACAGCGGCCCTCGAAAGAAAGCTGAAGGGACGGGGAGGGCTGCCCAGTAGGAGCCCTCGCGGGTACGAGCACAGGGACGCACACAGAGCCAGCGGCACTGGGCTCTGTATCGCCCGCCCCCACAACCTCCGCCCGCGCCTCCTGCTTGTGAAACCCAACCGAAGGCACAGGAAGAGGGAGTCCGTTGACGTGGCCCCCACAGGGCAGCCTGTCCCGGCACAGAAGGACAATGAGACATCTGGAAGGGGGCCATCCAAGTTCCCCCGGGGAGCTGCCTGGGCGAGAGCCAGCTCGCTGTGCTTCCCGAACAACCTCACCCAGGTCTGGGGTCCTGTCCACTCCTCTGCCCCCTGTCCCCAGGTCCATGAGTCACTCCGCTCCATCGCCCCCCCCTCCTCTCCAGCTATGGCAGCTGCCACAGTCTCCCCGCCCGCCATTGCTGTGGTTCAGCCCAGGCCCCGTCATGGCTCAGCTGAACCAAGAGCCATGGCTCCCACTTGCACAGCAGGACGTCTCTGATCCCCAGGCCATGCCCACAGCTGCGGGGCTGGGGTTCCTAAGGCAGCTCTCCTGGTGTCTCTTTGCGTCCGCTGGTGCCCAGCGGCCACGCAGGCAGGGGCTGACCCTTGGGCAGGCCTCCCCCCTTCCCTCCCTCCTCCCTCCTTTCCTTCCTCCCTTCCTTCCTTCCTTCCTTCCTTCCATAAGCCCTTGGCTATATCAGGTTCTGCACTGAGGCCCTGTGGGCCCACCAGAGAACAAGTACACCCCCCACCCTCACACGGTCTACACAGGCTTGTCAGGAGGACCAAGTGAATCCATATACGTGCCAGGGCCTGGCCCGGAATGAAAGGGATAGAAATGTTTGCTGTCCTTATGAATCACTAGCACCCACCTAGCAAGCCAACCCTGTCCAGGCTAGTGGACCTCTCCCTGCCTGGGTCCCACTGTCTGACCTGACCCCGGCCTGGGGCCCGGGCACCATAGGATCGCTGCATGGAGAGAGATCCAGAGTCCAGAACCAGCCCCAGGACAGGTCCCCCGTGGTGGGGTGCCTCTCCCCTTGGGGGTCCTGGGCCCTGCCCAGAGCCTGGCCCCAGGACAGGAGTCCAACGTGCTAGGGAAAGCACTCCCAACAGTGGACAGACCCCATCCGTGCTCCTTGCAGGGAGGGCAGCCCTCCCTTGCCTCTTGGGAGACAAACGGAGCAGAGCTAGGGCTGGGGGACAGAACCTTGCAGCAGGATGCCAGGGGTGCCCGGAAGCCGGGGTTCAGCCACCAGCTCCTTTCTCGGGGGGGGGGGGGGGAGGGGCCAGCTCCCAGGCAAAGGCTGAGCCCTGGTCATGCTGAGGGAACCCTGGGTGCAAATTAAATGTCTAGTTGCGGGCCCTAGTCGGCAGGCAGCCCGCACAGGCGGTGAGCCTTCCCTTTATCATCTGCAGCAAAGCATTTACAGTCAATAAACGGGCTAATTAATTCTCTTCAAAGACCTCTCAATTATTCATCTAGGGCTGCACAGAAAACAATTAGAGCACCTCCATGCTCAAGGCTCTGGAAGTGGAGGCTAGGCTGAGCCACCGAGCTCAACCCCTGGGCTGCACAGCCTGGCCGTCCCCAGGGGCCCCCTCCCCCAACAGAGGCAGGCAGGCCTTGTCCCCGGGGCCCAGCGGGAAAGGAACCCCTCTTCTCCCCCAAACTGGCAAGGAGCTGGGATCTTTAGCCTCATTCCTCAGGGGAGGAAGCGGAGACCCTAAGCTGTCAGTGACTTTCGTCCAACACCAACGGCCCATCAGAGCAGACTTGTGGACACCAAGCCAGGCTGTGGGCGTGCGGCCTGGCCGGAGGGGCAGCAGGTGACCCTGCTGGACCTGAGCGGAGCCTCTCTGCCTCTAGGAAAGCATTGTGGGGGGAGGAGGGGCAGAGGCCAGGGAGGGGCGAGCTGAGGCTGCCAGAGACTGCAGGCCAGGCTGGGTAGATCTGATGCCCAGTCACCCTTGGAGGGCTGGAGTCCCCGAGGCGCTCGGCTTGCACTCTGGTGGCGCTAAAGCTGCCCGGGTGCCCCAGCAATGCTGCTCCAAGGCGGGGCCTTCAGCTGAGAGCCCGGTTCCCTTCTCCCTTCCAGCGGCCCGGACTTGCTCCAGTGGCTGGAGGCGGCCTTGAGGGAGAGGACAGAGGGCCTATCCCCCCTGTCTACCTTCTCCAGGCCCCTCGTGGTCGGCCCTCAGTCCCCGGACTCCCCCAAACAGCATCCCCGGCAAGCTGAGGGTTAACTCCCGGGAGCTCCCAGACCGCGCGCGGAGTGGGGGGTGGGGGGCCGGGGGGCGTGCCTGTCGGGAAGTATGGATTTCTGCAGTGGTTTTACTGGAAAAGCTGTAGCTGAAGGTGGGAGGGGGTCACCATGGCAACTTCTGGCTATGGGAACAGGTTGGCTGTTGGGAACCAATTCTTCCAGGGGCCCAGGGGGCCCCCGTCTGGCGCTTGGCACCCGGGGGTAGGGTGGTGGTGGGGGGCAGGGCTGCCCCGCGGGGGTCCTCGCCTCCTTGGGGAGGCACAAAGACCCTCCCCAACCTGGAATTACCGACTTCCCCGCCTCCCTCCAACCTCTCCCCAGGGCCTGGTCCCTCATCAGCCGCCCACCCCCCACCCTTGTTGAAGCGCCCCCCACACCCAACTGTTAATCGATGAACCAATTACCAAGCGGCCGCCGGGGAGCTCGCGGGAACCTCCCTCTTAAAGCTTTGCGTTGGGAGAGGCCGACTCCGTGGCCGGGACTGAAATTCAGGGAATGCCATGAATCTCGAGGCTTCCTCTCCCAGGCCCTGCCCCACCGGCCCTGCCCCACCGAGGGAGCCTAGGATTGCAGGGGACCGAGCCCCCACTCCCACTGGTCCCGACTTTAAAGTTCAAGGAAATCCTCCCTCCCCCACCCCCACCCCGGGCGAGGGACACGGGGACTCCGCAAGCCTGAGACCCGGGTTGGGGGCGGAAGTCCCGAGGCACAGAAGGTGCACCCCTAAATCCTGAAGACCCCTGCCGCTCCCGTCCCAGTGGGATTCCTGGAGCCCCAGGCCTGCCCTCCCGTCCAGCCGTCTGCTTCGCCCTGTCCTGCAAAAGATCGAGCCCCCGGCCCCCGACGGCCTCCTGGGTGTCAGCAAGACCCCGGTGCCCCGCAGGACATCAGGCCATGGGCACTGCTGGAGGGAGGGTCGGGAGCTCCCAGGCCCTCCGGGCTCGGGCTCCTAGCCACCCCTCACCAGGGGTTGCGGGGGGGGGGGGGGGGGGGAGGGGGTGGCCTCTAAGTTCCCCCCTCCTCTCCCCCCGCCCTCCCCCCCCCCCCAAATCCTTCAGTCACTGGGTGGGCGGGTGCGAGGGGGAGGGGTGTGCCCGGGAGGCGCTTCCAGGAATCTCCAGTGGCGCTGCCCAAACGGCCAGGAAGAGGGCACGAAGAGGGCATCTGCAGCTGGCGGGGCCCTAGGGGACCAAATGAGGCGGGGGGGGGGGGGGGGTGCCCCACCCACTACCCTCCCCCAGCTAAAGGGAGGACCACCCGCCTGAGTCCACGTGGACACCGATCTGCTGGAGGTCCTTAGACGTGTGGTTCCTCTGAACCTCAGTTTCCTCATCTGCAAAATGGGCAGGATAAGGCCACTCAGGTCTCCAGGGGGTGGTGAGCCCCGAATGAGACCACTAATGCCCCAGAGTGTTAATAGGTGCGGGATTCCTAGATCACGCCCGGTTCTCTCCTCTTCCCACCCCCCACCAGAAAAGAGCTGGGCCCCTCCCTGAGGCATCCTGGGTTTTGCCGAGGGCTGTGGCTGCCCACCGTCGTTTGCGACCACCGGGGAAGCACCCCGGCGAACTGGCCTCTGTGAGCGCCCCCTGCCGGCCGGGTCCGCGCAGGCCGGAGCCCGGGTCAACCCGCCCCAGGTGTCGTCTCCCGCAGGCCCGCCACGCACCTACGGTTTCCCAACGCCCCTCGGTGACCCGAAAGAGTTAAATGGACCGCGGATGGGTCGTATCCTCCCTCACCCCCGAGTCGCGGGGCCGTCCGCCGGGGCCGACTTCGGGGCCACCCAGATCGGCTCCGCCGCCCCCACCCCCCCCTCTTCCGCTGCTCCCCCTGCAGCCCCCCCTCCCCTCCCCCATGCCGCCCAGGGCTTCCACCTCGCGCTCTCGGGTCTGCCGAATCCCGATAAAACATTTGGGGGAGATAAGTGCTGCGTATAAATAATTAAGACCACATGCATATTCGCCAACAAAAAAAAAAAAAAAGTTTAAAACCCCCATTCCGGGAACAGCTGCTGTGTGGGGCCCGGGGCGGGGCTGCTGAGGCCCACCTCCACCCCACCCGCTCCTCTGGGGAGGGTCAGCCGGGACTCCTCCTCCGGCAAGCCCCGCCCCCAGCCCCAGCGCGACGCGGGGGCTGTCTCCCCGCGGGGGCCCAGGGGTGGGGTAGGGGGAGACTAGCGCCACCGTGGGGGTGGCCTCATGCGTCCCCAGAGGCCAAGCCTCCAGGCAGGGTCCCCCAACCCCAAGGCCAGGTGGGGTCTAGGGACCCGCTTGGTACCCAATAAACATTTACTGGATAAATGAATGAATGGGCCAATGACGGAGGGCTCCTGGGTTCCAGCGGAGGGTCTGTCCTGAGCTCTGGCCGAGGACAGACAGCACTCCCCCCTCTCCCCACCCCCCACCCCCACCCCAGGTGCCTGCAGACACCTTTTCCAGTTCCAGGTGCGGCTTGAGAGCCTCAGGTAAGAGGCTAGAAGAACTTTCAGAGGGAGTCAGGCCCCAGGCCTGGCCGGGTGGAGCCGCCCCTCTCCCCTGCCTCCTCGGCCAGAGGGTCACCATGGATTGCCCTGGGCTGGCCCTGCCCTGCCTCTGCTCTAGGACCTGTAGGGTTCCTTCTTCACAGCAGTGTCTGCTCTGGTCCTTCCGGCTGGCTCTCAAGGTCCCCTGTCCCACCAGGCCATCTGCCCGCTCAGGCAGGACAATTGCACACACCTTGCTGCAGGCCTTTGCCGGGGCCTGTCCCCTGGTGGCCTGCCCCTCTCCCCCTGACTCCTGTAAATCGTGTTGATCACTCTGGGTTCATCTCCCCTCTTCCAAAGGAAGCCCCTCTCCCCCCCTACTCTGTTTTCTCATCCACATCATTTCAGGTGTTTATTTCCTCTGGGTCCCCCGTGTTCCAAGCCCCGTGCTGGGGGTCCCGAGAATAAAAGACACAGGTCTTGCCCTCCACAGCAAGTGACCGATGACAAGGTTCTGCTCTAAGGCAAGCCAGGTGCAGAGGAAACAGAAAAGGGCGTGTATTGTGGGAGAGGGCCGAGGGGCTGTCATGGAAGATATCCTGGAGGGGGAGACCAGCCGACCGGAGTCTGGGAGCCAAGTGGGATTCCTCCAGGTACAGAAGGGAAGAAGGAAGGGTTGACCATGCCCCCCTCCCCCACCGGTTCTCCCAGCGCTGCCCCCTGCTGGCTCTACACGCACCTGTGATACAGCCATGGGTTCCAATCCCGACCGGGCTACTCACCAGCAAGTTACCCTACCTCCTGGACCTTAGTTTCCTCACCTGTAAAACGGAGGTCATGGTCCCAGCTGTGCAGAGCTCCCGACCATCCATCCTTGGTCCTCTGTTCTCAGGAGGCAAAGCCCCCTACCCCAGCACCCAGCACACGTTGGCAAATCTAATAGGTGCCCACAGCTACTGACCGGTGGATGGATTGAGGACCTGGGAGCTCTCCCCTGCTCTTCCTTCTTTAGTGGCAACAAATCCCAGCAGACAGCGCTGACCTCTACTCACCCAGGACTCTGGGAACGCACCTCACACTCAGGATCTCCGGCATCTCGTACGGTCAACCACCCGCCTGACCAGCGACACGTGAGGGCGCAAGCTATGTCCTGCCCTTGACCCGGGCCCTGCAGGAGCATGGCAAATATTTGTTTGTGGAAGGAAGCTCCTCCCAGAGATCCGGGGCTGGAGAGACAAGTGGGCAGGGGTTGTGCCTATGCAGGTGCCAGTCTGTGTGTTGTCGTCTATTCCCAGGAAGGGATTCTGGGGTTCCTGATCAAACACCCAGCTACCTCTGCCCCTCTCTCACACCCAGGGGCTAGGGTGAGCTCAGTCTTGTCTTTGCACCCAATGGGAACCAGAGAGAGGCCTGAGCCCCATCTGTGCCCATGACACTCTTGGTCTTAGCATTTTTTTTTTTTTTTAAGGAATCTCTATGCCCAACGTGGGGCTTGAACTCACACCCCTGAGATCAAGAGTCGCGTGTTCTACCCACTGAGCCAGCCAGGCGCCCCGACATCTCCTGGTCGTCAGATCCCACTGTGACTCCCGGCAAGCAGCTCAAGACTATTCACTGAAGCCGGCACTCCAGGCCCCTGAGTACGGGCTCTTTTTTCATTCTCCCATCTTGGACTTTGAACTCACTAGGCAGGTGTGCAGGACGAGAAATTCCAAGATCTAAGAGACAGTGACTTTCAAGCCTTCGTTCTGTTTGGATCGTGCCCCCTCTAATACAAAATGTTGGAGCTCATAGCTGTATATGTATAGTTATTTATAGATTACCAGTGTCCATGCCTGTATGACTGTATTATTTGCATTATAAAATATCCACCGAAGGTAGATATCTTAAAGGGATCAAATTTAAACACTTAAGCATACAATTCTCCTCCCCACCCCAGGGGATCATCCTGTGCAGCTCACTTTGGAGACCAAGGTGGGGGCGGGGGGAGGCTCTTTGGATCCCCAGCTGTGATGGGGTCTCCCTGGTGCCTCCCTTACTTTGATCCATTCTCCAACTTTAAGTTCCAACCTTTCTTCTTCCCAAAGACCACCTCCCCCCAAAAACCACTCTGCCACTACGAAGACCACGCTCTTCCTGATCCCAGCCATTCTGTCAGCAGCTGGGGAGCCAAGCTTGGGTGCTCAGCGCTGCCAGCGGGGAAGGAAATTCGACTCGTATATGACACAGAGGACAGAAACAGGCCCACCAGGAACGCGATAACAGAGAGACTGGGGATCCTAAGCAGAGAAACCTCCTGCAGTTGGGGAACAAGAGGGCACTCTTCAGTGACTAATAACTGGCTGCAAATCCAAGATGCTGTGGAGCACACGGCAGGTGTCAAACACACAGGAATGTTGCCCATAAACAAGGCGGGACCTGCCCCCAGGGTGCCGGACGTCTGTCCCTGGATCCAGACCCTGGCAGATGCTGGGCAGCCGTTCTCGTCCGTGTCCCTTATGACCTGCGGCTCCTCTGGGCTATTTGGGGCTCACCTGGGCAGGGCGGATGACATGGGCAAGCCTGGAATTCTACAACAGAAGCCCTTCCCCAACCTCGCCTCCTAGGGATAAGGGCCAAAGGGAGTCTCTAGGGCAGTGGACCCCAAAGCCCGGACCCCTTCTGTCCATGGCCACCCTCCAGAACCTTCTTTGCTCTTCCTTCCCACACAGCGTCTATCCCCCACCGGCTGCAGAAGCAGGGGATGGGAGGCAGGGGAGGGTCTCGGGGAAGGGCACCCTAACAAACTGGGGGGCAATGGTGGGAGCCGTGGCTTCCCACCAGGCAGGACCCGGAGCCTTGGGGACCCTCATTCTTGAGTCCTCCGCACCTGGCAGGGGGTCAGCATCTGTGGAACTGGACCCACCTCCACACGGGCCGCTGTGCCCAGGCCTGGAGTCTGAGCCCTCTGTCCTCCCTGCCTGCTGGGCCCCGGGCCGCCAGGGCAGAGGCCCCCGGGAGCAGACGAGGGCCCAGCCTGCACGAAGCTGACCTCGAGCCTCAGCCCAGGCCGGGTAACAGGAAGCCAGAGGCCGATGCCGGTAAGCAACGGAGATTCAGGGATCAGAGGTCTGCTGCCTGATCAGAAGCAGCCTGGAGTCGGAGGACAGATTACTGGAAGGAGGAGGAAGCTGCAGCAATAAATAAGGCCAGACCCCGAACACTTGCCTCTAGCTGACGGGAGCCCAGCCTGAGTGCAGCGCAGGGGCCCCAGGAAGGGGGGAGGGGGGAGGGCAGGAGGTGCAAGGTGTGCTTTGCTTGCAGCCAGAGCTGGGGGCCCTGGAAGGCAGGGATGGAGTGTTCGGTGTCCAGTGTCCCCGGGCAGGGCCTGAAACGCAAGGGATCCTCAGAACTCTGCAGAAGGTCCCTTGGGCGCCGTCCCCACGCCTCCTACTCCACTGCCGTGCGTCCCCCAGCCCCCACCCCCCCCCCAGGGAGGTCCTTGAAGTGGGGACCCAGCCCTGGGCTTGCTTGGCTCCCCCCACAGGCCTCCCTGCCCCCGCCCCCCCGCCCCCCAGCTGATTCCTGGAAGGCTGGCTGCTTCCCAGCAGAGCAGAGGGAGCCTGGGGCTACTGTCCCAGAGGATTTCCCAGGATTCCAGCCGCCCCACCCACCCAGCTTCCAGGTCTTCACTCTGTCCCCTCCGGGCCCCCTGAGACGCTCTTAGGACCTGGAGCCCCTCAAGGGCCTGCCCGCTGCGGCCCAAGGTGAGGGTGCCTCCGTGGGAGGGGTCGGATCCTGACCCAACACCTCCCATCTTGGAAGGCTGAGCCCCCAGCCTTGCACAGGCTGGGGAGGGGCCCTGAAAGGCATTAAAGGCTTCCTGTCTGCCCACTCCGGGCCTCAGGGATGGAGGGCTGTGCTGGGCGGAGGCGGGATGGGGCAGTGCCTATTAGGCACCGGGTACTCTGAGGTTCGCGGGACCAAACTATGGTGGCACTTGACTCGAGGCCTCCCTGGCACTTCTGACCAGGACCTTCCCCAGTTCCACCGCCACTTCTCCCTCCTGATTGCCACCCTGACAGAGGCAAGCAGCCCCGCCGGCCTGGCCCAGGGCGTGGCGGCCATCCGGGAGCACAGCAAAGGGAGGATCTGGTGGAGGGAACATGACCTCTGTGTCTGGGGTCCTTCCTTGGATTTGCACTTTCCACCTCAGTGGGCATAGAGAGTGGTTGCAGGGAAAGAGTCAACACGTGTAGGCCCAACGGGAAAGGCAGAACTTCCAAATTTTAGAAGAAAATTAGGAGGCTATCATCATGACCTTGAGGAAAGGGAGCTCTTAAGCAAGACGCTAATTATAAAGGGGGGGGGGTGCGCCATGAATTCAACGACATAAAAGGAGGAACTTGGACTCCATCAAGTACTCCATAGAAGTGCAGAGACAGGCCGCAGAAAAGGGCAATATTTTTTGGCACGACGTGCAACCAAGAAGAGTTGGTACACGGCATATGTGAGTGAGTGCCAAACCCAAACCGGTGAGAAAAGACTCAGGCCCCGCACCGAGGAGGAATCCAAACCGGCTAACGCGTGGAGAAGAGGCGTTCAACTCCATCACGCAGGCGAAAGAGTAGGTAAGAATCAAAACACGCCACTGCCCGCGGGGCCGGAATGGCACGAGTCAGGAAGTGTGATCCTGCATTTCAGCCACTCTGGGAGGGGGTCCGGCATCGCCCCCTGGAGCCGCAGAGAAGCAGCGGCTGCCCCAGCCGGTCTGGCGGGCTGGGGGGGCGGGGGGTGGGGGGTGGGGGGGGCTCGCCCCAGGAAACATGAATGCGAATGCGCACGCGCGCGCGCAGCAGCGCTGTGCGGCACCCAAACCTGACCGTAACGCGGTCTCGAAACAGGCAGAACGGAGAGACAAACTGTGGTGCAGGCACACGGTGGAAAAACTACAGCCATGGCAAAGAATGAACCGCAGCTCCAACACGGATGAACGTTGCGGGCATAATGTTGACCAAAAGCAGCCAGGCTACCAGCGTGCACTGTGACTCGACTTATTACGGCGAGTTCAGAAACTAGCAGCAGTCAGCTGTTACTAAGGGACGCATCCATGGTGGCAAAACCATGAAGAGTGGCAGGTAATGATCATAAAAGACAGCAGCCGGAACTGCTGGCAGAGGGAGGGTTTGTGAGTGACAAGGAACCTTCTGGAATCCTGGTCATGTTCTATTTCTTTTTTTTTTTTTAATTCATATTTTTAATGTTTATTTTATTTTTGAGAGAGAGAGAGAGCTAGCGGGGGAGGGGCAGAGAGAGAGAGAGAGAGAGAGAGAGGGAGACACAGAATCCAAAGCAGGCTCCGGGCTCTGAGCGGTCAGCACAGAGCCTGATGTGGGGCTCGAACTCACGAACCGTGAGATCATGACCTGAACCGAAGTCAGGCGCTTAAGTGACTGAGTCACCCAGGTGCCCCATCGTAACTCTTTCAGAAGTACACGCGTACGTGAGCCCCCACTGTGCCAGGTCCTGGGCATCGGCCGTGCAGACCCCACCCAGCCGGCCCCTGATTGAGTTCCAGTGAAGGTGTGAGCTTCCCCTCTGCCTGGACAGCGAGGGGCCTCCTGGCTGCCAGCATATCAAGCCCACTGTGGGTTGTTGCTGCAGAGCCTGCCCGCTGGGCAGTGGGGGTGCAGCCCCTGCCCCCCTCACTGCCTCCATTCTCTCTTGGCCTCCCAAGCATGTGCTGAGGGGGCTCTGAAGGTGACCCCTCTGCTGTGCTCTGACATCTCCCTCTGCAGTGGGGGAGGTGCAGCGGCTCGGAGGGGTCCTCCTGTCCCCTTCCCTCTCTACACCAGCACGTGTGGCCTTGACGGGGGGTGGGGGGGGTGCCCAGCCCTCTCTCCTTTGCCCCCACCCCCACCCAGTCTGGGAAGATTATGGTGCAAACAGCTCTCCCTTGACTCCCAGGCTGCTGGGCCTGGACGCAGGCCAGCGCCCTATGGATCCTGCGGGCTCAGGGCCAAGAGGCTGGGATGGGAAGGACGTTTCCCCCAACCTGTTTACCGGGACCCAAGGCCGCTATCTCCAGTTCCAATCTGCTGCCTCCCTTTATCTCCGTGGGGCCAGCCCCTGGTTCCCAGCAGCGGCCTCCCGCCACTCACTTCCTGCCAGCGGCCCAGCGTTACAGGAATACGCACGCTGAACTCGGCTAGTGCGTGTGTGTGTGTGTGTGTGTGTGCGCTGCGCCCACACCCCAGAGCCTGCACCTGGAGGGGTGCCAGCGAGCCCGGGGTGCCACGAAAGCAGCCACTCTGAACTCATGTCTTGCCCCTCCCCCCCGCAAGCCTGCCCAGTGTCCTCCCAATGCACAGGGGAGTGGCAGGCAGACGTCTCCAGAAGGCCAGGGAAGGGGCTATCTTGGGGGCCTCCCTGGAGAGTCCTCCGCGGACAGACCAAGGCAGGACTAATGTCTGTTCCTCAGCCATTCCTGGCCTCCTCTCGCACGGGGACCCAGGGCCCTCCATGGTCAGAGCTCCTGACACGGCTCCTGGACTCCACGCTTCCCCAGGGAAGGGGTGTTGGGGGCAGTCAATCTGTATGTCCCCTTTTGTCTCTCATTCAGCTGGGATTACTGTGGGCCAGGGCCAGCCTGGGCACACAGGACACTCCACAGGCCGAGGGCATCTCGGCCCTTTCCCATAACTTGCGGGCGATGGGAAGAGACGATACTGACACCCCGGAAGGCAGGCCATCTCCCTTCTCCCTGCCCCGCTGGCGCTGGGGCCAGAGGGGCTTCCTGGAAGAAGGGACCTCTCAGCTGAGGCCCGAAGACTCAGAAGGCGATAACCAAGGACACGTGCCGATGGTTTCCGGGTAGAAAGGACACAGGTGCAAAACCTGGGGGTGAGAGCGAGGCCGGTGCACAGCGCATTCGGGGAACAGAGGTGTTGCCATCTGGCTGCCCTGCGGTGAGAGGGAGGGGCTGGACCCAGAGCCAGGGCTGCGGGGCGGGGCGGACCCGGAGGTGGCCTAGCCTAGGGCTGTGGCCTTGGGGGAGGAGGCAGCTGATGTGTGCAGGAGACTATCCCACGACCTTAGGCCTTTGACCTCCGGGGACGGCAGCTGGTTAGAGGGCTGGGCTCTCCTCTGAGGGGAAAGATTTCAGGGGTCTGCTCAGTGACCTGGGGTGGAGGGGAGGGGGTGCTCACGGGCCTTCTGCTTTCTCCTTCCAGCCTGGGGGCTGTGAAGTGTTCCCAGCTTACCAACAGGATGACTCCGATATCAGCCGCAGCCAGGGACACACGCAGGCACACGCGCACAGACACGCGTGTATACACACACGTGCACAGGCACCCCGCACATCTGTACACGCACGTACACACACCTACACCGACACATTCACACGGGCACGTGTGTACCCGCAAACACATGCTCACACGCGTGCGCACGGACACGCCGATACCTGTATACGTGTGTGCACACAGATACACACAGACACACATGAGCGTAGACAGGCCCCCTAAGACCCAGCCTTGGTCAGAGGGCCTCCCCCCATGACGGTCCCAGAAACCAGGGCCTCTTTGCTCCAGGCCCCCACCCCTCCGGCCCCCTCCACCACCAAGGTGTGGCGGGACTGGCGGGACTGGCGGGACTGGCCCCGGGAGCGGGGCGGAGGGGAGGCTTGGACTGGGTGATGAGCCCTGTTAGGCCCCAGCTTCCCCCAGGAAGAGGCCGCCTGTCTGGGGACCCAGCTCTTTGCCCCTTACTCCCTGCTCTCCTGAGAGCCACCATTGAGGCCCCAACCCCTCCCTTCCTGCCCACAGAGGCCTCTGCTCCCCACCCCACTTCCCAGCAGAAGGGCTGGAGCCAGACTCCGAGATAAGGGGCTTGTTTTCCAAGGGCCCGGAACTGAGTGCAGATTGTGGGTCAAGGCCAGAGGGGCACTGGGGTGGGGGAGGGCACGATGAGCCTTTCCTTTAGACGGGGGTCGTTGCGGCCACTGATCCCACGGGGACTTGAGATTTCTGCCCCTTCAGGATGCCTGCGCTAGGCTTGGGGGAGAAGGGGAGAGCCCCGGGGAAGTTGCCCCGACCGTGGATATAGCTGCCTCTCCACCCCTGCTCGATTCTCCCGCCAGGCTGGCCTTCCTTTGAGACCTACCCCAAGCCTTTGCCTCGAGTTCTCCCTTTGTCTGGTTAGCGACCTGCTCCGTCTTCAAAAGTCAGCCCAGTCACTGCTTCCTCCGGGAAGCCCACCCTGCTGCCTCAGCCAGGCCTGCTGCAGCACCCCCCCCCCCGCCCCGCCCCGTGATGCTGACATCCCCCCTCTTCCCAGTGCTCCTCTCTTGGGCAGCATCCTGTCCCCACCCTGAGGACCCGAGCTCCGAAGGCAGCCTGGCCTTACTCTCCCTCACCCCCAGACCCAATTTGGAGCAGGCACATGGCAGACCTCTGATGAAGGCGTCGGTGTCCTCTTTGATCAGGGGTGCCCTGACCAGAGCCGTGGGTGCCTCTTCTGGTGAACTTGGGCCCCTCGGGACCGACTTCCTCCCATGGGGGACACACATCTGTGGCCACACTCCAGGAAGGGGAGCAGCCGAGTGGGGCTGGGCACTCAGAGGGAGGCCGGTCCTTCCGTGTGAGGAAGGGTCACGCTGCAGAAGGTCCAGTCTGGGCTGAGTCACCGTGCGCCCCACAGCAGCACCACCAAGCCCCAGGGCCCTGGGCTGTGGCCAGTAACAATGATAATAGCAGCAGCAGTAAGAAGTAAGCATTCACACATAGCACTTACCCACAGCCAGGCACCAGGGTCAGCACTGAACACAGTAGGTCAGGGACTCCCCAAAGCAGCCCATTCTGCAGTGGAGGAGACTGAGGCACGGGGAGGCCGAAAGGCTTGTCCAAAGCCGCACAGCTGGTAAGTGAGGACTGAGTCGGTCGGTCCCCTTCACTCTATTACCCTGCACTGTACCTCAGTTGGAGGTAGCCCACCCCTCCAGGGCAGGGGGTATGGAGGAGGGGGCTCCCTGCGCACCCCTCTAATTCTGCCTCCCATTATACCCCATGAAGTGGGACGCTCAGACCGCTTGTGCCATCCTCGTGTCCCTCTGCCTGGCATTTAGGCCATGCCTGACACGCAGGAGGTCCTCAAAAAAATCCATATCGAAAAAAGCAGACGGCGGGATGCTAGTTTTTAGGGGCGACGGAAAGTAGTGGTTCAGAACGGGACCCTGGGGACTCCGGGGACAGCCGGCCGGGCCGCCTCCGCCACATGTGACTGTAGGCATTAGCTGGTGCACGGCTCAGTTTCCCCGTCTGTGACTCCCTCTCCCCCAGGCCCATCTCGCGCCGTGTCCACCCCGCGAAGCCCGAACTACAACTCCCAGCGTGCCTCGGCACCATCCTGCCCGAGCCTGCGCTAGTGCCCGCCGGGACGGAGTCCGAACTACAACTTCCAGCATGCCGCGGGCGCTCCCGCAGGCCCTGGTCAACGGCCGAGGTCGAGGTCGGGGAAGCCGTGCCGACCCTCGCCGCTCCGGGTAGCGCTCGCTCGGGAGGGTCGGGGTGGGGTCGGGAGCTGCCCCCGCCATGCTTCGTGGACTGGCTCGGGCCGCGGTCCAGCGGCAGGGGGCCCTCCGGACGCGGGGGTCTGGGGGCGGGGCGGGGGTCCCGGTGCACGTGGTGGACCTGCGCAGCGACACGGTGACCAAGCCCGGGCCGGCCATGAGGCGCGCCATGGCCGAGGCGGTCGTGGGGGACGACGACTACGGCGAGGACCCCACCGTCCGCGGTGAGCCGGGTGTGCAGGCCGGGGCCTGGGGTCGTCGCCGAGACCCCGGGGCGCTGTCCGTGGTGCTGGCGGGAGAGGCGGCTCCGGGCGCGCGGGTGGCGGCTCAGCGGGCAGGCTGGGCGTGAAGCTCTGCGGGCCTAGCTGCTCAGTCTGTTAGGGATGCAGAGCCCCAGGTCCCACCCTTCCACCTGCTGAGCCAGAATCGGCACGCTAACAGGATGCCCAGGTGATGCGCGTGCACACTGAAGTGTCGTGCCACTGCTGGAAGAGATGGGTGTGGTCTCACCTTGCACAGGAGGGCTCTGAGATCAGCATCCCAGCGAGTGTGGCACACAAGGTCTCATACCCAGTAAACGGCTAGGCAGTATGTGAGCCCAGGTCTTTTCTCTAAAACCTGTAGCTCTTGTCCTGGACCCACTGTCTTTCCACGTGAAGATAAACAGAAAGCCGCTCTAGATAAGGGGGTTTTCCGCAGCCTGCACCTCTCAAGGAGCGGGCTCCAATAAGCTAGGGAGCGTTTTCAAGTGACACAGTGACAGCACTCCCACCCTGGGTTGACAGTTGCGGACCACTGCTATTGCTGGGGTGCGTACAACCCTCTCCGGTGCCGGGGACAAGCTACAGGTTGCCACTTGAGCTCCCAGGGCCTGTCTGTGGGGCCAGATGGCGTCTGGTGATCATGAATTTTGCAGACACCTACTGTTGCCTCAAACTTCAAAAATGCTGAGCCCACTGCTTAGTAGGCATACCACCATGGGGTGGGGGAGGTGCTGGGGTTCACATGTGTCCACAGAGAGGGCCTTGAGAACTGGGGGTGAGCGGAGGCGTGGAACTCACAGGGAAGGGGGACTTTGCAGAGTAGCCTCCTGAAGGGCGAGTGGAGCCCCCAGGCAAGGAAGGGAGCCAGCTCACTGGGAGGTGAGAAAGGTGTTTAGGATATGGATAAGGGAATGTGGCTGGAGCGTGGGGTGCCAGGGCCACCCCTGTCCCTGGAGGTAGAGGCAGAAGGCAAATCCCACTGCCCTTGAATGTCATGCTGAAGCCTTTGGACTTGATGCCACAGGCAGAGGGGAGCCACAGCAGGCTTCAAAGCAGGAGCCAGAAGCCCCGCTTACCCCCTCCCCAAGTCCCCCCTTCTGAGAGCTCCTGTCCTGTTCTGGGAGAGGAAGTCAGCAGAGAAACCGCAGGGCCCCACCTGCAAGGGGCTGATGGGAAAGGAAGTGAGACAGGTGTGAGGTCTGGATGGGACAGGGGGGTTCAAACCACAGTTTCAATTGGGGGGGGGGAGACCATGGCCCAGGAGGAGGCTGGGTGTAGAGGGTTCAGTGAGGGGCCTCTGGACCCAGACATGCGGTCACCAAGACCACAGACTGTGCAGCTGGCAGACCAGGGCTCTTGTCTGGCTTGGCCACTCACCTCATCACGACATAGGCTCATGGTTATGAGTGATGCAAGGAGACTGCCATTGTTGATGAATCCTCCTCGCACCCCATCCCTCTCCTCCTCAGAGCTGCAGGAAAAGGCAGCCAAGCTGCTGGGGGTGGATCGGACCTTGTTCGTGCCCACCAACACCATGGCCAACCTTATCTCTGGTGAGCGGCGTCGGGTGACTCTGCCCTCCAGCCCCTCCCTCCGTGTTTCTCTCCTTGGTGCTGGAGGCGGGGCCGGGACGACATCAGTGGGGTCCTGAGCCATCTGGATTTCTGCTGGGCTCAGTCAGGAGGGCCCCTAGCAGGAGGGGAGGGAGGGGAGGAGAGTGAGGCCAGCGTGTCTGCGCTCCTCCCCCAGCTCCCTCCCCAGAGGCTCTCCCTGGGCCAGCCCTCTCCACACGGCCCTGTCTCCAGGTTCTGGTAACCACAGCCTTCTCTTGCCCCTTAAGGCCTGGGGGTCTTGCACTGTCCCTTCTGACTTCCCTACATGCTGCCACCTTTGTTATAAGTTGTCCCTTTGTTAAACTCTCTGGCTCCCCAGTGCGCATGCACCCTCGGTTTCCTGCTGCGCCCGACTGAGGCTCGTGCCCGGAGCTGCTTGGCCCCAAGGGGCAGCACCGTGGTGGGCTTCCAGTGCAGGAGACGATCTGCCGGTGGGCCCCCTGGCACTCAGAGCCGACACTGCCCTCCCCCATCTATCTCAGTGATGTGTCACTGCCAGCGCAGGGGCTCCCAGCTCCTCCTCGGGCAGGAGAGCCACCTCCACGTCTATGAGCAGGGCGGGGTGGCTCAGGTAAGGACCCGTCACCCCTCACCTGGGGCCAGCACGAGCTGCTCAGCATTTCTGGTGGGAACCTGCTTTCCAGGCACCGCCATGGGACCTGCAGAGGGAAGAAATGGCCGGGTGGTGGCGTCTCTAAGGAGGCGGGAAGGAGAGTCATCCCCAGACTGACCACGTGGGGGCAGCCGCGGCTCCGGCCGCCACGGGGACACCGGCTGTGCTTGGTGTCCTGCTGCCCCCTAGTGGGTACCCAGAGCACGCGGCCCTTGATTGCTGGAGTGGGGGGTGGGGGGAGCACACTAACCCTCAGGCTGCAGCACAGGGGCAAGGCTCCATGGTCCAGAGCTGGGGACAAGCAGACAGGACAGAGGTAGGAGGTGACCCTGAGCCCCTGGACCTGATCCTGAATCCCCACCCCAATACCTGCAGGTTGCTGGGGTGCACTCCCACCCCCTCCCAGACCTGCCCCATGGGACCCTGGACCTGCTTGAGCTGGAGAGGATGGTCACACGGGGCCTCGGGAGCCCCTACCACCCGGTCTGTGAGCTCATCTGCCTGGAAAACACCCACAGCAGCTCGGGGGGCCGGGTTCTCCCCATCGACTACCTACGCCAGGTAGGCCCTACCCCACTTCTGTGCCCCCCACCCCACCAGCCAGCTCCTGGCTTCCTGTTCCATGGGGCCCCTCTCCGGGGATTAGGTCTCTGACATGGGCCGTGGGTGACCATCGCAGCCAGAAGTGTTGTGGGAGGACATGTGGTCCCAGGCTGCAGATGTGAAGGGCACTATTGCCCCACTTTAGGCCCCAGAACAGAGACCCGTCCCCCACCCCTCCCTCCCAGGGAGCCCAGAGTAGCACCAGCTCGTGCAGGGACCATCCCACTCCCCAGTGTGAGAACCTGAGTGCTAAGTCTCCAGACCTGCCCTTTGCCTGTGAGAAGGGCTGAGAAGGGCTGTGAGAAGGGCTGAGAGCATCTCCTTCACGGAGCAGGGGTGCGGCCTGGGTAGGAGGGGCATCTGCCGCTCTGGCCACAGCCACCGTAGGCGTGAGATGAAACGCTCACCGTCAACCCCCTTTCCTAGAGGACGGCACCCAGATCCAGGCAGAAGATGTGCCTGCTCAGGTCCCAGGCGGCCAAGCTGGTCACCAACCCAGCTCTCTTCACTCTGTACCCCCCACCCCCCACCCCCGCCGTGGCTCCTCCAGGAACCAAACCCCGTGACCTTCTGGAGACCCATCCTCCCTCGGCTCCTGCCCCAAGCCCAGCCCCTCTGACTGTGGCCTGCACTTGGCCCCCAGGTGCGCCTCCTGGCCCAGAGCTGCGGGGTCCGGGTCCACCTGGACGGGGCCCGGCTGATGAACGCTGCGGTGGCTCTGCACGTGCCCCCCGCCCGCATCGTGGAGCACTGTGACTCTGTGTCTCTCTGTTTCTCCAAGGTGGGGAAGCCACCGGCTGCCTCCCAGACACAGGGTGATGGGGGTGCCCACAAGAGGAGTCGGAGCCGGGTGCCTGAGCTCCTATGAGGGCCGCTGCTGGCCCCCGGCCCCTCGAGCCCCAACCTCAGATGGGGCCACGGTGTCTGCCCTTCCCTGTCCCCTTCACATCCCCCTCCCCCCGGGGTGAGAGGACAGAGATGCACACCTGGGGGCGCAGGCACGCAGGACTCTCTCCTCTCTTCCTCCCAGGGCCTGGGCGCACCGGTGGGAGCCCTGGTTGGGGGGCCCAAGGACTTCATCGAAGGAGCCTGGCGCCTCCGGAAAGCCCTGGGCGGGGGGATGCGCCAGGCGGGGGTGCTGGCCGCAGCTGCCCTGGTTGGACTGGCAGACGTGGAGGAGGTGCTGCCGAGGGACCACCAGAACGCTCGGAGATTTGCCCAAGGTGCCCGGACCTCATGGCCCCTCCCTCACTTCCTTTTGCTCCCGGAAGCGTGCCCTGGGGGTCCCCTGCAGCGGGACCCAAATCCCCAGCAGGGCCACATCCTTCTGATTCTAGAACACGAGGGTTAAGCCACCGAGCCGTGACGGGTCGGGCCCCGGGGCCGAGGGTGGTTTCCCAGACCACGGTGATGCGGGGCCTGTACCACTAAACCCTCCACGGGGGTCAGGAATTCTCATTTCCTGCTGGATCCGGCAGAGTGGAGCCTCTAACTTGGGCCTTACGTTTCCTAATTGAGTCCTCGAAACAGCCCCTTCGTGTCCCCACTTGAAAGAGGAGTAAACTGAGGCCCAGAAAGGTTAACCGATCCGTCCAAGGTCACGCAGCTACAAAAAGGTAGTGCAGCCAAGTCCGTGTCAGGATTCAGGGTCTCTCTTTGCCCCACTACCGTCGGGCTGCCCTCTGCCTTTCCCGGGGCGACAGGGCCGGACGGTGGAGACGGTGGTGGGGTCCTGGGGTCGGGCTCCACTCACCACGGGACCTGGGCCCAGGGCTCCAGGAGCTGGCGTCCCCTATCTGCTCCGTGGATCTCGCCGCTGTGGAGACGAACATGGTGATGGTGACAGTGGACGGGCTGCCGCCCCAGGAGCTCTGCCGGCATCTGCAGGCCGTGAGCGCTGACGAGGTGGCGCAGACCGGCCGCGCGGTGCGCGTGCTGCTGTTCCCCTGGACCGGGCGGTCAGTGCGCGCCGTGTGGCACCGCGACGTCTCCGCACGGGACACCGAGCTGGCGCTGAGGAAGTGGGGGTTCGTGCTGAAGCAGCTGGGGGCCCTGAGGACGGGGTGACCGGCCCCTGGGCCCCAGCCGGGCTCCAGGCGGGGAGTGGCGGTGTCCCGAGGGAGCAGGTGGCAGGAGAGGCAGTAAAAGGACACCCCGTTTCCCCCTTGTCTCCCTGGACTTCCCACGCCCGGGGCGAAACCTTCCTCTGGCACTCATTCAGCAAGCCCGGAGCGCCTCCTGTGTCGGGAACGGGGACAGGGATGGGGCGCCACGGATGCCGATAGGAGGGACCCCATTCCAGCCCCCCACCAGAGCCCAGGAAGCAGCCAGGGCAGGGCCTCTGCTCCCCGTGCACAGAAGAGGAAGCGGCCCCAAGCCATCTGCTCAGAGTCACGCAGCAAATGAGCGTGTCCTGTGGTCGTACTCGGGGACCCAGGGGGGAAAGGTGATAGGAAAATCAGAAAGGGACAGCCGGGCGCTAGATGGCAAAGAGCAGTAACTCCCATGTCGGGGGGCTGGGCTTTAGCCTGTATTCATCTCTATGCATTTTCCTTTTTTAAAAATAAAACTTCTGGGGCGCCTGGGTGCCTCAGTCGGTTGAGCATCAGACTTCTGCTCAGGTCACGATCTCACGGTTTGTGAGTTCGAGCCCCACGTCGTGCTCTGTGCTTACGGCTCGGAGCCTGGAGCCTGCTTCCGATTCTGTCTCTCTCTGTGCCCCTCCCCTGCTCATGCTCTGCCCCTCTCTCTCTCTCAAAAATAAATAAACATTAAAAAAAATAAAATAAGTCAAATCTCCTGCTTACAAAAGAATATGTCTTTACTGTAAAGAATTTGGGATCGGATCTCGTTTTTTAGCAACTCCGGGGGTAATTTGGGCCCAGCTACAGACAGGGAGGCAAACCCTTGCACCCCCCGCTCCCCAGGGAACCGCAGGAGAGGTCAAGTTAGAGCCTCACAAGCTGAGAAGACCTGCTGGCAAAGCCCCCCCCCACCCCGCCCCGCCCCCATCCAGGATCTGGCGTGAGGCGGGGGTCCTCTCCCGCCTGTGCTGACCTGAAGGGAAGGAGCTTTGCTGGGTTTGCAGAAGGCATCTCTGGATGGACAGACACAGACACACAAACACACAGCTGGTAACAAGGTTATTGCCCTCGCACTCTTCATGAGCCACACGCGTGTGTTATTTATTCTGCAAAAATTTTTCAGAGAGAAAAACAAGGCTCATCTGCACGTAGCATGAACTGATTTATTTGAGGACAAGTGGGCACACCGTTGCTACCTGGAACGGTAAATGCTAACGCACACACAGGAAGGGAAGCCCTCAGTGGGAGCCCCCAGCGGTGCAGCCCCGAAGGCCCCAAGGAGCTTCCTGTAACCTTTGGAGCGATAAAGGGAGGCTGGGGGAGGGGAAGACAGAGACCAGAGAGGCCGCCATCCCCCGCCCCCACCCCCACACACATCCCAGACTCTGGAAGGTCCTGAACCCCAAATGGGGCTGTCTGAGGCTTCAGGGACCCTTCTCCTCGGGGTCTCCCGCCTTCTCTACCTACAGGAGAGTGAGCGTGTCTCGTGTCTCCCGATGACCCAGGGTCTGCGCGCTGAGCCCCACCCACCTCCGTTCGGGAAGCCGGAGGCGCCGAAAGTTCTGGGCCCTGGTTTCTGCCGCTCTGGGTCACCTCACCACCTGCCACGGCTCCCCCACCCCCAACGGGACTTCGGCACCTGCTTGTTTGGGACCCCCAGACATCCCACAGGGAGCTGCAGATGGGAGGAGTGGGGTCCCGGAGTACCAGCCCGTCGGAAGCGGCAGCCCCACCAGGCCCGAGAACAAGGGGGCACAGGTGCATCCAGCCCACTCAGAGCCCTCTGCAAATCCCAGGGGGCTCCCAGGCACCCCTCTTCAGTATCCTCCCCACCAACGCCTGCCCTTGAAGACCAGCGGACAGAACTTAGCCTAGGGGTCCACCTGTCTGTAAGGGCATCTGGCTCTGCCATTTGCTCCGGGATGGTCGGGGCCTCAGACTTCCCTTCTGTAAAATGGGTGAATGGCAACTCATGTGAAGGGTACCCCGAGAACCTCACAGGCAGACGAGCAGGCGGCCCTCCACATGGAGCCTGACTCAGTGGGTGTTCAAGGGGTAGTTGCTTTGCTCTCAAACTCACCCCTCCCCAGGTCAAATGGTAGCTTCTGCGCCTGAGCCAGGGCCCTGGGAATGAGGACAGATGGCTCACCAGGACTGGCGGAGGAGGGCCAGCGCAGGCCCTGCCCGCGAGACGCCAGGGGGCCCACTGAGCACCCCCGCCCCGGCCCCACTGACGATCTCGGGCCACTTGCTGTCTCTTGCTGGGAGCCCTTCAACTCATGCCTGAGAGGAGGCCAAACCAGCTAGCCCTTAAAGGGCACAAACCGCGCACGGGAGGCCCCCAAACATCTGGCTTTGCCAAGCAAGAGGAGACCGGATCCTTGGCTCTGCCCCCAGCCCCCTGCCCCACCTCCAGGGGTGCCCTCCCAGCCAGAGCTCCAGCCAGGCCTAGGCATGCGAAGGGAAACTGAGCCCCTCTCCCTGCCGCCACTCGCCCCTCTGAGACTCAGATGACCACGGAGTGGGGGACACCTGGCTGCCGGCTCAGGCTGAGGGCTCCGGCCGCTGTGAGCAGGGGGAGGCCGCTGAGTGCCTTCGAGGTGCAACAGCCCCAGACCGGGGCTGCTGACCAGCCGAAGCTGATGCGGACGTCCGGGGGCCGTACTTGTGGGCAGTCTCAGGGAAGGCCAGGTGCGAGTAGCTGGTGTAGATGCTGACCCCCACCAGGGTCAGGGCACCTGGGGGAGGGGGCAGGGGGACCACTCCGCGGGGCTGCCCGCTGGGGCAGCTGCCTAACCAGGTCCTGGCCAAGGCGGTCCTGCAGACACGGCCTCGGAGCCGCTGTCCACTGGCCTTTGGGGGAAGCGGAGGCTCCTATCCAGTCCCCGAACTCACCCCACAAAACCCCTTACAAACAGCACCACCTACACCCCAGCAACGGTCCCGACTCACATAAACCATCTCTGTATCCCAGCACCCTCCTGTATTCCCCGGAGTCCCCAACACACACACACACACACACACACACACACACACACACACACAGCTGGTGACCTCTACTGGGAGTCGGGGGCTCCAGAGCTCTGACCAGGCCCCCTCTTCCTTGCACATCCCCCCGCTTCATTGGGTTACCCCCTCCTCTCCTTCTGGCCCTAGCCTAAGTGTCCGGCCTCTGCAGGCCCTCTCCCCGCCCCCAAGGTCTCCGATCCAGGCCCTGCCTGCCTGATCCCATCACCCCGTCCTCCCCTGAAGCGAACACCCTCCTCCCTCTGACACGCCGACTTTGCACAGGGTGCCGGGTGCAGTGACCCTGTGCCCAGAGGTTCTGGGACAAGCTAAGAGTTGGGCACTGGGACATTTTCCTGTTCACCCCGAGTCGGAAGGACCAGCCCAGAGAAGCACCCCGTGTCCCACAGCTGCAGGCTGAGCCTACCCTTTGTGCCAACTGTAGGGAAAGCTGGAGGGGGGGGGGGGTCCTGACGCCCTCCACAGGCACTTCCTGGCACAGGGTTCCCTCTGGACTCTGCCCAGCCAAGGGCAGGAGGCTGACCGGAGCTGATCTGGATCTCACTGGGGCTCAGAGAAGGGGCGTAGTCCTGGGGTCCCCATATCGCCTGACTCTGTCCCAGCCCTCTGTGATCCCTCGCTTGACCGAAGATGGGAAGGAGAAAGGCAGGACTCACGGCCACCAGACTAGGGCTGGGCAGAGCCGCAGCACAAGTTTTGGATTCAATTTGGGGAAGGACGTGAAGCCCCCTGGAGGGGGCCCTGGAACTGGGTTCACCACCCCGCAGCAGGGCTGGCGAACGGCCGCTCTCAGGCTCCCGCGGGAGCTCTCACGCAGCGGGAGTCCCCAAAACAGAGGTGTCCGTCTCAGCCTGTGGCGCTCAGAGCTCCCGACCAGGCCACCCAGGCTGCCCACTGGCTGCCTCCGTCCAGCCCGGCAGAGGAGGGGACGCGGTGTAAGCTCTGGAGCCTGACTCCCCGCCTGGAACAACCCCCCCACCCTGTCTCCCGGCCCCGGGGACGGGGACAGCAGCTCCAGCTCCTGCCAGACCACTCTCTGAGCCGCTGACCTCCCTCCACCCCTGGCCGGCAACGGAGCCTCAAGCTGGGCAGTGGCAGAACTCATGCTCCTGTCTCGGGGGTGGGGGGGGCACCCCGTCCGGCTGGGTGTTCGCCCCCGACCCCTCTGTCCCTCCTCCTCTTATGGCGCTGATGGTGGGGGTAGGCGTGGGGCAAACTGGCCTCAGGCAGGTCCCCTCGGGGTGACATTCCTGTCCCTGAGCCCCTACAGCTAGTGTGTCTGCCACGTGGACGGGCTCCTGTCAATGATGTCAGCTGACCTGTTTCCAAGGAGCCCCCCCCCCAACCCTGCAAGGAGAGCAGTGGTGCAGCCAGACTGGACCCTGGGCGAGGGGAGCACATGAGGCGTTGTTCTTTGAAGCAGGTTCTCCCTCCACCCACTGGCCAGCGCCCCTGGTTCTGAGATCCTAACGCCAAGGTTTCCCGGATACCGTTCCACTCTCTTACTCCTCTCACTGGCTTCCCAAGGTCCTCTTGATTGGATCTGGGCCCACACAGCCGGTCTCTGGGGTCAGGCCACAGCTGATTTCTCCCGCTTTCGTTCTCTAAAGCACACGCACGCCCAGGCTCCTGGTCCCCCAGTCTCTTGGCTCCAGGCAAGCCCGCCTAGTCCGTCTTGACCAAGGCCTCCCACAGGGCACAGCATCCCCTGGGGAGGAGGGGGGCCTGCCCAAGAGGGAGCCCCAGGCCCACATGGTCTGGGTCTCAAGTGCCATGGCCCTGACAGTAGAGCTGGCCCGGATGCCAGACTTGGCTCAGACCTCACCCCCGACAGCACAGGCCACTGAGGACTGACCCCGAGGAGCCCCAGCCCACCATCAGTGACCTCCAGCCTTGGGCTTCTGGGGGCACCGGCTGGCTGCCAGGGGCAGACGGCACCAAAAAGCAGTGAAGCTTCCTGCCGACCTTGGTGAATCCTTGACCGTCTCAGCTGGAGGCTGGGACCACAGAGAGGCCTCGGCTGCACCCCTGCGGGAGTGCCTGGCCCGGTGCCCAGCAGAGTCTAGATGAATGTCAGCTGATGAACTGTCACCAGTCATCGTCAGGGCTAGGCTGGGGTCACTGCCAAGGACTGTGAGGCCCCTTTTCACCTGTCTTAATGCCTGGCCCTGCCCACTCTCCCTCCTCCTACCAGGCCAGTCTGGGAAGGAGAACAGGTAGGGGTCAGCCCCTGCCCTTCCTGCGGGTCTAGTAGGGCAGGTCCTGGGGTCGCCTCGGGGAGTCTCATGCCTCCCATGCCTAGAAGCTCAACCTCGGGGCTCCTCCGTCCCTCGATCTAGGCCCACAGCCAGAACCCCTGCCCCTGTCCCTACTATAAAGGCCTCTACCCCCTGCCCCCGCCCCTATCAAGGCTGCTGCCACCCAAGGTGCCTTTGCCTGCTGCTGCTGGATCCCCAGGGTGGGCCGAGGCTCAGCACAACCGATGGGAGCAGGGAAAGGGTGGCAGGAGGGGGGGCACGCCCCCCCCAGGACCCATGGCCCCCAGGACTCACCTCCCAGCAAGAAGTAGCAGCTGGCGGAGAGCAGCAGAAGGACGCTCTGTGCCAAGGAACCGAAGAGGCCGCAGACCCAGCCGCACACGACAAGGACGAGGCTCAGGGGCAAGACCACCATGACAGCTCGGTGGAGGGCTGCCAGGAGCGGGGGCTCAGGGTGCGGGCGGGGATGCGGACCGACCCCCCCAGGGCAGATCCGGGTGAGCGCTTCAGAGTCCTGCCGGCCTGGAGGTCTGCCTTCACAGGACAGTCTCACCTGGAGACTGGGGAAGGGACGGGCGTGACTCGGGCCCAGGACTCACAGACGGGGCGCTGCTCCGAGGTGGAGGCATCCGGGCTCTCGCCGGCAAAGGGGTGGCTCAGGGGGACGCAGCTGTTTTGCCCTGCAAAGCAGAAAGGACGCGAAACCTGGTGGGCTGGACACCTGCCGGGCCACCACCCACCCTGGGTTCCTCTGAGATGGGTGGGCCCGTGGGCACGCGGCGAGGTTCCTGCCAGAACCCAGTGGGCCGACCAGTGGCCCCGGAGCCCCGTCAGATTCTCTCCTGGGCCCCAGAGCTGTGGCTCCAAATGGGTTTGGAGGGTTTAAGACCTTGTGTTTTGTTTCTACAACATACACACGATACCTACACGGATGCCTGTCTACAGTTTCACACCGCCCTCAACCTTAAGCCCGGGGCCGTGTGCGTGCTCACATGTGGCTTTGTCTGGACAGGAAAAGGTGCAGGTCATGTGGTGTCTGACTCCTGCACACACGTGCACACGCGCCCACGTTTGGAAACACACGGGCACACGCACGCGCACACAGTCACACACACAGAGATGCTCACACGTTGATTCACACGCACAGGGACACATGCTCACCACACACATTTACGTGCACACACGCTTGCACTCACACTGACATATGCACACACGTTCGCACCCTCTCACAGATCCTGCTGACCCCCAGGGCTGGTTCTGTGCAGGGGAAGCCCCCCGGGGGGGGGGGGGTGGGAATGCCCTCCTCTCTCTGGACCTGGCAGCATCTATACAGGTCTGAAATGCATGTGGCTCTCCTGTTTTGTGCCCGTGTGCATGTCAGACGATCAGGTGGGGGCAGCGGTGTGTGTGTAGAGAGATGGGGGGGGGGGTGTCAGCCCAGAGCCCTGGCTGTGCCAGGCTCAACCCTGGGGACAGCAATCAAGACACGGCTGGTGGTCACCTTCCCAGGGTGCCTTCCCAGGGGCCCCACACCCCTTGGTGAGGAGGAACCGCAGAGTGGTCCCTGGGTGCCCCGTCCCTGCCTCTGCCCCCTCCTTCCTGCCGCCGCCCCCCACCCAGCTTGCATCCTGAGAAGCATCATTCTCTGCCCCTCCGGCAACGGCAACGACTTGCAGGCTGAGCAAGGACAAGGTCAGGCATCAGCCAGCAGCAGAGCTCACTGAGAGCCTGGGGCTGACCGGTCATCTGTCAAGTATGTGCCTCGGCTCCTAACACAAGACACCCCACCCCCACCCGGACACACACACCAGGGCCGGCAGGGGACTGGCCACGGCTCCTGCTCCCCAGGCTCTTGGGTCCTTAAGGGGTCTGGCAACACCCCCACCCCCCAACACTTTCATTTCCCGCGCCTGCTCTGGTAGCCCGACTGTCACCACCCAGCCAGTTCTGGGAGGGGACGGAGGTGGGGGCTACGGGGGCGCCACCCTGGCCGCGCCCTCTGCGCCCCGGGCCCGCCGCCCCGTCGTACCTTCGCAGACGCGCCAGAGCCCGAGTGCCAGGACCGCCGCGCGGCGCGCCCCGTGCGGTTGCCCGCGTCCGCCACCTCCAGGACGTACCGGTAGTCGCTGGCCACGGCGGCCGCCAGCAGCGCGAAGCTGAGCAGCGCGCCCAGCCGGGCCATGCGGGGCTCGGGGTGCAGGGTCCCGGGGAGCGGGGAGGGCCGCGGGAGTGGGAGAGTGCGGGGGGCGATGGGGAGTGGGGGAGCCCGGCCGGGCAGGGGGCGCCCAGGATTTGGTGAGCCGGGCCGGGGAGTAGGGGGGCAGGGTTGGGGGGACGCGGGGAGCCAGGGCGGGGAGGGACGCCTGCGATTTGGGGAGCGGGCCGGGGTCAGGGTTGGGCGCGGGGAGCTGGGGCGCGCACGCCGGTGCGTCTGCTCTGAGCCTCTTCGGGACGCGGCGCCCCCTTTTCTGCCTGCGCGCTGGCCTCGCGATACGCCTCCCCCACCCCACCCCCCACCAGGTTCGCAGGAGAATCGGTCCCACCTCTCGGCGATGGCGATCGCAGAGCTGGGCCCCAGGGGACAGAACGAAGTCTCAGAGCGGCAGGTAGCGCCGCTGCAGACCTGGGTTCAAATCCCAGCGAACCGAGGGGCCGGCCGCTGGACTGGATCCCGGGACAAATGTCTTAATCGCTCTAAACCTTTGAGTTTTCAGCCTCCAAACGGCCGGGCCGAGGAGGAGGAAGGGTGGGGCCTGCGTCGTCCCAGGAGGGGGCTCAGCAGGCAGCTGACAGCCTGAATGGTGGGAGGCAGCCGCCCCTGGCTGGGGCACTTGGCCGCTGGCTGGCCCTGCGGTCCTGGTCTTAATCGGTCTCCGACTAACCAGAGGGATCCGGTGAAGCGGGTGGGTGGGCAAAGGGCCTAGGCAGGCTGGCGAGGGGGCCGCAGGAGGGTGAAGGCTTGCTTCCAGTTAGCTTCTAATTACAAATGTCACAGGGGGCAGGGCCCAGCTCTGCCTGTCCCTCACTCAGCAAACATGGAGAGGCACCTTCTAGGACACGGTCAGACGCTGTGGGTGGGAAGCAGGGGAGTCTCAAAGGGCCCCCACCCAGGAGCAGGCAATGACTTGCATGGTAGGGAGGGGGCTCTCTTGGGTGCAATTGTGGGTGATGGGGGGGGGGCCTCCTCTCTGGGCCCCTGGATGGTGGGTGGCTGCCCCACAGGGCCGGGCAGAGCCTGCAGAGACAGGGTCCGAGGCTGACGTCCACATCGTCACTGAATGTGGCCCTTCTCGGACCAAGCAGCTTCATGACCCAGGGTCACCCAGGCTCTCGTTTCTGAATGTTCCAGCCCCTTTTCCTCCACTAGGTTTGAGGAATGCAGTCAGGAAGCAGTCATTGAGACACCACCTCAAGCAGCATTCAGAGCCCATGGAATCATTTGGGGTTCCTGCAGGCTGTGCACCTTTCCAAGGCTGGGTTGGGGCACAGAGCAGGCCTAGGGGCTTCCCAGCTGTGGCAGTGTGGGTGCCCCCGCCCTGCTCTGAAGCTGGAGAGTACCTGGGGGGGGGGGGGGCTTCCCTCTCAGGGGGCATTGGGCCTGGCAGGTGAAAGAATTCAGCAAACACAAAGCAGGTGTTCTGGGCGAGACAGGCATCTGCAAAGCAGGAGGTGAGAAGGGCTGGGAGCACGGAGGTGGGGCTTGCGGGGCAAAAGGGTGACTAGTGACCCTAACGTTTACCTATAAGGTGACAAGGACCAAGATTGCTTCAGTTGGCTCAAAGCCCTCCTGTGGGCTCGAAGGACGAATCTAGAGACGGGGAGAACCGGGGAGCCCCTCTCTGGCTGTGTGCTCTACACGTTCCTTCCCAGTGACGCCCGCTGTTCAGCCAGAGCTGGTTTCGAAGGGTCTTCTTTGCACCCCCATAAAACTTAAACAGGATTCTGCTGTCAGGGCCAGGGCCAGCACTGCTTGAGGCCACTGCTCCCACAGGGCCACGCAGCTCTGTGCAGAATAGACAAGTATTCCCCCCCCACACCGCAGTGCAGACGGCCAGGCTAGCTAGTCTACGCCTCACTGCTTTCAAGTTCAGTGTTTTTAAACCCAACGTGACTAGATTGTCCCCCAGGCAGTAAGCACGGGCCCTCGAGGGGCTACTTTGATGAATTCCCCCAGTCTCTGTCCTTGGGATGGACCCAAATTATACCCTAGCCTGGCTCTGGAAAAGTGCCACTTTTCAGAGTGACCCCCCCCCCCCCCCGCCGTTTTCACCGTTCATCCGTCTTCCATCAACTCTTAACTCATGATTAGAGCTGTCGGCGGGCCACCTGGCAGGCACCACGCCCCTCTCCAGGACATCGCCACCAAAATCAGGGACAGGTGGGACCTGGCCCTAAGTGGGAGGCAGCCAGCCACATACCTAGTCAGTCTCATCCCCGGGGACTGACAGACCTATGAAGGGCTCCTCACAACCAGCTGGGACTTGCCAGCATCTGTCCATCTGTGAGCCTGGTCACCTCTGATGGAGCTTTGCTAACAGGGAAACAGGAAGGTGCCACTGGTGCCCCATCACAGGATGCACCTGCAGTCTCCAGAACGTATGCTTCTGTTCCCTCTGCCTGGCACACCTTTCCCTTCTTTGGTGGGAGGCTGCCTGGCAGCCTCCTCCTTGCTCCCGGACAGACAGCTCAGTTCTTTATCTCCACCCAATGCAGAGTTCATGGTCTTCTCAGCCTCCACACCATACGGCCGTTTGTTGGCCTTGGTCTTCCCGAGTTCCCTGCAGGAGACGAGTCCTCTCTGGCCTTCGTTCAGTTCCTGGACGTAGCAGGCGCACACAGCAGATGCACGGGCATCCGAGTGAACGAGTGGGTACACGTGACCACCGTGAGATCAGGTGGAAAATAACCACAGAGAAGTCAAGGCCCCAGTTTGGCTGGTCAGCTGAAAACGGGCTCAAAATCTGTAGGCTGAGCCCAGGGGTGAGGAAAGCTCTGGCTCAGCTGCTCTGCTCTAAGGGCGAGACTCACCCTGGCTGGGCCCAGACAAGAAAACCCTTTGTGCCGGCAACACTGGTTCACAGCAAGCTGAGCTGCACAACAGAGCCTTCTTTTCTTTCCAATTTTTATCAAGAGAGAGGAAGAGAGAGCACACGCGAGAGCGGGGGGAGGGGCAGAGAGAGAGAATCCCAAGCAGGATCCCCATGGCGAGTGGGTGAGTGCGGAGCCCGATGCAGGGCCTGAACTGTGAGGTCACGACCTGAGCCGGAAACCAAGAGTCGGAAGCTTGACTGAACCACCCAGGCGTCCCAACAGTAAAGATGCTGAAAGCAAGTACAGACATTTTACTGTAGTTACAACGGGACAAAGTGGGTGAAGGGTATACATGGGGCCCCTTCGTACTATCTTTTCAAGCTCCCATGAATCTTCGTTCAAATTTTTAAAAACGTTGTACTGGATCAACGGAAACCCTGGGGAGGCAGGTTTCGGTTCCGTAGAACGAAGGCCTTTTCGACAAAGTCTGAAAAATGGATTTCAAGATAGGCCTCAGCCCCCAGAGTCAGGCGGTTGACCCCGGCCACACCTGAAAGGCCGGGCAGCATCATGAATCAGGGAGGGCCCACCTCTGGGGCCAGGATGCCTGGGTTCAAGCCTTACCCCTAATACTTACTAGTTGTACCATCGTGGATAAGCTTTGCCTCTTTGCAAGTCTACACACACACACACACACACACACACACACACACACAATGCAGGTAAGATTACAGGAGGCTTCAGAGGCGATTTTGAGGTATTTTCAAGGGCAATCTGCAAAGAATGGTCAGCACCCCAAAGGGGTGCCGACCTGCAGACAGTGGCAAGTGGCTCCGTACTTGGCGGGTCACTTTTGGTCAGGCCGGTCCTCTTCACAGTGCTGGGGCAGGTGGACGATTCGGATTCCCGAGGCAGACTGCAGGCCTCTAACCGCTAAATCACCCCATCTACCTGACAACCCACCATCCACGCTGAGCGTGGAGCCTGCCTAAGATTCTCTCTCTGTCCCTCTCCCCACTTGCGCTCTCTAAAGAAAGATTAAAAACAAAAACAAAAGACAGAAAATACATTTGTAGACGTGCAAATGCGGGAGGCACTGAGGGTCAGGCTCCAGCACGGTCCCGGCCCACAGCACAGCCCGACAAAGCCAAGAACTGCATCGCTGCCCGCCATGCAAAGGGCCAGCTTCTCTACAAAGCCAACCTGTAAGGACCAGTTATTAAGGTGAAGTATCCACTTACAGACTGGCACAAATAACCAAAAATAAGCAACTCAGAGGAGTATAGAGGCTAGAATGCTTTCTCCCCCAACAAAACTACTGCCAATAAATATTCTCCAAGATTGAAGGGAAAAGCACACTTTACTCAACCACTGAGATGTGGGGCGCCTGGGGGGCTCGGTTGGTTGAGCGTCCGACTTCAGCTCAGCTCATGACCTCATGGTTTGTGAGTTCGAGCCCCACGTTGGGCTCTGTGCTGACAGCTGGGAGCCTGGAGCCTGCTTTGGATTCTGTGTCTCCCTCTCTCTGCCCCTCCCCTGCTCGTGCTCTGTCTCTCTCTCTCTCAAGAATAAAAAGTAAACATTAAACAAATTTTTAAGAAGAAAAAGAAGCCGGAGATGCATCTCGCATAGCTGGTTTACACCTGGAATGGGTCCAGACGACACGCACAAGTGGGCCTTGTGGCCCAGGGCCGGCTTTGTGTCTGCCAAGGCTCAGCCCTTCCCCACACCCGTGTGGGCGGGAAGCAGCAGTTGGCAGGCTAGGGAACCACAACAAAAACCCAACAAGACTTTAAAAACCCAGGAGGAGACCCTGAAATGAAGTGTTTGAAATGAAGTCGTTTTTATTTTTCAGAAATGGCGGGATGACCTCCAACTGGGCCGAAACAACCCACCCTGCAGCTCCATTTCAGAGGGAGAAACGAAATCCGTCCCTGTAACTGCTGTGTGAGCCTCTGGGAGGACAGCAGGGAGAACCGGTGTGGAGACGACGACGTGGACGGGACATGGGTGTGCGGGAGCGAGAAGCGGCAACGGAGACTCGGCCGACCAGGGCCGACGGATCACCCGCAGTGGCCACCAAGTCCCCACACGTCTGAGGCGAGTTCCTGAGCCACTGCCCGGTGCTCGGGGAGGGAGAACCGGCGTGCGGCTGACGACTCAGTCGGGCTGTCTAGTGGCGAAGCAATTTCATAAACGACAATTTCTGCTACCCACCTCCTGCTACCTTGCTCTGTCTCCAGATCGACCGGAGGTTCACCCTGTTTGCCCAATGACTTGGGACGGCTTTGTGCTCACTTAATTGTAGTTTGTGACGTTCTGTGAAGTAACAATTCAAACAAAGTAAGAAAAGGACATTGCAGAACCTCAGAAGCTGAGGAATGCGTCTCACACAGACATCATGACACGAGAAAGCCAGCCCAGGCAGCACAGGTTTCATGACCCCACGTTAGATGAAGACACCACAGCTCAGGTTCAACGAGCGCAGGGACCAGACCCCCTGGAGGGCGGCCTGTGCGAGGGCACCGTGGCCGGGGCCCGAGGGAGCACCCCGACTGCCATGCTCATCACCACTGCTCCAACTTGTACATCACATCACCCAGTTGACGGTCTTGTAAAAGACTGCAAACAATATAAACAAGTTCCCTATAAAAACAAGTTTCCCCCCAAAGAGAGGCCCGATCCACCTTTTAGATCATCGATCCCATTGCCTTCCTTGAGGAGGGTTCACATTAGAAAGACACAGGTGCCCTGTCAGCCACCTGAGCCACGTCATGAACAGGAAGCAGCTGTTTGCAGAGGCCCGGGAACACAAAGACCAGGAAACTCCTTCCACGGGTTTCTCGTCCCACCCTGCCTGTCCCCAGCCGTGTGACGGCTCCTCCAGAGCAGGGAGCCAGGCCTCTAGAAAATGCACTGTCTCGCATCAAGGACCTCTTCCTCACCCGTTTTAGAGAAATGTCACAACCTTGTGGTGTGCCTATGGTGCCCACTGGAGGTGAAGGGATATCATGGCTTCACAATCAAGACCTCTGCCCTCCCCCACCGCACTCCTGCCGTCTGGGCTTCTGTCACACCTCGAGGCCCGAGGCAGTCTGGGGTTGAATTCCACCAGCTCCCCCGGTATGAACTTGAAGATTACCAAGTGACGAGACAGGCGAGGGAGCCCCTTCCCACACTCGGCACCTTCAGAGCTTTGGCAGGGGTGGGATTTTGTATAATCCGCTCTGGAGTATGGGAGGCCAGTGCAGTACCACAGACCTGACGGGGGAAAAGGAAGGCCGCACGACTTGTCGCATCCAGGTGAGGTGACACGGAGTGCTGACCACACGAGACACGCGCGCTAGAAACTTAGATTATTACACAAATAACATCTAAAATGGTCTCCTTCGCTCTCCGTTTGTCCAGTCACAACAGACCCACAGTAGCATTCAGGCATCAAATCTCAGGCTCCACAGCTAGTCAGCCTGAAGCCCAGATGTTTCCCTGTGAAAGGGCTCTGCCCACGAGAACACTCTTCTCACCCGGTCACCCTGGGAAGTCCAGGAACCAACAGCCCAGAAACTACCGAAGAAAAAAGAGAGAGAGAGAGAGACTCAGTTACTGAGCTCAGCAGCACCGGCTGCCCAAAGAGGAGCCCCCGGCACCACTTGCAAGAAAAAAACAAAAGCTTAGCTTAAATATTCTAATTTCAAAACGTGGACGTCCTTTCCTAAGGCGCGGTTAAAGGGCCCCGGAAGAGCCGGTCACTCCGGGGCGCGTGCGTGGGCAGCCGCGCTCCGCTCCGGGCCCAGCGTGGTGGCCGGGGGTCACTCCAGGGCCGCCAGCTGCTCAATGGCACAGCGCACTCTCTTTGCAGTCTCTTCAAATTCTTTCTGTTTATGGTTGGTTTCCTTTGCCTGGAAAAAAAAAAAAAAAAAAAAAAGGCCACGTGAACCTGAACTGAGCTTCCCAATCACACCCTGCAGGCAAGATCAAAAGGGGAAAATAAGGAAGCATTTACCGAGCACCTAAGTAAATCGGGTGCTGTGCCAGGGTGGGGACACCCAGCCATACGGGGTGAACGTGCTGATTCAACTCAAGGGCCTGTCATTTAAACTGCACCCCAATAATTATAACAGACGACATTTGCGCAAGCACCATGCCACCTGCTTCACACACACGAACTGCTTTATTGTTCAGCGTCCCCGTGAGGCAGGCGTATCATTATTTCCATCATACAGATGAGGAAACCGAGGGCCAGCGACGTGTCCAACCGTCTGTGGAAGGGCCCTGCTCTCGACCAGCACCCTGCACGGCTTCCGAAGCTCCCCCAGGTGAAGTCCAGAGCCCTCTCCTTGTCCACTCAGAGACACTGCTGAACATCAGCTTTCTCCTTAAAACAGAAGAACTTCTTTTGCCGCCAGGCGCTCCCGGAACCTGCCTTCCGACCTTGTCATTCCCCTAAGCGTTCTCTCCAGGAGAACAAATGCCGACCTCATTAGCAGATCCAGGGACATTTTCCCCTACCCTAATCTGTGTTCTCCTGGGCTTCTCTGACACATTAAAAACGAACAGACCTTTATTGGGTTGAATTTGTTTTCTAGGGGCAGCTGCCTCTTGATTTCAGCTCAGGTATGATCCCACGACCATGGGAGTACTCTGCGTGGAGCCTGGAGCCTGCTTAAGATTCTCTCTCCCTCTCTCCCCTTCTGCCCCTCTCCTCCACTTGCACGCATGACCTCTTAAAATATATATATATATTGTTGTCTAATTAGAGGCTAACTTAAAACAAAAAAATTACTTTTCAAGGGGCCCCTGGGTGGCTCGGTCGGTTAAGCCTCTGACTTAGGCTCAGGTCACGATCTTGCGTTCATGGGTTCAAGCCCCACGTCAGGCTCTGTGCTGACAGCTCCAAGCCTGGAGCCTGCTTCTGATTCTGAGTCTTCCTCTCTCTCTGCCCCTCCCCTGCTCACACTCTGTCTCTCTCTCAAATATAAATAAGAATTAAAAAGAATTACTTTTCAATATGTACTTTTTTGGATATCTTACTATTGCTGCATGTATAAGGCTAAAATTACTAATTAAAAAATTACTTAAAAAAATAAGATTTAACATGAAAAAGGGAAAACAGCACATGACAAGAAACAGTGTGCCTAGTAATGGAGCCTCGTCTTTACTGACAATGGAAAGATGACAATGGCTTTTTTTTTGTTGTTTTTAAAGTAATCTCTACACCCAATATGAGGCTCAAACTCATGACCTACACACATCAAGAGTTGCACACTGTCCCGACTGAGCCAGCCAGGCGCCTGGCCCATGGCCTTGCAAAATATATTTTTTATTTACTTTCTTCTTCTCTTTCAAAAAAGCCTAAAATTAATTAAGCCCCTATGTACACAATCTGTAATTTAACCACGACAACACGGAGGTCAACATCTCCATTTTATCTATTTTCTTAATAAAGGTGGATCGAAGCAAAATTCAGAAACTCACTATGAAAAACACAATAAGGGGCACCAGGCTGGCTCAGTCGGTTAAGCGTCCAACTTCGGCTCAGGTCACGATCTCGCGGTTCCTGAGTTTGAGCCCCTCGTCAGACTCTGTGCTGACAGCTCAGAACCTGGAGCCTGCTTCGGATTCTGTCTCCCTCTCGCTCTGCCCCTCCCCAACTTGCGCTCTGTCTCTCTCAAAAATAAACATTAAAAAAATTATTAAAAAAATAAGTAAGTTAAAAAAAAGCATATTAAAACTCACTGAGCACACATGTGCTATCTGGAGCTTAGGACCCCTTTTTCCTTCCTCTCGTGCCTCACTTTATCCTCACTGTTGGTGCCCACAAACTCAAGCCTGGCACTTCTCTGCTGCTCCCATATGAAGTTCGTCCCCTGAACAGATTTATTTTCTAATTGGTTCCACTTTATTTCATTTTTCTCTAAATGCAGAGGTGGCCATGCAGCAGCAGAAAACGAGTCACAGGGCATGTGGCGTGCTCCCAAGTTAGCCCCCCGACAGCCCCGGCCGTCTACCGATGCAGCACGCGTTCTGTGCGTCGGGACCCGGATGGGCTGCTCATCGGTGATCCCGTCACGCTGCCTGGCGTCTCACATTTAAATCTGGGGCCTCAGAAATCCACAGCCTCACAGCAAACATTTGTCCCTTCGGTATTCGTGTAACCCAAAACAATTATTCCATCGTGTTCTTTTGCCAGAACGTCTGGCAATCACATAACCGATTTAATAAATCATTCAAAGTTTCAGCCTCCAACCTTATTTACCCCTACAAAACATGAGGTTTGCGTGCCAGCCCGCCTCCAGGAGGGCGGTACCCTAGAGTGCCCACCTGGGTGCTCCAGGGCGAAGCAGACAGGCCTCTGGTGATGCCGGTCCCCTGCACTTGGCTCTGACTCGACGTGACCATCCATTCACATGGAAACGTGCATGGGGACCCGAGGGGACCCGAGTTTTATTTTATATTAGCGATAAATTATTTGCAGCAGGGGCATCTGGATGGCTCAGTTGGTTGAGCTTCCAACTCTTGATTTTGGCTCAGGTCACGGTCTTGCGGTTTGTGGGTTCACGCCCTGCTTGGGATTCTCTCTCCCCCCTCTCTGCCCCTCCCCTGCTCATGCGCGCATGCGTGTGTGCTCTCTCTCTCAAAATAAGCGAATAAACTTAGAAATTATTCACAGCAAATCACAACTGGCTGACACTACAACACCACGTCCAGCAAAACCTCTCGCAATGACAAAAACACCACGCAGCGCAGCAGCGACTGGCCGCATGCAGCCGTTGGACAGGTGAGATGCTGTTTGTATGACCGGAGCACCGAATTCTGCATTTTACAGAATCTTCGTCATAAAAGCCAAGGGTGGCCGACGGCCACAGTGCTGGGCAGCACAGCTCTAGAACGTCACAGTGCTATAGTTGAGTGCCATGGGCCGACAGAAACTCTCCTGTTTGGAAGTAGTATAAACCAAATAAGGAAAGTCTGAAAGCTTACGCTTTGCATTCTTCTTTAAAATACATAAATTTATGGGGCGCCTGGGTGGCGCAGTCGGTTAAGCATCCGACTTCAGCCAGGTCACGATCTCGCGGTCCGTGAGTTCGAGCCCCGCGTCAGGCTCTGGGCTGATGGCTCGGAGCCTGGAGCCTGTTTCTGATTCTGTGTCTCCCTCTCTCTCTGCCCCTCCCCCGTTCATGCTCTGTCTCTCTCTGTCCCAAAAATTAAAAAAAAAAAAAAAATAAAATAAAATAAAATAAAATAAAATACATAAATTTAAAAATGATCTGGAAGGGGGGGCGCCTGGGTGGCGCAGTCGGTTAAGCGTCCGACTTCAGCCAGGTCACGATCTCACGGTCCGTGAGTTCGAGCCCCGCGTCAGGCTCTGGGCTGATGGCTCAGAGCCTGGAGCCTGTTTCCAATTCTGTGTCTCCCTCTCTCTCTGTCCCTCCCCCGTTCATGCTCTGTCTCTCTCTGTCCCAAAAATAAATAAACGTTGAAAAAAAAAAAAAAAAAAAAAAATGATCTGGAAGGAAACACATCCGTTAACGGTGGGCACCCTAAGTATAGAGGTAGGTAGGGCTTTTGATTCTTCCTTACAGGAATTTATATCATTTATTTTATAATTAAAGTAATAAAAATAAATGCATCATGTTAAAGTATTTCCTTATCCTGACTTGAGGAGAACAAAAGCAGCCCTTGGGGGAAAGCAAAGCATTTTCTTCCCACCCCTGCACTTCGGTCCCCTGGACGTTCACCTGGTCCGGTTCCGCCCCACCGCTGGTGGTGACCGAGCTGGTGACCGAGCGTCTCTCGGTGGGCTGCCCGCTCCAATGAGCCCCCTCTCCCCACGGACTGACTGCCCTCACCCAAGAGCCCCCCACTTGACATCGTTTTGTCTGTTTCAGTGCCCCACAGTTCGGTTTCAGCCGCCCCGGGTCACACATCAGTCTCCCTCCTGCTTGCCAGAGGACGGCTTTCTCACGACTGTCCCCTAAGCATACAGGCTGCTCTGTCACCTAGAATGGGGTCAGCTGGCTGTGGCCTGCGGGACACATGGCTTGTTTCTCATACAGTCATTAGGCGAAGGATGGTTTTCGTGTTTTTAAACGGTTGTGAGAAGCAGAACAGGAATACTACCTAACAGAAACCAGGCGGCCCGCGAAGGCCCCCGAAGGCCCGCGAAGGCTAAAATACCTCGGCACTTCACAGGTGTGCGGGCCCCCAGCCTAGAAGGCTGTCCCCAGCCCACTTCCCGATTCCAACACTGCGGCTCCCAAGGCCCCCACGAGTCAACACCTCTTCCACACCTTGCTATACTGACCACCAATTTCTTCCCCCTTCCTAACAAAACATAACTGGTCCTCAGCATTTAAAACCTACCCTACTGGAACTATTTCGGAACCATCTCTAAAAGGGAACGTCATTTTCAATCAAAAAAGGACCTCAGAAACCGGGAGGGCGGGGCAGATCAGCCTTGCATTTTGCAGCAGGGAAAGTTGTGGCCAAGGCTGGTCTCAACCCGCAAAGCCCACGAGTGGCAGGGACAGAACCAGGACACTGACCGCCAGCTCAGTGCTTCCCTACGGTATCAACCCCCGAACGTCTGTGCTCTGTAACATGGCCATACTTAGCAAATAAAACTCTGGAAAAAAAAAAAAAAAAAAAAAAACCCAAGTAATTTTTTCGTATACAACCATACAAAACATGAGCTCTACTAAGAAACTATTCCCTGTGTACCTGAGATTCAGACTTAACGGGGAGCCCCGATTTTCTCTACGGTCTGGGCTGCTGGGTTCCCACGCCTTAGTGGGTCCGCAGGTTCACCCCTCTCCTCTCCGGATACCCTAGGATGCCTGTCCCCAGGTGAAAGTTCACTTGCAGAAACCCAAGGTCCTTTCCCCCAACACCCACAATGCTCCTTCCCCGAAATGGCGCTATGTGCTCCCAAACCCTCTGTCCCCACCGCGCTCACACGCCACATGAACGGCCTCCCACAGACCGCCGCCGAAGGCAGGAGCGCCAGTCTAACCACCGCCGTCCCACCACCAAAGGCACCTCACGCTAAACACAGGAGGGAGCACGTTTCTCTCCCATCTGACTGCACGACCCCAAGGCCACATTCCAGGACAGATGCTTTCCTGTCCTTTGTATCCTCACATGTGCATCCGAGGGGCTTCAAATGTTAACTGAGAAGAGCCCCTCCAAAATGAGGGGCGGGGAGCTCAGTGGTACAGGTGCTCAACAGCTTGCCCTTGGTTCTTATTCCCGATAATACATACAATTTTGTTCTTGGCTCTCTCTTTGTCCAGTTTCAAAAATTCACTGAGGGTCAATTCTTCAAACTGCTTCTTGACAGAAAGAAAGGCACAACCAGATGAATGCTTCTTATGTTCCTCTCTAGAAAAATCAATACAGGAGCACGTCAGGAGAGAAGAGTCGGGGAGAGGGAGAAAAGCAACCGTCTGTCACCAACACCCGCCACCCCACCTCACGGACACGCCTCCCTCGGCTTCCGGACCGCAGTGCGAAGTGCACAGGGCCAGCGGGAGGTCCCGGTACACCCTGCCGCACAGCCCGTCTCTGCCCCCTCACCACCCCCCCACCCCCGTGGACGTCTCCCCGCCACGCTTGGGGCGGATGGGTTTTATACGGAGTCCCACATAAATGAATACGCATTTCAACAAATAGGAAGCGTGACACGGTGTGAGCGCAGAGGTAGCACACGTCAAATCCCTCTAAAATCCTCAAGGAAGGAACTGTTTGAAGTAATGTCATTTCCCTGGAATTGCTACATAATCTGCTGGTCCCGAATAAGGGCACCATCGGCCGGGCTTCTCCAGGGGACTCCTCGGCTTCACTCTCTGCGCTGGGACTTTTCCCTACACAGTGGACAGCAGTGACCACAACAGTACCGGAATGAACGCACAGCCACACAAAGACCCAAAGGACAGCCCGTAGAAACTAGCCTCTGAAAATATTCTAGCACTGGGAAACTCACTCCCGGGGTGCCTGGGTGGCTCAGTCCGTTAAGTGGCCGACTCTGGACCTTGGCTCAGGTCATGATCTCTCGGTCGTGGGATCAAGCCCCATGTTGGGCTCTGCCTTGGAGCCTGCTCGGGACCCTCTCTCTGCCCCTCCCCCACTCGCACAAGCACACTCGCTCAAGTGCTGTCTCAAAATAAATGAATAAACTTAAAAAAAAAAATTTCACTGGCAAGAATACAGCCAGTACTTTGCCAGTGATCCCTGGTATGATCACCACGCCATCCCAGTCAACAATGGGTCATGAGAGCAAACACATTAGTGAAAACAGCAACTCTCTTCTGGCCAAGGAGAGACAACTCGGGTGATTCTCTAGAGGAAAATATTAAAGTTATGGAAGCGATCGGTCCCGACAGGGAAAAAAAGGTGAGAAAAGAACGTGGCATCAGCATCACATACAGAAAGTCAGCTGTCACTGTCTATCTGAACATATACACGGAATTTTTATTTTATTTTATTTATTTATTTATTCATTCATTCATTCATTCTTTAACGTTTTATTTATTTTTGAGACAGGGAGAGACAGAACATGAACAGGGGAGGGTCAGAGAGAGGGAGACACAGAATCTGAAACAGGCTCCAGGCTCAGCACAGAGCCCGACGCGGGGCTTGAACTCACAGACCGTGAGATCATGACCTGAGCCGAAGTCGGCCGCTTAACTGACGGAGCCACCCAGGCGCCCCATATACACAGAATTTTTAAAAGTAACTAGATGCTGGGGCACCTGGGTGGCTCCGTCAGTTAAGTGTCCGAGTTCTGCTCAGGTCGTGATCTCACGGTTCATGAGCTTGAGTCCCGCGTCGGGCTCTGTGCTGACAGCTCGGAGCCTGGAACCTGCTTCGGATTCTGTGTCTCCCTCTCTCTCTGCCCCTCCCCCACTTGTGTTCTGTCTTTCTGGGCGCCTGGGCGGCTCAGTAGGTTAAGTGTCTGACTTCAGCTCAGGTCATGAGTTCGAGTCCTGTGTTGGGCGGCCGGTTGTCAGCAGAGCCCCCTCTGTCCCCCTCTCTCTATGACCCTCCCCTGCTTGCGCATGCTCTGTCGTTCTGTCTCAAAAAAAATGAAAACATTTAAAAGGGTGGTTTCTGTGGTACGTGAATTACAGTTCAACAAAGTTTTATTTAACTAAAAAAATTGTAATGTTTATTTATATTTGATAGAGACAGGATGTGAGCGGGGGAGGGGCGGAGAGCAAGGGAGACGCAGAATCCGAAGCATCCGAAGCAGGCTCCAGGCTCCGATGGGGAGGGGGTGGGGTGTCCTCGAACCCATGAACGGCCGAGATCATGACCTGAGCCACCCAGGTGCCCCTCAATAAACCTTGAAAAAACTCTGTAACCAGGGAAGCACCTGGACACCCCCAGGTCACAACAGGATCCGCTCCTGTATTCTGTCAAACCTGAAGGGCATCAAGTACCGAACCCTAAGAACGAGCCTTTCTTCGGCATCCACTCTGAGGGCCGTTTGGCCACATCGGGTTTGATTAGGTTGAAAGCACCACCGGGACACCGACACACAGACTCATCCATCTGCGGTAACTGTTTAGGGCACAAAATGAAATTGCAAAGCCAGGGCCCCATCGCTAAGTTTTTGCAGGCCCCTCGCACAACAAAAGCCGGGGGTGGAGCCGGGGCTCCCTGGAAGCGGCAGCGAGGCGGCCCGGGGGACTTACATGGGGTCATCGTCTGGCTCCCAGCCTTCCAGCTCCTTGAAGCAGAAGAAACACTGAGCCAAATCGGGCTCGTTCTCAGTGGGACAGTGGATGAAGCCGGCCTCGGCCATCTGCAGGGGAGAGTTGAGGCTCAGGCGCTGGCGGGGGCGCTCCAGGCGCCCAGGAGCCCACAGAGGGAGGGGTCGCCCGGGATTCAGGAGCCCGTAGAGGGAGGGGTCGCCTGGGACCGGAAGGCCACAGAGGGAGGGGTCGCCCGGGATTCAGGAGCCCATAGAGGGAGGGGTCGCCTGGGACCGGAAGGCCACAGAGGGAGAGGTCGCCCCGGGGGCCCCGGAGTCCACAGTGGGAGGGGTCGCCCCGGGGGGCCCAAGAGTCCACAGAGAGACAGGTCGCCCGGGAACCGGAAGGCCACAGAGGGAGAGGATGCCTCGGGGGCCCGGGAGTCCACGGAGGGAGAGGTCGCCCGGGATTCGGGAGCCCATAGAGGGAGGGTCTGCCCAGGACCCGGAAGGCCACAGAGGGAGGGGTCGCCTGGGACGGGAAGCCCGCAGAGGCAGGGGTCGCCCGGGATTCGGGAGCCCGCAGAGGCAGGGGTCGCCCGGGGGCCGCGTCGGGGCCCTGGGGAGGGGCGGGCCTGGGGCCGGCAGGGGGCCGTGGGGGTCTCACCCGCTCCGGGGTGCAGGCGCAGCCCTCCAAGAACGGCCAGTTCTTGAACGTAGAGATGCGGTGGTCCTTGAGGTAGAGCTGCCAGGCCGGGGGCAACGACGAAGCGCCCATCCCGACACCGCAACCGCCGAGCGCTGACTCGATTCAAATCCGGAGGTTGGCGGCCGTCGCGGGGCATGTCGGGAACGCACGGTCCCTGAGCGCGCAGCCCGCGGCCTTCTGGGAATGCAAGGCTGGGCGGCGCGGTGCCTGCTGGGAGTTGTAGTCCTTCCGCCGCGCCCTGCGCCGTCTCCGCCGGCGCTGGTCCCTTCCCCCATGTAGCTCTTTCCCGAATGATTGCAAAGTCTGGTGGGAAGAGGGGCTGAGGAGGCGCTGGAGTCCCTGTGACGGGTTCAGGGACTGGCCCCTGTCGAGCACATATAAATTAAGCCTGTGCCCACTAAACACTCACTCCCCTTTTTCATAAGTTTTTGTAACAAATATTTAATTCACAGATCAAGCTTTTGGCTAAATCAAATTTTACCGATAACAGCTTCTGCCAGTTTGAGCCTTCTAGGTTATTTGTACCACGTTCCTATTGTCTGGAGTCAACATTTTAACATCTAAATGTAGTACCTGAAAGAAAAAAATCTCGAGGCTTTCATCAGCGTTAGTAAAGACACTGAGCATGTGCAGTTTTGGCCGTTGTCAGACTAATTTTGTTCATTTCTATGGGTAACAGTCTTTAAGAATTGGATCAGAAACTGGTAGCCTGCACGGGCCCCTGGCGGGCTCAGTGGGTGGAGCCTGTGACTCTTGATCTTGGAGTTGTAAATTCAGACCCCTCGTGGGGTGTAGAGATTATTTAAATAAGTAAACTTAAAAAGGAGAAAAAAAAGTTAGTAGCTTGCATTTATTTCCTAGCCTAATGCACAAGAAAATTGCGAGCAACACGCGCTTGTTTTAAACTGCACTGCTGGGATTACGAGGGAGGCTGATCATCTCAAACCTGTCACTTTCATCTTTCCTGTGAATTGCCTCTTCATGTCTGCTTTGCTGTTGGGTTAATGACATTTTTCCTACTGCCGGGTGAGTTTTTATTCAAAAGGCACTTAGCCTCATTTGTCCTGCCCTCCGTGCCCTGGACCCCAGTTTGTTGTCTTTTCACTCTGTCGTATATTTTTTCTTGCAGAAGTTTTAAATTTTTATGCCGTCATATTTATCACTCCTTTTCTTTTTGACTTTTTTTTTTAGTTTGTTTGTTTGTTTGTTTATTTATTTATTTTATTTATTTTGTAATCTCAACACCCAAAGTGGGCCTGAACTCAGCACCCACCCCCAACCCCTCCCCAGTCAAGAGCCATGGGCTCTTCTGACTGAGCCAGCCAGGTGCCCCTGACTTTTATTTTTTGTTTCTGGCTGGCTTCTTTTGTTTTGTTTTTGCCACGCTTAGAAAGGCTTGTTCTGCTCTGAGATGATTTAGAAAAGGTATTCATTGAAGATTTCTTTTGGTTTTCTTTTTTATTGTTAAAGTCTTGATCTGAAAAAAAAAAAAGTTTTGATTCTTTGAGAAGTATATCAATGGAAGGTGCATGAAACGGGTTCAGATTTGTTTTCCAAGATCTGGCCAGTTGCCCCCACACTGTCCAGTAAGTGGCTTTGAACAAAGGCAGGTTTGAAACACCACCCGAGTCACATGCTTAGGTCCACTATGTGCTGGGGGCCCATCTCTGCAGCGTTGTTTCTGCCCATGGGTCTGTTTGCTCCTGCTCTAGCTAGATTTTTTTACAGGTGAATAAACGGAGACCCAGAGTGGCTGGTGGGAGTCTGGAAAGGACAGGGAGTGAATCCAGTCTCCAGGAACAGAGCTCTGAGCAGCTCCTGGCTGCTAGGCAACCAAAGAGGGCCAAGACAGGCCCCCACCTGCTCCACAAAGTCAGGAGAGTTCTAGAGGGCTTCACTGCCACCCCAAAGCTTCAAGTGAGCTTGAAGGACAAAGGGACAGAGAAAGAACTGAAGTCCCTGAAGGCATCACTGACCTCCCAGACCTGAGCATCCAGGAGGGGCCGGGGGCAGTGGCAAACTTGGGAGAGAACAAGGAAAGAGAGGGAGGGTGGGTGGGGCTGGTTCCCACCTCAAAGCGGTGTCCCAGCAACGGCAAATCCTGCAGCCTACGGGAAAAATCTGTGTGTCCTCTGTCAGGAACAGGGTGTTCTGAAGTCACTTCCCGAGCTGCAGGGGTGGCTGAGTGGCGCCTCTCACATCCGCAGGCCAGAAATAAGAGACCTCCTCAGTGCTCCAGCTCTATGCAGGCTGCTGGCTTCTATTCTTTTAATGTCACAACTTCTTGGAAACTTTTTCTTTTTTAAAAATTTAAGTAGGCTCCAAGCCCAACATGGGGCCTGAACTCATGACCCTGAGATCGAGAGTCGTATATTCTACCATGCTCTATCGACTGAGCCAGGCGGGTACCCCGGGAAACTTTTTACTGTATCATTTAAATTTTTTTTTTAATTTTTTTTTTAATGTTTATTTATTTTTGAGACAGAGACAGAGCATGAACGGGGGAGGGGCAGAGAGAGGGAGACACAGAATCTGAAACAGGCTCCAGGCTCTGAGCTGCCGGCACAGAGCCCGACGCGGGGCTCGAACTCACGAACCACGAGATAATGACCTTAGCCGAAGTCGGCCGCCTAACCGACTGAGCCACCCAGGCGCTCCTGTATCATTTAAAATTTTTTAAAATATTTATTTATTGTGTGTGAGAGAGAGCGAACAGGGGAAGGTCAGAGAGAAGGGGAGAGAGACACAATCCCAAGCAGGCTCCATCCTGTCAGCACAGAGCCCATCTCTGGACTTGAAATCACAAACCAGGAGATCATGACCTAAGCCGAAATTGAGTCAGATGCTCAACCGACTGAGGCACCCAGGTGCCCTGCCAGTTTTTAAATTTATTTAGTTTTAAATGTTTATTTTTGAGAGAGAGAGAATGAGCAGGGGAGGGGCAGAGAGAGAGGGAGACACAGGATCCGAAGCAGGCTCCAGGCTCTGAGCTGTCAGCACAGAGCCCCACGCGGGGCTCGAACTCACGACCTATGAGATCACGACCTGAGCCGGAGTCAGGCGCTTAACCGACCGAGCCACCCAGGCGTCCCTACCCCATTTTTAACAAGCCATGAAAATAGTTATCCAGTCCACAGTCTATTTAGTATAACTTTTATATTCAATTGTTTATAGTAATACAATCATTTATATTAGATGAGAGGAAGAAATTAAAATTTCCCATGGTCTCGCTTTGTTTACTGCTGTTACCCTGTGTATATCCCACTGGTCTTTTTTTCTAGATCTATAGATATCTGTGTATCGTATGTCACGTGCCCACATAGAGGTCTATGCATCCTTCTTAAGTGAAAACAGGATCATAGAGGTGGCGGACACATTTTTGTTGTCTTTTGCTTAGTTTAAGGCATTTTGCTTTGACAGGGCATAACCTAGGGGGCGCAATTCTTGACCTAGGTGTGGAGACAGCCTGGGTTTCCTGCCAGCAGCCGTGGGGTGTCCCGCAAGGAATTTGTTGCAAACGTTAAACGAAGTCCCACACTTTGTGACTCATTTCCTTTGACGATCTGGAATAATAAGTTCAAGTCACTCCTATAATGTCATTCTCGTGTGCCTGCGTCGTGGAAGCTTTTTGAATATTTTAGTGTTTCAGATTACATGCTACATTCAGCTTTCACATCTGAATCGATCTGATGTATCCAGACCAGCAAAAGGCCGTGGAGATTTTTAGTGGTGTTCAGAGAAAATGGAGGCGCTCCTGGGCGTGGGGAGAGGCCAGGTTGGCAGGAAGGGGAAGCCCGCGGGGTCTGGGGGGGGAGCTTCACCATCGGGGTGCCCGCTGGTGGGGGTCCAATGCTGTCAGGGCTCCTGGAGGATTGTTCTCAAAATCATCTGCAGCGATAAGAAAAGACACAAAAGCCTCAGGATTGGAGAGGCGCTTGCAAGGCTCTCTCAGGGGGAATCTGATGAAAGAAAGAAACAGGCTGCATTACTGATGATAGAAATGCCACTTAAAATGACAGCCCAGTCCCATCCTTCCTTTGAAGGGTTCGAAAGAAGCTCTCGACCATACGTAGATTTACCTCCAGCTCGACATGCGGTTTTGTACGACCCATGAGCTAAGAATGGCTTCACTCTTTTAAATGGTCGAGAAAAGACCGAAACAATATTATTTCACAACGTGTAAAAATTATGTAAGATTCAAGTGTCAGCATTCATAAATAAAGTTTTCATGTCACTCATGAGCATTTGTTTTCCCCCAGTTGAAAACCTAACACAGGGGCGCCTGGGTGGCTCAGTCGGTTAAGTGCCTGACTCTTGATTTCAGTTCAGGTCATGATCTCACGGTTCATGAGGTTCATGAGTTCGAGCCCCGCATGGGGCTCCACCCTGACGGGGTGGAGCCCGCTTGGGATTCTCTGTCTCCCAATCTCTCTGCCCCTCCCCCACTGGTGCTGTCTCAAAAAAAAAAAAATCAAAAACACATTTTTTTTAAGTAATACGTGCTCATGTTAGCAAATGTGGAATTGCATTTTTTTTTTTTACTGTTTATTTTTGAGAGAGAGACAGAGTGTGAGTGGGGGAGGGGCAGAGAGAGAAGGAGACAGAATCGGAAGCAGGTTCCAGGCTCCAAGCCGTCAGCAAAGAGCCTGACACAGGGCTGGAACTCATGAACCATGAGATCATGACCTGAGCTGAAGTCGGACGCTTCACCGACTGAGCCACCCAGGCGCCCCTGGAAATGAATTTTTTTTTTTTTTTGGAAATGAATTTTTAAAATGCACTGTGTGATACTACTGACAATTGAGTTTTTCGTATGCATACATATGCCTCCAAGGGTCTAGCTGCCTATGTATCATTGAATTGGGGATATACTGGATCAGTTTCTTGTGTTTTTGCTTTCACATCTGAATCAATTTGATGTATCCTCACTAATTTTCACAAACTGTGTTCCATTACCTGATTATGTCATAATGTAACCTCACTGGGACATTTAGGTTGTTTCCCAGTTTTGAATATTCATACAGTTGCAGGGGCTATCTCTGTGTATTTCTTTGATTATCCGGAAGAGAAATTCCAAGCTGCAGAATTACTGGGCTAGTGGGTTTGGATCCATATTGCCAGGCTGTGCGCCCCCCGGCAGAACTGGAGAGGACCCCCTCCACCATCTCTCCGGCAGTGCTGGGCATAATTATCATTAGAACATTTTCTCTTCCTTTTTTTCTATTTTTTAATTTTTTAGACATTTGTTTATTTATTTTGAGAGAGACAGAGACAGTGTGTTGGGGGTGGGGGCAGAGAGAGGGAGAGGGAGAGGGAGAGGGAGAGGGAGAGGGAGAGAGAGAGAGAGAGAGAGAGAGAGAGAGAATCCCAAGCAGGCTCTGTGCTGCCAGTACAGAGCCTGACATGGGGCTGAACCTATGAAACCACGAGATCATGACCTGAGCCAAAATCAAGAGTCGGGTGCTTAACTGACTGTACCCAGGCGCCCCTTATGAGAACATTTTCAATGACAGGTGGGAAAGGACTGTCATTTTAAGTGACATTTCTAATATCCCTGGTATAATCTTCCCCCCATGTTTATTGGCCATTTATATTTTTTCTTAAACCATCCCTTATTCTTTATCCATTTTTGCTATTTATGTCTGTTTCTAAATAGAAATTAAAACAGTTCTTATTGATTCGAAAGTACTCTTTATACAGTAAGAATATTAATTATGTAAGAATTAAACTGAATGCTATAGGGGTGCCTGGGTGGCTCAGTCAGTTAAGCATCCGACTTCGGCCCAGGTCATGATCTCAACAGTTCGTGGGTTCGAGCCCCGTGTCGGGCTCTGTGCTGACAGCTTGGAGCCTGGAACCTGCTTCGGATTCTGTGTCTCCCTCTCTCCCTGCCCCGCCCCTGCTCTGTGTGTGTGTGTCTCTCTCTCTCGTTCAAAAATAAATATTTTTTAAAAATTAAAAAAAAAAACACTGAATGCTATCAAAGCCTTACTGAGGTGGCAGCTGATTAAAATTGAAGTTCTGAAGAACCACTTTCCCGTTGGGGGTGGGGGGGCGCGGAGAAAAAGAAAAAGAAGAGAAGAGAAGTGGCAACTCTGTATCTGCCAGGCCTGCGGCAAATACTCTCCCCAGCTTATTCTTTGACTTGTAAAAGAATTCTCCACGTTAAAATTGTAATGTTTGATTTTCAAAAGGATTCTCCACGTTTAAGTTGTAATCAACATTTCTGAACCAAATCCGCCCATCTTGTCCTGTATGGAGTTGGCTCTGCCTTATGCTTAACACAGGCTAACACTTTCCTTGGCCCAGATCAATGCCTCTCCGCCTCGGCACCAAGCCCCGTGCAACTCCCACCTGTGTGCCCAGGCAGAGTCTGGGGCTCTTTCATTTTTTTTTTTTTTTTTTTTTTTTATTTATTTTTGGGACAGAGAGAGACAGAGCATGAACGGGGGAGGGGCAGAGAGAGAGGGAGACACAGAATCGGAAACAGGCTCCAGGCTCCGAGCCATCAGCCCAGAGCCTGACGCGGGGCTCGAACTCACGGACCGCGAGATCGTGACCTGGCTGAAGTCGGACGCTTAACCGACTGCGCCACCCAGGCGCCCCTGGGGCTCTTTCAAAGAGAGGTGAAGTCTAGGAAGCCGGGGGGGGGGGGGGGGGGGACTCAAGTCCTACCATAGGGTCCCCAGCCTCCCAGAGGCCAAGGAACTAATGAAGTGACTCCTCTGTGCTCCCCACCTACCCTCCTGTCTGTATGTCCTGCTAAGGCAGGACCCATGCCCTCCACAGTGAAGGGATGTGCCCCACCTGGGTGAGCACGTAGTCGTCCTGGGTTAGCTTCCAGATGATTTCAAAGTGATCCACATCGTGGAGTTCTTCAAACGAGGCGTTCCATCCTCCTCTGCACAGTGTCTGGGTAGAGAAAAGGGCCAAGCAGGAGCGTGAGGCAGCAGGGCCCTGCCTGACCCGGAGCAGGTGCTCGCTCGGTATTTGTTGAATAAATGGCTGATGGTCTTGGGGTCCCTTTGGGTGAAATAAAGGGGAAGGTAATGACAGCGCATGACCCTCAACCTCTGGCCAGAAGCGGAGTGCTGAGGGTACCTGATAAAATTCCCTGGACTGTCGGGAGAATTCGGGGGAGTCGTGTTTGCCCACGATCACCAGCACGTGGCAGGCGGGATCCACGGGCTGCGTCAGGGCCGCCTCCAGGAGCTGCTGTGGACCATTCCTCCGAGCATCCTCCCTGATGCGGGGGTCGGGGGAGGGCAGGCATGGGTCAGGACGGAGAAAAGCCCGCGCGTCACCCCTGGCCCGCCTGGTAGGTTCAAGCTCAGCTGGGGAAGGAGGGGGCAAGTGACTCACAGGGTCATGAGGAGAGGGCCGTTCTGAGAGGTGAACACGATGGGCTCTAGGTCATAGATCCCACTTACCAGGAAAAAGCCTGTAAAGGTGAAGAGCCGTCAGAGGGCCAGGCTCTAGGCGGGGCCAACACCCCACCCATACCAGGCTTCCTGTAGGCACCCAGTGGGGCAATATGGGGCCAGCCCAGCGTCCAGGCCCAAAGGGGCGAGACCAGGGTAGGGGTAGAGAAGAAGCAAAGACGAGCCCATGTCACAGGGCTCCAAGCCCCCAGCTCAAGCACGTCATGGCTGTTGGGATTTTGTGCAGCTGGTGCGGCCCTCGGGCCCATCTGGGGAGGGAGAAGGCTGCCCGGCCAGCCCGCAGTCCCAGGGAAACCTCTGAGGTTGGGTGCGACTGCATGCTTGGTCCAGTCGGCCAGGAGCATCATGGCGGCCAGGTGGGCCCCAGCTGAGTGTCCGCACAGGTAAATCCCCCTGGGTTGGGTCAGAGGAGAGAGAGCTGGATTTGCATTCGGTGGCCCGAGTGCATCAGGTCGGTATCGAGGAGTCCCGGTTTGCCTTCTGCTCCACAGGCCAGAGGGAGCAGCTGGGCTGCATCCCGGGGGCTGAATCCACGGTCCTCCCACATCGTCTGGCCAAAGGGAAATCTGCAGTGATACCTACTCGTTGCGTGGATACTGCTTCTGGATATACACGATGCTCCGGGTCGCTTGGTGTACCATCTGGTCCAGGGTACCTGCACAGAGAACACGAGTCGGGGCAGGATCCGTCAGGGGCTCTCTCCCCTCCAAAGCCCACCAGGCTTCAAACCGGTGAGACCGTCGTCCTTACCTTTGGGGGCTATGTCATAAGCCACTATCACCACGGCCACTCCCTGTGCGGTCAGTGGGTTGACCATGAAGGCTGATGTATCTTTACTGCAGAAAGAGAGACGGAGGTGTAGTTAAGGATCCCGAGGTGAGATCATCCCTGATTCAGGGTGGGCATAAATCCCATGACTGGTGACACTATAAGAGAAGGGCAGGGGATGATCTGAGACACGGACGCAGAGGAGGCCCCGTGAGGATGGACGCAGAGACGGGGGTGATGCGGCCACAGCCAACGAAAACCCAGAGCCCCCAGCCGCTGGAAGACACAGGAGTGGGTTCTCCCCCCCGGCGCCTCTGGAGGGAGCAGGGCCCTGCCCACACCTTTATCTCAGACTTCTGGCCTCCGGAGCTGTGAGAGAACACACTGCTGTGGTCAGACACGGAGTTTGAAGCAGCAGCTCGCTCGATCTCCTACACCAGGGAAGGGCGGATGTCCCTTTCTCCCTGTTCATCCAAGCTCCCGACTCACCTTCCGCTCTGCCAGTACCCGCCATGGAAGAACACACAGAAAGGCGAGGCTGTAAGACAGACACAGGGCGTGGGGGGCTGAGCCGGGTGCCCAGCTGAGCCCTGCTGCGGGACCACCCGCCCATTCGCCTACCTTCAGACACTTGCTCGGGAAAGTAGATGTCCAGGTTCTCCCCCTCACCGTCTCCGTAGGGGACATGCAGCAGGTTCCTCCTGGTGGCTCGGGCCCTCTTAGTAGCTGTCTCGAGAAGTGGACGGGTCACTATTAGCACGACCTGCTGACCTGCAGCAGTTTTCCATTTTACCGAAGGTAGAAACCTTTCTGCTGAAAGCCCCTTTGGGTCGGCCGATCAGCCCCACTTTTCAGAACTCCGTGAAAGATGCCCCTCCCCCCCCCCAAGTCCTCATGATCAACTGTGCCGGGTTCTGGAGCCTCCCCTGGGGGTGTAGTTGCAAAGAGACCAGACTGTCCCACCCAAGTGCGACCAATACTATGTGCTGACATCTGTCTGTAAGTGAGCTGTGGTTCTGAAGGTCACCTTTTACCACCACTTTCTTACGCGCTCGCTTCGTGCGTTGTACTCCGTTTCACGCTCCAGGAAGTATAAACTTTTCCAAGTCTTTGGAAAATCAATCTTCCAGGGAAGCAAGATATAAACTCACTTCAAATAAATAACGATACGTATCAAAGCCCGAGAAGATCATACTCCTTGATGCATGAGTCCTTATGCACGTAATTTTTATAAGGAAATAATCAGAAACATTCCCAAGGACTTGTTTTAAAGATGCCCACAGTAATGCTATGTGTAACGGCAAAACACTGCCTGTAACAGAAGGCTGCTTAAATACAGTACGGTATATCCCCTTTCTCTGCGTTATCGTGCAGCCCGGCATTCATCATCCTTGATATATTTTTTACCTTGTTTACTGTCTGTTGCCCTCACTGTCAAGGGCTTGGCTTTGCCCACCTCTGGACACCCAGGATCTGATACGTAGTAAACAATTCAAAGAAAGTTGTGTGGAAAAGAAAGAGAAAAGTGTGTGATAAATAAATATTTCAATAAGCAGTGCTGGGTCAAATGAATATCCAAATGAAAACAAAATAGTTTGTTAGGGCACCTGGGTGTCTCAGTCGGTTAAGCGTCCAACTTCGGCCCAGGTCATAATCTTGACGTTTGTGAGCTCAAGCCCTGCATTGGGCTGTCTGCTGTCAGCACAGAGCCTGCTTCGGATCCTCTGTCCCCCCCTCTCTCTGCCCTTCCCCTGCTGTGCTCTCTCTTTCTCTCTCTCTCTCTCAAAAATAAACGTTAAAAAAAAAAAGTTTCTTGATCCTTACCTCACACCACATCAGATCAGTTCCTGAAGGACTATCCAAACATGAAAGAGAAGGCAACAAAGCTCTCGGAAAAGAAAACAGGAGATCTTCATGATCTTGGGATAGACAAAGATTGCATAAATAGGACCCAACATGTACTAATCAAAAAGGAGGGGTGCCTGGCTGTCTCAGTCAGTAGAGCATGTGACTCTGGATCTCGGGGTTGTGAGTTTGAGCCCCATGTTGGGTGTGGAGATTAATTGCAAAACAGTTTACATAAATACAATAGAGCCTGATCAGTGTGATCTTTCTGATACTGAACATTGGGGCAGTGAGACATGAACTTGGGATCCGTGTCCCTGGAGGTGCCCAGGTCCCCAACCTTGGGGTCCATAGAGGCGGGCCCAAAAGGAAACCAGGGCACCTCTTGGCTGGATGATTCTGCAACTCTAGAAGGGACAAACCCAGTAGGAAAAGATAGTTTGTATAAAGTATGTTTAGGCCTAAACTCACTGGTAAAATAGGCCGTCTCCATTCAGAGAGACCGCTCAAGGCCAACAGAAACAAAAATGATGGGAGATGCCAAGTTTCCCCCCATGCCAAAACCAGAGACGAGGCTGCCTTTGCAGAACAGGCCAAGTGGCTGTAAAACCAGTTTTGCTGTTAGACCTTGTCTACTGACGCCCCTGTCCTGAGAGTGAAAGGACGAGACAAGGCTTCTTAGAGGAGAGAGATGTGGCTTGCTGTGTGTCCCTGCTCCCTCTCTGGTGCTGGGCAGCGGCAGGGGGAGACTTCCCATCTCCCAAAGCGACCAGCTGCTCAGAGAGCCTGATGTGTGACTCCTGCAAGTGTCTAACGAACGGAACAAAACAGGCTCCCCCTGTGCCGGCCACACTGGACACAGCTCACTCTGAAGGACTTGCTTAACGGAATGGATCTATTATTAATTAGATAATTTTTTTAATGTTTATTTATTTCTGAGGGAGAGAGAGTGTGTGAGCAGGGGGAGGAGCAGAGAGGGAGACACAGAATCCGAAGCAGGCTCCAGGCCCCGAGCTGTCAGCCCAGAGCCCGACGCAGGGCTCGAACTCACGAACCGCGAGATCATGACCTGAGCGGCAAAGTTGGACGCTCAATCGACTGAGCCACCCAGGCGCCCCTGTCGTTAATTTTTCTTATGGAGACACAATATGTTTGTATGGTTCACACACACACACACACACACACACACACACACAGGGCTTCCTACGGGTCCCTGGGTGGCTCAGCCAGTTAAGCATCCAACTCTTGATTTCAGCTCAGGTCATGATCTCATGGTTCTGAGATTGAACTCCATGTCTGCCCTGACAACGCAGAGTCTGTCTGGGATTCTCTTTCTCTCCCTCTCTCTCTGCCCCTCCCCCGCCTCTCCCAATAAATACACGTTAAAAAAAAAAAAAAAAAAAAGGCTTTCCAGTGAGATGTTCCCTCACCGCCTCTCACCTGCCTGCTTTCCCGGCCCCTTGCCCAGGTGACCTCCGTTACTAACACGGATATAGACCCTCTCAACCTTTCGTCCAAAGGGCAGCATATAAAATACGTGTCTGCCCTGCCCACTTCGCGTAGTGTTTCTTGGAGAGTTTTCCCCATCTGTACACAGCTTCCTTGTTCTTCCCTTCTTTATAGACCTTCCTCCGCTCTTATATTCCATCTGAGGGTTGCATGCTACCCAGTCATGCCAGTTGCGCAGGCCCAACAAACCACATCCCATCATCAGGAAATCCTCTCCGTGTGTCTCCTCCCGCCTCCCCTGCGACTACCTTGTTGGATGTCCCTCCCCTTCTCCGCTGGAAGCAACGGGCGGCCCTCACTGCTTGCCTACTTCTTCCGCCAAATGCCCTCCGGCCACAGGTGTGAGCCAGTCCTGGGCGCACCTTTCCCTCTCAGGTTCAAGTCCATCCGGGGCTCCTGTGCGAGTTGCCTCCCACTGCTGTGACCAAATACCTCAGGGTGCGGAGGCTTAACCTACATTTACTTTTCACAGTTCTGGGTCCCGGAAGGCCTAGATCCAGGCGCCAAAGGGGCTTGTGTCTGGGGACGGCCCTCCCCTTGGGTGGCAGGTGGCCACCTCCTCACTGGGTGCATACACGCCTCTTCTGGGTGGGGCTGTGGGGCTCTTGGCGTCTCTAGGGAGGCAAGCCCTCGGGTGTCTCTTCTAAGAATCCAGCCAGGTCAGGACCCCACGCTTATGACCTCAATTTACCTAATCACTCCAAATACAGCCACCCTAAGGGTTAAGGCTTCAGCATGTGAATCTGGGGAGGGCACAAAGATTCAGTCCGCAGCATCTGGCACACCACCCCCAAAAGCCCTGGGGCTCTACAAAATCAACCCTGCCCAGCACACCTTCCTCTAGGGGTCGACCCTGGCCACCCTAACACCCCCCGCCCAGCACCCGCCTCGCCTGCTCCATACTGCCAGAGCGCTTGTCCCTTCTAACGGACTACGGCATTTACTTTGTCCTCTTCCCCTGCCCCGTTAAGAGTCACGACCAGGGCACCTGGGTGGCTCCGTCAGTGAAGCGTCTCACTTCGACCCAGGTCATGATCTCTCGATTCACGAGTTAGAGCTGACGGCTCAGAGCCTGGTGCCTCCTTCCGATTCTGTGTCTCCCTCGCTCTCTGCCCCTCCCCCACTTGCACTCCATCTCTGTCTCTCCAAAAAAAAAAAAAAAAATATCACAGTGAAAGACAGCAGAGAATACAGGCAACACCACTGTGATAACGTGGAAAGTGACAGACGGTGACTCCACTTCTCATGATGAGCACAGAGTCATGTAGAGAACTGTTGAATCATTGCGTTATACAACTGAAATTAATATACCTTGTAAGTCGACTGTATTTCAATAATACGGTAAGAAGGGGGGCACCAGGGGGGCACAGTCGGTTAAGCCTCCGACTCTTGATCTCAGCTCAGGTCATGATCTCACAACTTGTGGGGCATTCACTTTTGAATGCCCCCCTCTCTGTAAAGAGAGCTTTCATACTCCTCTTGCTTTCTGATCTTATACTCTAGTAAACCTTTGCCTGCTGCTCAAAAAAAAAAAACAAAAAAACAAAAAAAACAACTCTCACAATTTGTGAGTGTGAGCCCTGCACCAGGCTCTGCGCTGATGGCCAGGAGCCGGTTTGGGATTCTGTCTCTCCTCTCTGCCCCTCCCCTGCTTGTGCATACGAGCACGAGCTTTCTCTCTCTTCCAAAATAAATAAATAAAAGTTAAAAAAAATTATTAATTAATTAATTTATTTTTTTAACGTTTATTTATTTTTGAGACAGAGAGAGACAGAGCATGAACAGGGGAGGGGCAGAGAGAGAGGGAGACACAGAATCTGAAACAGGCTCCAGGCTCTGAGCTGTCAGCACAGAGCCCGACGCGAGGCTCGAACTCACAGACCGTGAGATCATGACCTGAGCCGAAGTCGGACGCTTAACCGACCGAGCCACCCAGGCGCCCCCAAAAAATTTATTTTTAAATAATAAAATAAGAAGAAAGAGAAAAAGATTCACATTGATGCACGGGCAGGGGTTTGTGTGTTTTGCTCACTGATGTATTCCGTGCACAAAATGAGTGACCAGTACATGTCAGGCACCCAGTAAATATTCATTGAACGGATCGGCACGTGAGGAAGGAGTCCTCTGCTGGAGGCATTTGGGCTGGGTTAGCACAAGTAACCCTGCCGTGATCAGCCCCACGCACACGTCACCACTGTGTGTGGGGGTCTGAAGGAAGCACTCTCAGCAGTGGAATTTCTGCATTAGGAGGTCTATTCATTTCTCATTTTTTTAAAAAAGTTTATTTATTTATTTGAGAGAGCACGCAAGCGAGCAGGGGAGGAGCAGAGACAATCCCAAGCAAGTTCTGCGTTGTCAGCACAGAGGCTGACGTGGGGCTCGATCTCATGAACTGTGAAATCATGACCTGAGCTGAAACCGAGAGTTAGAGGCTTAACCGACTGAGCCACCCAGGCGCCCCTTCTCAAGAGTTCTTAAAGTACACACGGACCAGCCAGATTCATTTTGTGCCAGAACTAAGAAAAGACTATGAAATTTATGTTCTGAGTTGAAGAGTGATTCAAACCACACAGCTGTAGATATGCACTATCATGGACGTGTCTCCCTCAGCTATTAAAAAGCTCAGCTGACCCTGAGAAAGAGAGGAACTGTTTCTCTCCAGGAGTGGACCCCGCGGCTGGTGACGGGCAGCTGGGTGCAGGGGCAGAGAACGAGGTGACTCACAGCCTCCCCACCGAGGGTGAACACCACCAGCCCTCCAGTCTCCGGACCCCAGGGCAGGAACACGGGAGGACGTCAATGAATAGACCTCATTAAAACGTCCTCTGTTTGATACTGAAGAAACTGAGTTTCTATTATTTGCAACTGAAAGTATCCAAACTCTTACAGACAGAAACCCCAGGCCCAGGGACCCATCCAGAGCACATGTCAGGGGAATTAGAGGAAGGGGAGACCAGAGTCCTTAGGGACTTATGCAAGATACAGCAGGGGGACCACACGGTCCCAGAAAGGCTGAAGACCTTATTCCACCAGGCTGTGGCAGCACTTTAAAAAAATGGCAGGGTCCCATCAGTCATCCTCTGGTTAACGATGGGTGGTGGAATTATTGATGATTTTATTTTGTAAATCTATTCGAGTAAGCATATGCTCCTTTCCTAATAAGAAAACAACGGTTACCTAAAAATAGCCAAGGTGGCACAGAGCAGGGCTGCTTGGTCTGCGATCTGGGGACACTGGGAGCCCTACCCTGTTTGCTACCGGTCTATGCTGAGCTGAATACACAAAGTGAAAGTAAGCATTTGGAATGTACGCAATTGTGTCGAACGGCTTTGTCTACTGGACTTAGTAATAAGAAATCAAGAGCTTTCAAACGAAAACGTGTACACGGATGGTTCACAGCAGCCCTATTCACAGTTGTCAAAAGGCGGACAGCCCAAATGTCTGTCAGTGAATAAACATGACGTGGTAGGTCCATACGATGAAGGCGTGAAGTAGTGATCGGCATTATATACCGTGGATGGAGCTCCAGAACATTATGCCAAGAAGCCAGCCACAAAAGGCCACACATACATGTAGGATTCCATTCCGACCGGGTGTCCAGAATAGGTAAATCCATAGACAGCGACGGCGAGGGGGGGAAATGGGGAGTGACTGATGGTAGGGCTCCTTCTGAGGCAACGAAAATGATATTTGGAACAAGGTACTGATGATGGCTGCACAAATCTTGAAGGTTCTAAACGCTACCGAATTGTACGCTTTAAAATGGTTAGAATGGCCAATTTTATATGTACTGTAGCACAGTCCGACAAAATTGGGGCTTGTATCTTTTGTGCCTTTGTTTTTCTCCTTTCACTTTTCCGGTGGAGAGGGAAAAGCCCAAGCGGGGAGCCTGCGAAGGTAGTGGGGTGGGGATCCCTGGTAGAGGCTGGCGGACAGGAGGCTCCACCCACGTCACTGGTGATTGGTTCTCCTGGAGAGGGGCGTGGACTAGGACCTGCCGGAAGCTAGCAGAGGTAGGGTGCCCAGAAGGCAGTTCAGTATCTGCCTATCTACCAACCTACCCACCTATCTACCTTATTCATCCATCCATCTATCCATCCATGTATCCCTCCCTCATTTCGTGTACAATGTATTGGTACTAAGAGGTGGGGAATAAGCTTAGGAATTCCCTGAGCCTGCACTGATGGGTTAACAAGGCATAAAGAATTGCAAAGCCATAGGATGCTCACACCCAAGTCTGGGTAAACAAGATGAGGTAAATAAATAGAGAGAGGGTGGGGCAAAGGCCCCAATACAAAGGTATATGCGGTAAATAAGATTAGGTATTCAGGGCGGACCCCCCAATTTAGTACTATAGCAGAAAGCTGCTTTCACAGGAAGGAAGAACCAAGTTAGGTAAACAGGTAAATAGGGCCATAGATCTCTGTGCGGTGAAGTGGCCCAGAGAGGAGCTAATTATCAAAAGAAAGGTGCCTTGCTGATCCTGAGGTAGCACACTCGGTCCGTCTTATCCCCTAGGCTACCTAAGACAAACAGACATGGCGCCTCCTGTCTGCCGTTAACAACCATCTGCCCGGCGCCAGGATTTTGTTTTATATTGGCCGAAACCCCTAACACCGTATATCTTCAAACCCCCCTTTCCCTCACGCCCATGAGTTAATGTTCACAGATTTATTGTCTCTTTGTGCACCCCCATCACCATGTTTGTAAGCCTTCTGATCCCAATAAAAACAGAGCAAGGACCCTGAATCGGGGCTCTTGTCTTCTCTTGGGCATTAGCCGTCTCTCGGATTTTAATCCTGCGTCCCACTTTCTTGGTGGACAAGAAAGAACTCTAGACCCAGAGTCTGCGACACTGAGTCTCGGTAAAACAAGTCTAAAACTACTGAGAGAGGAAATAGTTCTGAAAACCTGTCCTGCCAGCTCGCCTCTGCTTTCTGCCCCTGCTCACCGAGCAGTCCCCTGGCCTGAGGGAGGCCAGGTCTTTGTGGCAGATAAAGGTGGTCTGTCTACTTGTTAGAAAAGAACACCGCCCCCCTGCCAGTTAATAGGTTGATGGCTATGAGGATGAATACAAATCAAAGTATGAGAGAAAGAGAGAGAGAAAAAAAAAATTAAGTCTCCCTGGTGCAGAAAAGGAAAAGAGAGCCTCCTCCTTCCCTTTTCTTAGAGCAGTTATTTTGTGAAACTCTTTATGAATCTTTCCTCTCCCCTTTGAAGTGTATGTAAATATTTTGAAGAGCTAAATGAGTCTCTTGCCAGTTTTCCAACCTCGGAATGTTTTCCTCCAGGACCTGGGGCGTCATCACTTTGAAATGTAATCATCAAGATACAGTGCCCCTACCCCCAGATTCTGCGGTCAGACAGGAGCCTACCTTCTACAGGTGCCCGGCTCCAAGTTACAAAAGTACTTTGTTGGGAAGGCTTCTTTTTCCTCTGGAGAAAGGCAATTGGCAAGCACAGATGGCCACCCTCATTACCAGGTGGACTTAGGAAGATCTAGGAGGACAAGTGGCACTGTGAGGCCACCTGCTTCAGCACAGGTATCATTTCTCTTGAGAACAGGTATGCAGTGGGGGTGTATCTGCCTGCCTGCATAAAAGGGTGAGGTTTCTGGGGTGCCTGCCTGGCTCAGTAGGGAGGGCGTGCAACTCTCCATCTCTGGGTCGTGAGTTCGAGCCCCACGTTGGGTGTCGAGATGACTTAAATGCATAAACAAATAAAAGCTTTTTTTTTTTTTTTTTTAAAAAAAGGGTGAGGTTTCTTTCTGGTTTCACAGTCTCTTTAGCAGCTTGCCTGTGGTGCACATCACAGTTCGGTTTAACCCTTATTCAATAAAAACTCATTTTCTTTCTCTCTGTCCTTTGTGGAGAGGCTTTCTGGCTCAGCAGGAATCTATTTCTCATCACTTGCCCTTCCTGTGCCTTTGCCGCCCCCCGTGAGCTTGCATGGGAGGAGGCAATCCCGGAGACGGCAGGCAGCACCGAGGAGGTCTGGGGAGCACCTCCAGGAGAGGCCGACTATTGCACACTCAACGGACACTGCCCGACCCACCTCACCCCATCAGGCTGCCCCGCTCCTTTCTGGAAGCTCGGCTCCGGGAGGTGGCTACCGTCACGAGCTGCGTGACTTGGCTAAGTTATTTAACCTCATCGAGCAGGGGTGAGGCCCTTGCTCTGGGCACAGCATGGGGGCGTCAGCACCAAAACTTCAGTCATGAAGTTCGTTGTGGGCTGAAGGTCTGTGTCCCCCAGCGCTCATATGTTGAAGCACTGCCCCGTAACGTGATGGTATGACAGGTGGTAACTTTGGAAGGTAGTTGGGTTTCGATGGGGTGAAGCGCTATGGTAGGATTAGAGGCCTTATAAAAAGAGGAAGAAGGGGACGCCTGGGTGGCTCAGTCGGTGAAGCATCTGACTTCGGTTCAGGTCACCATCTCGCGGTTCGTGAGTTGAAGCCCGGCGTTGGGCTCTGTGCTGACAGCTCAGAGCCTGGAGCCTGCTTCGGATGCTGTCTCTCTCTCCCTCTCTGCCATTCCTCCTACTCACGCTCTGTCTCTCTCTCTCCCTCTCTTTCTCTCACAAATAAACATTAAAAAAGAAATTAAAAAAAAATAAGAAGAAAGAGGGGGCACCTGGGTGGCTCAGTCGGTTAAGGGCTCAGGTCAGGATCTCAGGGTTCGTGGGTTCGAGCCCCACATCGGGTTCTGTCTGTGCTGACAGTGCAGAGCCTGCTGGGGATTCTCTCTCTCTCTCTCTCTCTGCCCCTCCCCTGCTCGTGCGTGCATGCTCTTTCTCTCTCTCTCAAAATAAATAAACTTAAAAAACTTTTAAAAGGAGAGGAAGACAGACCAGAGCTCTCACTGTCTCTCTGCCATGTGAGGACAGCATGGAAAAAGCAGCTGTCTGCAAGCCGGGAGAACTCTCATCAGGGAACCAAACTGGCCAGCACCTCGCTCTTGGGCCTTCTTAGCCCCCAGAACTGTGAGAAACAGATTCCTATCATTTAAGCCACCCGTTCTATGGCATTTTGCAATGGCAGCCCAAGCTGACCAATATAAAGATAAATAGTATTTAAATGCAATATATATATATATATATAAATCAAAATTAATAATTAATGCTAAATGTCCATGGCCAACAAAATGTCAACATTTTATTTTGTTCTACTTTTTAAATTAAAAAAAAATTTTTTTAACGTTTATTTATTATTGAGAGACAGTGAGACACAGAGCTTGAGCAGGGGAGGGGTAGAGAGAGGGGGAGACACAGGATCGGAAGTAGGCTTCAAGCTCCGAGCTGTCGGCACAGAGCCCGACGCGGGGCTCGAACTCATGAACCGCGAGATGGTGACCTGAGCCGAAGTCGGACGCCCAACCGACTGAGCCACCCAGGAGCCCTTTTTGCTTTTTATAAATATCAACAACATTCCAGGTTCAGCCAAGTGGGAGGCCTGCCTTTTTCTCACCCTACTTCCTGGTGCCCCTGTAGCATGTGGCCTTACTGGTCTGGGCACTGTCAGCCGAGCAGGAGAGGAGGTGGAACACAGCCTATTGGGCCTTTCCTGCCTCCAGCTGACCTGTGGCGAGGGCTCCTGGATGCCTGGCCCTGAGCCAAAGAGGCTTGCATGGTACCTGGACTTTGGGAACTGTCCCGAGAGCCTCCTCCTGCCCCCAGCATTCTGAACCACTGCCATATGCTAGAGTCCACCCACAGCATCCAAGGGGAGGGCCCCCAGTACCCTCATCCCCTATCTGTGAGTAGGTCCTCAGGGCCTCCTCGGCTCCCAGTCGGATGACCCATCTGCTGGGGCTGTACTGATTCTCCAGCTCCTATGGAACACAGAAGTTTCCGTAAGACCTTTGTTCTCCACACAACGTGCCCCCACCCCTCCGAATGCCTGCCTTGAGAAGCCCCCTCCCCAATATCTCAGGCTCTTTAGAGGCCCTCAGCTTCCTTCAAGCCCCTGGTATCCCACTTTCCACTCTCCCCCGACACCAATTAATTAGGTATTTCAGATACAACATCACAGGGGCTCTCAGATTCACGGTCTAGAGCTATGGCCATGCTTTTAACTAGTGGCCAGCCTTAAAGGGGAGATAAGGTCCTATAAAATGTGTTCTGGTTAATGCCACCATGGGCACCACTCCTACTGCAAGAGGCCAGGTTGCTGGGGTGGTCACCGCAGAGAAAGTGTGGCAGAGCTTATCTCTGAGAGGCCACGGTTCTGACTGCAGGAGGGCCCAGAGCAAAGGTACAGGGCTCAGGAGGGGGGAATCAAAGGTCGGTCTGGAGATAGTGATAGGCCAGACTGCTGAATCACAGAGGTGAGGCTGGGCAGCTGGGACCGGAAGACGGAGGGTCTCACATATCAGGCTAAGATGTTCAGACTTCATGTAGAAAGTAACAAGAACCAGGTTTTGGAGAAAAAGTTCAAAGGCAAGGAGAAAGAGTGAAGCCCCAAATGGGAAACTGGAAGACAGGGTAGCTTCACAGAAGGATCTGGGGCTCTGGAGTCAGATGGGTTGAGGGCCATCCATGCTCTGTCACTTACAGGCTGTTTTTACCCTGGGCAACTTACAGTCTCTGAGTCTCAGTTCCCACATCTATATAACGGGCAAAATAGCAGCCTCACAAGGTGAAAGGTCATAAGGCACGTAAATGAAGTAAAACCAGCCATTCAAATGCGGGTTACTGCCTCCTCGAGCTGAACGAGGTTGCTGGCCAGGGTTCTTTAGATCTGTACAATCTGTGCCTGTCAGACGTTCACAGCCATCCCTGGCACACACGGTGACTGCTGTCACCGTCTTCACTGTTCTTAAGTATGCTAATGATAATGCAACGGGTTTCTGAGAGTCCTCTGATATTGTAGGCAAGTGTGTGGGGGACAGAGACACAGAGACAGAGAATGGGATTTCTTGGGGGGTTAGTGTCCATAACTTAACCAGCTTCTCAGATGTATCAGTGGCCAGAATAAAAAAAAAAAAAAAAACCGAAAAAAACTAACAAAACCCCCAAAACAAACCAACCACTGCCTGACATGCGGGGGAAACTGGTTAGGAAGTTACAGTTGAATGATCACAACACATGCTTTGCCGGTGTGGTTTCCAGCCCTCACAACCACCCTGCAGTAAACACCTGCAGCCTTCCTGCCTTCCTGCATCCAGCATCCTGCGACCTGCCTGCACGGTGAGACCCTGCGCTTGAGGTCGGCAGCGTGGCCCCCTGGATGGCTATCGGCACAGCTTCGGTCTTCTCTGCCCTTAAAAGGCTGCCTGTGGCCAGAAGCAAACCAGACCGGGGCGCCAAAGCTTTCGGAGCAGGCACGCCCGGCGCTCGCCGGCGCGCTCGGGGGTGGTGGGTCAACGGGCTCCGAAGCTCCGTTCTTGGAACTGCATCCAATCTCCGCGCTGCCCAGCTCAGCCCCAGCCGCCGCCTGCAACCCGCCTACCTCCTTAGACAGCTTCTTCCAGGGAGCCTCGGCCCGGCGACCCCGCTCGGGAACCTCCATCCCGCCGCTACCGCGAGACGGTGCTCCCCGCCTGCTTTTTCTACGCGGGGAGGCGGGGCGGGGCGGGGCCTGCCGTCCTGGTGACGTCAGCCCGCCGGGTCCTCGGCGCTGCCCACTAGGGGCGGGCTGCGGTCAAACCTCCCGCCAGTCCGCGGCCGCGCGCTGATTGGCTCTCGGGCGCCGGCGCCGGCTCCCGATTGGCCAGCGCGCCGGGGATAAAGACGGGCGGCGCGGGAACCAGCTCCAGGCAGCTGGGCGGTGACACCTGAGGGTCCCTGAGTGGCGAGCTTCCTAGGGGCGCCATGAGCTGCATCAACCTGCCCACCGTGCTGCCCGGCTCCCCCAGCAAGACCCGGGGGCAGATCCAGGTACGGGGGGCAGGTCCCAGCACGCGGGGGCGGGGGCGGGGGCGGGGTCGTGGCCGGGGGTCCGTGTGCAGTGGACTCCGAAGTGACCCCGCTTTCTCTCCTAGGTGATTCTAGGACCCATGTTCTCGGGAAAAAGGTAATGGCCTCGCGGGGCCAGGGCGGGCCGGGACCACTTCCTCCTCCACCCCTCCCTCCCGAGGGTCTGTCCTCCCCTGGCGCCTCTTGCGGGCCTGTCCCCACTCTCGGACAGCCCCCCATCGTGCAGTCCCCCTAGGTCAGCCGCCACCGCCCGACCGCGCTTTCCCGCCCAGGATGCCGCTCCGCCCTTGGATCCGGTCCTGGAGGAGGCTCTCCCGCCCAGTTTAGGCCCTCCCATTAGGGTCCGATAACCACCCGCGCAGCTGGGTGCAGCTGCTGACCGTTTGGCCCCTCGCTAGAGCCCTCTCAGAAAGGGGCAGCCAGGTCTCCTAATTTTTTTTTTAATTTTAAGTATTTAACATTTTTTTTTTTTTTAATTTTTTTTTAACGTTTATTTATTTTTGGGACAGAGAGAGACAGAGCATGAACAGGGGAGGGGCAGAGAGAGAGGGAGACACAGAATCGGAAGCAGGCTCCAGGCTCCGAGCCAACAACCCAGAGCCTGACGCGGGGCTCGAACTCACGGACCATGAGATCGTGACCTGAGCTGAAGTCGGATGCTTAACCGACTGAGCCACCCAGGCGCCCCAGTATTTAACATTTTTTAATGTTTGTTTATTTTTGAGAGACAGGGAGAAAGAGCGTGAGTGGGGGAGGAACATAGAGAGAGGGAGGCATAGAATCTCCAGCAGGCTCCAGGCTCCGAGCTGTCAGCACAGAGCCCCACACAGGGGCTCCAACCCACAGACTGTGAGATCATGACCTGAGCCGAAGTCGGAGGCTTAACCGACTGAGCCACCGAGGCGCCTGTAAGACTTTAAGTATTCTAAGTTTAAGTTTATTTCATTTACGTATTTATTTAGAGAGAGAGAGAGAGACAGAGTGAGCATCAGCAGGGGAGGGGCAGAGAGAGAGAATCGCAACCAGGCTCCAGACTGTCATCACAGGTCCCAATGCCGGGCTCCAACTCACCACCCAGGCGACCATGACCTGAGCCGAAACCAAGGATTGGTGCCACCCAGGTGCCCCTAAAAATTTAACACTAAGGAGTCAGGCCAGGGGACCTTTGCTCCCCTGATGTGACAGGACCACTAGCTGACCTGGTGGGCTGGTGAGCCCCCTGAGTACCTCCCTCCGCCCTGGGGGACAGCTGCGGTGACGCTCAGGTGGGCTCTGGGATCCAGTGGCAAAGCGCCCTCTTTGGCACAAAAAGATTTTGTGACGTCAGTTCAGACTCTGTGAAGACCTCTGGAGTGAGGTTACTTTGGACTCCTCCCCTCTGCCTGTGGCCTTTGCACTTCTCTGCCTCCTCCCCCGGCCACCTGGGGGGTTATCCCTCGCCACCCCCCACGTGGAGAGCACGTCCTGCCCCGGCATGCCTTTATTATTCCTGGGCTCCCTAGGGACCTACAGTCTTGATGTCCCTCTCGGGTCTAGACTGAACTCTCAGAGCACCGGCCCTCTCTGTCGTCACTGGTCTTTCTGTCCAAAGGCGCGGGCCTCAGGCTGCAGACCCCTAGACGGTGGTGGGGAGCCCAGCTTGTGCTGATAGAGTCTTCTTTGCCCCCTCGTAACCGCTGTGCTCTGCTCTTGCAGTACTGAGCTGATGAGACGGGTCCGTCGCTTCCAGATCGCCCAGTACAAGTGCTTGGTCATCAAGTACGCCAAAGACACTCGGTATAGCAGCAGCTTCTCCACGCACGACCGGTCAGTGTCTGCTCTCTTCTGTCCTCTCCTAACACCTCCTCTGGAAGCCGGGTGGAAACTCACGGGGGCATAGAACATACTGTCAGAGCTCTCTTTAGCAGGAATGGGGGCTCGTGCCGACCGTGCAACTCGGCAGACTTTGAGGGCTGCATGGCAAGGGATCTCGGGACTTGGCCTCTCACCGGATTCTAGCCCCGGGTTTCTTCACCAGGGGAGATTTTGCACCCCCTCCCCGCCTTCCCAGAGTCCATTTGGCGATGTCTGGGGACGTATTTATTTTTCACAACTGGAGCGGGCTAGGGGTGGCTGTTGGCGTCCGTGGCTAGAGGCCAGAGATGCTGCTGGACATCCCACAATGCACAGGGCGGCACCGCCCCTCCCCCCTCCCCCAAATGTTGATCCTGCCCCAATTATCAACAGTGCCGTGCCGGGGCTGAGGAACCCTGCTCTGGAGGTTACACCTATACGGTTGCAAACCGGTTTTGTTGGGCCTGCATGGGGCTTTTTATGTAACTTTTCAGTTGCCCTGCCCTGGGGCTGATTCCCTGTGGCCTCGTGGCTTTTGTGCATATCCCCTTCTCTGTTTATCTGCCTGCACCTTGGGATCATTTCAGTCTGCAACCTGAGGTGGGGGGTGGAGGGTTACATTTAGTCTTACTCGGGCCCGTTCCTTGCTGCAGATTGGGCCCTGACACTTCTGAGCCTGGGACATCGTCTCTGCCCTTTGGACTTGGCCACCTGAGCCGAAGGCGGGGCTTGCAGCCTCAGAACCGCCTGATGTGTGGCTTCAGGGTGGGAGCGTGGGGTTTTCGGAAGCCAGGCGGGTGGTGGGGTGGACAGTGCCCGGGGTTTGGAGTTAAGTGCCGGCATTTGCATGACCATTGCTTCCTGGCCGTGCTGTCTGATGTAGGCCACGTATGTCTTCCAGCTTGCTTCTTTCTCCCTGCCTTTTTTTTTTTTGTTTATTTATTTTTGAGAGAGAGAGAAAGACAGGGCACGAGTGGGGGAGGGGCAGAGAGAGAGAGGGGGACACACAATCCGAAGCAGGCTCCGGGCTCCGAGCTGTCAGCACAGAGCCGAATGTGGGACTCGAACCCACGAACTGTGAGATCATGACCGGAGCTGAAGTCGGACGCGTAACGGACTGAGCCACCCAGGTGCCCCTGCTTCTTCCTCCTTAAAACATGCACTGGGCAGGGGAGCATCCAGGGAAGTCCGTGAAAGCAGGAGGCAGTACTGTGCAGTGATGAGAAGTCCCATCAGATCAGGGTCACATCTGAGCTCTGCCTGTCTGAGCACAGGTGCTGTCTAACTCGGGCTGCAGCAGCTGGGACTGAGCCCCTGGCAGGAGTGACAGTTCCATACACCCTGCCCTTGCCCGCCCTCTGGTCTTCTCTATTTGGGGATGAAAGGGGGAATTTAAAATGCAGGGAATACCACTTCATGCTCTTCCCAGATCTTGGAGTAGAATTATAGCACGGCAAATAACTAAGCAGTGGTGGTGTTTTATGTTTTTCGAAATACACCTACAAACTGCTGAGCTTTAGTTAAGTACCAGCAGGAAAAGAGAATACAAAGGAAAACAACACTGTGGAAAACAAAGACACTATTTAAGAGGACAGAGAAAGGCATTTCTCTTCAGAAAGGGCCCTGGGTGTGGGAGCAGGATGGGGTCTAATGCCCTGGAACATTCCCACATGTGACCTTTCACTTGCAAACCCTTCTGGATACGACTGTCCCCGCAGGGCACGCCAGGCAGCCGTGGGACCTTAGATACAAATCTTGGCTCTGCTGGTTAACAGCTCTGTGAGCTTGAAGAAACCCTTCAATCTGCCAGAAAAGCCAGATGGAGGGAACTCTAGAGAACTGAAGGTTGGGGTTCCGGACTTATCTCTGCCAGGATACACAGGGCTCCGAGTCTGGTGCTAATGTTTGGCCCAGGGCCACGTTGGACTTCCCTGGGCACTTTTGCCTTTCATGGGCCCCTTCCGCCATAAAAAGAAAGAAGTAGAAAATTCTAGTTTGTGACTGCATTGATCTAAAGACATCTGTAATGCAGGCTGAGTTATATTTACTTATTCCTTTTCTCATTTTTAAAACAAATTAAAGCCTTTCGTCTGCCCCGGCCCACTAAACCAAAGCGGGGAGGAGCTTTTGAGTCTCAGTAAAGCTTTGTATTGCGCGTTGCTAATTTCTAGTCCAAAGCATCCAGTGAAATAGCTTGTGTTGAATAACTCGTTTTCCGAGCATGGGCCTTTATTCTCCCCAGATGCCCTCCCACAGGCACTAACTTCACGCTCCAGCCAGACAGTGCCGCGTGATTTGCGGGTAGGGCGGTCACAAGAGTTGTTCCCCGGCCCCTGCGTTCAGGCCCCCACTCCCTTGCCTTGCTCACGCCCTGGCTTTCTCTCCCCAGAAACACCATGGAGGCACTGCCAGCCTGCCTGCTCCGGGATGTGGCCCAGGAGGCCCTAGGCGTGGCTGTCATAGGCATCGACGAAGGGCAGTTTGTAAGTTGGTTTGTCCTGGCATTCTGCCTACAGACTCCCTATCTGTCCCCCACCCTTGTCCTCTGCTGGTTTGGAAGGTATTCGTTCTATTTCTGATCTTTTTTTTTTCTTTTTCAGTTTTTTTTTTTTAATGTTTGCTTTTTTTTTTTTCATTTTTTTATTACGTTTCTTTATTTTTGAGAGGCAGAGAGAGAGAGTGCGAACGGGGGAGGGGTAGAGAGAGAGAGGGAGACACAGAATTCAAAGTAGGCTCCAGACTCTGAGCTTGTCAGCACAGAGCCCGATGTGGGGCTCGAACTCACGAACCGTGAGATCATGACCTGACCTGAAGTCCAATGCTCAACCAACTGAGCCACCCAGGCGCCCCAATGTTTGCTTATTTTTGAGAGAGAGCGGGACAGAACACGAGTGGGGGAAGGGCAGAGAGAGAGGGAGGCAGAGAATCCCAAGCAGACTCCAGGCTCTGAGCTGTCAGCACCGAGCCCGACACAGGGCTCGAGCTCACAAACTGTGAGATCACGACCTGAGCCCAAGTCCGACGCCCAACTGACCGAGCCACCAGGTGCCCCTCAAAGACTCTATTCGTTTCTGGGATTTCTGGTTAGTTCTCTTTGTGTAGCTCCTGCTCTAATTCACATATCTTCATTTTTGTTTGCGAATTTACTGTTTTTTGTTTGTTTGTGTGGCGGCTGCTGTCCCTTTCCTTGTCTTTCCGAGAATCTTGTGTGAAAGGCTTTTCCAGCTCACTCTTTCCCTTTCTTCCGGAGTGCACTCTCTGCAGGTTGTCTTTCGTAGTCTTGGCGTCTTTCGTCTTTCGTGTGCTTTGGGAGTTTTTGTTTCCGCGAGTTCTTCTGGAATGAATGAAACTGCAACTCTCTCCCCACAGGGCTCACTTCAGCCCTCCGGAGGGTTCTGAGTGCGTCTGTCTCCACCCAGTGCACTCGTGAGGGTGACGTGAGCTGCTGTAACAATCAGGCCCAAAAATCTCAGCAGCTGAATAACATAGAACGTTATCGTGAGTCAGTGATGGGGAGGTCTGCCGACGCGGCTTCTACAATTTCCCTGGGTGGGCGTCCTGACACAGGAATTGCGCGAAGGTGGAGGGTCCCCTGTACTGCCTATTTATTCTACCTCTGTGCCCTGAAATTCTTCTGTGTGTGTGTTTGGTGAGTGGGTAGTGATTGCTGCAGGGAGAACCCACAGCGTGGGAACCACGGACCTCTCACAGAGGGAGCCGGAGAGGGCTTGGGCTTGTGGGGGATCATTTTGGGGAGGCTTCTAAGAGGCTGCCCTGGCTCTCGATTCTGTGCCCTCGGGAAGGGAGTAACTGACCGGCCTCCTCAACCTTCCTCCTGGGCAGGAAGGGGGAACGTGTGGTCCTCCGTAGCCTGGACAGTGTTCACGTCCGTCTCTGTGCTCAGACAGGATTACGGAGGGTCTTGGTTTCATCTTGACCCATCCCAGTCGAGGAGTGGCCTTGCCGGATGCGAATGTTCCGTGAAATGAATTTCGCTCTCCGTGGTAACACCGGGGCCCAGCTGCCAACGCCAGGCCAGCTCCTGCTGCGGGGGCTGCTCTTCTCTTTTTGCAGCCCAGAAAAGCAAACGAAAACTCATTACGTGTTGGTCTACATCCATCTAGTCTTTGTAGATGTATATTTTTAAATAGCGCGAGCTCCATCGGGTGTTGGATGTCCGTGACGGATCGCGGGAATCTCCCGAAGCCAAGACGACCCTGTATTTAGCTAACTTGATGATACATTATGCGTAAATAATAAATAAGTAAATAGAGTGGGCTTCTATCGCATGGTTGACCATTTACCCATGTCAGCAAATGTGCAATATTCATTCATTCATTCATTCATTCATTCCTAAGTATTTTCTGGGCTTGTGCCCCATGCCAGCAGTGTTCTTGGTGTTGGGGGGCGGGTACAGCCAGAGTCTCCCCCCCCTTGAGCATCCTTTCTAGTCCCTAGTCTAGTCTCTCCTTTCTAGGGAGAGAACGATGTCCTAGGTCAGGTGGGGACAACTGGACAGACGGGCAATGTGAAGGGGACAGAGCTACGGTGAGGCGGTCAGAAAGGGGTCTGAGGGAGAGCCAGGGAGTGAGCTGCTGGCCGGCTGGGTGTGTCCAGGGGCAGGATGGAGGCAGGTGGCTCTGGGCAGCCTAGCGGAGAAGACTCGGGAATTAGCCTGGGCAGAGCCCGCCAAAGGGCGGCCCCGCTGACGGAGAGCGGATGACAGGACAGTGTGACCACTGGGCCTTTGCAGAAATCCCCAGGAGAGAGGGGAGGAGTAAGGGGCAGGTGGCAGAGCTTGCACGCATGTGCACACACACACACACACGAACACACACCCCAGTGAAAGTTTGTCTCATCGCTGCTGTCTGATGTCTGTGTCCATGTTTATGGGTTACTTGTATTTACTTCTCCTTTTTCCAATGGCCTTTGAAGGGCTTCCACTCATTTTTCTCTTGGTTTCTCCTTTCTCCAGTGGACCTGAAGTGGCCAATGCCACTTTGTCACATGGTCTGCTTCTTTCTTCCCTGTTTATTTGCCCCGGAGATCTGTCTGTGGCATTTCGTTTCATGTTTTACCACTCATAGCCAAATGTTTTGCTTTGTCACATCCTTTATCCCTGGCTTCTGTGGCCTCTGCCCCTTCAAGGCCGGCCTGTCTGCCAGGAAGCAGAGGCCTGGGCTGGGGCAGGGCCAGGGGTCATTGGGCTGCACATCTCGAGCCAGCCGGCTCTTGGCAGGAAGACAGCAGTGGTGAAAATCCACTCGTAGGCTTCCTAATCTCTTCTTTGGGTTCTTTCCCCTTCATGAGAACTCGTTCGGGAAGTGGCTCATTGAAGGTCGCCCGGAGGTGTAGAACGGGCCGCTGGACTCGGGTGGGCAAACTCGTCCCCAGCAAGAAACCTCCCGGTACTTTCCTACGTGGGTCTCGTGATTATTTTTGTCTACCAAGAAAACCTGAAATTTACTAAGTACTTTGAGGTTCTGTTTTAAAATATTTTTCTTTTGAGGTTGTTTATTTTGAGAGAGAGAGAGATAGCACGGGTGGGAGAGGAACAGAGAGAGAGAGAGGATCCTAAGCATGTTCCACCTTTCCAGCTTGGAGCCCGATGATGTGGGGCTCGAACTCACGAGACGGGGAGATCATGACCTGAGCCAAACCAAGGGTCGGATGCTCCATAGACTGAGCTCCCCAGGCACCCCGAGGTTCTACTTTAAGTGTAACCTGTAATATTTTCCTAGGGCTGCCCTAACAGGTACCACAGACCAGGCAGCTGAAACAGCAGGAATTGATTTTCCCAATTCTGGAGGCCGAAAACCCGACATCAGGGTGTGGGCAGGCTCCTTTCCCTCTCAGGGCCCTGAGGGGAAGGGTGTGCCCGGCCTCTCTCCTTGGAAATATATGGAGACCGTTTGCTTTGCCACAACTTAGGGAGGGAGGCGTTTACTGGCTGAGAGCTCCTTGCAGGCTGGGAGCTGCATTTCTGTCACCTGTGACGGAGTGGGGACACGTGTATGACGGTGCAGGAGTCGTGGGTGTTTCTGTAGCTCGGGACTGGCCAGCCCCACAGAGGGGAGCCACGTCTGGCTTCTTCGGCCGAATCATACTTGAATTGCTCGTGATTTTTCTAGCCACCTTCACGGGACCTGTCTTGCCAACTGTCCAGGTCTCGGTAACCTCGCACCTCGATAAATGTGCCAGGTCAGGCCTGATGGCTTGGAGAGAGACCCTGCTGCCCAAAGACAAGCACGTGCGCGTTCTCACAGCCCGAAGACCAATCCAGACAGACTAACACAATCAGCCGAAGGCAGTGGGATTGACCAGGGACAGCTCGCCCGAGCATCTGCAGAAGTTGTGACCTCACCCTGGGCCACTTAAAATGACAGTCGATTTACCAAGTACACGCGGGGCCCGCTGTGGCGTCCTGCTCCGTAAATGGCCAGTGGAACCCCGACCCCTTCTCGAGGCAGCAGATGGCACATTATTCCCTATTTGAGTGCCTCCGATCCTTAAACAACACCGAGGGCGGTCCTTGCCATTTCTAAGGTTCAGAAACGTGAAGTCCTTGCCAAGGTCACCAAGCACGTGCGTCCCACCAGAGCAGGGTTCAAGGCAGGCAGCCCTCTGGCCTGAGCTTTTGGCCACCGCGGTTTTAGACCGCCTCCAGTGGGGCCACATCACCCGGTGACAGGTCCGTGGTGCTGTGCTGGGGCCTGGAGCCGACCTATTCTGTCCCAGAAGGCTGGTGGCCGGTGAGGCGGCCTGGGTGGTTGTGGGTGCACATGGCTGTGTGCAGTGGGGCAAGCACAGGAACGCCGGTCTCCTCGTCGGGGCACTGGCGGGAGCGTTGGGGTCGCCCTGTTCTCATGCTCCACGCTGACCGGTGGCAGTGTCTCTCCGTGGCTGCTGCAAGCTGCTCGGGGTGGAAACCCACTGCCGTCACCCCTCCGCCCCCTCCCAGTTCCCAGACATCGTGGAGTTCAGCGAGACTATGGCCAACGCCGGGAAGACCGTGATTGTGGCTGCACTGGATGGGACCTTCCAGAGGAAGGTGAGTCATCTGATCCAGGTCTTGGGAAGGGGTCTGGAGGGAGAAGGGGGCCCGGGGAGGAGCAGGGACAGCCCAGCTAGCCTTTGCTCTCAGCGCGGTGCCACCTGGATGACCGGGGCTTAGCCCTTGGGGGACACTCTCAGCGGCTCAGGCTGAGCCGGGCACTCAGGTGAGCGGGACCCAGGCCCCGCCGGGGTTCGCCTGGGAGCGAGTCCATCCCAGTCTGGGTGCTGGGGGTGTTGCAGGGGACGGCACTCTGGGGAAAGCAAGGTCAAGGCAAAGTGCCCCTGTGTCCGTGCTTGTGAGTCAAGGGGTTGCAGGGAAAGACCCGCCTGGCGAGGTGGGTGCGCCCAGAGGCTGTCTCTCCCCCGGAACGTAGGCCTTCGGGACCATCCTGAACCTGGTGCCCCTGGCGGAGAGTGTTGTGAAGCTGACGGCGGTGTGCATGGAGTGCTTCCGCGAAGCCGCCTATACCAAGAGGCTGGGCGCAGAGAAGGAGGTAGCCGCCACCTGCCTTCTGGCGGGGGGGGGGGTGGTAGGGGTGGGGGGGGGGTGGCCCGGAGGCGCCCCGCCCCGCCTCAGCCCATTCAGCCCATGGCTCTTTGCATCCCCGCGGCCAGGTCGAGGTGATCGGGGGCGCAGACAAATACCACTCCGTGTGCCGCCTGTGCTACTTCAAGAAGGCCTCGGGTCTGCCCGCCGGGCCGGACGGCAAGGAAAATAAGGAGAACTGCCCGCTGCTGGGGAAGCCGGGAGAGGCCTCGGGGGCCCGCAAGCTGTTTGCTCCGCATCAGGTCCTGCAGTGCAGCTCGGCCAACTGAGGCGTGGGCGCCTGGGGAGCGCCGGCTCCCTTCCCGCTGCCGCCCCCTGGCGGACGCTTGCAGGACTGCCCCCGCCCTCGTGCGGCGCAGCCTTTCCAGAAGAGGAAGTGGAGGGGGGTGGGGTGCGGGGACGGAACTTTCGGCGGCGGTGCGCTTTCCCCGGGCTGGTGGTCTGCACGTCCCGTTTCCCCTTTCCTGCCCGCCGGCGCTTTCTTGGTTCCCTTCCCCGCTGCGGATCCACTCCTGAGCTCAGGGTCTGGCCACCCACCGCGGACACCCGCCCCCTCCTCCCGTGGGGTGAGGGGCCGAGCCACACACTGGCGACACTACCGCTGGCCGCTTCTTCCCCCTTGTGGCTTTCACTGTTGAGTTTCTGTTCTCGCTGGGAAGTCCGTTCCCCAGTTGCTCTGGCTCAGCACAGTGTCATCCCACGCAAAAATTTCTGTTGGCCTGGAAAGGGCTCCTGGTCCCTCAGGGTGGCTGGACTTGTGCCTTCTGGCTTCCCTTCGGGCTAAAAGCTCTTCCCTCTCTCTGGTGGTCATTTTCTCCAGAATTACAGCTTCTCTCACATGAGGGACACTTACCCTAGTGGGGCCCAGATCCCAGGGGCTTATCTTTTAAAGGGGGGGGGGGGGGGGTAGGGTGGGTAGGGGCAGAGGTAGCTGGGGACAGGGTCTCTGATTCTGTTGTGTGTGAAATTAGTAACTAATATTAAAATTTACTGGTTGGTGGGAGCACACGTGTCTTTAACAGCCTGGGATGCCCTGGGTCTCCCTGTCGACAGCTCTGATGGGACCATGGTGGGGATTTCTTTCCAGATCTTTTTTAGAACTACTTGCTGGTCTCTTAGCCACAACACTTTAACTGAGAAGCGCCGCGAAGCGCGTCCTGAGAGGCACATTTGCTTGCTCTCCTGTCTGGACAGGTTTAGGACAAAATGGGTGGACAGAGGAGGCTGGGGCCCGGGATGGAAAGACAAGGCTATACTCGGGGCTGCCCGCTGGGGCTGTGGGGTCAGGTTTTGTTTGTGAAACAGACACTTGATAGTTCGGGAGCCCAGAAGACTAGCTCAGCTGTACCTTGTAACATGGGCCAACCTTCTGGGGTTGGGTGTACCCACCAGTGGAGATGGGATGGGGGTTCTGGGGTGGCCTCCTCGCCCTGGCTTGCCTCTCCCCTTTGCTCTATTCCGGCTTGCTAGTGACCGGTCCCGAATTACAGTGAGGCATTTGCAGAACTCTATGAGTGTCGACTCGATTTTGAAACTAACAGGCCCACTTTTGACAGTTCTCACTATCTCTGCTCCAAAAGGGAAGTGAGGTGCTTCAGGGGCCCTGGCCTTTCCTGCTAGAGATGGGCTCACTCCCTCAGGGGGGGCCATCCCGGGACGGGCTCCAGACCCCGGTCTGCTAGAAGTGGAGGCCTCTGGGCCCTGCCGGATCGCTCCGCGCTCTGCTAAGAGGGTTGGGAAGGAAAGGGTTGCCGCGCAGGGTCCGCTCCCAGGGGCCCCCACCCCAACTCCAGCAAGGGCACAGCAGGGCCCTGGCAAGGCAGTCCAGAAAGACTGTCTTGTTTACAAGCTGAGCACAGTTGCTATTTTAAGATGCCGTTGGACGGCAGTGTGAGGAATGAGACCCCAGACAAGTGCGTGCGCGCGCTGGGCGTGCTGGAGGGGCACACTGCCGTGACTTCAAAATGCAGGCTCGTAAAGCACCCCCCTCCCAGGGTGCACCCCAGAGTGGAATCTCTCTCCAACCCCTGGGCTGAGGCCCAACTGATGACCCTGGAGATTATGAACGAGAAAAACATTTATTCCGTCTTCAAATCAGTCTAACAGAACCAAGGGTCTGCATCTTACCCCCAAGGCTATTTAATACATTCAGAACAGCCCAGGGGCTGTGGGTACACCCCACACCTCACAGTGGCAGAGTATTTACATAAAGCTGGGTGTTTTCCGGCAGGCAAAGCCCCTCCCGGTTGCCAAAGGCTGGGAGCAAGGCGGAGGGAATGCCTCCCGGTGCCTCCTGGGGTGGGCATCCAGCGCCACGGCTGGCAGGCAGAAAGGCAGGCAGTCCGGAGGCACTGGCATGGGGCAATGACCCTAGATCCAGGAGCAACCAGATGCTACAGCAGTGAGCACGGGGCTGCTGGCTCCCGGGGCAGGCAGGGGGCTGGGGACACAGCAGCGCCAGGAGGTGGGGAACAAACCTGAGTGAGCAGGAAAGGGGGCCCTGGCCCCACAGCCTCCTCTTTGGCACAGAACCCCGAGTAACTGTGGCCACCGGGGCCCAGGTCCTGGACCTGGGCCCGGCTCCTTTGGGCTGGGGAGAAGCTAAGGCACTTGTCAAAGCGGCGTGTCGGGCACAACACAGCGTGTTGGGGATCATTAAAAGCAATGACAAAACACATCTGGCTAAAAACCCTTTTCTAAAAAATGCCCTTGAGGAGTGGGTGGGCGAAGCCCTTGCTAGAGGGAGCCCGGCAGCCAGGGCGGGGGAAGCGGGGGCTCTCCAGGCCGTGCGCGGCTCCGACGGGCACCCGGCAGGGTGAGGGGGCCGCAGCTCCAGGAGGCGAAGCTCACGGGAGGAGTCTAGCATAGAGTGAAGGCCCCCGAGCGCCCTCTCTGCTCCCCTGACCGTTCCGGCCGCAGCTCAGTACACAGGGGGCGGCTGGTAGCCCTCCGTGGTCTCGGCGTTCTGGGTGAAGGGCGGTTGTTGGTAGTTGTCCACAGACGCACCGGGGTAGGAGGCATAGGCGGTGCCGGGGTCTGGAGTGGGGTCCACGTAGTTCTGGATGAAGTCGTCCACGCCGGCCTTGTAGCGCTGGTAGGCCAGGGAGGCCAGCACGCCCTGCAGGGAGCCCCGAGGTTTGGGTTCCTCAGCCTTCCGCCACCCTTCCCCAAAGACACTGCACCCCTGCCCGCCCGGCCCACCTACCCAGGAGAAGATGGAGAAGAAGCTGAAGGTGATGGCTGCCCGGGCCGAGTCGGCCCCCGCTAGCACGTCTTCCGCCTTGGTGGCCACCCACTGGTTGGTGAGGAAGCAGAAACCAACGAACCACAGGAAGGTCCAGAAAGCTGGGAAGGAGGCCGGAAGGGCAAGGTCACTTCCACGGAGGCAGGGGCGGTCTGGGGACCCAGGAGGGGCCCCCTGTGGGGGCGGCGATGGCAAGGCCCTGAGGCAGGGATCTCCCAGAAGCCTCCAGGAGTGTGAAGGGCACTGATGCGGAAGCCAGGGTGGCGACCTGGGTGCCTGGCTCAAAGGTCCCGTGATTGGCACTCAACGCCGGTGGGCTTAAGCAGACTCACAGAAATCCCTGTGTGCAAGCCCGTCTGCTTGGGTAGGGGCTGCCCTCGGTTCCCCCTGGGGTTGCCGAGGTCCTGCCATCCCAGAACCCTCTTAGGAACACTCCTATTCACCTCCTCCAAGTCAACTGGGGGTCCCGCTGGAAGGTACCTGAGAAGAGCAGGTCGCTGATGACCAGGTATTTGCGGTCAGTGGCGTTGCTGATCTGGGGGAAATAGGCATCGACCACTAGGAAGGCGGCCGAGGCCAGGAAGGCTAGCACCCCAATGGCGCTGCCGTAGCCGCACGCGTCCTCGTTGTGGTTGAACACGCAGTATTTCTGTTTGGACTGGTGGGTATTGCTGTAGCCCTCGCCGAAAATGCACGAGAACACGATCAACGCAAAGACCTGAGGGGACAGGTGGGGAAGGGCTGAGCGGTCGCCAGACAAGCCCCACGGCGGGCACACGTGAGAGGGACCCTGGGCTCCCCCACTGCAGCTGTTCCCCTTTGGGACGGCAGGCACCAGGGCCCCCTCTGAACTTGGGGACTGAGCTCATAAGCAAGTTGCTTCTGGCTGGTGCACAGTCCCCACTTCTCCGTGCTCCCGGGCCACCTGCAGGTGCCAGCACAGTCGCCATCACCGGGGGCACGGCGGGAGACTCTTGGACCAGGGGCTGGTGGGGAACGGACGGGGATCTCCTGGGAGGGAGATCCCCACCCCGGCTGCCTGCCGGGAAGGGCCATCGTGGTTCCGTAGGAGATGGGCCACAAAGTCACAGAAACCCAGGCCTGGAGTCACCCCCAGATCACCTTCTGCTTGAATCACCTCTGCAGAGCCCAACCTCTGCCCCAAAACCTGGTGATGAAAGACACCCCCCCCCCACCTCTCAGGAAAGCTGCACCAGTGTGCCCTGAGCTGGAACCCGTGCCCCCAGACTCCCACTTCTTGGAGCCCCCTCCCACTCTTTCCTGCTCCAGGCTGCTCCCCCCACCCCCCACCCCAGTTTGGCCAGCTTTCTTCCTACAAGGACTCCTGGCCCCTTTGACATCCTGACCCTCCCCTCTGAGGGCCCCCCAGGCTAGTCTGACTGGCAGGCCTGTGGATACAGTTCTGCACTCAGAACCCTGGAGGTCCTGGGCCGGGGTGGAAGGGGGTTCACCAGCCAGAACTCTGGGAGGGGCTCTAGGCCCTCGGCAACAGCCTCATGTGGCCTCCTCGCCCCCCCAGACGTCAAGGCCACCACCCATCCCCACCCCATGTCAGCAGATGTGGGACGGTCTGGACACCTGGCTCCCACTAGGACAGGCACAGGCCTCTCCCTTGCCCTGCCCGGACAAGGCCCTCTGAATAGACTCTGGAGCTGGCAGTCACAAGCCCCACCCCCAGCTGGGGATGAAGCCGGAACTCCCCGATGCTGGGAGCAGTGTGCCAGCCCCGACTCCTGGCACAGCTGTCCCGACACACGGGGCATCTGCTCCTTGGATCAGACCCCACGGTCAGGCAGGGAGGGGGCATGGGTGCCACCAGGGCACCTCGGAAGGCTCCAGTTCCAGGCAGGCATGGTGAGGGCACTTAGTCCTAGTCCTCTGCCTGCCCACACTAACACCTTGTCCAGCTCCAGGCGCTGGTTGTCCAAAATCCTGTGCCCCGCCCCCCCCCCCAACCCCCGTACCCCCAGTAATCTGGTGCTGGAGGGATCCCCTACCCTCCTGGGAAGGGTACATCCTGGGGTCACCTGATCTTGGGTGGGGAGGCAGACACGTGACTTGCTCCCCGAGTGGAGGGGAGACCCCATTACCTAACGTGGCTTGGGAAAGCCCCTTCCGCATGAATTCCCCCAGCAGAGAGTCCCAGCTCGGCGGCCACCTGTCCTGGAGCTGCCCCAAGCTCCTCCCACCGCCAGCAGGGCGACAGGCCTGCTCCCCCGCGGCGCCTCCGGGCCACCCCGCGCCCGGGCCCGGCCGGTGGGGGGCAGTGGGGACCAGGGGAAGCCGGGGAAAGCTGCGGCGCGCGAGTGGCGGCCGGCGGGGCCCGGAGGATGGAGGGCGGCGGGGCCCGGGCCCCCTCGCCGGCCCCACGCGCGCCACCCGCACCCCTCCCCCGGGCCTCGGCTGCCGCCACCTGTCGCGCTCGCAGGCTCGCGGCACCCCCTCCCCCGCCCGGTCCCCGGCGGCGGAGTCCGGTACCCCCGCCCGGCTCCCCACCCGCTCACCAGGCACACGGCGCGCGCCACCACCTGCGGCTGCGTCAGGAAGCGCCACAGGTCGAAGGAGCCGCCTGCCTTGGCCGCGCCGTAGGCCCCGCTCTCCATGTCGCCTCCGCCGCCGCCGCCGCCGTAGCCGCCGCCGCCAGCCTAGGACCCTGCCACCACCCCGCCCCGCCCCGGCTCGGCCCCGCCCCCAGGGGCGTGGCCAGCGCGGCCCCAGGGACCGAGGGCAAAATACGGTCCGCAGCCAGCGGCGAGCAGAGCGGCCCGGACGCTCCGACGGCTGGGCCTGCCTACGTTCTGGCGGCCGACAAACGTCCAGCCCACGTCGTGGCGGGGGCCGCGTCCCCCTGCCCCCAGCAAGGGGCCAGAGAGTCCCCAGGAAGAGAGGGACGCCAGGAGGGCCCGCCCCTCTGCCCCACCCACACTTTGCCCCCTGCCCTCCCGCCTTCTCCAGGAAGCCCACCAGAAAGATGCCTGTCTGGGCCTCACCCGCCCAGGACCCAGGCTCAGAAGCACCCCCTCTTTTCTCCCCATTCCATCCCAAACCCCAGCCCACAGCCTGGACGCCCTCCTCGGCTGGCCTGTCGCTCTTTGCTCCCGTCTGGAGCTAAGCCTGGGGGTGGTGCCGAGGACCCTCTCCGCAAATTTTCCGGGGCTGAGCCAGGCCCCAGGGCTGTGTGACTTCAGACTTCTATGCCCAAGATGGTAGGCAGACAGAAACAAAGTTTCCAGGGTGACAGGCAGAGGGCAGAGTTTAACCCAGCCCTCCCCCACCCCAACATCTTTAGAGCATCTGAACAGAGAAGGCTGATGGGGTGGGGTGGGGTGGGGGTGCGCTCCCTAGGGGCCACGGACTGACCGGAAGGGAAAAATTCCAGACAGTTTTTGCTAGTTGCGGGTAAGGATTAATGAGTGGGTGCTGGTGGGGGGGGGGGGGGGGGGAGGGCGGTGCTCAGAATCCTCCCAGGTGAGCCGCACAGCGACAGGCGACTAGGCCACCAGGAGATGGGGTGCCACACCAGGGAAGAGGGGAGCAGGGGTGGGGGAGGAGGAGGGGACGCTGAGTGGGTTGTTGCAGCTGGGCCTTTTCACAGTCTACCCCACCCTCTCCCCAGACCTGCAGGGACGGTGAGGACAGGGGCCACACAGAGGTCCCCCCACTTCCTGTGGACCTCCCCTGCCATCACAGGCCCTTCTATTTCATTCCATCCCCGTCCTGAAATTGTCACACTAACACCATGTGTGTTCGTGGAGGAACACCAGCCTTCAAGAATCAGGGCCAGCAGGGATTTCCTTCATTCAAATGGCGAGTCCTTCTGTAGGGGACAGACAGCAGGGGCCCTCCTGAGGGGACTCTACCGAGCCGGCATCGTCTGGCCACAGCCTTGATGATAAAGGAGTTAAGATTCCAGGTTAGGCAAGCACACCTTTCAGCCACCCCTCCCAAGGCCTCCAGGAATTTTATGGGGCCAAGCGCATCAGTGCCCTGGGCAGGAGAAGGGGTATAAGGCTTAGTCATGCCACTAAATGAAGGGGGGCACTGAATCACCAAGAGGGCAAGCGTCGGCTCCTGGTCACGTGGTGAGGGAGAGCCCGGTCTCCGTATCCCATTTATATATTAAAAAAAATTTTTTTAACGTTTATTTATTATTGAGAGACAGAGAGACACAGAGCATGAGCAGGGGAGGGGCAGAGAGAATCCCAAGCAGGCTCCAGGCTCCAAGCTGTCAGCACAGAGCCCGACGCGGGGCTTGAACTCATGGACTGCGAGATCATGACCTGAGCCGAAGTCGGTCGCTCAACCGACTGAGTCACCCAGGTGCCCCTCTGTATCCCCTTTATAAAAGGGAAAACCGAGGCTCAGAGAGGTGATGCGGCTCTCCCAGGAGTCTGGCCTCTGGAAAGGACAGAGACGGGAGGAAGGGACACAGATGTGAGACGAGGAGAGTGCCAAGGATAGACTCCCGGACAGCGGCCACTGAAAAGCTTGGCCAGGGAGGGAGGAAGACAACCAGGAGATGGCCGTGTCTAGAGACCAAGGCAGGTGAGAAGTTCACGGGGCAGAGGTTGTTGCTGCCAAAGGCCAGACAGGTGCAACACGCAGAGGCCTGTGGGGCTTGGGGACAGACACCACAAAGGCCCGGTCGCTTTACAAGTCAGTGAACTGAGAACCTTAGACAGGGGACCCCAGGAGGTCCAGCCCCTGCCTCTTGTCACCAGCTGGGAAGCACCGACCTATGTGGTTCCCACGGAGAACAGAAGCCCCTGATCCAGCCTGGTCCCCAGGAGGCTTCAACCCCGCTCCTCGTGTCCCTCCCCAGACCCACCAGGAATACAGGCGAATGCCCCACCCGGAGGCCAACTGACTCCATCACAGGGGAGTGTTGGTCGGGGTCAGATAAAGCCACGGAAGTGCAAGCCCTCAGTAGATACGTGGCACACAGTAGGCCCTTCATAAACTCTTGCAGGTGATGCATGAGCCACATGGCCCTTCGTTTGCCCTGGAGGCAGCCCTGTCCTCCAAACCCGCTACCCGGCCTCCTTCTCGCTGTCCCCCACATCTGCACCCATTCCCTACGCGATCCGCGAGCTTGGCCCAGCAACCCAGAGGCAACAGCGGCAATGGAGGAGGCTACCAACCAGCCAGCACAGAGGTGGGTACCAGGGGCAGCTGCCCCGGGAGGGAGGCGGGGGTGGCTGAGCTGGCCTCCCTTAGGCAGGGCCAGGGCGGGGCTCTCCTACCTCCCGCTGACCCACCCAGAAGTGCCAACCGCCCCTCTGGAAGCCAAGGGGGCCTCTCACCTGGGGACACCAGCTTGAACGGGCTGGGGTGGCCACTGAAGTCGTTTTCAGCCTGGCTCCAATGCCAGGCTGACATCGGGGTAAGTGGGAAGAAGTTGGCAGACTGCCCGTAGTTTGGTCCCCTCTGCACGTAGACCTGTGGGTCCTTCCCGACAAGGCTAGAGGCGATGGGTGGGCTGCCTGAGGGCACCTGGCAGGAAACCTCCACCCTGGGGCCTGTGTCTCCATCCAGCAAGGTGGAGTTAGCCTGTAGCTGAGACATGGGCTCCGATAGGGTGGAAGAGGTTAGCAAGGCATGTCTGCGTGACTTTAACACCCTCTCCCCAGCAAATTCCCTCGTTTCAAAGTGTCTACTGGGCTTGGAGGCCTGTCATTGCTGCCTCCTCCAGGCAGCCTTCTGGATTACTCCATCTGTCTTTTTTTAAATTAATTAATTAATTAATTATTTATATTTTTGAGACAGAGAGAGACAGAGTGTGTGCAGGGGAGGGGCGGAGAGAGAGGGAGACACAGAATCCGAAGCAGGCTCCAGGCTCCGAGCTGTCACCACAGAGCCCGACATGGGGCTCGAACTCACAGACTGTGAGATCACGACCTGAGCTGAAGTCGGACGCTTAACCGACTGAGCCACCCAGGCGCCCCTCCTTCTGTCTTATGTCTGGGTTTCAACCCTACTTGTAGTGTGTACCACACAATTTCACATTTGGTTTTGTTCTTATGGTACATTCTGGGTTGCCAGACTTACCAAATAAAAACACAGGATGCCCAGTGAAATTTGAGTTTCAGGTAAATAATGAATAATTTTTCGGTATGAATATGTCCTGTGCAAAATCTATCTGGCAGCCTCTATTTATATTTTTTCAGTATTGACCCTTTTACTGGAATACATGTTCCTTCAGAACAAGAACTGTCACTTAGAAGAATCTGGATTCTAGGGGCTCCTCGGTGGCTTAGTCGGTTGGGCGTCCGACTTCGGCTCAGGTCATGATCTCACGGTTTGTGAGTTCGAGCCCCGCGTCAGGGTCTGTGCTGACAGCTCGGAGCCTGGAGCCTGCTTCGGATTCTGTGTCTCCCTCTCTCTGTGCCCCTCCTCTGCTCGCACTCTCTCTCTCAAAAATAAAATAAAAATTAAAAAAATAAAAACATAAAAAAAAAAAGGGAGTGACGTTCCGATCCATGCTATGGCACAGACGAACCTTAAAAACATTATGCCCGGAGAAAGAAGTCAGACACAAAAGGCAACATCTGTTCTATTCCGCTCGTGGGAAATGTCCAGAATAGGAAAATCCTGAGACAGAAAGCAGACTGGTAGTGGGCAGGGGCCGGCGGAGGGGGAAATGGGAAGTGATGGCTAGTTGTGTAGGGGCTTTCCTTTCGGGGTGATGGAAATGTTCTGGAACTAGATAGAGGTGTGGTTGCACAACATTGTGAATGCATCAGATGCTGTGAATCGTCACTTTAAAATGGTTAATTTTGTGCTAAGTGAAATTCACCTCACCTCAATTTAGAAAGGAGAAAGTAGGGGAGGGGAGGGGGGAGGGAAAAGATAGAGAGAGGGAATGAGGAAGAGAGAAAAAGAAGAAGAAAGGAGGAAGGAAGGAAGGAAGGAAGGAAGGAAGGAAGGAAGGAAGGAAGGAAGGAAGGAAACCCTACTGGATAAAAGTCTACCTCTGGGACTTAGACTCTTTTTGTCCAGAATATTTTACTACAAAGACAAAATGAAACTAGGATGTGAGTAGGAAGCACGGAGAGGTTTGAACAGAGGTCGGGAGAGCGGACGCTGGATTCAACTTCTAGGTTCAACAAGTCTGTCGACAGGAACTCGCAGGACAGGCGTTGGTGTGCCTCGTGGTGACACCACCCATCTCGGGTTGGTTGGCCGAACCACCCGCTACAGGAGACAGCAGCTCCTAATGCGCATGTCCAGCCGGGAGCGCATGCGCGGTCCAGGCATCTCCTAATGCGATAAAGTGCGCGAGCTGGGGATTTCCTCACCGAGATAGAGACAAGTTAGGTGCCAAGTCGACCAGCCACCCGATCAGCTGGCCCCGAGCTCGGACCTGATGCTGGACGGGGGAGGGGGAGAGGGGGAGCTGAGACCGGGAAGGCCTGTCTGCCCCCTGGTATCAGAGGCCTCCTCTGCCAGACCCACCAGAGTGCCTGGGATGCCCGGCCCCTGCTCCCAGAGGGGTCAATGTCTGGTTTAAAGGGACCGTCGGAAGGCGAGGGTAGAGGGTATGACCCAGATCCACAGGGACCAGCTGAGCCAGAGAGAAAGATGCCACTTGGGAAAGCAGGATTCCGGAAGGAGACGGGACGCTCCCAGCCCCTGGAAAACCCAGGACCAGACCCATTGCCCGGCCACGCCCCGAAGGCGCTCGTCCATCAAGACGCGGAACTTGGAAGTAACTTCTTTGTTTGGCAGGCAGATCCTGGAGTCGACCTGATGCAGAAGACATTTCTAAGAGCTTCCTACTGGCCCTCTCGCTGCCAATAGTGAATTCTCCAAGGCAGAGAGGCCAGGAGGAAACAGAGCTGCTTTCGGAATGGGGGTTCGCGGGGAGGGCCGGATTGTTCATGTTAATGGTGCCTGTTGAAGAATAGTGGGGGGGGGGGGGGGCGGGAAGGGCGCCTGGGGGGCTCAGTCGGTTGAGTGTATGACTTCGGCTCAGGTCATGACCTCACGGCTCGTGAGTTCGAGCCCCCCGTTGGGCTCTGTGCTGACAGCTCAGAGCCTGGAGCCTGCTTGGGATTCTGGGTCTCCCTCTCTCTCTGCCCCTCCCCCGCTCATGCTCTGTCTGTCTGTCTCTCAAAAATAAGCATGTAAAAAGGAGGAAGAAGCAAACTGGAAGACATATGACTCTCTCTCTCTCAAAATAAATAATAAACATTAAAAAAATAGTGTGCGGGGGCAGTGCTTGGGGGCGTAGAGAAAAGAGTTTACCAAATCGAAATATATACCTTGTGCACTACCCTTGCCCTGCTGGGCACACTGGCTCTGAAAATCACACCGCCATCAGAAAACTGCTCACGGAGCAGAGAACTGGAACCAACCAGAATGTGCTTCCTCCAGAGACATTTCCCAGGAGTCCCGAAGTTTCTGACCCCTAAGCATAGTTCTTTCTAGATCAGAGGTTCTCCACCAGAGGTGGCCTTGCTTCCAGGGGACCTTTGTGTCTGGAGACATTTTTTTTTTTTTTTTTTTTTTTTTTTTGCTCCCTTCAACGGAAGGAGGACCTATAAAAGTTCAAAGGAAAAGCTGGCCGCCTTTGTTTCCATTTCGATGGCCATTAATAGAAGCTTGATTTACATAAGTTCACAGACCAGAGTCCCGTGAGCTCTGTAAGGGGGGTGGGGGGGGGGGGTCACTTTTCAGGACGGGCGTGGTCTTCGTCTTTTGATTGTTTAGTTGATGCATTTAACCCACGGGTAGTGAGTGCTCCGGCACGCACTTAAAAATTCATCACCGCGTCAGAGCCCTGGAATGATGCGGTGGAGTGGAGACAAGCCCACGCTCAGACCCGAAGCGGAGCCAGGCTGCGCTGGGCTGAGTGGGTGGCCGCGCAGAGCCTCCTTCTGTTGCTAAGGGAAGAAGGAAGCCCCTTGGGGCCTAAGCGGGGAGAGCGGAGCTGCCGCCGCCCCCGTGGCTAGGCCGCTCTCCAGACTTGTGTGTGTGTGTGTGTGATAACCGGAGGCTTGGAGATTTGAGTCTCAAACCCAAAGATCCAATTTCTTAGACCTAAGGTGGGGCCCAGGGATCTGATGCCGAACAGCCAGCCCACCTTTGAGGGTTGAATTGTGTCTTCCCAAAAGACACCTTCCAGCCCTACCCTGCCCCCACCCCCGGGGGGTAATTGGCTGCAGCCGCAAGGAATTAATACAGCACCCCCTCCAATGCGGCTCTTATGAAGTGGTCTAGAACGTCACTCAAAAATTCCAAACAGGTTTTAGGAATGAATGGGGGACAATCCGAGGTTCCTTTGCTCTCGCTCGGGGAGGGAGTACGATCTAGCTTGGATCCATGCTTCAACCAGATCCCCCTCCCCCCACCTGCTGAATGAGAACATTGTCATGTGTTCATGGCGGCCCCACGGGGACCCCCAGACCCCCAGCTCCGCCTACCCTAGCTGTTGTCCCTGGTGCTGGGGGTCCCCCACAGCCTCCCCAGCACTGACCTGGGAGGACAGGGGTGGGCTTCCCCTCGACACTTCCGGACTAGTCTCCCTCCTTCCTCCCTAAACACCATCCTGAAACCTCGTATCTTCAGACGTATTCTGCCCTGCTCCCCTGGGCTACCATAACCTAGAAACGCCCATCACTCCCTGAAGATTCTTGCCCCCGGTTCCCACGGTACTTGCCCTAATTCTTGTGGATTTCATTTTTTTTTTTTTTCAGTATATGAAGTTTATGGTCAAACTGGTTTCCATACAACACCCAGTGCTCATCCCAAAAGGTGCCCTCCTCCATGCCCATCACCCACCCTCCCCTCCCTCCCACCCCCCTCTTGGGGATTTCAAAACACACAGAGATAATCTTTCCAGTATCTTGGTTCTTCGGTTCCTTCACGTCCAATCTCTCATGTCCAGCTTCTTGCTCCCACTGAGGCGTTTGGCTGGACAATATCCTATGTCAAGACTGCGCTTCACTTAGCCAGTCCTCTGAGTCGCTCGGGCCAAAAACCTCGGGATCATCTCCCGCGGCTCTTTCCCACCGCATCACCTTGGATCCTCAGCACGTGCCACTGGCCTGACCTCCAGAATGTCTTGATCACTTCTCCTCCCCCCCCCCCCCCCCCCCCCGGGACCAGCCCGAAGGCCCCTGGGACGCGGTTCCCATCCCGTCTCTTCTCAACACAGAACCCGTGAAGGGGTAAGCGGCCCAGGTCTTCGGGGCAAACCCTGCCCCTGTAACTGCTCAACCCTCCTCCCCATCAAGCTCTCCCCTCCCTACTGCTTCCTGCGCTCAGGCCTCGCCGGCCATTTCCTGCTCCAGCTTGGGTGTCTCCTTCTCAGTGACAATCTCCCAGTAAATGCTGCTGCCCCCGCCCCGCCCCACCCCGTATTCCCTTCTACTCTTACCTGCTTGCTTTTCTCTAGAACTTACCACATCCCAGCACACTGTGCAAATCGCTTATTTTCACTGTCGTCTGTGTCCCCCCCCTCCCAGCCCCACTGGAAAGTAAGCTTTGTGAGGACAGGAGACCTCTGTTTTGTTTCTGCACCTGTGTATCCATCTTGGGGCCTAGAACAGTGCCTGGCACCGAACAGGTAGGCGCTCCAACAGGCTGTGCTGAATGAATGAATGATTTAGCAGCTGGTCTCTCAGGAGTTGGGTTAGCGAGGGTTGTTGGGTAAGACTCTGAGCAGAAGGCAGGGGCGGGGCGGGGCGGGGGGCAGACGGGGGGGGGGGGGGGGGGGAGGGGGAGGGGGGGTGGTGGGGACAGGTAGGGGTCGGGGACAGGAATGTCTGCCGCCTCAAGCTGCTGTCTCTTTTTAGCAGAAACACCACAACTGACGCGTTTGTTTTTAAAGCGAATGAGGAAATGATAGTTCTGCCTCTGCCGCCTTCGCGCGAGGCCCACCCTTCAGTGGAATAGGGGCAGGTGCCAATTCTGTGACCCAGTGACCCAGGGAAGGTAACGGTTGAGACAAGTCAGGGAGGTGCGCCAGCCCCCAGCCTGGTGGAGAGGAGGAGGTGACCCACCACCTTGACCTTAAGGGCTAGAAATGGGGGCGGAGGCAGAGCAGGGCGGGAGGCAGGCGTGGAGGCGGGCCCAGGAGCATCCCCTCCCCCTGGTTCTGTACCACCCCCTGGTGGAGAGCGGGGACCCTGCCACCCTCCCGCTGCCTCTGAGAGTAAGTCAGGCTCCCTCAGCCGGACCTCTGAGGAAGCCTCGACTTCCTCTTCCTCGGGGCAGAGACGCCCCACTGGAATGCCCCCAGCCCTCTCTGGGGCCACTCCCACCGGGCAGAGCTGGGGGGCTCCAGGAAGGGCTCCTGTTCCAGATGGGGCCCCTGGGGTAAAAAGACTGGACACGCCTGCCCAGGGACATGCGCGCTGCTCCCTCTCCCTCCCCCACCACAGCCCAGGTGGAAGCCAGCACTCTCCTGGCCCCATGGCCCCTGGAGGTCCCACAGGGGCCTGCTCACCCCGCTCCTCTCCGCACCCCCCCCCCCCGAGACCCCGCAGGAGTTGAGGCCAAGTTCCAGAATCGTCCAGCTGTCTGCCAACAAACACCCCCTCTCTATCAGCAACCTCCACCAGCCATCTCCTTCACGCGGGCCACTCGCCCTCCTCCCGCTCCGCAGAGAAGCTGCTGGTGGCTTCCAGAGGCAAGGGTGATAGGGGAGTAAGCAGAGAGCCCAGGACGCAGAGGCCGCCCGGAGGGCCTCCTGCCGAGGCCAGAAGGGAAGCCTAGGACTCAGCAAGCGTCTTCACTCACAAAAGCTCTTTCAAGGCCTCAACATTTGGTGTCATCAGTCATTTTGTGGATGAGTAAATAGCGGGCCCAGAATGATGCTGCGATCGGTAACGGGGCCACAAGGGGCTGGTCTGAGACCCAGGCCCACGTCTCTCCCCCTCTCCTGCGCCTCCAGGTCCCCCTCCTGTGCTCACTGGCACCCCTGCACGAGCCTGCTTCCCCGAGGCCCTGGCAGGGCTCCCTCCTGCCCACCCCCCGCGCGATGTCCCCAGTGGCTCACCCAGCAGGGCCAAGCAGAGCAGCTGAAGGAGCCTCATGCCTCTGCTGGCAGAGGGCCCTCTGCTCAGGCTCACAAGAGCTCCCTCAACAGGGTCACCTCCACTCTGGGGTCCCTAGGAGGCTCCCAGGGTGGGTTCCTGCAACAAGGAGATAACCCGGAGGGCCACAGCACCCCATGGGCTCAGCAACCAGGGCTGGGCCCAGAACAGCTAGGCCCCCGCACCGCTCCCCCCCCCCCCCCCCCCCCGGGGAATTAGTAGGCCCCTGGGCCTTGGAACTAAACCAGGGCTTACACTCAGCTGCCACTGCTGGGCTGTAGGGGCCTGGGCCTGTTTGGTAGGTAGATGTCGGCGTCATAAACCCTGGAATATGTATGTTACTGGCAGAGGGGTATTAAGGTTGTTAGTATATATTTTTAAGTGTATTTATTTATTTTGGGAGAGAGAGAGAGACAGAGGCAGAGAGAGAGGGAGGGAGAGAGAATCCCAAGACGCGGGGCCAGAACCCACAAACTGCATGATCATGACCTGAGCCAAAATCAAGAGTCTGATACTTAACTGACTGAGCCACCCAGGTGCCCCGAGGTTGCTAATCTTCTGATTTGAGATGGGGTCATTATTCTGGATTATGGGGACGGGCTGTTATTCTTTCCCCAACCCCCCCCCCCCCCCCCCCGCCGCCCCAGGGGAGTCTGACTTACGCGCAGGGTATCTGGTGGGATGGACCCGCTGGAGACACAGGCAGGAGAGGCCATCTCTGCTCACATCACACCAGTTCGTTAGTGACCCCCTGTCGGGCACCTGCTAGGTGGCTGACACTGGGCTCAGCCCCCAAATTAGAGCTCAGACTGGATGAGGCCCCTAGTCACCCCTGGACGGTGATGCAGTGTGGCAGGCACAGTGCTCCAGGACTGCCCTTGAACTCAGAGTGGCATGGGGGCCCTTTCTCACACCTGCGGACAGTGGTCATTCCCCAGGACTGATGCCAGCCAGTCTAAAAGGAGGCCAAACTACATCATGTACGGGTGGCATGCATGGCCTTTTTAGCAGTCCGAAACAGAGCTCACCGGGCCTGGGGAGAAGGGTGGGAGTGAGCCAGGAAAACAGAGAACACTAAGGCCAGACCAGGGCTGGGGGTGCTCAGGGCAGGGGGTTCAGGGCTGCCTGGAGTGAGGGAGCAGGTAAGGTGTGGCAGCCGGGCTCCTCCTGAGCCAAACCTGGGGCTGCTGGGCCGGCGGGACCTCTTTATAGCCACGTTCAATTAGGGTGTTCAATTAGGGTGCCCCATTGTGACAGCCTTCCTCAGGGAAGATGTCCCGCCCCCAGCGGACCATTTGCTTCCGGTGGGAGCTGTTCTCTCCTACCAAGCTTCACAGGCTGACCACATGCCCATGCCCCATACAGCCCAGGGGTGAGCACCTGACCCAAGGAAGGCAGGGACAGCTGCCTCTGGGTACCCCTGGCCCTGCTCAGGGAAAGCCACTGGGGCCTGTGAGGTCTGGGCACGTTGGGAAGCTGGTCTAACAGATGACCCTGCCACCTGTGAGCAGCAGGAAGGATGAGGGGCCCGTAGCCAGAGCCCAGGGGGCAGATGGCTTGGAGCTCCCCTGGGGACTAGATGGGTCAGCGCCTTGGTGGCTCCCCTTCTCCCCAGCAGGTGAGAACCAGCATCTGTCACTTGCCCCCCAGATCGTGGCTCGTTCCCCGAGGATGTGCCCCGTGGGCTCACCTACCTCCCTGCATTTGGGGAGCAAGGGTACCCCCCCACACAGTTTCCTAGCCAAATTCCCTTTCACAAAGTCTGTCCTCACTCTGCTGACATGGTTGGGGGAAGGAATCGAAGGAATTAATGATTGCAGAAGGACAGAAGGATGGTCTAGGTTGCTGTCCACCTGTCTCCCGGGGAGGCCCCGAAGCTCGCGTCTTTTCCTCCATGTTGTGCTCCGGGGATGGGGTCTGAGCTCAGGCAATTCATGAGAAGCCTCCTCCTTCCATCCAGGTCGGAGGAGAGGTGGTGGGCGGCCCGAGGAACATTCCCCCCAGGGCTTTGATGGGTAGGGCATCTCTCCTGCCCCAGCCAGGAGCCCTCTCCAGCAATCACCTGTGTCGGTGTTTTCAGAGGAGGCTGGTCCTCTGAGCTCTTCTGTCTCTTCTCTCCACAGGCTGCATGTAGGACGGGACTCATCAGGACCCAGGTCACCTAGACTGTGTGGAGCTGGGGCTATAATACAACCTCAGTTACTCAAAGCACACATCAGGACACTTGATAAGTAATTGCTCATTTAACCCTCAGAGGAGGGTGCCGTGAGCCCCACGTTGCGGCCGAGCAAACGGGCCCAGACTTTGACTGTCTTCTCCCTGGTGTTGCACTTGCCCGATTCTCAGCAAATGTTTGCTGAAGCATGAGAAAGTGATAAGGAAAGGCCCCTGGTGTTTCAGTGCAGCCTTCTACCACTCTGGGCCAGAAGAGCATCACCCCCGGAGGCTCATCACCAGACGGCGCTGGGCTCCACCCTGAGTTTCTGTTCCAGATCCGTGGAGCCTGAGAAGATGCATTTCTACCAAGCTCCCACGGGATACTGTCGCTGCAGGTCAGGGCCACGCTCTGTCTTGTTAATAACATGTGTCACTTTCACCCGAGACAGGCCAATGGCCCTCCCCTGACCGAGCACACAGCACCACGTGTTTCCCCGGAACAGGGCCCTGCAGTTGTTGACAGACTGACGGGTCATGTGGCACCGGGTGGGTGAGAGAGGACAGCGACAGGAGGAGGTGAACCGGTCCAGTCTCCAATGCCCACGTGAGGGCCTGGGCCCGAGGGCAGTGGGCCAGAGCCGCCTCCAGCCTGGGAATCCTGCCGGGTGCCAGGCTGCCGGAGGAAGTAGAGGGTTTCCAAGCACGTCATGGGGTTTCTCCTGACCCTCCCTCCCGAAAGTTCTTTGGGCCAGCATTCTCAGCCCTGGCTGCGGGGGAGAGTCATCCGGCGGCTTTAGAAAGTCCCGATGCCTGGCCGCTGTCTGCACCTGCTCCGAGCACATCAGCAGTCCTGGCACAGGGCCAGTTCTCTAAGGCTGAGAGTCACTGCAGGGGTGGGGGTGGAGGCCCTGGGCTGCATCCCTGCTCCGTGGCCCACTGGCTCCACCCCCTCCCCAGGCTGACTCTTGGGTGTGTCCAACAATGCAGGTCTACGCTTGTCTCACAGCTCTTGTGGGGCGCCTCCCCGCCACCAGCCCCGCCACTCCTCGAGGTCAACTGAACGTGAGGGCGGGGGTCTTGGGGGGCATGGAGGAGAGTTAGAGAACAGGTTCTGTAGAAGCTAGGGCCAAGGGACCTTTGTTCCGGGTTCCTGAGGAGGCCCACTTCGTTGATGTGGGGCCCTGGGTCAGAATAGAAGACCATGAGGAATCCTGCCAGGGAGAGGCTGGCCGTGGACCATCTGTTACTCAGACTCGGGTAAGGTCTGGAAGCACCCCCCCCCCCCCCCCGCCCCTCCACCCCGGTCAGGGGGCAGGAATGCACCATGCTGGTGTAGTGTGGCTCTGCGGCCAGCTCTGCTGCTTGGTGACTCCAGCATCACTTGTGGGTCTCAGTGCTCTCATAGGTGGAGAAGGGATAGCAGGAGGCTGGTTGGGGGTGGGGGGCGCGGGGGGCAGCAATGTGCACTCAGAGCACAGCAAGCCCCTAGTGCAGGTGTGCTCAGCGGCGGCCGGGTCTTGCCCTTCGCGTAGATGTCAGCGGCGCTCCCCACAGGAAACACTTTCTGAGCACTTCCGGTGGGTGTGTATTTATATATCGCATTCGTGGGTTACTATGCTATTATGTACGTTATAAACCATCCAACAAAAATAGAAACTTTACAGGACCGGGCTAAAAATAGAAATACAAGTCACCATATTTTCTTCCTGCTGCCCGGGGGCTCTCCTGCGTCCTGCTGGAGGGCCCACTGAGAGGGGCGGTGGTGTCCGGCACGGGGAGGGGGCAGGAGCTTGGGGCCAGGGGGACTCTGGTGGGGGAGGTGGGTCGAGCCCCGGGCCCGAGGCAGGGGTCGATGCTACAGCTCTGAGCCGCTGGGAAGGCGGAATCTACGCGCGGGGGCCCGGGTCACCGAAGAGCCCAGCGGGATCCTCGAGGCAAGGTCCGGGCCTGGGGGTCCTGGGGCCCGGGGAGCCGGGGCACGGGAATCCAGGGCAGAAGGATCGCGGGCGCGAAGCTCGGGAGTGAAGGGCCTCGGGCCCCACAGAGTCGCTCGAGCCCGGTTCTGGCAGCAGCCGCGACAGGTCCTCCACCAGGTGCCACTTTTCCTGGACTTGCTGCGGGGGTTGGGGGAGAGCGAGCGGCCGGTTACGAGCGGCGCCTTCACCCCGGAGCCGGCCGGGAAGAGTAGCCGGCCCCGCAGCTGCACCTACGAAATCCGCCGTGCCGGGTCCCCTGCCCCGCCCCTGCCCCGCCCCTGCCCCGCCCCTGCCCCGCCCCGCCTAAGCCTCGCCCCACCCAGAGGCCACGCCCCACGCCTCCGTGAAGCCAGAGACCACGCCCCAACAGTACCGCCTCCAGAAAGAAGCCACGCCCCCACCAGGGCCCCGCCCCTCCCTCAACCCAGAGCCACATTCTCAACCCCGCGTTCCCAAGCCTAAGGCCATAGGCCTGTCATCTGGCTCCCGGCCTGAGGCCACGCTCCGGGGCGAGGTGTGACCCCTCCCCAGCCCAGCGGACACTCACCCACACCAGTTGCTTCCGGATCCGCTGGATGGCCCTCGAATTGGCCTGGGACTGGGAGACGCAGACGGTCAGGACAAGGCTTTGGACAGACAGGAATCCAAGGTCAGCTATCCCTGGAGGGCAGGTGCCTCCCCTACTTCCTCTCTCCCCACCCCAGTGTCTTAATGCCTCCCCGGGTTCTTCTGTCTGCAGACACCTTTCTCTCTCCTGTCCTTCCTCCCCCTGGCAGCCTCTCTCCCTATTCTAAAGGGCCGCAAGAATACCTCAACTGCAGGTTTTTAGTGTGCCTGCAGGAGGGATCGTGTGTCCCCGTGGGTCACACAAGGTACCTGCTCGAGGGGGCTGCCCAGGGCTACCTGCCTTTGGGCCCAAGCTCTGTCCTCTGGGACCCTGCCTCCCCGCCTCTCCTTGTCTTGCTCCCAGATCCCATGAGACTGTCTGGGGGTGCTCATCGAAGGGCGGACGCCCTCCCAGGTGTGCCCCCTCTTGGCCCCTGCTGCTCTGAGAGGCACCTGAGCAGGATGAGGACGGGGAAGCTGAAAGCGTGGGAGCCCAGGTAGCGGAGGACGCGCTGGCCAGAGGGCGGGAGCCGGAGGGCCATCAGCTCTGGGACCACCTGCCAGGGGGCCGCGTAGTTGGCGAAGAGGCCGCAGTCCCAGGAGGAGTGGATGCTGGGGAGAGACAGCCAGGGTGGGGCTGGCGTCAGGGCCCCGGGCGAGGAGGGGCTGCCTGCCCCCCAGCCTCGGGCACCTCTGCTGCCCTCACCTGCTGACCACATAGCCCAGAGGCACGACGGCCAGGAGCAGGCCCAGGATGAGCACCAGCTGGAAGAAGAAGGTGGAGCTGGAGGCGCGGAATCTTCGGGGAGAGGCCTTGGAGTTCCTCATCAGGGTGTACTGGGGGAGGCGGCAGCAGGTGGGGAGGCTGTGAGCCGGGGGAGCCCGAGGCCCAGGGCAGTGCCACTGGGGGGCTGCGCGGAAGCGGGACGGGAGCCGGGCTCCGCTGCCGCTGGCTCGGGCGCCCACGCAGTGCCCCTCCGGCCCCCTCCCAGCCCACGAGCCCTCACCTTCTTGATGTAGAAGGTGAGGAAGATGAAGACACTGTTGAGCAGAGGCAGCAGGGGACAGTAGAAGAGGCCCATCCAGGTGATCGTCTGGCCGGCCACAATGTCCAGGACATTCTTGGGCACCAGGAACTCTTCCCGGTCCAGCCAGACCCAGAAAGAGCCTGAGAACCGCTCCACCAGCAGCCTGGGGGAGGGGAGCGTCCAGATACCCACAGCAGTCGTGACCGCTGACCGTCACACACTCAGTCGCGCCGAGCGTGTGGTGGGAAGAACTGCTCACCCTTGGCTGTGGCCACCGGCCATCCCCCAGACACGCCCGGGTCACCCCCACCGCCCCCGGGTCTCCCCATGGTGTCCCCGGGGCTCACCTCCTAGGCAGGCTGACAAAGAAGGCAAAGGCCACCGTGAGGAGGAAGTTGAAGATGCTCAGCTTGTACAGCTCTTCCCCGACCGCGTTCTCCCAGCACTGGAGCAGAGGGGCACGTGTCACCCAGGGTCCCCGGCCGCCCCTCGCCCACCCACTGGGGGCCTCTGTGTTGGAGGCAAGAGCCCTGCCTGGAGCCCGATAGGATTGCTAAGTTAGAACGGGGGCCTCCAGGGGAAGAGCTGAGCAGGGACCCCCCTCCGCCCCCCCTGCCCCTCCAGCTAGGGCTGCCGCCCTGCCCAGCGTGCTGTGAACAGTGCCCCCTGGAGGAGTGCAGCGCTCTCTCTCCCAAAGGTGAGACTGGAGAGGGACGAGGACAGGAGGGACAGGCCTGGATGGAGCCACCAGCCACCTGGTAATCACAGGCGTTGTAGCCGAAGGACTCACAGCTGGTCTTGTTTCTGCCAAGGCACAGCACAGTCTGGCCCAGAGAGAAGGAGAACATTCCCAGGCTGGCCAGCTTCAGCACCACGCACCTGGGGGGGGGGGGGGCGGGGGATTGGGACCGAGTCAGGGGAAGGGGCTCGGGTACCTGGGCACAAGCCACCCAGGTTACGTGTGCGGTTGAGCTCCGTTGGAGATCATGTCTCTCCGGGGTCCGGCGCCCTCTGATTCCAGAGCCCGGCCGACTTCCAGCCTACTCTGTCCGGTGGCAACGTTGCCCAAGGTTGTGTTCCCCAGAATCGTGGCCTCCAGATGATTCATGAGGCAAGGGTTCTGTTTTTAAATCAGCGTGGGAAACGCTGTGTAGCCCAGCTGCCCTCCCCCTCCCCCGCTGCCACACTTGGTTTAGAGTTTAATATTCTCGCAGCAGGTGAGAGCTCTGTTTCTACCCTAGCCCGCTTACATGGTCTCATGTAGCACAAACATGCCCACGGGCCCTCCTGAATGTTGCATGACTGGATCACACAGGCAGGATGGCTCTTAACCCCAAACCGTCTCATGCGCATTAGAGCTAAGTGTGGACTCTCAGCTGACATGTGACACGAGTTTGGCTGGGAACAGTGGTTCTGTTGAGGGAGGCTGGGAGGCAGGGCGGGTGGGGGCTTATTTTTTATCTTTGCTTTTTCTCAGCATTTTGAAGTTTTTTGTTTTTTTTTTTTTTCCACGTGCGTGTGGTATTACCTATTCCAAAAATAAAGTTTCAAGCCACAGTCAGCCTTGGAGGAAAGCTGAATGGGCTCCAGACAGCTTCTGCACAGGGGAAGCAGGAGAGAAAGCCGGCAGAGCCAAGCAGGGGGGTGGAGGGGGAGACGGAAATGCTGAGCTGGAGCTCTGCGGGGGCTCAAGGAGGGGCTTGGGGTCCAAGGCGAGATCCTCGTCCTGAGCGGGGAGACAGAGCATGGGGGTCGGGGGGGGGGGGCTTGCATTTGAACCTGCACCCAACAGACATGGTGAGCTTGCCTTTGGCTGAGGCACTTGACCCGTGCGAGCCTCAGTTTCCTCATCTGTCAAATGGGAATGAGGATGGTCCCGACTTCACAGGTGAAGGTTGTCAAGGTGAGGGGTGGAAACCCTCGGGGCATGTGGGTGCTGTGCGCCTCCCACCTTCCTGGTTTTCCCGGGCGAGAGGCTGGTTCCCAACCCCTCCTGGCTGTTTTGTCACTGGCCCCTCCGAATGGCTGGTGCTTGGTCCAGGCAGCTGGCTTACTTTGGAAGGAAGGGACTGGAAAGCTTTAGACGGGGGCTCTTGAGATCACGTTTCTGGAAGCTTCTGCATACCTTCCCTTGCTCGGGACCACTGGTGCCAGGCGGTAACCAACACGGGCAGCAGGACGCGGCATCCTCAAGTGCCCCCGGGCCCTCCGTTCCTTCCCCTCCACACGCTGTCCCCCCTGTCACCCCCAAGGGTGGCACTCACCAGATAAGGGTGAGGTTGACCTCAGTGTTGGGAGGGTAGTTCTCCAGCTGGATGAGGAAAACAAAGAGCAGGGGACCCACAAAGTTGACCAGGGCGATGACCCCCGGGGGCAGGTACTGTAGCAGCACGAACAGAGACTCCTGCGGGGAAAAGCAGGTAAGGGGGTACGCATGCGCTGGGGGGGGTCCCCAGCGGCTCCCTTGGGCCCTACAACCCCCTCAGGTGTAACTGGTGTGGGCCTGGCGTCTGGAAGCCCGCGGGCTATTCGCGGCTGGAGGATATCGCGGGGAGAGGCGCCCTGGCCTGATGGTGACCTCAGGCGGATTGTTTTCAACCTCTCTGAGCCTCAGCTTGCTCATCTGCAAAGTGGGACCGCCCCGTCTCCCCGCCAAATTCTGGCCGGGATTAAATGCATGCACGTCAGTTGCCAGGCACCTCTTTGTTGTCCTGTGAGTACTTGGTGGCCCAGAAGATGGCGCTGATGGCCCCGACCACCAGGAGCCCGATGAGGACATTGACCCACAGGTAGGTGAGCAGGTGGCAGGCCCTCTGGGTCCGGGTCTGCTGCTGCATCAGCAGGAATCGACGCCCTTCCTCCAGCTCCACCTGTCATGGGGGCGGGGACACAGACAGGTGGGGGCTGGGTGCTGCGTGCGTGGAAGGGGCGGGTGCCCTCAAACAGCGCAGGCCCAGGTCCCTGTTGGTCGGGAGACAGGCCGCCAGCATCCAGGCAAGGTTGGGGCGACCCTGGGGCGGGGGCAGGCTGAGGGCTGGTGGCCGGTCTTATCTCGACCGCCCCACCTCGCACCGTCTGCTCACGTCCAAACAGCGGCACAGCCCCACCTCCAGCTGGAACGCCCTATGCACGCGCGCGTGTGCACCCACCCCCGACACACACTTCCAAACCTCGGCCACTCACATACCCAGTCGTACACGCACCACACGCTTGCACACACCTTGAACTCGTTGCTGATCTCGTGCTTCTTGATGGTGGCTGCTTCCTGTCCCCGGATACAGAAGTCCCAGGAGGAGAAGACTTTGACACTGACAGGTGACCTGTAGTCTTGGCCCAGAAACAGCCTCTGTGGCAGCTCCTTTACCATCCTGGAGGGGGCCGGAGGCCAGGGCTCATGGGGGAGGGGCCTCTGCCCTGGCTCAGGTCTGGGGTGGGAAGCCCCTGACAGTCCTGGGGGCAGCCTGTGGCCTCAGCTATCGTTGCGGGTGGGGAGACAGGGGCGGTGTCCCCTGCCCCTGAGCTCTGCAGCTGGGGACACGGAGTTCAGGCCCTGGAGCCATAGATGAGCCTTAGGGAACAGGGGCCGGGGCCCTCCTGCTAACTTGGGGGTGCCACGCCAGGGGAGGGGCGATCAGGGAAGACCCCCCCCCCCCCCCGGAAGGAGGTAGAGGCCGGGGCTCCGCTCTCACCGCCGCAGAGTCCCACAGAAGCAGAGGAACAGGCAGGCCAGCGGGCTCAGGAGGTAGGCCAGGCGGATGCTGTAGGCCGAGCTGCTCTCCGGGCCTGCCCGGTATGCGCCATAGAAGAGGTAGGTGGTGTTGAAGGCCTGGGGACGCAGATGACAAGGACCGCGTCGGGTCGTGCAGGTGTGTGCTAAGTGTTTTCCAGGTCTTGGCTCTTTAACACTCACAGTACCCTCATCAAGTAGGGAGTGAGAGCCTCCCTATGTTACAGTCTCAGAGCAGTTAGGCAACTTGCCCAAGGCCACACAGCTTCGAGGAAGAGACATTGGCACATGGGAGTCTATACGGTAACTCCTCAGTGGCACCCAGGGGTGACGGTGGGGTGGTGCTTAGTCCACAGGCCTGGACGCTCCCCCAGCTGGGCTCTGAGGGCCATGGGCAAGTGTCCAGGGGCCTGGGCTGTGTATCCTGGCCTCAGCCTCTCTCTGACCCCGTCACTGTCCCCGCCAGCCTGTTTGTGTAGAACCATTTCCCTAGAAGCCAAAATGCCTTTGGAGGGACTGGGGTCCTCTTAGACTGCGGTCCCCTGGGGCCAGTTCTCCAGGTCCCCCAGCCCCCCTGGCCCATAGTGAAGGCAGAATCCACTCACCCTGCCGGTTAAAACATTCCAAAGTTGATTGTGGAATCTGGGAACACCAGTCTGGGGCTGGAGGCCACCAGGGCACTGGAGGGCTGTCGGGAGGGAGAGGAAACCAATAGGGAAGGGTCCCCAAGGCATATCTACTCCATAGCCCCCAGTCCTGGGGAGGCCCGAGCAGGGCCCTGAGGATATGTCGGGAGGTATGTCATGAACACGGCCCGGCAGGGAGGGTCCCAGGGCTGGACTCAAGCAGGAGGATGCCTGGGACCGGGACACAGAGGGTAGGGCTGTCCCAACACCCTGAGCCCGGGACCAGCCCCTCAGCGTCCCCGGGGGTGCCTGTGGGCTCCAGGACACTATTCCCTCGGCGGGTAGGGCACTCACTGAAGTTAAGGGAGGGGCCTGTGTCAGGGGGGCGGAGCCAGACCAGGGGCAGCAGCACGAAGCCTGCGGTCAGGAGCAGGGTCAGCAAGTTGAGCAGCAGCAGGAAGCGAAGGAAGGTGAAGTAGGACTGGATTCCGGTGCCAAAGAGGCCTATGAGGAGAGGAGGGGGTCCTTCAGGGCCGCACCGAGCCAGGGGCCCCCCTGAGAATCCGAGGGCTGTGGGTGGCCAGCCTCGCGGGGACCTCGGTTTAGGGCCCTGGAGGCTGCCCTAGCAGTACCTCTGATGGCCACCAGGGGGTGCTGCCATCTATCAAGTTTTGCGCCCCGCTTGGGGCCGAACTGATGCGGATGATGGGATGGGGGGCGATGGTTGTTGTTGGGGGGGGGGGTGTCGGTGAGGGGGGAGGGAGGGGGTCACGGCAAGCGGGCTGGTGCCCTCCTTGGGCTTCTAAACTGGACACGGAGACTCCAGAGAGGGGAGGTGGGGGTGAGGGCGCGGGTCCTACCCCCGATCTCGTAGAGGGCGTCTTCCCAGAGGCCGAAGCCCCGGACCAGCCTCCGCGCTGCCTCCCCCAGGCGCCGGCCCGCTGTCTGCCCCCTGCGCCGCCATCGCTGCCAGCGAGAGGTCTTCACCCCCCGGGGCTCCCGCAGCTGCCTGGGACGGGGTGGCGATGGGGGCGCCCTTGAGTCACCCGCTGTGCCCACCGGGCCAGGCAGAGCAGGGCCACGGGGCGGAGGAGTTTTCCCACTGCCGGCGACTCGTACCCTCCCCCGTTCAACAGGTGCTTCCTCTCGGGGCTCCCCCTCCCCCACCGTCTGATCTCCAGCCGTGTGGGTCCGCGTGTACCCACCGGATGAAGCGCTTGTCCACCATGGCATACGGCAGCCCCCGGACTTGTGCCTGGGAGGACCACAGCCGCCCAATCTCTTGCTCCCCCAGCTCCTCCACCCCTGGCTCAGGCGCTGGCTCCCCGGGGTCCTGGCCGGACCGCGCTGCCGGCCTCCGCAGCATCTCCGCGGTGGGGTCGCGGCTGGGGGCGCCGGGCCGCCCCGCCCCTCCTCCCAGAAGGGCTGGGGGCTGCCTGTCGGGCGGGCTTCAGGGTCGTGGCCCTGGCATCGCCAGAGATGAAGAGAAAGCACTCAGCCGGAGCAGGTCTGGACTCAGTCCCCATCCACATCTCAAAGCGACACGCAGCCAGAGGCCTCCGTTTCCCTGTCTGGCCATGGGGGAGAAAGGTCCAAAGGGCACAGAAAGATGGGACTGTCACAGACACAGACAAAGCCAGGTGTGGCCACAGATAAGTGCGAGGGGGCCCAGGGCCTGCTGTACCCCAGTTCCACCTGCTGCCCGTGGGGTCACCCTTTGGCAAGACCATTCCTGTTCTCGGGGCGCTAATTCTCCCATCGGGAACGGGCCCCCAACCCTGACAGGTCCAAGGATCCGGCATCCTGTGGCAGCACCGATTGGGATGTGCTGGGACTCAGTCTGCGGGTGCCCCCAGGGACCCCAGACGAGGGGGCGTGGCTATGGTCTCAGACTTGGGAACCAGACCCTAATAAGCAGGCTCTGACCCCCACCCCTTCAGCAGCCCTCGACCTCGGTTTTCTCTTTCAGCCCCTCACGCTCTGCCTCCTTCCCCCCAGTGTGGGCCCAGCTCACCTGGGGACAAGGGACCACCTCCCCGGAGGAGCCCCCTCCTTCGACCGGGTCCCGCCAAGCCAGGCGGGACTGTGAGGGAGCCGAGGGGAGAGGGGTCACATGACAGGAACCCCAGCTCTCCCGCCGTCTCCTCCCCCCTCCACTCCTCGCCCCCACCTCGGCAGTTTCCTCCGCTTTCGCTGGGGCCGCCACTTCCTGCGGGGCGCGGGGAGGGGGGGGGCGGGCAAGCAGGTGGGAGGCGTAGCGGGGCAGCCTCCGGGTGGGCTGCTCGGCTGCGCCCTGGGTGGGGGTCGCGCCCTCCCCTCCCCGCGACTCCTGCGGTTGCCGCCTTCCTCGCCTCCTGCCCCCTGCCCCGAAGCGAGGGCGCTCCTGGGTGCTCGCCCGGACCCGCTCCCTTTACACCCGGGGAGGTGGGGGGGAGAGCCCAAGCCCAGTCCCGCGGGGCGGGTGGCTTCTTATCTGCGGGTCCCAGTTTGTCCTCTCGGGAGAGCGCGATAGTGGCCTAACGGGTGGGCCCCATCACTTAGGGCTGCTCAGTTTCCAGAAGCCCTTGGCGTTCCCGGCAATGAGGACAAGGCAGGGACCTAGAGCCTGGCCTATAGTGAAGGCTCAGGAATTGGCACCTTTGGGGCGGCTGAATCTTCTGCGAGCAAATCGTCTAAGAGCCTTCTCGGCCATTTCTCTCTCCCGGGATCCCCTGGGGTCATGCCCTTCCTCCTTGCTCCCTCTCCACCTCCCTTAGGGCCCAGTCCATCTCATAGCTGAGCTCTGGTGGCTTTTCTGCACCCCTGCCTAGACGCCTTCAATTTCTGAGCCCCTCTGCTATGCCAGGCTCCAAGCTGGGTGCTGGCTCCCAGGGCGCAGTGGGCTCAGAGGGCGGGGGCAGGGGTGACAGACCGGCAAAAGATCATGTCAACAGGAAGTGACAAGTGCTCCAACAGGGGTTCAATCCAGGAAGGCTTCCCTGAAGAGGTGACTTCCAAGTTGGGCCAGGGTCATGCAAGTAACATGGGGCTGGAGCGTGGGTGTGCGTGGGGGGTGGGTAGTAGTGGGAGGAGAGGCAGGGGCCTGGGCAGGCCTGGGTCTTCATGGCCACCTGCCTTGTGCCAAGAGCCCGCCGGCAGTAATCCACCAGAGGTCCACACTGGCAGCTGCAAAAAAGCCCCAACGCTGGCCCCTCCCTCTTTGTCCAACTTCAGGCCTGCGGGCCCCTTTGCCTGTTGCACTGCAACTTTTCATCCGGGAATCCTGGCTTGGCCCACCCGTTCTCCCCCCTCCCCTCTCCTTCCTTTCTGCCTCCCACCCTCCCTGACTCTCAAGGCTTCTCCGGACCAGGAATGTCCCCCCACCACTCTCCAAATCCCGCCCATCCTCCCTCCAATCCTTGGGAGCCTGCCCTCTGACCTGCCAGGCTTTCTCAAAGTCAGGTTTCTCAGTGGGGCTCTGGGGTGGACTAGACTTGCGCCCTGGCAGATGGTATGGGGGGGAGGGGGGACTGATGAACCCCTGAGCCTCAGTTTCCTCATCTGTGAAGAAGGCACATGGGTGCCCACCTCCCTGGCTTATGGGGAAGAGCGACGGGGACAGTCACAGTGGCCTGGCCGTCTTCCCTGGGTCTCACCCCCTCCTCCCCACCTAGCACACAGGAAGTGACCCAGAACTGTGGGCTGACAAACGAGGCAGAAACCACGCCCAGACCAGAGGGGGGTGACAACCCGGGTTCCCCACACGCCAGCTTCGGAAAGTCGTTTGTCAGCAGGAGGTCGCGCTGGAGGGCAAGGTTACCCAATCTGGTGTCGAAAGGCGCTGCCTCGGTGGGGCTTTGCAGCATCGTGCTGGTTGGATAACTGCCCGGGGGGGAAAGGGGCGGCTGGGAATTACTGCCCCGATTGTTCGAAACTCGGGGAAACTGAGTCCCACTGACGCTGTGGACCTAGGCTGAGGTCGGAGTAGACCTGGGCGCTCGGCCGCCCGCACCCTGCTCAGGCCCGGCGGTGGGGCGGGGGCGGGGTTGGAAGGTGGCCGGGCGAGGGCACGGTCGCCGCAGGGCGCGGGGCGCGCCGGCGGGCGGGCCGGGTCACGTGACGCCGGAGGCCCGCCACCACGTGGGCCGGGCTGGGCGGCGCAGCTCCCTCGGGCCCCGCGGGTCCTGCGACGGCCCCGGGTCGTCCCCCCGGGCCCGCGGTCACTCCCTCCCCCTGACCCCGCGGTGCCCCTCCCTCCCCCCGTTGGCGGAGCCCCGACAGCAGCTCCCGGCGGCGCTTTCAGGGGACAGGTGAGCGGCGCGCGCGCAGGGCCCCTCCTCCCCCACCCCGCGCGTCCCAGGTGAGCGGCGGGGACCCGGGGGCAGGTCCAGGGCTTGGGGGCGGCGTCCGGGTCCTCCCCGCCCGGCTGCTTTCCCCCGCCGCGGACCCGCTCCCAGTCCCTTGGGGCCCCCGGGGTCCCCGGGCAGGGGGTTCCACGCCGGTTGCTTCCCCCCCCCCCCCCCGCCCCCCAGCCCCCCACCCCCACCCGCGGGCCGCACCGGGGGAGAGGGCAGTGTTGGTGGCCCGCGACTGGGAGCGGAGGGGCGGGGAGGGCGCCGGGTCGCGCAGGCAGGTATCACTGGCCCCAGGCGGCGGGGGAGGGGGGAGCGGGAGCTGGGAGACTGGCGGGGCGGGGGGGGGGGGGGGGGGGGGGGGGGGGGGGTGGTGGTGGCGCGTCGAGGGGTTCCCGGAGTTGCTGCTGTCCCTGGGCTCCAGGCTGGGCTGCTGCTGCTCCCAGGGGACTCGCGGCCGGCTGGGGTGGGGCTCCTGGAAACCGGCCCCACCCCTGCCCCTCCTCACCTGGCTCAGGGCTCAGGAATGGGGTGCCCCGGAAACTCTGCCGGACCTGCCTGGGCCTGGGGCGGAGTGCCGGGGGGCTGGGTGTCGCTGGCAGAAGTCCTAGGCAGTGACGGGGAGCCCAGGTGAGCCTCTACCCCAGGCAGGCCTCCGGGTTCCAGGCCTCTGAGCACCTCCCACTCCCTCCCCAACCCCCTCCCCCCAACTTCCCCTCCTCCCGGGGAGAAGGGGTGTGTGGGCGAGGCCTGTGGGTCTGAGCCTGCAAGGGGTCTGTCTGTGGAGGAGGGGATTCTAGCTCTAGGGACAGGATTGGGGGGCACATGGTTGGCCCCACCTCCAGCTCTGCTGGTTCCCAGCTGAGCTCCTGCTGGAGGGAGGGGAAGGGGCTTGGACTGTGTGTGTGTGGGGAGGGGGGGGGCCTGGGCTGAGAAACGGAAGTCCTTGAGGCCCCTAAGTGAGGACACTGTCTGGGCACCCTGGCCTCGCCCAAAGAAGTCCCGTTGAGTTGAGCCAACTTTTTCTAAGCGCCGCGTTCCCTGGGGGTGAGTGTAGGGAGGACCGGGCACCGAGCGGACGCAGGGCACAGAGTGAAGAGCCCACACAAGGTCACGCTGGTTCCAGTTGGCCCCAGCCGACCGCAGAGCCCTCTGCCTGGACACAGGCTGGACAAAGGCAGTCTGTTTAACGCCCAGCCCCCCTTCTCCCAGGCAGCTGCCCTGGCCGGCCCCTGGGGTGATGAATGTAGGGGAGTAGGTCTGGTGACCTTGCAGCGCCCCAGCCTGGCCCAGTGGGGAGAGCAATGTTGGTGGGGGGTGGGGGCTAGCTGTGGGAGGGGTTTCCTGGGAGAGGAAGTGCTCTGGGGTTATGGGCAGGCCCAGGAAGGAGGGCTCCGAGTCGCCCTGACCCTTTTCACCAAGAGAGTGGGGGTGTGCCCGGGGCAGAGCCCTCGGGAAGGCCAGCCGTGTGCACAGACACCCACCCTTCCCTTTCCGGGACTGGCGCCATAGAGGAAACCGACGGGGACTGCCCAGACCCCCCTCCCTTCCTTCCTCTCTCCCTCAGGCAGTGGAACGGGATCCCCCTCGCCCCCTTCTGGCACGAGTTTTATTCGGGGTCACTAGCCTGACCACGTATTGGGCTGTGGATGGGGGGCGGGCAGGGGCTCGGGCGGCCCAGGCTGTGAGTGCCACCTCCCGCGGTCCCCAGGGAGTGGGTGGTTCGGCCGGGCACCACCGGGCATGGAAGGCTGACCTTGGTGCAATATTCTGTCTCATCAGATGGGCAGCGGGAGGCTTCGGGGGCTGCACCCAGGCTCTGAGCTGCCCTAGGGCTGCAGACTGGCTGGGTGTGGGCCCTAGACATGGCCCAGCCGCTGCCCTTTGTCCTCAGTGTCCCTGAGATCCCGGAGGACCATGAGTAAGTGGTCTGGGCCCGGCGGGGGTGGGGGCTGGGCGGCGGGCTGGAGGGCAGGGACGTCCCCAAACTCCCTGCCAGGGAGAGGCCATCTGGACCAGGGCCCGGGGAAGGGGCGGCCGCTGGGGCGGGACCGGGGCAGCTGAGCCCTGGACGCCTGCCCCCTTCTTGCCCCCGCAGCCGGGAGCCCAGCCCGTACGACGAGAGTGAAGTCCATGACTCCTTCCACCAGCTCATCCGGGAGCAGAGCCAGTGCGTGGCTGAGGAGGGACTGGAGCTACGGCAGAGGGGGCTGGGGGCCGGAGCCCCGGGGACCTCGGGTGAGCCGTCCTGGCCCAGGCGCCCGGCTGCTGCTGTGGGCCGGGCGCTGAGCCTTCCCGGCCTCTCAGGACACCCCTCCCGGCTGCGTGCGGGCCCGAGGTGGGGACCGGGTGGCGGAGGCCGCTGGCCGGCCGGGACCTCCGGACGAGTCTTTTCTGTGTACAGGCAGTGGCCGCCAGGCCCCCCTGGGGCCCGAGGATGCTGCTGCCCACAGCACGGCCACGCTCCGCATCCTGGCCAGCATGCCTAGTCGCACCATCGGTGAGTGGGACCCTGGGCGGCCGGGGCTGCGGGTGGCGCCGTGAGTACCCGCCCCGCCCCCTCCCGGCCACGCCCGGAGCCCCGTGCGGCCTCGCTGGGTCGCAGAAACGAGCGCACGGATAAAGAGAGGCTAAAAGATGGGCTCTTGGGAAGCCAGCCGGTGGTGCCTGGGTCCCGGGAGAGGTGAGGGGCGGGGAGGCACAGCGGCGCGGCCCCCTGACCTGCCGCCCCCCTGCAGGCCGCAGCCGCGGGGCCATCATCTCCCAGTACTACAACCGCACGGTGCGGCTTCGGCACAGGGTCAGCCGGCCCCAGCTCGGGGGCGTGGGGCGCTCGGCCCGGCCCAGCCTCCGCCTCTATGACCTGGAGCTGGACCCCGCGGCCCTCGAGGAGGAGGGTGAGTGAGTGGGCCCCGCGCCTCGGTGGGTGGGAGCCCAGGCCGGCTCCCCTCCTGCCGCGGGGCTGCCCGAAGGCTGCCAGGCCTCGTGAGGCCTTGCCATGGGGGGACGGGGGCGGCCGAGAAGCGGGGCCTTCGGGCCGAGAAGGGTTGGGCCCGGGGCGGGTGGCGGTCGGAAACGCCTGGCCCACACGCTCCCACGCTGAGCACCCATTGCATATGCCGGTCTCGGCTTTGGGGTGCGATGAACCTGGGGCTGGGTCAAGTGTGGGAAAGTCCCTGACCCGGTCTGGCTCACCGGCAGCGAAACAGATTGAACCAACTCAATGGAAAAGCAGATGATTAAAGCACAGATAAGGGCGACAGAGGAAAGGCAAGCTGCGGGAGGGGGATTCAGGGAGGCTTCCTGGAAGAAGTGACACTAGAGCAGAGGGGCATGTGCAAAGGCCCTGAGGTGGGAGGCCGGTGTGGAGGGGCTAGAGGGCAAGGGACGGTGGTTGTAGCAGGGCCAGTGTCACGGGTTGGCCTTCAACCCGGTATCCTCTGGCGTTCAGGTGCCCAGAGCTCAGGCACTGTGTTGGGGCCCCGCCCGTCTCCTCCCCAGTTTGCTCGAGGCCCTGCGGCAGGGGACGGACAGCGCAGGGAGGCGCGGGCTCCAGGGTCAGGGTGAACTTTCCAGCTTCGCTTTGCAAACCGGGCCGGGTGTCTGTCAGCTTTCCGAGTGTCACCTCTCGTCTGGTGTCGTGGGCAGTGGTCAGGGATGGGGTTGGACCTCATCGCTGCTGACCAGGGCGGGGACGGGGGGGTGGGGGCTCAGGCGCAACGGGGGTCAGAGCAAGGTGCTTGTGGGGGCTCAGGAGGAGAGTCAGGGTCGAGGAGGAGGGGCCCGTTGGCCGAGGTGGGGGAGAGTGAAGACGGCTGGTGCGGGAACACAGGCGGGCCTGGCAGGGCACGAGCAGAGGGGAGCCGGCCTCCTGGGCCGGGTGGGCAGAGGTGTGTGTTGGGGTGGGGCCGCGGGGGCGGACAGGCTTGTCCGGGGTCACGGCCACAGGTGCGGGAGGGAGGGGTACGGCGGGAGCCGACCCGAGTCCGTCCTCCGTCCTCCTGCAGAGAAGCGGTCCCTGCTGGTGAAGGAGCTGCAGAGCCTGACGGTGGCCCAGCGGGGCCACATGCTGAAGGGAATGCCCTTGGGCCTGGCTGAGAAACGCAGCCTGCGGTCAGTGCCCATCGGGCCCGGGCGGCCCCCGCCCCCGCTTCCCTGGCCGGGCTGGGTGGTCGGTGAGAAGGCCCCCCCCCCCCCCCAAGCTTGCAGCAGGCGGGGAGGGAGCTGGGTCCATCCCTGGTCCAACCGTGATGTTGCCTCCGCGCCCAGAGAGGAGAGCCGGACCCTGACGGGGAAGCACAGGGAGCAGCGGGGCCGGCGTGGGCTCTTCCCCTGCTGTGGTTGGCTCCGAGACACCTGCGTCCTGGTAGGAGCCTCCGGTCTGGGATGGGCCCAGGGCAGCCAGGTGGGGGGGAGGGGGCTTTCGTCCCTGCTGTCCTCTTGGTGGGGTCTCCCCCGCCCCCGACCATGCCTGCAGGCCTGCTCTCCCCACCCCCCCAACCTCCGCCCAACCCGGGAGCTGGGGGCTGACCCTGCTTCCCTTCTCGCCTTGGTGCCCACAGGCCCTGCACGGCCTGGGGCTCTGGCTGCTGGCCGGTCTGCACGGCCTGAAGCCCTGGCGCTACGCCCTGAAGCGGATCGGAGGCCAGTTCGGCTCCAGTGTGCTCTCCTACTTCCTCTTCCTCAAGACCCTGCTGGCCTTCAATGCCCTCCTGCTGCTGCCCGTGCTGGCCTTTGTTGTGGGCGTGCAGGCCGCCTTCCCGCCACCAGCCTCCCCGGGCCCTGTCCCCGCCTTCACGGGCCTGGAGCTGCTCACGGGCGGGGTGAGGGCTCCGTCGGGGCGTCCGTGGCTGGGCGGGGGGGGGGTGGGGGGCCCGACTCCAGGGGGGCCGCGGAGCCCCGGCGGGGCTGTGGCCCTTGGCCCACCTCCCTGCTCTCCCCCCACCCCGGCCCCGGCCCTTCCCCCGCTCTGCCTTTCTCCTCGCCCCGCCCCCACGCGTGCCCTCCTCTGCCTCGCGAAGCCCGCGGCCGGTCTGGCGCGGGAACGTCCCTGACGCGGCGGGGCCTCCTGCCTGCAGGGCCGTTTCAGCCACACCGTCATGTACTACGGCTACTATAGCAACAGCACGCTGAACCAGCCGTGCGTGCCCGCCCCGGGTGGCGGTCAGTGTGGCCGCGAGACCGACGGCCTGCCCTACAACATGCCCCTGGCCTACCTCTTCACTGTGGGCGGAGCCTTCTTTATCACCTGCGTCACCCTGGTGTACAGGTGAGGGCCCCGCACCCGATGACCTGCTCTGAGCACAACTCGTCGGCCGCCCGTCCGTTCATTCGGGG